>NC_141006.1:7176890-7776890 GCF_052327205.1 Somniosus microcephalus | reverse complement strand
ATGCCGTCAGGGCCTGGGGATTTATCCACTTTTAAGCCTGCTAAAACCGCTAGTACTTCCTCTCAATATTAATTTGTTCAAGTATATCACCACCCCCCTGCCTGATTTCTATGCCTACATCACCCTTCTCCATAGTGAACACAGATGCAAAATATTCATTTAAAACCTCACCTACATCTTCCGGCTCTACACACAGATTGCCAATTTGGTCCCTAATGGGCACTACTCTTTCCCTGGTTATCCTCTTGCCGTTAATATACTTATAAAACACCTTGGGCTTTTCCTTTATTTTGCCCTCCAGTGTTTTTTCATGACCCCTCTTCGCTCACCTAATTTCTTTTTTAAGTACCCCCCTGCAATTTCTATACTCCTCTAGGGCTTCCACTGTTTTTAGTTATTGAAGGAATGAAAATACAAAAGACTGATGGTCCTCAGAGAGAGGGCAGCCTTGCTGGGCCAGAGCATTGAGTTGTAGAACGGGTTCCACTGAGATGCCAGACCCCCTTACATACCTCACAGGGGGAATCCTAGGAACTCCGTGTACATACCTCACAGGGGGAATCCCAGGAACTCCCTGTACATACCTCACAGGGGGAATCCCAGGAACTCCCTGTACATACCTCACAGGGGGAATCCCAGGAACTCCCTGTACATACCTCACAGGGGGAATCCCAGGAACTCCCTGTACATACCTCACAGGGGGAATCCCAGGAACTCCCTGTACATACCTCACAGGGGGAATCCCAGGAACTCCCTGTACATGCCTCACAGGGAGAATCCCAGGAACTCCCTGTACATACCTCACAGGGGGAATCCCAGGAACTCCCTGTACATGCCTCACAGGGGGAATCCCAGGACATAAGAACATAAGAAATAGGAGCAGGAGTAGGCCAATTGGCCCCTCGAGCCTGCTCCGCCATTCAATAAGATCATGGCTGATCTGATCCTAACCGCCAATCCACTATGACAGGACTATCTCCTGAATCTAACAGAATTAGACACACGAAACAGGAGCAGGATCAGGCTACACGGCCCCTGGGCCCGCTCCGCTACCCACAGGGCCATGACCGATCCGAACCTAGACTCATGTCCAAATTCCTGCCCGCTCCCCGTAACCCTTAATTCCCTTTTCTTCTAGGAAACTGTCTATTTCTGTTATAAATTTATGTAATGATGTAGCTTCAACAGCTTTTTGGGGCAGCATATTCCATGGACCTACCACCCTCTGAGTGAAGTAGTTCCTCCTCATCTCAGTTTTGAAAGAGCAGCCCCTTATTCTAAGACTATGCCCCCTAGTTCTAGTTTCACCCATCATCTGGAACATCCTCCCTGCATCCACCCGATCCAACCCCTTCATAATCTTATATGTTTCAATAAGACTGCCTCTCATTCTTCTGAACTCCAATGAGTAGAGTCCCAATCTACTCAACCTCTCCTCATATGACCACCCCCTCATCCCCGGTATTAACCGACTGAACCTTCTTTGTACTGACTCGAGAGCAAGTATGTCCTTTCTTAAGTATGGACACCAAAACTGTATGCAGTATTCCAGGTGCGGTCTCACCAATACCTTGTACAACTGAAGCAATACCTCCCTATTTTTATATTCTATCCCCCTAGCAATGAAAGCTAACATTCCATTGGCCTTCTTAATCACTTGCTGCACCTGCATACTAAGCTTTTGAGTTTCGTGCACCAGGACCCCCAGATCCCTTTGTACTTCAGTACTTTCCAGTTTCTTGCCATTAAGATAATAACTTCCTCTACGATTTTTCCTGCCAAAGTGCATAACCTCACACTTTCCAGTATTGTATTCCATCTGCCAAATCTCTGCCCACTTACTTAGCCTGTCTATGTCCCCTTGCAGGTTTTTTATGTCCTCCTCACTCACTACTTTCCCTCCCATCTTAGTATCATCTGCAAATTTTGATGTGTTACACTCGGTCCCCTCCTCCAAATCATTAATATAGATTGTAAAGAGTTGGGGACCCAGCACTGACCCCTGCGGAACACCACTGGTTACTGATTGCCAGTCTGAGAATGAACCATTTATCCCAACTCTCTGCCTTCTGTTAGATAGCCAATCCTCTATCCATGCCAGAATATTACCCCCAATCCCGTGATTTTTTATCTTAAGCAATAACCTTTTGTGTGGCACCTTGTCAAATGCCTTTTGGAAGTCTAAATACACTACGTCCACTGGTTCACCTTTATCCACCCTATATGTTACTTCCTCAAAGAACTCCAGCAAATTTGTCAAACATGACTTCCCCTTCATAAAACCATGCTGACTTTGTCTTATTAAATTATGATTATCCAAATGTCCTGTTACTGTCTCCTTAATAATGGACTCCAAAATTTTACCTACCACAGATGTTAGGCTAACCGGTCTATAGTTTCCAGCCTTCTGTCTACTGCCCTTTTTAAATAAGGGTGTTACATTAGCAGTTTTCCAGTCTGCCGGGACCTTTGCTGAGTCCAGGGAGTTTTGGAAGATTATTACCAATGCATCCACAATCCCTACCGCCACTTCCCTCAAGACCCTAGGATGTAAGCCATCAGGTCCAGGTGATTTATCCGCCTTGAGTCCCATTATTTTACCGAGTACCACTTCCTTAGTGATTTTGATCGTGTTTATCTCCTCCCCCCCTATAGCCCCCTGCTTGTCCAGTGTTGGGATATTCTTGGTGTCCTCTACTGTAAAGACTGATACAAAATATTCATTCAGTGTTTTTGCCATCTCCATATTTCCCACCATTAATTTCCTGGTCTCATCCTCTAAGGGACCAACATTTACTTTAGCCACCCTTTTTCTTTTTATATAACTATAAAAACTCTTACTATCTGTCTTTATATTTTTTGCTAATTTACTTTCATAATCTATCTTCCCTTTCTTAATCAATCTTTTTGTTATTTTTTGCTGTCTTTTAAAGTTTTCCCAATCCTCTATCCTCCCACTAGATTTGACTACCTTATATGCCCTTGTTTTTAGTTGAATACTATCCTTAATTTTTTTACTTAGCCACGGATGGCTGTCTTTTCTTTTACACCCTTTTTTTCTCAGTGGAATATACTTTTTTTGGAAGTTGTAAAATAACTCCTTAAATGTACACCACTGATCATGTATCATCTTACCCTTTAATCTATTTTCCCAATCCACTTTACTCAATTCCGCTCTCATACCTTCATAGTCTCCTTTATTCAAGCTTAGCACGCTTGTTTGAGATACAACCTCCTCACCCTCTAATTGAATATGGAATTCAACCATGTTATGGTCACTCATTCCAAGGGGATCCTTTACTAGGACATTTTTAATTAATCCTGTCTCGTTACACAGGACCAGATCTAAGGTTGCTTGCCCCCTGGTCGGTTCAGTTACATACTGCTCAAGAAACCCATCCCTAATACACTCGATGAACTCATCCTCAAGGCAGCCCTGCCCAATTTGATTTGTCCAATTAATATGATAGTTAAAATCCCCCATAATTATAGATGTTCCCTTATTACAAGCCTCAACTATTTCCTGATTGATACTCCGTCCAATCGAGTTGCGACTGTTCGGAGGCCTATAGACTACGCCCACTAGTGTTTTTTCCCCTTATTATTCCTTATCTCCACCCAAACTGTTTCATTATCCTGATCTTTTGACCCAATATCATTTCTCTGTATTACCGTGATTCCTTCCTTTATTAACATAGCCACCCCACCTCCCCTTCCTTCCTGCCTGTCCTTCCTGATCGTTAAATAACCTGGTATGTTTAATTCCCTGTATATACCTCACAGGGGGAATCCCAGGAACTCCCTGTACATACCTCACAGGGGGAATCCCAGGAACTCCCTGTACATACCTCACAGGGAGAATCCCAGGAACTCCCTGTACATACCTCACAGGGGGAATCCCAGGAACTCCCTGTACATACCTCACAGGGGGAATCCCAGGAACTCCCTGTACATACCTCACAGGGGGAATCCCAGGAACTCCCTGTACATACCTCACAGGGGGAATCCCAGGAACTCCCTGTACATACCTCACAGGGGGAATCCCAGGAACTCCCTGTACATACCTCACAGGGGGAATCCCAGGAACTCCCTGTACATACCTCACAGGGGGAATCCCAGGAACTCCCTGTACATACCTTACAGGGGGAATCCCAGGAACTCCCTGTACATACCTCACAGGGGGAATCCCAGGAACTCCCTGTACATACCTCACAGGGGGAATCCCAGGAACTCCCTGTACATACCTCACAGGGGGAATCCCAGGGTCTCCCTGTACATACCTCACAGCTGTTAACCTTGGGACCCCCAGTATTGTATCACATTGATCTCCATGCACAGCACGATCTGAAAGTGATTAATGAGGCCCAGGAACCACCCGAAGTCTCAGTGACGGGACCGCTCTGATCTACATCACTCCCCATATCTGCATCCTTCAGCTGTAGCAAGTTCAAAGCCATGACTGCTGTCATCATACAGCAGTTATGCTGACATTCCGGAAACTTCTCCTGCGACCGTAAAAAGCAGCATGAAATTGTGAAACAGCGAGGACTTTCAGATGTGTCACTATTTGGACACCTGTTAAACACAGATATCTGTGCTGGGGAGGGAGTGGCAGCCCTGTTCCCACTGTGATCCTGTCTACCCATATACAGTGCTGTTTATTACATTCCTTTTAATATTTTTTTCTTTCACTTCCCCCCTCCTCCAGTTCCTCATTTCTCCTGTTGGAATTTAGTCTCCCTGGGGTATGGTTCCACACAGACTCTCCCCTACCTCAGCCAAGTGGCCACTTATTGTATGTGAACCGCGACAGTGAATGTCGGCAGGATATTCAAACATTGCCACCCTCACTGACCCTGCACATATACACTTGCTGTCAGTGGTGTCTAGACAGTGATCTGGAGCAGGATCCCCGGCTGGTTTCTTTCCCATGGTTGTTGAGACCTATTCTAGCACCCAGAGTGCTGGCCTGAGAGAGGTCAGCCTGCAGATTGAACCCAGGCCTGTGTGGCACAGGTACACACTCAGTCTTAACCAGCGGTGCCACTGGGGGAGTTTTAACTCATTATTGAAGGAATGAAAATACAAAGGACTGATGGTCCTCAGAGCGCAGCCTCGCTGGGCCAGAGCATTGAGTTGCAGAACAGGCTCCAGTTCTCCAACCCGCGCTCCTGTCTACTGAGGCTCCGCTCTGGGAGAACGGCCTCTGGAATTCACCCTGTGGTCTTTCAATATTCCTCGGACTGCAGGCCCCCATCATTCACTGCTTTGTCAATAAGATGCTGGGGACCAGAGTTAGAAAATAGTGAGCCACGCACACCTGAATCTCCGCTCTAAACCGCTGGTGGGCAACGCTTGTGAAATCGTCGCTTTTCAGGCAATCAGAAGGGACAGAGAAGTGAAGGGGTTAGTCACAGGGTGAGCTGTTTGCAGAAGGTGAGGTAAGGGACAGAGAAGTGAAGGGGTTAGTCACAGGGTGAGCTGTTTGCAGAAGGTGAGGTAAAATCACAGATAACATAGAAACATAGAAACATAGAAGATAGGAGCAGGAGTAGGCCATTCGGCCCCTCGAGCCTGCTCCGCCATTCAATAAGATTATGGCTGATCATCCAAACTCAGTACCCTGTCCCTGCCTTCTCCCCATATCCCTTGATCCCTTTAGCCTTAAGAAATACATCTAACTCCTTCTTGAATATATTTAATGAATTGGCCTCAACTGCCTTCTGTGGTAGAGAATTCCACAGGTTCACCACTCTCTGGGTGAAGAAATTCCTCCTCATCTCTGTCCTAAATGGCTTAGCCCTTATCCTTAGACTGTGACCCCTGGTTCTGGACTCCCCGGCCATCGGGAACATCCTTCCTGCATTAAGTCTGTCTAGTCCTGTTAGAATTTTATAAGTTTCAATGAGATCCTCTCTCATTCTTCTAAACTCCACTGAGTATAAGCCCAATCGACCCAATCTCTCCTCATACGTCATTCCTGCCATCCCAGGTATCAGTCTGGTAACTCTTCGCTGCACTCCCTCCATGGCAAGAACATCCTTCCTCAGATAAGGCGACCAAAACTGCACACAATACTCAAGATGTGGTCTCACCAAGGCCCTGTACAACTGCAGCAAGACATCCTTGTTCCTGTACTCGAACCCTCTCGCTACGAAGGCCAACATACCATTTGCCTTCTTAACCGCCTGCTGCACCTGCATGCTTACCTTCAGCAACTGGTGCACAAGGACACCCAGGTCTTGTTGCACTTCCCTTCTTCCAATCTATTGCCGTAAATAGATTGTTGGCCTCTCAGATTGCTGATTTCACCAAAATTTATTGTCTTTTCGGTGGTGCGCGAAGGGTTAATGCCCGTGTCAGCTTGGCTCAGTTGGTCACACTCTCATCTCTCAGGCAAGGCGTTGTAGGTTGAGCTCACACTCCAGGCACCTGCACCGATGTGGGAGCATCACATTGTCGGAGATTCAATTCATCTGACTGCTCAGGTGAGGACAGGGTGGGGTTGATCATGTCTGCCATGGCTCAGTGGTAGGCTGCACACTCAATGTAGCACCCTCGCCTCTGAGTCAGAAAGTCATAGGTTCAAGTCCCACTCCAGAGACTTGAACACATAATCTAGGCTGACACTCCCAGTTCAGTACTGAGGGAGTGCTGCACTGTCAGAGGTGCTATTTTTCAAATGAGACATTAAACAGAGGCACCGTCTGCTCTCTCAGGTGGGTGTAAAAGATCCCGTGGCACTATTTCGAAGAAGAGCAGGGGAGTTCTCCCTGTTGTCCTGGTCAATATTTATCCCTCAATCAACATCACTAAAACAGATTATCTGGTTATTATCACAGTCCTGTTTGTGGGACCTTGCTCTGCACAATTTGACTGCCTCGTTTCCTACATTACAACAGTGGCGACACTTTAAAAAGTAATTCATTGGCTGTAAAGCCATTTGGGACGTCTTGAGGTTGTGAAAGGCGCTATAAATGCAAATTCTTCTTTTCTTTCTGTTGGTATTCTGAAGGACGAGAATGAATAGACCAGAGCGCCTTTCTCATCCAAACCCGTCTTTTGATCTTGAGGAAGATCTCATGCTTTGCACGCTGGGAGCGCTAATCGGAATAACGTGCACCAGCTCAACCCTCTGATCCCCATGAAATGAATGGACAGAAAGTCAGGCACTATGAAGACTGCACGCTCCTGTGATATTGCGATTCGTCCTCCCAATGGATGATTTTCGGTGTTGGACTCAGTGCAGCATGAAATCTGCCCCCTTGCCTTGAACGGTCTGTTGCAAAGAGCCAACAAAATGATGTAAAATGGGGGATCTTTACCAGACTCTTGAACAGGCTCGGTTTAATGTCTCATCGGAAGGACGGCACCTCCGACAGTGCAACGCTCTCTCAGTACTGCACTATGCTCCAGACTGAAGACCAGCTTTCCGAGTGCAGGCTCCCGGTGTGGAGCCTCTCCTGTCGGGAGTGCATACCAGGGAGTGCCAGTGAGGCCCGGTGTCAGCAGCCTGCATTGGGAAAATCAGCTGGTGCCTACAACCTTTTGACCTAGAGGTGGGCGTGCTGCCAGCTGATTCAAGTGGTTGCACATAGTCTTCGGCTGTAGGGAAGAAGGTGTGTTGGAGAGATGGGCAAGTCGATACCTCACACTGCACCTGCCCATCACTCCAGGCAACTGGACAGCTCTGTTCATGTCTGTGCGTCGATTGTTGTGTATCTGGGTTTAGCTCCAATCCCTGCTCAGTATTTCACCTGCCCTCTTGAGCATCCCTGATTATAATCGCTCCACCACTGGCGGCCGTGCCTTCAGCTGCCGAGGCCCTAAGCTCTGGAATTCCCTCCCTAAACCTCGCTGCCTGTCTTTCCTCCTTTAAGATGCTCCTTAAGACCTACCTCTTTGCCTGTCCTACTGGCTCCTTATGTCTCAAAATGTAACTATGTTAAAGGCGCTATATAAATGCAAGTTGTTGTTGTTTTGGCAAATGCTCAACACAGCCAAAACATAACAATAACAGCGGTGTGCATAGGGTGTCCCTGAGATACTAACAGTCACAATATCCATGCACCCCACCCCATCCCACCCCACCGCCCCTTCATCAGTGCCAAATGATAGCACCCTTCAGCCTTTGGTTCCAAGTCTGTGAGCCTGGAAGCGGAGTGCTCATCAGCAAGCAACAGCTGCGAGCACCATCACCAATGCAATCTGATGTGTGTAAAGACATGTGCAAGAGGATTGAGTCAGCGGGTGCTGTGTCAGAGGCCAATGGCCCTGACATGTGAAACAAGAAACACTCATCCTGCATACTCAGCACTGCCTAATACCAAAAATATTCACTGTTAATTGAAGTTCAAAAGTCAAGGAGGCAACCAGATCCACATAATTCTATCGCCCTCCTTCTGCTTTATCTTTGGAGCAAACCCCAATGTGTGATACATTACTCACACTCAAATGATTCATTTATTACAGGATTCAGAGGTTAAAAAGGGGCCTCGCGATGATGATTAAATTCAGGGAAATCGAGAAAATAAGATGAAAATAGGGTCTGGTTAGAAGTAATTGAGAATTGGTTCTATTGTTTTGCCCCAACCGATGTAACCACCTTCATTACTCAACAACCAAGAGCTGCAGCTGATGACTAACCAGGCGGCCACTGTTAACCATAAGCCTTTCACAAACGAGAGTCCGAGGGTTGGGGGAGGGGAGTCCATGACCTTCACTGGATGACTACAGTAATTGTTTGAGCTGTGGAGCAGATTTATTTCTGTCATATTACTGAGTGGGTTCAATTTAATTAGAGAGAACCATTGCTCTCAATGTCCATTCTCATGAGGGAGGGAGGGAGGGAGAGTGCAAGCGAGGAATGTAGAGAGGCCACAAAACAGTATACGCGACGTTTCAGATTACTGGAACTCCTCTCAGGATGATCGGAGATGGGCCTTGTGTTGAGCAGTAATCTAATTGATAATGGGGGCGGTAGAGTTTCCGCAAGAACGCGTTGGTTTTTCCCGGGTAATTCGCCCCAAATCAGCCAAACCAGTGATAAAGATTGAGGAATCGCAAGCACAAGTTACGTTCAGCGCAAGTCGAGTTTCCGCGATCTGTTTCGCTGGTTTAAAAACATCGCACTGGAAGCAGCCCTGCCCACAAAACTGGCCACGCCCCCAGACTGAATTCATCACCACGGCGAGTTTCCGCTAATTGCGCCCGTTTGTGGGCCTTCATTTTCAGTTATTTAAAATCCGGTTAGTTGCAGGTGGTGGACGAGACTCTGATTAAAATGCTGACTTTTGTGATAACTCCATTTTCAGCTGTATTAAGAAACCTGCACCAGGTATCCACTCTTCAATATATCAAGGAATATTTTTTAATGCAAGAAAAAAAACGATTATGTTCTAAAACGCTGCCCGAGTGCGCTGGTTCATGGAAGATTTTACGTTTGGCGACATGCAAATGGGTTCAAGCAGAAACTTGAGCAAAAAATTCACTCGGGAAATTAGCTCGATTTGAGCACAACTTGCGCCAGATTGCTGATTGCACCCAAAGTTGAAAGTCTGCCTCAATAGCCCAGAAATTCATGTCGGGGGCTTCCCGCGGGTGCAAGCCCCCGACCTACACTTACCTAGCGCGCTGGCAGTTGAGGCCTGGGCCTGCATGCATTTCCGGCCTGTGGCCCGGTCCAGCTCCCGGCGCGCTGTGCTTGCGTGTCCCAGGGGCGTAGTTAGTGCGATGCGTCGGCTGGGACCACGTGAGCACTGGGCAACCAATCGGAGGAGGGAAAAGCCCATTCATGAGGTTGAGAGAAAGAACTGTCAAACTTATGAAAACTCCGGGCGCCCAAAACAGTACTTAACCTTAAAATAAATTTGAAAAAAACATCACACTATTTAAATAAACTATAAATAACATTAAATAACTATTTTAAACAATAATTTAAATTTTTGAAAAAAATAATTCTATAAAAAAACTGGGCTAAAAATACACTTACCTTACTTTAAAGTGGAAAAAATGTTCTAATTTTAATTAATTGACCACTTACCTTTTAAAATTAAGTCCTTACGCCTGGTTATTAAATGTGTAAAAAGTAGAGGCCTTCACACACGGAAAAATCTGTAAAAAAAAATGAAGTTCAACGCGCACGCGCAGACTCCCGCCCGCACGCGTACCACCTCTGAACCCCTTCGTTCAGAGGATCGGAAATGCCGGTTTCCCGCGCATGCGTAGTGCATGCAAGAAACCGGCACTTCCATCGGGTCCACGCGTGAGTACTCCGTGCTTACTCACGCGTTGGGACACGAATCTCTGGGCCAATATATCTTCCTCACACTTCCTGTCTCTCCCTCCCTGTCTGAGATGGTTGAGACATCATTTGCTTCCTCGCCATTTAAGGCATCAGCAGTGGCTCAGTGGGCAGCACTCTCACCTCTGAATCATGAAGCTTGTGTGCTCAAGACCCACTCCAGAGTCTTGAGCACAGAATCTTAGCTGGCATTCCAGTGCAGTACTGAGGGAGTGCTGCCTTGTTGGAGGTACCATGTTTTGGATGCGATGCTAAACCAAGGCCCTATCTGCCCTCTCAGGTGAACGTTAAACATAGAAACATAGGAGATAGGAGCAGGAGTAGGCCATTCGGCCCCTCAAGCCTGCTCCGCCATTCAATGCGATCATGGCTGATCATCCAAATTCAGTAACCTGTCCCTGCTTTCTCCCCATATCCCTTGAACCCTTTAGCCTTAAGAAATATATCCAACTCCTTCTTGAATATATTTAATGAATTGGTCTCTACTGCCTTCTGTGGTAGAGAATTCCACAGGTTCACCACTCTCTGGGTGAAGAAATTCCTCCTCATTTCTGTCCTAAATGGCCTACCCCTTATCCTTAGACTGTGACCCCCTGGTTCTGGATTCCCTGACCATCGGGAACATCCTCCCGGCATCTAGTCTGTCCAGTCCTGCCAGAATTTTATAAGTTTCAATGAGATCCCCTCTCATTCTTCTAAACTCCAGCAAGTACAAGCCCAATCGACACAATCTCTCCTCATACGTCATTCCTGCCATCCCAGGTATCAGCCTGGTGAATCTTCACTGCACTCCCTCCATGGCAAGAATATCCTTCCTCAGATAAGGTGACCAAAACTGCACACAATACTCAAGATGTGGTCTCACCAAGGCCCTGTAAAACTGCAGCAAGACATCCTGTTCCTGGACTCAAACCCTCTCGCTATGAAGGCCAAAATACCATTTGCCTTCTTAACCGTCTGCTGCACCTGCATGCTTACCTTCAATGACTGGTGCACAAGGACACCCAGGTCTCGTTGCACTTCCCCTTCTCCCAATCTATTGCCATTCAGATAATAATCTGCCTTCCTGTTTTTGACACCAAAGTGGATAACCTCACATTTATCCACATTATATTGCATCTGCCATGCTTCTGCTCAATCACCCAACCTGTCTAAATCATCCTGTAGTTTCTCGGCATCCTCCTCACAGCACACACACCCACCCAGTTTTCTGTCATCTGCAAGTTTGGAGATATTACATCTAGTTCCCTTGTCTAGATCATTAATATATATTGTGAATAGCTGGGGTCCAAGGACCGATCCCTGCGGTACCCCACTAGTCACTGCCTGCCACTCAGAAAAAGACCCATTTATTCCAACTCTTTGCTGTCTATCTGCCAACCAGTGCTCTATCCAAGTCAATACCTTGCCCCCAATCCCATGTGCTAATCTCTTATGTGGGACCTTATCGAAAGCCTTCTGAAAGTCCAAATACACCTGGTTCTCCCTTATCTATTTTATCAGTTACTTCCTCAAAAAGTTCCAGTAGATTAGTCAAGCACGATTTACCTTTTGTGAATCCATGTTGACTTTGTCCGATCCTGTCACTGTTTTCCAAGTGCTCTGCTACTACATCTTTTATAATGGACTCTAGCATTTTCCCCACTACCGATGTCAGGCTTACCGGTCTGTAATTCCCCATTTTCTCTCTACCACCTTTTTTGAATAGTGGGGTAACATTAGCTACCCTCCAATCAATGGGTACTGTTCCAGATTCCATCGAATGTTGGAACATGATCAGCAATGCATCTACTATTTCTAGGGCCACTTCCTTAAGTACTCTAGGATGTAGATTATCAGGCCCTGTGGATTTATCGGCCTTCAATCCCATCAATTTCCCTTACACCATTTCCCTACAAATACTGATTTCTTTCAGTTCCTCCCTTTCATCAGACCCTATGATCCCTGACATTTCTGGGAGGTTATTTGTGTCCTCCTTTGTGAAGACAGAACTAAAATATGTAAAGTAGTAAAGGGGGTAAAAGCAGGAATAAATTGTCACAAAACATATTTAAAAGTTCTTTATCTGAATGCACGCAGCATTCGTAACAAAATAGACGAGTTGACGGTACAAATAACTACACATGGGTAAGATCTGGTGGCCATTACAGAAACATGGCTGCAAGGTGGCCATGACTGGGAACTAAACATCCAGGGGTATTTGACAATTAGGAAGGACAGACAGGAAGGAAAGGGAGGTGGGGTGGCTATGTTAATAAAGGATGGAATCACTGCAATAGTGAGAAATGATATTGGGTCAAAGGATCAGGATAGTAAAACAGTTTGGGTGGAGATAAGGAATAATAAGGGGAAAAAGTCTCTAGTGGGCGTAGTCTATAGGCCTCCTAACATTTGCAACTCTGTTGGTCTGAGTATAAATCAGGAAATAGTTGGGCCTTGTAATAAGGGAACAGCTATAATCATGGGGTATTTTAACTTTCATATTGACTGGACTAATCAAATTGGGCAAGGCAGCCTTGAGGAAGAGTTCATAGAGTGCATTAGGGATGGGTTCCTTGAGCAGTATGTTACTAAACCAACCAGGGGGCAGGCAATCTTAGATCTGGTCCTGTGTAATGAGACAGGATTAATAAAAAATGTCCTAGTAAAGGATCCCCTTGGAATGAGTGACCATAACATGGTTGAATTCCAAATTCAGTTGGAGGGTGAGAGAGTTGTATCTCAAACCAGCGTACTAAGCTTAAATAAAGGAAACTATGAAGGTATGAGAGCAGAGCTGACTAAAGTGGACTGGGAAAATAGATTAAAGTGTAAGACGGTACATGAGCAGTGGTGTACATTCAAAGAGATCAGAATCACAGAAATCACACAGTGCAGATAGAGGCCATTTCGGCCCATCGAGCCTGCACCGACACATATCCCACCCTATTCCCGTAACCCCATGTATTTAATCCCCCTAACACTAAGGGTTAATTTATCATAGCCAATCAACCTAACCCGCACATCTTTGGACTGTGGGAGGAAACCGGAGCACTCGGAGGAAACCCACGCAAACACGGGGAGAATGTGCAAACTCCACACAGACAGTCGCCCGAGGCCGGATTTGAACCTGGGTCCCTGGTGCTGTGAGGCAACAGTGCTAACCACTATGCCACCGTGCTATTTCACAACTTTCAAGAAAAATATATTCCACTGAGGAAAAAGGGGCATAAAAGAAAAGACAGCCATCCGTGGCTAAGTAAAGTAATAAAGGATAGTATCCGACTGAAAACAAGGGCATATAAAGTAGCCAAATCTAGTGGGAGGATAGAAGATTGAGAAGCATTTAAAAGCCAGCAAAGAATAACTAAAAGATTAATTAAGAAAGGGAAGATAGATTATGAAAGTAAACTAACAAAAACTATAAAAACAGATAGCAAGAGTTTCTACAGTTATATAAAAAGAAAAAGGGTGGCTAAAATGAATGTTAGTCCCTTAGAGGACAAGGCCGGGAAATTAGTGGTGGGGAACATGGAGATGGCAAAAACGCTGAACAAATATTTTGTATCAGTCTTTACAGTAGAGGACACTAATAATATCCCAACACTGGACAAACAGGGGGCTATAGGGGGGGGAGGAGCTAAACACGATTAAAATCACTAGGGAGGTGGTACTCGGTAAGATAATGGGGCTTTTTGCACGCTTCTCTAATTTCCCTTTTAATGCCATCCCCAACCTCTGCATTACTGTTTGGAGGTCTATATACCACTCCCACTAACATTTTCTGCCCCTTGGTGTTTCTCAGTTCTACCCATACAGATTCCACATCATCAGAGCTAATATCCTTCCTTACAATTGTGCTAATCCCTTCTTTAACCAGTAATGCTACCCCATCTCCCTTTCCTTTTTGCCTATCTTTCCTGAATATTGAATACCCCTGGATGTTGAGTTCCCAGCCTTGGCCACCCTGGAGCCATGTTTCCGTAATCCCAATCAAATCGTATTCTTTTACCTCTATTTGCGCAGCTAATTCATCCACCTTATTATGAATGCTCCTCGCATTAAGACACAAAGCCTTCAGGCTTGTTTTTTTAACGCTCTTAGACCTATTAGAATTATTATTTACTGTGGCCATGTTTGATTTAAGCCATTGATTTCTCTGACTGCCACTTTTGTTTTTCTCCTTCCTATCTTTTGCTTTTATCCTTGTTTCCCTTTCCTCTGTCCCCCTGCTCAGGTTCCCAACCCCCTGCCGTTTTAGTTTAAACCCTCACCCAGAGCATTAACAAACATTCCCCCTAGGACATTGGTCCCAGCCCTGCCCAGGTGCAAACCGTCCGGTTTGAACTGGTCCCACCTCCCCAGAACTGGTTCCAATGTCCCAGGAACTTGAATCCCTCCCCCTGGCACCATTCCTCTAGCCACATATTCATCTGAAATATTCTTCTATTTCTACTCTGAGTAGCACGTGGCACTGGTAGCAATCCTGAGATTACTACCTTTGAGGTCCTATTTTTTAATTTACCTCCTAACTCCCTATATTCCGCTTTTAGGACCTCATCCCGTTTTTTACCTATACCGTTGGTACCTATAGGCACCACGACAACTGGCTGTTCACCCTCCCCTTCCAAAATGTTCTGCAGCCGCTCTGAGACATCCTTGACCCTTGCACCAGGGAGGCAACACACCATCCTGGAGTCTCGTTTGCAGCCGCAGAAACGCCTATCTATTCCCCTTACAATAGAATCCCCTATTACTATAGCTCTACCACTCTTTTTTCTCCCATCCTGTGCAGCAGAGCCACCCCTGGTGCCAGGAAGTTGGCTGCTGCTGCCTTCCCCTGGTAAGCCATCCCCCCCATCAGTATCCAAAGCGGTATATCTGTTTGAGAGGGGGATGGCCACAGGGGACCCCTGCACTACCTGCCTGCGCCTACTACTCTGCCTGTTGGTCACCTGTTCCCTTTCTGCCTGTGCCACCTTTACCTGCGGTGTGACCAACTGATTAAATGTGCTATTCACGACGTCCTCAGCATCGCGAATGGTCCAGTATGTATCCAATCGCTGCTCCAGCACCCCAATGTGGTCTGCCAGTAGCTGCAACTGGACACATTTCCTGCACACATGGTTGTCAGGGACACAGGAAGTGTCCCTGAGTTCCCACATAGCACAGGAGGAGCATACCATGGCACCGGGCTGTCCTGCCATGACTTACCCTTTAATTAATTGCAATTAAATTAAATCAAATCAACCCCACCAAGTATCCCACGGAACTATTTCGAAGAAGAGCAGGGGAGTTCTCCCCGATGTCCTGGCCAATATTTGTGCCTCAACCAACACCTAAAACAGATTATTTGGTCATTTATTTCATTGCCATTTGTGGAATCTTGCTGTGTACAAATTGGCTGCTGTATTTCCTACATTACAACAGCGATTACATTTCAAAAGTAATTTGTTGGCTGTAAAGCACTTTGGGACGTCCTGATGTCATGAACGATGTAATATAAATGCATGTCTATTTATAACTTGCATTTGTCCATTATATTTCATCCCCTCAGTGTAGTCACTGTTTTTATGTAGACGAACATAGTGCCTGATTTGTGCACAAGTGGTTAAGGGATGATTGTTGGCCAACACACTAGGCTCTTGGCTTTTTCACAGGAACCTGTTATATGTGATTATGTGGATTGTGGTTTGGTTGCTCTGTGGTTTATACTATTTACTACGTCTGGACAACCAGGATTGACTTGACTGAGTGATGCCAATAAATGATGGAGCTGCTCATCCCTATTAAAGTTGAATAAAGATATTGAATAGTTGCCCTGATACAGACTCTTGTCCCATCCAGATGTCTCAGAACATTTCATACCATGAACGATTTGGGTGTACAGTGACTGTTCTGTCAGAAAGTGCTAATGTTGCTGTTGCCAGCTTCAAGCAGCTTAATTGCTATTTAATAAATCTCGGGCTAGATATTACGAAGGAGCCCTCCAGGTGCAGAGCTTCGCGTGACGGGAGTGCGTATCAGGAATTCAACCGCCAAGGTCAGCTCCATTAAACTCTCTTCCGGAGCGCTAATTTATTGCCCTTACCTCCCTTCTAAAACTCATGCTGCTTCCTAACTATTGAAAGGCCAAGGCCCACAGTGTAGGTCACCACCAAGGTTCGGACGAGGAGGAGAGGAGATGAATAAATCATGAAGCAGTAGTTCGATGACACCAAGTTTGGGTTGTAAAGGCCTGTCGACTGTAGGTGGAGGAAGCACTGAGGGAGGAGTGGAGAGATGCAGGGATAAGGTTCTGAGAAAGGGCGAGTTAGAGCAGGACATGATGCAATCAGTTCTGGTTCCACACACTGAGGCTGCAGGGAGGTGGAGATGCCTGTACATTGGCTGACTTAGAGCAAACAGAAGAGAGCTGAGAGGAGCACTCACCAGAATATAATAGCAATAAAGTCGAAAGAGACAAGGGCGGTTGCAATGGAGAGATTGAAAAAGAGAAAAGAATGAACTTGCATTTCTATAGCACCTTTTACAACCTCAGGATGTCCCAAAGTGCTTTACAGCCAATGAAACACGGAGAGGAAGAGCCGGACTCTGCCCCAGTTTGGGCAATTTCCTGCAGCCAGCTGAGGACAATGGTTTGAAGTTTATTGCTGAATCCCCGAAACTGACAACAGCCAAGTTAGTTACTTCAGGGAGTGAAGTCAGCGGCTAGAAGTATCCAACTAAATACTGTCCCCTGTCGGTAAGTACAGCATGGGTTAGATACAGAGTACAGCTCCCTCTACACTGTCCCATCAAACACTCCCAGGGCAGGTACAGCACGGGTCAGATACACAGTAAAGCTCCCTCTACACTGTCCCATCATACACACCCAGGGCAGGTACAGCACGGGTTAGATACAGATTAAATCTCTCTCTACAATGTCCCATCAAACACACCCAGGGCAGCTACAACAGGGTTAGATATACAGTAAAGCTCCCTCTACACTGTCCCATCAAACACTCCCAGGGCAGGTACAGCACGGGTTAGATACACAGATACACAGTAAAGCTTCCTCTACACTGTCCCATCAAACACTCCCAGGGCAGGTACAGCACGGGTTAGATACACAGATACACAGTAAAGCTCCCTCTACACTGTCCCATCAAACACTCCCAGGGCAGGTATAGTATGGGTTAGATACAGAGTTAATCACCCTCTACACTATCCCAGTAAACACTCCCAGGGCAGGTACATCATGGGTTAGATACAGAGTAAAGCTCCCTCTATACTGTTCCATCAAACGCGATGAGACCGGGAAACTAGTGGTGGGGAACATGGGGATGGCAAAGACGCTGAACAAATATTTTGTATCAGTCTTTACAGTAGAGGACACTAAAAATATCCCAACACTGGACAAACAGGGGGCAATGGCGGGGGAGGAGCTAAACACGATTAAAATCACTAAGGAAATGGTTCTCGGTAAAATAATGGGACTTAAGGCGGATAAATCCCCCGGACCAGATGGCCTACATCCTAGGGTCTTGAGAGAAGTGGCGGTAGGGATTGTGGATGCATTGGTGATTATTTTCCAAAACTCCCTGGACTCAGGAAAGGTCCCGGCAGATTGGAAAACTGCTAATGTAACACCCTTATTTAAGAAGGGAAGTAGACAAAAAGCTGGAAACTATAGGCCAGTTAGCCTAACATCTGTGGTTGGCAAAATGTTGGAGTCCATTATTAAGGAAACAGTAACAGAGCATTTGGATAAACATAATTTAATAGGACTTATTGGTTTTATGAAGGGGAAGTCATGTTTGACAAATTTGCTCGAATTCTTTGAGGACGTAACATACAGGGTGGATAAAGGAGAACCAGTGGATGTAGTGTATTTGGACTTCCAAAAGGCATTTGACAAGGTTCCACACAAAAGATTACTGATCAAGATAAAAAATCACGGGATGGGGGTAATATACTGGCATGGGTGGAAGATTGGCTATCTAACAGAAAACAAAGAGTTGGGATAAATGGTTCGTTCTCGGGCTGGCAATCAGTAACTAGTGGTGTTCCACAGGGGTCAGTGCTGGGACCCCAACTCTTTACAATCTATATTAACGATTTGGAGGAAGAGACCGAGTGCAACATATCCAAGTTTGCCGACGATACAAAGATGGGAGGGAAAGCAGTGAGTGAGGAGGACATTAAAAACCTGCAAAAGGACATAGACAGGCTAAGTGAGTGGGCAGAGATTTGGCAGATGAAATATAATATTGGAAAGTGTGAGGTTATGCATTTTGGCAGAAAAAATCAAAGAGCAAGTTATTATCTAAATGGAGAGAAACTGCAAAGTGCTACAGTACAAAGGGATCTGGGGGTCCTGGTGCATGAAACACAAAAAGTTAGTGTGCAGGTACAGCAGGTGATCAGGAAGGCCAATGGAATCTTGGCTTTTATTGCAAGGGGGATGGAGTATAAAAACAGGGAAGTCTTGCTGCAGTTATACAGGGTACTGGTGAGGCCACACCTGGAATACTGCGTTCAGTTTTGGTTTCCATATTTAAGAAAAGATATACTTGCTCTCGAGGCGGTTCAGAGAAGGTTCACTCGGTTGATTCCGGAGATGAGGGGGTTGACTTATGAGGAAAGGTTGAGTAGGTTGGGCCTCTACTCATTGGAGTTCAGAAGAATGAGAGGTGATCTTATCGAAACATATAAGATTGTGAGGGGGCTTGATCGGGTGGATGCGGTGAGGATGTTTCCACTGATGGGTGAGACTAGAACTAGGGGGCATAATCTTAGAATAAGGGGCTGCCCTTTCAAAACTGAGATGAGGAGACACTTCTTCACTCAGAGGGTGGTAAATCTATGGAATTTGCTACCCCAGAGAGCTGTGGAAGCTGCAACATTAAATAAATTTAAATCGGAGATAGACATTTTCCTAGCAGATAAGGGAATTAGGGGTTACGGGGAAAGGGCAGGGAAGTGGACGTGAGTCTAGATTCGGATCAGCCATGATCCTATTGAATGGCGGAGCAGGCCCGAGGGGCCGTATGGCCTACTCCTGCTCCTACTTCTTATGTTCTTATGTTCTACAGTGTCCCATCAAACACTCCCAGGGCAGGTACAGCACGGGTTAGATACAGAGTAAAGCTCCCTCTACACTGTCCCATCAAACACTCCCGGGGCAGGTACAGCACGGGTTAGATACAGAGTAAAGCTCCCTCTACACTGCCCCATCAAACACTCCCGGGGCAGGTACAGCACGGGTTAGATACAGAGTAAAGCTCCCTCTACACTGTCCCATCAAACACTCCCGGGGCAGGTACAGCACGGGTTAGATACAGAGTAAAGCTCCCTCTACACTGCCCCATCAAACACTCCCAGGGCAGGTACAGCATGGGTTAGATACAGAGTAAAGCTTCCTCTACACTGTCACATCAAACACTCCCAGGGCAGGTACAGTATGGGTTAGATACAGAGTAAATCACCCTCTACACTGTCCCATCAAACACTCCCGGGGCAGGTACAGCACGGGTTAGATACAGAGTAAAGCTCCCTCTACACTGCCCCATCAAACAATCCCAGGGCAGGTACAGCACGGGTTAGATGCAGAGTAAAGCTCCCTCTACACTGCCCCATCAAACAATCCCAGGGCAGGTACAGCACGGGTTAGATGCAGAGTAAAGCTTCCTCTACACTGTCACATCAAACACTCCCAGGGCAGGTACAGCACGGGTTAGATACAGAGTAAAGCTCCCTCTACACTGTCCCATCAAACACTCCCAGGGCATGTATACCTGCCATCCTGGGCACACTTTGAGAGCCAATTTCATGCTATGGGCTCTCATTGCTTCTAGTAACAGTTTTGAGACAGCCAGCAGCAGTTTGTTTGCGCTGGTTTTGAACCCAGGTCCCTGAAGTGAAAGGCCAGCATTTAACCCACTTCCCCCACATCAACTAATTTGCAAAGCCTTTAAGATAGGCTTCCTGAATTTGACCGATCCTGCTAATCAGCAGTGCGTGGCTAAGGTCAAGCCATGTAACAGATGGTACAGCAAGTATGAATTAGTGCATAACTAACCTGATTGAGTCAGAGCATTTTTCACTGGAGATAATTCAGTAAAGCACTTCTTTGTAACGCTTCATTCTTGCTCATCAGGCTTCTAGATAAGCAAATGTGTACACTGGAACTGTGCTTGGTGATTTCACTAGCCTATTCTCATTCACTTCCGTTGTATCTTCATCCTGAAAACTCCCATCAGGAAGCTGACTTGATATGTACCTTAGCCAAGCACAGCCAGGAGCCAAGGAGAGCATTCCATTGTATCCAGATCACTTCCTTTAACTCCTACTGGATGAGTGCTTGAGCCATTCTCTGCTCCTGCATGATGGGGGTTCAGCATCAATATTTCCCTCTCACTATATGCTGTGTTATTTACTGTAATTCCTTTCTGTGTTTGGTTTTAGACAAGTGGGTTTGGTAAATCTCCTGTTTTGTCCCCCATTCCCTTTTGCTCTCCCTGGTAAGCCAATAGCCAATGTGAAGGCTGGTAGGTTGGGAGTCACTCCCACCCCTGTGTCAGTTCTACCCTTGGCCAGGACTCAATAGTCCCCGGTTGACTCTGATGTCCCTGCCCCAACCCCTCCCCCACCCGAGATAGCATTTGATGCTTCCGTAGGTTCCATGACCACACTGCACTTATCGTCCCATCACAGGCTGATTATTGGGCTCTGTCACTGGACTAATAATCCAGAGAACGTGAGTTAAAATCCCACCACGGCAGCTTAAGAATTTGAATTCAGTTCCGCTGGTGTCAGTAAAAGTGACCATGAAGCTGTCTGCATGACGTAAAAACCCAATGATTCACAAATGTCTTTACGGAAGGAAATCTGCTGTCCTTACCCAGTCTGGTCTATATGTGACTCCAGTCCCACAGCAATGTGGTTGATTCTTAACTGCCCTCTAAAGTGGACTAGCAGGCCACTTAATTGCATCAAAACACTACAAACACGGACTGCAGCGGTTCACGGAGAAGGCCCACCACCACCTTCACAGGGCACCCAGGGAGGGCAATAAATGCCGGCCTTGCCAGCAATGCCCACATCCTGAGAGCAAATTTAAAAAGTGTATCTGGTGGGAATTTATCACCGCACCACCGTAACATCACCAGAAGTGCAGCGGAAATCCCGTTTACGCATCTATCGGGAATTTCTGCTGATCAGGAGAATCCCATTCCAGAACTCCGGGTGACAGTGATGATATGGTGGTTCTCTGTGAACATTCGGGATCTCCGGGTGACAGTGATGATATGGTGGTTCTCTGTGAACATTCGGGATCTCCGGGTGACAGTGATGATATGGTGCTTCTCTGTGAACATTCGGGATCTCCGGGTGACAGTGATGATATGGTGCTTCTCTGTGAACATTTGGGATCTCCGGGTGACAGTGATGATATGGTGCTTCTCTGTGAACATTCGGGATCTCCAGGTGACAGTGAAGATATGGTGGTTCTCTGTGAACATTCGGGATCTCCGGGTGACAGTGATGATATGGTGCTTCTCTGTGAACATTCGGGATCTCCGGGTGACAGTGATGATATGGTGCTTCTCTGTGAACATTCGGGATCTCCGGGTGACAGTGAAGATATGGTGGTTCTCTGTGAACATTTGGGATCTCCAGGTGACAGTGAAGATATGGTGGTTCTCTGTGAACATTCGGGATCTCCGGGTGACAGTGATGACATGGTGGTTCTCTGTGAACATTCGGGATCTCCGGGTGACAGTGATGATATGGTGGTTCTCTGTGAACATTTGGGATCTCCAGGTGACAGTGAAGATATGGTGGTTCTCTGTGAACATTTGGGATCTCCAGGTGACAGTGATGATATGGTGCTTCTCTGTGAACATTCGGGATCTCCGGGTGACAGTGATGATATGGTGGGTCTCTGTGAACATTTGGGATCTCCAGGTGACAGTGATGATATGGTGCTTCTCTGTGAACTGAAACCAACAGTGGCTATTGTTAGACTTACAAGGACCCACAAATGTGATGAAGGTAACCCACCCTGTCCAGCTGATTCCTATCACAGAGCAGCCTCGCCTGGCACTGCCCAACCCAGCTCCTGAGGAAAGAGTCCCTAACCCCAGAAAGATAAATCAAGCAAACTCCAGAATTTCTCTCACCTTCCCTCCTAAATTACCCATCCCAGGCCAGTTCCCTTCATTGACGTGACTTTTAATGGAAGAGCTGCCAGATCGGTGGTGAGGGTGAGGATGGGGGAGTTTTCCAATTATAAAGCAGTGATGGAACCCTGTGCACCAGCGGCCCATACTGTGGTGCCGGAATATTCTGATTTGTACTAGTGCCGGGACAAATTCCCCTCTCCCACCGCTCCCCATCTTTCCAATTCTCATCTCCTCCTGTCACCAAAAATCTGTTCAGCACTTTTTTTAAAGAAGTGATTAATTGCATTAACTGCTCACTTTAACTAACCTGGGATTAATTATTGATTGGCTGCCTTCTGCGCTGTGATGTTCGATGGATCTATGACTTATAGTGGGATTAGTTTGGCATTGGTTCAGGCCGATGAGGGGTCGGGATTCCTTCCAAACATTATTCATCTGGCACCTGAATTCAACAGTCTTCTGCACGCAGGCACAGATTTATATGTATTTCACTGGTCAGAGGGTGTGTTGGTCAGAGAGTGTGTTGGTCAGAGAGTGTGTTGGTCAGAGAGTGTGTTGGTCAGAGGGTGTGTTGGTCAGAGGGTGTGTTGGTCAGAGGGTGTGTTGGTCAGAGGGTGTGTTGGTCAGAGGGTGTGTTGGTCAGAGAGTGTGTTGGTCAGAGAGTGTGTTGGTCAGAGGGTGTGTTGGTCAGAGGGTGTGTTGGTCAGAGAGTGTGTTGGTCAGAGAGTGTGTTGGTCAGAGGGTGTGTTGTTCAGTGGGTGTGTTGGTCAGAGGGTGTGTTGGTCAGAGGGTGTGTTGGTCAGAGGGTGTGTTGGTCAGAGGGTGTGTTGGTCAGCGGGTGTGTTGGTCAGAGGGTGTGTTGGTCAGAAAGTGTGTTGGTCAGAGGGTGTGTTGGTCAGAGAGTGTGTTGGTCAGAGGGTGTGTTGGTCAGAGGGTGTGTTGGTCAGAGGGTGTGTTGGTCAGAGGGTGTGTTGTTCAGTGGGTGTGTTGGTCAGAGGGTGTGTTGGTCAGAGGGTGTGTTGGTCAGAGGGTGTGTTGGTCAGAGAGTGTGTTGGTCAGAGGGTGTGTTGGTCAGAGGGTGTGTTTGTCAGAGGGTGTGTTGGTCAGAGGGTGTGTTGGTCAGAGGGTGTGTTGGTCAGAGGGTGTGTTGGTCAGAGGGTGTGTTGGTTAGAGGGTGTGTTGGTCAGAGGGTGTGTTGGTCAGAGGGTGAGTTGGTCAGAGGGTGTGTTGGTCAGAGAGTGTGTTGGTCAGAGAGTGTGTTGGTCAGAGAGTGTGTTGGTCAGAGGGTGTGTTGGTCAGAGGGTGTGTTGGTCAGAGAGTGTGTTGGTCAGAGGGTGTGTTGGTCAGAGGGTGTGTTGGTCAGAGGGTGTGTTGGTCAGAGGGTGAGTTGGTCAGAGGGTGTGTTGGTCAGAGAGTGTGTTGGTCAGAGAGTGTGTTGGTCAGAGAGTGTGTTGGTCAGAGGGTGTGTTGTTCAGTGGGTGTGTTGGTCAGAGGGTGTGTTGGTCAGAGGGTGTGTTGGTCAGCGGGTGTGTTGGTCAGAGGGATTGTTGGTCAGAGAGTGTGTTGGTCAGAGGGTGTGTTGGTCAGAGAGTGTGTTGGTCAGAGGGTGTGTTGGTCAGAGGGTGTGTTGGTCAGAGGGTGTGTTGGTCAGAGGGTGTGTTGGTCAGAGAGTGTGTTGGTCAGAGAGTGTGTTGGTCAGAGAGTGTGTTGGTCAGAGGGTGTGTTGTTCAGTGGGTGTGTTGGTCAGAGGGTGTGTTGGTCAGAGAGTGTGTTGGTCAGAGGGTGTGTTGGTCAGCGTGTGTGTTGGTCAGAGGGTGTGTTGGTCAGAGAGTGTGTTGGTCAGAGGGTGTGTTGGTCAGAGGGTGTGTTGGTCAGAGGGTGTGTTGGTCAGAGGGTGTGTTGTTCAGTGGGTGTGTTGGTCACAGGGTGTGTTGGTCAGAGGGTGTGTTGGTCAGAGGGTGTGTTGGTCATTGTTTTATCTTTTCTATAGAATCTATTTTTCTCTACATTAACTGTCCAATGAAATTACTTTTGTCTGGCTTTCTGTTGCCTAAAACAACAGTGTCCAAACTGCAGCATTCTCATGCAACCTGCCTTCAATCCCAACAACATCAGCCCTCAAATCATTCCCAATCCAGCTCTCGAACCCTCCCAATCCACCCAACAAACCCTCCCAATCCACCCATCAAACCCTCTCAATCGATCCCATCAAAACCTCCCAATCCACCCATCAAACCCTCCCTATCCATCCCATTAAACCCTCCCAATCCATCCCATCAAACCCTCCCAATCAAGCCCACAAACTTTCCCAATCCATCCCATCAATCCCTCCCAATCCATCCCGTCAAACCCTCCCAATCAAGTCCACAAACTTTCCCAATCCATCCCATCAATCCCTCCCAATCAATCCCATCAAACCCTCCCAATCCATCCCATCAAACCCTCCCAATCCATCCCATTAAACCCTCCCAATCCATCCCATCAAACCCTCCCAATCCATCCCATCAAACCCTCCAAATCCATCCCATCAAACCCTCCCAATCCATCACATCAAACCCTCCCAATCCATCCCATCAAACCCTCCCAATCCATCCCATTAAACCTTCCCAATCTATCCCATCAAACCTTCCCAATCCATCCCATCAAACCCTCCCAATCTATCCCATCAAACCTTCCCAATCCATCCCATCAAACCCTCCCAATCTATCCAATCAAACCCTCCCAATCCATCCCATCAAACCCTCCCAATCCATCCCATCAAACCCTCCCAATCCATCCCATCAAACCTTCCCAATCCATCCCATCAAACCCTCCAAATCCATCCCATCAAACCCTTCCAATCTATCCAATCAAACCCTCCCAATCCATCCCATCAAACCCTCCAAATCCATCCCATCAAACCCTCCCAATCCATCCCATCAGACCTTCCCAATCCATCCCATCAAACCCTCCCAATTCATCATCAAACCCTCCCAATCCATCCCATCAAACCCTCCCAATTCTGCCCTCAAACCTTTCCAATCCACCCGATCAAACCTTCCCAATCCATCCCATCAAACCTTCCCAATCCATCCCATCAAACCCTCCCAATCCATCCCATCAAACCCTCCCAATCCATCCCATCAAACCCTCCCAATCCATCCCATCAGACCTTCCCAATCCACCCATCAAACCCTCCCAATCCATCCCATCAAATCCTCCCAATCCATCCCATCAAACCCTCCCAATCTATCCCATCAAACCCTCCCAATCAATCCCATCAAACCCTCCCAATCCATCCAATCAAACCCTCCCAATCTATCCATTCAAACCCTCCCAATTCAGCCCTCAAACCTTCCCAATTCAGCCCTCAAACCTTCCCAATCCAGCCCATCAAATCCCCCAATCCATCGCATCAAACCCTCCCAATCCATCCCATCAGACCTTCCCAATCCATCCCATCAAACCCTCCCAATCCACCCCATCAGACCGTCCCAATCCATCCCATCAAACCCTCCCAATCCAGCCCTCAAACCCTCCCAATCTATCCCATGAAACCCTCCCAATCCATCTGATCAAACACTCCCAATGCATCCCATCAAACCTTCCCAATCCATCCCATCAAACCCTCCCAATCCATCCCATCAAACCCTCCTAATGAATCCCATCAAACCCTCCCAATCCATCCCATCAAACCCTCCCAATCCATCCCATCAAACCCTCTCAATCCATCCCATCAAACCCTCCCAATCCATCCCATCAAACCCTCCCAATCCATCCCATCAAACCCTCCCAATCCATCCCATCAAACCCTCCAAATCCATCCCGCCAAACCCTCCCAATCCATCCCATCAAACCCTCCCAATCCGTCCCATCAAACCATCCCAATCCAGCCCATCAAACCTTCCCAATCTATCCCATCAAACCCTCCCAATCCATCCCATCAGACCTTCCCAATCCATCCCATCAAACCCTCCCAATCCATCCCATCAAACCCTCCCAATCCATCCCATCAAACCCTCCCAATCCATCCCATCGAACCCTCTCAACCCATCCCATCAAACCTTCCCAATCCATCCCTTCAAACCCTCCCAATTCATCCCATCAAACCCTCCCAATCCATCCCATCAATCCTTCCCAATCCATCCCATCAAACCCTCCCAATCCATCCCATCGAACCCTCCCAATCCATCCCATCAAACCTTCCCAATCCATCCCTTCAAACCCTCCCAATCCACCCCATCAAACCCTCCCAATCCATCCCTTCAAACCTTCCCAATCCATCCCATCAAACCCTCCCAATCCATCCCATCAAACCCTCCCAATATATCCCATCAAACCCTCGCAATCCATCCCATCAAACGCTTGCAATCCATCCCATCAAACCTTCCCAATCCATCCCATCAACCCTTCCCAATCCATCCCATCAAACCTTCCCAATCCATCCCATCAAACCTTCCCAATCCACCCCATCAAACCCTCCCAATCCATCCCATCAAACCCTCCCAATCCATCCCACCAAACCCTCCCAATCCAGCCCTCAAACCTTCCCAATCCAGCCCTCAAACCTTCCCAATCCAGTTTTCAAACCCTTCTGGAATGAGCCCGTTCTATAAACGTTGAGGGCCACGCTGAGTGGTTGTGCTGTACTGATGTTAACAGCTGTGTGAGGATCTCCCTGATGGAGATAGCACAGCTGTGTCAATGACTCCCCGCTATCGCAATCATTTTAGCCACATCTGTAGCACCATTAGCCACATCTGTAGAGCCATTACAAGGAAGCTGTGCCTGGTACAGGAGACCCGCTGGGCAGCGGTGCGCTGGCACTGATGATACATCCTGTCCCCCCTGACATCACCGACAGCCCTTTCCTGCCCTGCCTGGTCCTGTTCTAGCCGAGCACGGAATTCAGTTCCCATAGCGCACAAAAACCCAAGGAAAGAAAGTTTGAATCTACTCACCTGTGAATGGAGACTCCTGCTTTCTCACTACAACCTTTCCAGTTATGAAGGATAATATAGGGACAGAGTAATCTCCTGGACGAGTTTCGATCGCCTAGATGGGTCGGAGAGGAATTTCCCAGATTTTTTCTCCCAAATTGGCCATTGGGTTTTTATCTGGTTTTTCGCCTCTCCCAGGAGATCACATGGGTTTGGGTGGGGTGTAGAGTGATAGTAGATTTGCGGTTAGGATCAGATCAGCCATGATCTTATTGAATGGTGGAGCAGGCTCGAGGGGCCGATTGGCCGACTCCTGCTCCTATTTCTTATGTTCTTATAAATTTTCTGCCCAATCTGCGGCTTAATTGAACGCACATAATGAGCACATTGGCATTCATACCAACTTGTGTTTACAGCAATTTTGTTAGTGTTTGGAATGGGTGGTAGTGCAGATTTCATTTAATTTAGATCATTAAAGGGTCATTACAGTCAATCAAATCTTGGACCGTTCCCCTGACATTTCTGGTTACTATCCTCCAGTAGCTGCTACCAGGAGGCTTTACCCTGATACTGACATTGCCAACAGTTTCCACAATTTCTAAACTCTTTTGTGAATATAGACATGTCGAGAGAACAGGTCTGATCAGCAGTGTGTCAGAGATTACGGTGACACACCAAAATTTGCCTGCTCCCAGCTTCATTCTACTCAAAACACAGAATTTAAATATGGGAAACCCTTCCCATTCAGAATCCCAATGGACCAAACCCCTCCCATTCACTCCTATTGTATAGAATCCCAATGGACCAAACACCTTCCCATTGTTTCCCATTGTATAGAATCCCAATGGACCAAATCTCTTCCCATTCACTTTCATACTATAGAGTTCTTGATCTATGAACCAATTAAATTCAAAGGATGACTCAAAGGTGAACCTTTCCCCAGGTGTCTTGATTTGTAATATTCAGCATTGATTGGGTGATGACACTTCAGTAACAAGAGTCCCTATTGTGTAGAATATTGATTTTGATTGAAACACTTGATTCAACGTGCTGTGGGACAAAAGACTGCACAAAAAAATTGGCTGTAATTTTGTGGAGTAATCTTGATCCAATTTCATTCTGAGCCAAGTTATTTCTTGACAGATGAGATCCAACCTTTTATCAGAGTCTGACTGTAATTGGAACCTGATGGGTCTTTGATGATCTGAATTAAAATAATACAAGCACTGGTTAGAACAATCGCACTAAGTTCAGCTCCTTATCGTCGCATAGTTAGACCATGACTCAGTGAGTGAGTGACTAAGGCAGGAGATTATCAGCATATCCCATCCAGTCGCAAGGGCCCGTGGGCCAATAAAAACAGATTGGCTCTGTGTCAATGCTGCTTCTTCCAGTCAGCCTCCCATTTTTCTTCTCTTTGCATTTATTTTCCTTCTTTCCCCCCCCTCTTCTTCTAAAGGCACTGGAGTCTTGCTGGATCCATGGTGAACTTTTCCTCCTCCCTCCTTATATACAGCTCAAATAATCATCATGCTTCATGTGTGAGGCTGGCCAGTTTATTTGGCCATGGGAACATGGCAATCAAACCTAATCCTTTCCTGATGTGGGTTATCATTAACTGAAGCGGACCTGTCTGGGGGCTGGTCACAAGTGCGGTCCCACAAGGCTTCATGTTGGGGCGATTGCGCCTCATCATTTTCATTGATGATTTAGATGAGGAATTTAACTTCACAGGTGACAGAAAAATGCATACAGAGATGAGTCACTTAGGACAAATCAACAGGTTACAAGCCAGTCTAGGTCAGTTAGGGGACTGGGCCAGTGGGTGGCAGCTGGCCTTTAATGTGGACAAGAGTAAGGTATTTGGGGTGGGACACTCCAGGCATACGTTTGCCATGTTGGGTTACCCATTAAAGATAACACATCATGAAAGAGACCTGGAAGAAATAGTTGATGTGCTAGCAGCCTGAGGTGGCTATAGGGACTATAGGGTTTTAGGCTGTATTGCTGGGATCCTTCAATACAAAATGACAATTTCTAAACGTAGCCTACATCTGCACTTGGAATACTGTGTCCAGTTTTAGTGGGTGCACATCATCAAGGATATCGAGGCTCTGGGGAGAGTGCAGAGAGGGCTACCAGGATGGTACCAAACCGTTGAACACTTAGTAATGAGGATGGGCTGCAAGACTTGTTTTTTTTTACTTCAATGAAACACCAGCTAAGAGGGGATATGATTGAGGTTTTTAAATGATGAAGCAATTGTATTGATTTCTTTGTGGGTTCAATGGCGAGACATTTATGAAAGAGAATGTCTTTTAATCTAAAGTCTGTTCAACTCTTTATACAGCTTTTCAGGAGACACGATGCTAGTGATGCATCTAGAATGAAACTGAAACTAAACCAAACTGCCTTGCTTGTCTCGGTCACATGCCCTCTGCTGGTCAGGCACAAGCAATCAATACATGCAATTATGCTGGTAAGGCATGATAATCAAACAGGCAAATACCATCTCTATTTGCTGATATCATTACATCTCCTTTTCTTAAAACAAAAGTATTTTACTTTTAACTAACAACATGTTTTCTTTGTATTAATCTGCATTTTAACTGTAACACTTAATGAACTTACATTATCATTATCATGATCAAGGTTTTTTAACCTTGCTTTGTGTGTTCACATGAAATATGTCAATACACTAGAACTTGAAGAAAGAATAAGATAACATTACTTCCTTCTATAACAATAGTCCTTAAACTTGCTCAATGAGTCTCTCAGGAGGCTTCACATGTCTTGAGGATTTTCTGATTGATTGTCCTTGAATCTGAGTTGTTGCCTCAGATGATGTGTTCTCAGCTGTGTGATCAGGTTGTTCAACAGTATCAGTCTCTTGACCTGCTGTGGCTGGTCCCATGAGAAGATCTCGATGATTTCTTCTCAGAACAGCACCCTCATCTGTCTGAATGGTGTATTATCTTGGTTGAACTTCACTCACGACAGTTCCCTTCTGAGTCCATGTCTTTGTTTTGTCTTTCAACCTTACTTGGTCACCAGTGTGGAGTTCAGGTAGGTTTTGTGTTCCTCTGTCATAGTAGTACTTTTGGTTTTCTTTCTGTTGTTCTTTGAACTTCCTCACTTTCTCCCTCTCTTTTGTTTTCAGGAGGTTCTCCGGGATGGGTAGGTTTGACCTTAGCCGATGTCCCATCAGGAGTTGGGCTGGTGACTTACCACACTCGAGCGGCGTTGTGCGGTATACAAGCATGCTTTGGTAGAAGTCAGTTCCACTGTCTTTTGCCTTGTACATCAGTCTTTTCACTGTCTGGACCAATTTTTCCACTAGTCCATTGGACTGTGGATAGTGAGGACTTGACGTTGTGTGGACAAAGTCCCACTCTTTGGCAAAGTGTCGGAAACTTGCATTGTAAAACTGGGGTCCGTTGTCTGTGAAGACCTCGCTTGCCACGCCATGTCTGGAGAATATGGCTTTCATACATGTTATCACAGCATCTGCAGTGGTGGTGTACAGTCTACAAACCTCTGGATACAGGGAGTAATAGTCTGTGACTACAAGATAGTCCTTCCCCTTGACATACGAATAGGTCAGCGCCTACCTTCTGGTAAGGCCTGTCTGGTGCTGGGTGTGGCTTTAGTGGTTCTACCGGATTGCTTGCTTGATATTTCAGGCATATTGTGCAGTTTGACACCTCATTTGTCACATCTTGGTTGATTCGTGGCCAGTACATCACCTCTCGTGCTCTTTTCTTACACTTTTCGATTCCCAGATGTCCTCCATGGATCTTTTTTAACATCTCTTTTCTCAGACTCTTTGGGATAACTATTTTACTTCCTTTGTAGATGATGTCTTCGACCAGTGATAGTTCCGCCCTGCAGTTCCAGTACTCTGCCATGTCAGGTGAGCAGTCTTGCTTCATGTTGGGCCATCCATCCAAGATGCTTTTCCTCAGTCGTCTCATTGTTTCATCTTTGTTTGTCTCAGTCTTTATGAGCTCCATTTTTGCATCTGCTATGGGCAGTGCACTTGTGATCATGTCCACGTAGGCATTCACTTTTTCATCCATTGTGGTGTTTGCGGGCTCACTTGGGTCAACAGCTCTGGACAACGTGTCTGCTGTATACATCAGCTTACCTGGTGTGTACGCAACATTCAGTGTATAGCGTTGCAGCCTGATCATCATTCTTTGTATTCTAAGCGGACAGCTATTTAGTGGCTTTTGGAACAATGCAATCAAGGGCTTATGGTCAGTCTCTACACTGATTGCTTGTCCTGCCACAAACTGGTGAAATCTTTCACAGGCGTATGTGATGCTGAGCAGCTCCTTTTCTATTTGAGCATATCGCGTCTCCGCGTCTGTCATTGAGCGCGATGCATATGCAATAGGTTGCCAGTAGTCATATTTTTGCAGAAGAACGGCACCGAGCCCACTCTGTGATGCATCTGATGATATCTTGATGGGTCTCGCTGGGTCATAAAACCTCAGAACTGGTTCCTCTGTGAGCAGTTTCTTTAGATCGCTCCATGACTTCTCATGCTCATGATTCCATTCCCATTCTATGTTCTTTTCAGTTAGTCTTCTCAGTGGCGCCATCTTTTCTGAGAGGTTGGATATGAATTTACCCATGTAGTTGATCATTCCATTAAACCTCTGCACGTCCTTTTTGCATTGTGGCTTTGGCATATTCTCAATGGCGGACACCTTTCTGGGATCTGGTCTGATGCCCTCACTGCTAAGGATATCTCCCACGAATGTCAGTTCTGTCACCCCGAGCTGGCATTTCTCTCTATTCAGCTTCAGGTTTGTTTTCCTTGTTGCTTCCAGCACTTTTTTCAGTCTCTCGTCATGCTCAGTTCTCGTGGTTCTCCATACTATGATGTCATCCATTGATGTATCAACTCCCTCCAGGTGCTCATAGATCATATGGATAGTTTTGTGATACACTTCAGGAGCTGAGGCAATGCCAAATGGTAACCTTAGGAATCTGTATCTGCCAAATGGACTGTTGAACGTGCACAGTCTTCAACTTGCATCGTCCAGTTTCATCTGCCAAAATCCTGATGATGCATCTAGCTTGCTGAAATACTTTGCATTTGCAAACTGTGCCATGATTTCCTCACGTGTAGGAAGCTTGAAGTGCTCTTTCTTTATTGCTCTGTTTAGATCTCTTGGATCCAGGCAAATTCTGAGCTTTCCATTCTTTTTGTCCACTACGACGAGGGAACTCACCCACTCAGTTGGCTCATCTATCTTCTGAATCACGTTCAGGCTTTCCATCCTGTCCAACTCTGCCTTCAGTTGCTTTTGAAGAGCAAACGGAACTTTTCTGCATGGATGTATGACCGGTGTCATATTTTATCTACTCTGATCATGTGTTCTCCTGGAATGCAGCCTAGACCCTTAAATAGGTCGTTGTACTCTTTCATGAGTTCATCATAGACTGTCTCTCCTTCGCTTTCCACAACGAGGACTCTCTTTACCAGGTTCAGTCTCTCACAAGCTTTTAAACCTAGTATGGCTTGCACATCCTTTGGCACCACGATTAATGCTAACGTGTGCTCTCTGTCCTTGTGTGTTACTTTGACAATGCATCTTCCTTTCACTGGTATATCAGTACCTGAGTATCCTGTCACTTTCACTTTTATTCCATGTATCTTTGGTCTGGGTCTAATTTTCTTAAAATCAGCCTCTGATATCACATTAACTTGTGCTCCAGTATCCAATTTAAATGGAATGTGTATGTCATTCACTTTTAGTGTCAACATCCAGTCTCTTTCTTCTTTTTTGTTTTCAGACACAACATCTACATAGAACTCCTCTATGTCGCTTTCATCTACTGTATGGACCTTGCTTTGTTGCGCTTGGTTCTTGCAGCAACGGGCATAATGGTTGTTTTTGTTGCAACTATTGCATTTTTTACGATATGCTGGACACTTTCTTGGTGTATACCGCATCAACTACATGTCTTTCGATTGTCCCTTTCATTTTCGTTCACTGGCCACGCCTCTTTTTTCACATTGGCGCTCTTTTTGTTAAACGGTTTATGTCCGTTCATTCTCACTGCATCCATGTTGCAGCTATTGTCACTGAACAGTTCCTTTGCCTGCAACTTCACAGTCTCTGTAGCCCTACACAGTGCTATGGCTTTTCCCAGGTCTAGATCTTGCTCTCTTAGCAGTCTTTCCCTTAGACCATTATCTGGAATACCACACACCAGTCTGTCTTTTATCAGCGAGTCTGTCAGTCCCCCAAATTCACACGATTTGCTTCGGTTTCTCAGTTCAGTCACGTACTGATCAATAGTCTCACCCGTTTTCTGTACACATGTGAAAAATCTGTGCCTCTCAAACGTCACGTTACGTTTAGGTATGCAGTAGGCCTCAAACTGTTCCATTATTTTATCTAGCTTCATTTTGTCTCCATTAGCAGCGAATGTGAAGTTATTATACACCTCCAGCGCTTCATCACCCACGACATGTAAGAACAGTGACGATTTCCTTTTATTACTTTTCTCGTCAGCTCCGATTGCTGATAAATACAACCCCACATGTTGTTTGAACCTTCTCCAATTTTCAGCCACATTACCTGTCAACTGAAACGTCGCCGGTGGGTGTAAACCTTCCATTTTTTCACTTCGTTAGCTATTCTCCAATGGTAAGCAACGATGTTCTCATAGAGTCATAGAGTTATACAGCACAGAAAGAGGCCCTTCGGCCCATCGTGTCTGCGCCGTCCATCAATCCCTGTTCAGTCTAATCCCATTTTCCAGCATTTGGTCCATAGCCTTGTATGCAATGGCATTTCAAGTGCTCATCCAAATGCTTCTTGAATGTTATGAGGGTTCCTGCCTCTACCACCCTTTCAGGCAGTGAGTTCCAGATTCCAACCACCCTCTGGGTGAAAAAGTTCTTCCTCAAATCCCCTCTAAACCTCCTGCCCCTTACCTTGAATCTATGCCCCCTTGTTATTGATCCCCTTACTAAGGGGAAAAGTTCCTCTTTATCTACCCTATCTATGCCCCTCATCATTTTGTACACCTCTATCAGGTCCCCCCTCAGCCTTCTTTGCTCCAAGGAAAACAACCCCAGCCTGTTTAGTCTTTCTTCATAGCTGAGGCGCTCCATCCCAGGTAACATCCTGGTGAATCTTCTCTGCACCCTCTCCAAAGCAATCACATCCTTCCTATAGTGAGGCGACCAGAACTGCACACAGTACTCCAGCTGTGGCCTCACCAGTGTTTTGTACAGCTCCATCATAACCTCCCTGCTCTTATATTCTATGCCTCGGCTAATGAAGGCAAGTATCCCATATGCCTTTTTAACCACCTTGTCTACCTGTTCCGCTGCTTTCAGGGATCTATGTACATGTACACCAAGTCCCTCTGACCCTCTGTACTTCCTAGGGTCCTACCACTCATTGTGTATTCCCTTGCCTTATTTGTCTGTCCAAAATGCATCAGCTCGCACTTTTCAGGGTTAAATTCCATTTGCCCCTTTTCCGCCCATCTGACCAATCCGTTTATATCGTCCTATCTCTTTTGGCTTGCTAATTTGTGGAGAGCTGATTTAACTTCAGATTTTTTCTCTTCATCTCTTTCAATCACTTCTGACACCATGTATTGATTTCTTTGTGGGTTCAATGACGAGACATTTATGAAAGAGAATGGCCTAGAAATTCGGTAGGCTTAGCGCCGCTTTTGAGGCGCTAGAGGGCCTAGCGCCGGAGTTATGGCCAGTTTGGAAATTGAGTGGGTCCCTAAATCGGCGTTAGGCCGTTAGCGCTGCGCCGGCACCGATGACGTCATCGGTGTGCGCAGCGTCCCGGTTGCCATGGTAACCCGCCCGAACTCCGAAATTGACTTGCGGCCGCCTCGCCCGTGGCAGCCGCAAGCAACGTTCTGGCAGAGGTGCCTTACTGGACTTTGCGCCGGCGCATTAAAGGCCCCGCGGCGGCCGGCCGCTTTCCCGCCGGCCGCCTGGCCGTAGCTCCCTCCCCGGACTTCTCCCCCCCCCCCTCCGGGACAGATGCAAGCCCGGCACTTGTCCGAGGTGCCGTGCTCATTTTTACAATGATTTTCGCGGGCCGCGGCCGGGTGCAGGCAGCTCCTCCTTAAGGGAAGGAGGAGGCCTGCACTTCCCGAACCTGCCGCACCGCAGCGGGCGCCACAGCGCCGGAATAGCGCCGCAATTCAGCGCATAGCGCCAGTTTTCAGGCGCAAACAGCTTTCAGCAGCGCCGGCAGCCATTTGGGCGCAGAACTAGTGAATTTTTGGCCCGCCCAGCGCGACTTAGCTCCGGCACTAACTTCCGGCGCTAAAGCCGTCGTTGCGCCAAAACCCAATTTCTAGGCCAATGTCTTTTAATCTAAAGTCTGTTCAACACTTTATACAGCTTTTCAGGAGACACGATGCTAGTGATGCATCTAGAATGAAACTGAAACTAAACCAAACTGCCTTGCTTGTCTCGGTCACATGCCCTCTGCTGGTCAGGCACAAGCAATCAATACATGCAATTATGCTGGTAAGGCATGATAATCAAACAGGCAAATACCATCTCTATTTGCTGATATCATTACAGCAATTAGGCAGGTTATGAATGGATAGGTTATCTAAGGTGAATATGGAAGGTAGGACTGCAGGCCATGGATATAAAACCTATAGGCAAAAAGGCCAGGGAATATTTCTTTTGAAGATATTAGGGGGCACTGATAGGATAGATAGAAAGAAACTGTATCTGCTGGTTGGGGAGTCTAGCACTAGGGGGCATAGTCTAAAAATTAGAGCCAGAACTTTCTGGAGTGAAATTAGGAAACACTCCTACACACAAAGGGTGGTAAAAGTTTGGAACTCTCTTCCGCAAACAGCAATTGATGCTAGATCAATTGTTAATTTTAAATTTGAGATTGATAGATTTCTGTTAACCAAAAGTATTCAGGGATATGGGGCAAGGGTGGGTATACGGAGTTAGGTCACAGATCAGCCATGATCTCAATGAATGGCGGAACAGGCTCGAGCAGTTAAATGGCCTTCTCCTGTTCCTATGTTCCTATGTGTAAACACCCTCTGCTACAGACTAAAATGAAAAAGAAAGACTTGCATTTATATAGCGCCATTCTCGAGCTCAGGATGTCCCAAAGCGTTCTCCAGCCAATGAAGGAGTCACTGTTGTAATGTAGGAAACGCAGAAGCAAATTTGTGCACAGCAAGCTCCCACAAACAGAGCGTCTGTTTCAGGTGTTGGTTCAGGCAAAAATATATGCCAGGACACCAGGAAGAACTTCCCTGCTCTGCTTGGAAATAGTGCTACAGGGCCTTTTACATCCACCTGAGCATGCAGAAGGGGCTTTGATTCAAAATCTCATCCAAAGGAGGGCACCTCCGACAATGCAGCACTCCCTCAGTACTGCACTGAAGTGTCAGCCTGGATTGGAGAGTGAACCCCACATTTTTGTCATCGTTCACCTGTTAGGGGCAGAGCTGATACCGAGTAGTGTAAGCTTGGCTCATTTAGTAGCATTCTTGCACCTGAGTCAGAAGGTTTGGTTTCAAACCTCACCCTTGGACTAGAGTACGCAATCTCGGCTGATACTCCAATAGAGTGCAGAGAACATAAGAACATCAGAAATAGGAGGAGTCGTTGGCCATTCGACCCCGCGAGCCTGCACCGCCATTCAATAAGATCATGGCTGATCTGATCTTGGCCTCAACTCCACTTCCCTGCCCGCTCCCCATAACCCTCGACTCCCTTATAGTTCAAAAATTTGTCTATCTCCACCTTGAAAATATTCACTGACCCAGCCTCCACAGCTCTCTGGGGCAGAGAATTCCAAAGATTCACAACCCTCTGAGAGAAGAAATTCCTCCTCATCTCAGTTTTAACTGAGCGACCTCTTATTCTGAAACTATGCCCCCCTAGTTCTAGATTCTCCCACGAGGGGAAACATCCTCCCTGCATCTACTCTGTCGAGTCCCCTCAGAATCTTATATGTTTCAATAAGATCCCCTCTCGTTCTTCTAAACTCCAATGAGTATAGGCCCAACCTGCTCAACCTTTCTTCATAAGGCAACCCCCTCATCTCAGGAATCAACTCGGTTAGACTGGGTGGGATATTTCAGGGTATGGGGAATGAGGGGGAGAGTGGAATTAGACTGGGTGTGATATTAAAGGGTGTGAGGAGTGATCAGGAGAATGGGATTAGACTGGGTGGGATATTAAAGGGTGTGAGGAGTGATCAGGAGAATGGGATTAGACTGGGTGGGATATTAAAGGGTGTGAGGAGTGATCAGGAGAATGGGATTAGACTGGGTGGGATATTAAAGGGTGTGAGGAGTGATCAGGAGAATGGGATTAGACTGGGTGGGATATTAAAGGGTGTGAGGAGTGATCAGGAGAATGGGATTAGACTGGGTGGGATATTAAAGGGTGTGAGGAGTGATCAGGAGAATGGAATTAGACTGGGTGGGATATTAAAGGGTATGGGGAGTGAGGGGGAGAGTGGGATTAGACTGGCTGGGATATTAAAGGGTGTGGGGAGTGAGGGGGAGAGTGGGATTAGATTGGCTGGGATATTAAATGGTACGGGGTGTGAGGGGGAGAGTGGGATTAGACTGGGTGGGATATTAAATGGGATGGGGTGTGAGAAGGGGATTGGGATTAGACTGGGTGGGATATTAAAAGGTATGGGGTGTGAGGGGGAGAATGAGATTAGACTGGGTGGGATATTAAAGGGTACAGGGAGTGAGGAGTGGAGTGGGTTTAGACTGGGTGGGATATTAAAGGGTGTGGGGAGTGAGGGGTGTGTGGGATTAGACTCGGTGGGATATTAAAGGGTACGGGGTGTGAGGGGGAGAGTGGGATTATACTGGGTGGGATATTAAAGGGTACGGGGAGTGAGGGAGTGTGTGGGATTAGACTGGGTGGGATATTAAAGGGTACGGGGAGTGAGCAGGAGAGTAGGATTAGACTGGGTGGGATATTAAAGCATACGGGGTGTGAGCAGGAGAGTGGGGTTAGACTGGATGGAATATTAAAGGGTTTGGGGAGTGAGGAGGGGAGTGAGATTAGACTGGGTGGGATATCAAAGGGTACGGGGAGTGAATGGGAGAGTGGGGTTAGACTGGGTGGGTTATTAAAGGGTACGGGGAGTGAGGGGGAGAGTGGGATTAGACTGGGTGGGATATTAAAGAGTGTGGGGAGTGAGCGGGAGAGTGGGATTAGGCTGGGTGGGATATTAAAGGGTATGGGGAGTGAGGGGGAGAGTGGGATTAGACTGGGTGGGATATTAAAGGGTATGGGGAGTGAGCAGGAGAGGGGATTAGACTGAGTGGGATATTAAAGAGTGTGGGGAGTGAGCGGGAGAGTGGGATTAGGCTGGGTGGGATATTAAAGGGTATGGGGAGTGAGGGGGAGAGTGGGATTAGACTGGGTGGGATATTAAAGGGTATGGGGAGTGAGCAGGAGAGGGGATTAGACTGGGTGGGATATTAAAGGGTACGGGGAGTGAGGGGGAGAGTGGGATTAGACTGGGTGGGATATTAAAGGGTGTGTCGAGCGAGGGGGAGAGTGGGATTAGACTGGGTGGGATATTAAAGGTTGTGGGGAGTGAGCAGGAGAGTGGGATTAGACTGGGTGGGATATTAAAGGGTATGGGGAGTGAGGGGGAGAGTGGGATTAGACTGGGTGGGATATTAAAGGGTATGGGGAGTGAGGGGGAGAGTGGGATTAGACTGGGCGGGATATTAAAGGGTATGGGGAGTGAGGGGGAGAGTGGGATTAGACTGGATGGGATAGTAAAGGGTGTGGGGAGTGAGGGGGAGAGTGGGATTAGACTGGGTGGGATATTAAAGGGTATGGGGAATGAGGGGGAGAGTGGGATTAGACTGGGTGGGATATTAAACCTATAAAATTCTGTCAGGTCTGGACAGACTAGATGCAGGAAGGATGTATCTGATGGCCGGGGAGTCCAGAACCAGGGGACATAGTCTAAGGATAAGGGGTAAGCCATTTAGGACTGAAATGAGGAGGAATTTCTTCACCCAGAGAGTGGTGAACCTGTGGAATTCTCTGCCACAGAGGGCGGTGGAGACTATTTCATTAAATATATTCAAGAAAGAGTTGGATATATTTCTTGAGGGTAAAGGGATCAAGGGATATGGGGAAAAGGCAGGGACAGGGTACTGAATTTGGATGATCAGCCATGATCACATTGAATGGCGGAGCAGGCTCGAAGGGCCGAATGGCCTACTCCTGCTCCTATCTTCTATGTTTCTATGTTTCTTTGTAAAGGGTGTGGGGAGTGAGGGGGAAAGTGGGATTAAACTGGGTGGGATACTAAAGGATGTGGGGAGTGAGGGGGAGAGTGGGATTAGACTGGGTGGGATATTAAAGCGTGTGGGGAGTGAGGGGGAGAGTGGGATTAGACTGGGTGGGATATTAAAGGGTGTGGGGCGTGAGGGGGAGAGTGGGATTAGACTTGGTGGGATATTAAAGGGTGTGGGGAGTGAGGGGGAGAGTGGGATTAGACTGGGTGGGTTATTAAAGGGTGTGGGGAGTGAGGGGGAGAGTGGGATTAGACTGGGTGGGATATTAAAGGGTGTGGGGAGTGAGGGGGAGAGTGGGATTAGACTGGGTGGGATATTAAAGGGTGTGGGGAGTGAGGGGGAGAGTGGGATTAGACTGTGTGCGATATTAAAGCATATGGGGAGTGAGCAGGAGAGTGAGATTAGACTGGGTGGGATATTAAAGGGTGTTTGGAGTGAGGGGGAGAGTGGGATTAGACTGGGTGGGATATTAAAGGGTACGGAGAGTGAGGGGGAGAGTGGGATTAGACTGGGTGGGATATTAAAGGGTATGGGGAGTGAGGGGGAGAGTAGGATTAGACTGGGTGGGATATTAAAGGGTGTGGGGAGTGAGGGGGAGAGTGGGATTAGACTGGGTGGGATATTAAATTGTACTGGGAGTGAGGGGGAGAGTGGGATTAGACTGGGTGGGATATTAAAGGGTGTGGGGAGTGAGGGGGAGAGTGGGATTTGACTGGGTGGGATATTAAAGGGTGTGGGGAGTGAGGGGGAGAGTGGGATTAGACTGGCTGGGATATTAAAGGGTACAGGGTGTGAGGGGGAGAATGAGATTCGACTGGGTGGGATATTAAAGGGTACGGGGAGCGAGGAGTGGAGTGGGTTTAGACTGGGTGGGATCTTAAAGGGTGTGGGAAGTGAGGGGTGTGTGGGATTAGACTCGGTGGGATATTAAAGGGTACGGGGTGTGAGGGGGAGAGTGGGATTAGACTGGGTGGGATATTAAAGCGTACGGGGTGTGAGCAGGAGAGTGGGGTTAGACTGGATGGAATATTAAAGGGTTTGGGGAGTGAGGAGGGGAGTGAGATTAGACTGGGTGGGATATCAAAGGGTACAGGGAGTGAATGGGAGAGTGGGGTTAGACAGGGTGGTATATTAAAGGGTATGGGGTGTGACCAGGGGAGTGAGATTAGGCTGGGTGGGAAATCAAAGGGTACGGGGAGTGAATGGGAGAGTGGGGTTAGACTGGGTGGGATATTAAAGGGTACGGGGAGTGAGGAGGGGAGTGAGATTAGACTGGGTGGGATATTAAAGGGTATGGGGAGTGAGGGGGAGAGTGGGATTAGACTGGGTGAGATATTAAACGGTATGGGGAGTAAGGAGGTGTGTGGGATTAGACTGGGTGGGATATTAAAGGGTGTGGCGTGTGATGAGGTGAGTGGGATTAGACTGGGTGGGATATTAAAAGGTGTGGGGTGTGACGAGGAGAGTGGGATTAGACTGGGTGGGATATTAAAGGGTGTGGGGAGTAAATGGGATAGTGCGCAGGTTTAAATCGGGAATGGTCAACTCCTGGTAGCCGCACGGCGATACATTACCTGGATGATTTTAACTGCCCACCGACCACATTTCTGCGGGTGAACAAGTTTAAAATTGCTCCCCATAATTAGCAGCCAACTCAGCCAGAAACACTGATCATGTGACATTGCCTGCTAATCATTCACAGCTTCAGTTTCCTCAACCCTCCAGTGCATCAAATTAATTCCCCGTGCCTATGTGACTCTTCTACGAAACCATAGAATAGTTAAGGTCATTCAAATGATTTCTCTCAGTAGCGGAAAGGAGTGAAGAAGAGAATTCCCAAACATTCCATCCATTCCATGCTGGACTGGGCTATTCTGAGGCGAGGGCCGCCCAGAGTTGTTGGATCGAATCATTTCCCTGCCCAGGCAAGTCACGGTCTGTAAATATTATTTTGGTTATATTTTATTTTCGTTACAATGGGTGTGAGATAAGATCATTGGACACTTAATTTGGAAAAGTACAAGAGTCAAGGCGAAAGCTTGATAGCAGCATCGTCACATACAGTGGTCCTCTCTGCCTCTAAATTAGCTAAGTAAGTCAGATTCACCCTCCTCTTCTCCCTAATGCATCCACACAGCTGTGCCGATAATGGGCTGCCTGGAAATAGCTAAAGTATAACCTGGGAACCTAAAGCATCTTGTTTGAAACAAGAATGAACTTGCCCCATTACTCCTGAATTTCCTTTTGTGTTTTGTTCTTCGGATATACTGTAGGTGACACTGAGAAAGCCATGTTAATTACCCGTGCTTAGTTACCCTGAGGGCATGAAGAGTTAACCACATAGTATGGGATTGGAGTCACATCTAAGCCACACCATGTAGGGGTGGCAGGTTTCCATCCCTGAACAACATTAGTTAGGGTTATCATTCAGGGTTAGGGTTTGGGTCGGGTTATGGTGCTAAGGTTAGAGTGTTAGGGTTAGGGGTTATCGGTTAGGATTAGGAGTTAGTGTTTAGGGTTAAGGGTTAGCAGTTAGGGTTAATGGTTAGGCTTAAGGGTTAACGGTTAGGGTTAATGGTTCGGGTTAAGGGTTAGCGGTTAGGGTTAAGGGGTAGCAGTTAGGGTTAAGGGTTAGCGGTTAGGATTAGTGTTTAGGGTTAAGGGTTAACGGTTAGGGTTAGTGTTTAGGGTTAAGGGTTAGCGGTTAAGGTTAAGGGTTAGTGGTCAGGGTTAGAAACTGCTATTGACAACACGGTCCTACATGTAAATGAGGTCACTTGGGACTCGTGGGCGGTTAGCAGGCTGGGTCAAATAGTGCTTGGGAATTCGAGCATCGCGTCTATTTTTCTACTAAAAAAAGTTATTTGATCCATCTATACACTGAAAATGGCGCAGAGATTTTTGGCCATTATAAATATGAAAATACATAGTTGTGGGGACTTCCATTCAACTTTTCAGTTTATTTCATTGTGAATCTAACCCTCGATCCATGGGCCCTGAAGTTAACTGCCCCCATCTGACGGACACCAGCCAGGGGACAGTTAAAGTACCGAGAGTCACTTAACCCCTCTGATCGCACCTCCCTCCCTGCGTGTCCCCATATTAACCTCCTCTTTTGAGCAGGCGAGCAGGCCAGCTGCGAGAAGGAAGCAGTTTTAAATATTTAGATCAAGTTAAATTATGCCAGCCTGAGGCCTGAGTGGGGGAGGGGGGCAGGAGTGTGGCAGTGCCAGCTACCCAGTCAGGCAAAACCGGGAGCCAGATCCTGGGCCAGACCTGGAGCCGGATCCTGGACCAGGCCTGGAACCGGATCCTGGGCCAGACCTAGAGCCGGATCCTGGGCCAGACCTGGAACCGGATCATGGGCCAGACCTGGAGCCGGATCCTGGGCCAGACCTGGAACCGGATCCTGGGCCAGACCTAGAGTCAGATCCTGGGCTAGGCCTGGAGCCGGATCCTGGGCCAGACCTTGTGATGAAATAACTCTGTGTTCTGGCATTTGTATTGTTGTTGTTGTTGCTGTTGTTGTACTTGTTAATGCCTGGAATGTTCCACTGGTGTAACCACTAATGCTCCTCCCTAGCCCCAACCCTCTTCTGGAATGTTCTACCAAGGGCTGGGTCGGTGATGAATGATGGTTGTGTGGCGGAGCCACCAAGGGTCTCAGAACAATTGGTAATAATCCCTTTAACTACAGTGTAGTGCAACCGCGGACTGCACCTTTAAACTGCCTGTTAACTGTACTGTATTGTGTTTTCCTGCACTCCACGTGATGATGTCATGACGCTGCTCATGTGACCACCAGTGGTGCGAAGAACGTGATGACGTCATGATGTCAGCTTCCAGAATCTTCCAGTAGTCGTCGAGTGCCCAGCAAGCTGTATAGACCTGTATACCGTTTCTCCTGTAGTTTCCCTGCTAACTTCATTGTTCATTAAAACCTGTTGATTTGATTCATCGAGTCGAATACTTTATTCAGCTAGGAACCTCCGTTCCTACAGTTGCCCTGTTTTAACTTGATGCCATGTTCTTACTTAATAAAAGCCTTTAGTTTTAAGCTTTAACCTCATGGATTCAGGCAGTTATTTGGCACATCAATTTTATTAAGTAACAACTTTTGGAAGATGGATCGATTTTTGAAACCAGAGCGTCTGGATATCGATCCCCATTTGGCAGACGCGTCGAAGAAATTTACGCATTGGCTTCGATGTTTTGAACACTTCATCGCATCGGTCGATTCGACGGTTAACAAGTTGGGTCTTCTAACCAACTTGGTAAGTCATCAAACTTACTCAATAATTGAAGATATTACTACATATGAAGAGGCCCTCGCAGCCCTTAAGGCCCAGTACCTTAAGTCGGTTAACGAAGGATGCGCCAGGTATCTTTTGTCTACTCGCAGGCAATTACCCGAGGAATCTCTGGACGATTTCCTGCAGGACCTTAAGGCTTTGGCTAAGGATTGCAACTACAAGGCTGTCTCTGCCATAGTGTATCAGGAAGTAGCCATCCGCGATTCTTTCATATCTGGCCTCCGATCTAATTATATTAGACAGAGACTCCTCGAGAACGACTCGTTAGTTTTAAAAACGGTCGTCGCTACTGCTCGATCGTTAGATGTAGCCCAGAAGAATTTGGAAGTGTATGCATCAGCCCATGCGTCTCTCTCAGCCTCGTGTGTTCCGAGTATGGAGGCATCCATAACACCAATGGAGCCTCCACTTAACCCTATTGTTGCGGCTGTACCCCATGATTCTAAGTGTTATTTTTGTGGCCAATCTAAACACCCCAGGCAAAGATGCCCAGCCAGAGAGGCTACCTGTTTTAAATGTAAGAAACGGGGACATTTTAGTAAAGTGTGTAAGGGTAATTCTGTACCTGATGTCTTCTCTGCTGCTGCCTATCGTTTTACTCTAGCCTCGGCTACGGTTGACCAGACCATACCGTGTTCCTTGTCAAAATCTATGATGGACATCAAGATTAATGGTCGTCCTACTGGGTGTTTGATAGACTGTGGCAGTACTGAAAGTTTTATACACCCCAACCTTGTTAACTCCTGTTCATTGAAGGTGTATCCTACTCAAAGTGAAATTGTGATGGCGTCCAAGTCCCTTACTTTGGAGGTAACTGGATATTGTAAAGTCACATTGACCATTAAGGATACGGAGTATAAGGACATTAAACTCCTCTTATTACCTCAGTTGTGTGTGAACTTAATTTTAGGCTTGGATTTCCAGTGTCAGCATGAGAGCGTTACCCTTAAGTATGGCGGATCTCAGCCTCCACTCACAGTCTGCGGCCTTTCTACTTTAAAAGTAAGTCCGCCTTCTTTGTTCGCGAACCTTGCTCTTAATTGTAGACCTATAGCGACTAAGAGTCGACGGTATGGTTCAGAAGATAAAACATTTATAAAAGAGGAAGTGAAAAGGCTTCAACGGGAGGGAATCATCGAACACAGTAATAGCCCGTGGCGTGCCCAGGTGGTGGTGGTTAAAACTAATGAAAAGAAAAGACTTGTGGTCGATTATAGCCAGACTATAAACTTGTATACCCAATTAGACGCCTATCCTTTGCCTCGTATTTCTGAGATGGTGAACCAGATAGCTCAGTACCGCGTGTTCTCCACCATTGATTTAAAGTCTGCCTACCATCAACTCCCCATTAAAATAGAACACCGACCTTATACGGCCTTCGAAGCTAATGGACGCCTGTACCAATTCCTTAGGGTGCCCTTTGGAGTGACGAATGGGGTATCCGTCTTCCAACGGGAGATGGATCGTATGGTGGATGAATACGCGTTGGAAGCAACATTCCCGTATCTGGACAATGTTACTATCTGTGGGCGTGACCAACGGGAGCGTGATCAAAATCTCGCGAAGTTCCTAGAGACGGCAAAGAGGTTAAACCTGACCTACAACGAAAACAAGTGTACCTTCAATACTACACGTTTGTGTATTCTTGGTTGCGTTGTGGAGAATGGGGTAATCGGGCCAGACCCTGAAAGATTACGCCCACTTAAGGAATTACCTTTACCTCACACTGTAAAAGCTTTAAGAAGGTGTCTGGGATTCTTCTTGTACTATGCCCAGTGGGTGGCTAACTATTCAGATAAAGTCCGACCTCTTATTAAGTCGACGTCTTTTCCTCTATCGGCGGAAGCTCAGGAGGCTTTCCTTAATATGAAATGGGACATTGAGAAGGCAGTGGTATGTGCCGTGGATGAGAAGATCCCTTTTCAAGTGGAAAGTGATGCATCTGATTTTGCGTTGGCAGCAACTCTTAACCAAGCTGGTAGACCAGTAGCTTTCTTCTCTCGTACATTGCAAGGACCAGAAGTTCGACATTCTTCAGTGGAAAAGGAGGCACAGACGATTATCGAAGCAGTCAGGTATTGGAGACATTATCTCGCTGGCCAACATTTTACGCTCATTACTGACCGGCGATCCGTGGCCTTTATGTTCAACACTAAGCAGAGAGGCAAGATCAAAAATGATAAGATTTTAAGATGGCGAATAGAACTGTCAACATATGACTATGATATTCAGTACAGGCCTGGAGTATTTAATGAGCCATCGGATGCTTTGTCACGAGGAGTATGTGCTAGTCTAGGTATAGATAAGCTTCAAAGTCTCCACGACGCACTCTGCCACCCTGGGGTTACCAGAATGAACCACTTCATTAAGTCCCACAATCTACCCTACTCTATTGAGGAGGTCCGGACAATGACCAGAACCTGTCGTGTTTGTGCTGAATGCAAACCCCACTTCTATAAGCCGTCCGAGCCAGCTCATCTTATTAAAGCAACTCGACCATTTGAGCATTTGAGTCTCGATTTTAAAGGTCCCCTTCCATCGAGCGACCGTATTGTCTATTTTCTTAATATTATAGACGAGTACTCTCGGTTCCCTTTTGTTATCCCCTGTCCAGATGTGACTAGTGCTGTTGTAATTAAATGCCTTTGCCAACTGTTTTCCTTGTTTGGCATGCCTAACTATATACATAGTGATAGGGGTTCTTCCTTTATGAGCAAAGAATTGCGACAGTTTTTGCTATCGAAAGGGATTGCAATGAGTAGAACCACCAGCTATAACCCTCGTGGTAATGGGCAGGTCGAGAAAGAAAATGCGACAGTGTGGAAGGCTATCGTACAGTCTGTGAAGTCGCGAGGCCTGCCGACCGCTCGCTGGCAGGATGTCCTGCCAGACGTGCTGCATTCCATAAGGTCTCTTTTGTGTACAGCGACGAATGCCACCCCTCATGAAAGGATGTTTAGTTTGCCAAGAAAAGCTACTAATGGAGTAATGTTACCCACATGGTTGACGACCACGGGCCCTGTGTTGTTGCGCAGACATGTGAGAGGCCACAAGACTGATCCACTGGTGGAGGAAGTACAACTCCTCCATGCTAATCCCCAGTATGCGTATATTCAATATCCAGATGGGCGAGAGGATATGGTCTCTATTAAAGATCTTGCACCTGCTGGAGCTCGAAAAGAGTTCAACTCTGAGAGTAGAGTTTTCAATCGTGGTATTGGACCTTCAGAGACACAAACCCTCAGTGTGGAAAATACTGATGATTCTGGGAATTCGAATGAACCGGAGTTAGTACTCTGGGAGGAGCCTCAGCAAGAGTTACGTCATTCCCAGAGGATTATCAGACCTCCTGACAGACTGAATCTATAGCAGGGGGTGAATGTGATGAAATAACTCTGTGTTCTGGCATTTGTATTGTTGTTGTTGTTGTTGTACTTGTTAATGTCTGGAATGTTCCACCGGTGTAACCACTAATGCTCCTCCCTAGCCCCGTCCCTCTTCTGGAATGTTCTACCAAGGGCTGGGTCGGTGATGAATGATGGTTGCCCTGTGTTAACTTGATGCCATGATTCTTGCTTAATAAAAGCCTTTAGTTTTAAGCTTTAACCTCATGGATTCAGGCAGTTATTTGGCACATCAGACCTGGAACTGGATCCTGAACCAGACCTGGAGCCGGATCCTGGGCCAGACCTAGAGCCAGATCCTGGGCCAGATCTGGAGCCGGATCCTGAGCCAAACCTGGAGCCGGATCCTGGGCCAGACCTGGAGCCGGATCCTGGGCCAGACCTGGAGCCGGATCCTGGGCCAGACCTGGAGCCGGATCCTGGGCCAGACCTAGAGCCCGATCCTGGGCCAGACCTGGAGCCAGATCCTGAGCCAGACCCGGAGCTGAATCCTGGACCAGACCTGGAGCCGGATTCTGAGCCATACCCGGAGCCGGATCCTGAGCCAGGCCTGGAGCCGGATCCTGAGCCAGAAGAGGCCCAGAAGGTAACTTTAAAACTGACACCCCCTCCCCCGATCACAGACAGAACACCCCCTCCCCCTAATCGCAGCCAGACCCCCCTCACCCTCCGATTGGGGCCAGACCACCCCTCCCCTGATTATGACCAGGTTCCACCTGGGGATTCGATAGTCAGGGGGATAGACAAGCGTTTCTGAACCGCTGACGTGAATCCCGCCTGGTGTGTTGCCTCCCTGGTGCCAGGGTAAAGGACATCACTGAACGGGGTCAGAACATTTCAAGGGGGAAGGGGAACAGCCAGAAGTTGTGTTCCATGTGGGAACCAATGACATCGGAAGGTTGAGGTCCTGCAGTCAGAGGTTCAGGAGCTCAGGAGGAAGTTAAACAGCAGGACCTCAAAGATGGTACTCCCAGTGCCACGCGCTAGTGAGGAATTGTAGGATAAAACAGGATAACATGTGGCTGGAAAAATGGTGCAGCAGGGAGGGCTTCCGATTCCTGGGGCTTTGGGATCAGTTCTGGGGCAGGAGGGACCTGTACGAGATGGACAAGTTGAACCTCAACAGGGCTGTGACCAACGTCCTCGCGGGAAGGTTATCTAATGGTGTGGGGGATGGCTGAAACTAATTTAGCAGAGGGAGGGGGCACTAGGATGAAACTTTAGAGAGGACAAACAAGGTGCACAGAGGACCGGGGAGACCAACAGCATTAAAATAAAGAGTAGTCCAGAAACAGGAGGGATCTGACAGAGGGGGAAGTGCAAGGCCAACAGACATCTCCAACCTTTTCCAGTTCTGACGAAGGGTCCTCGGCCCGAAACGTTAACTCTGTTTCTCTCTCCTCGATGCTGCCTGACCTGCTGAGTGTTCCCAGCATTTTCTGTTGTTATTTCAGACTAAGGCGGGTTTGGAGTGCATGTGCGTAAATGCACAGGGCGTGGTAAATAAGGTTGATGAGCTGCAGGCACAAGTTGCCACATGGGGTTATCATATAATGGTGATAGCTGAGACCTGGCTCAAGCAAGGGCAGGAGTGGGGACTTAATATTCCTGGCTGCAATGTATTCAGGAGAAATAGGGAAGGCAAAAAGGAGGGGGGTTAGTAGCAGTATTGATCAAAGAAACTATTGCAGCACTGGAAAGGGATGATGTGCTTGAGTGTTTGAAGACGGAATCTGGTTAGAATTAAGAAGCAGCAGAGGAGCTATTGCACGAGTGGGAGTGCACTGTAGACCCCCAAATAGTGGGAGGGAGATGGAGGAGCAAATCATAGAATCATAGAAACTTACAGCACAGAAGGAGGCCATTCGGCCCATCGTGCCTGTGCTGGCTGTTTGAAAGATCAGTCGTGCTCAGTCCCACCTCCCAGCTTTTTGTCCGTAGCCCTGTGAGTTCCTCATCCTCCAGTGCCTGTCCAACTCCCTTTTAAAATTATTTATGGTATCAGCTTCCATCACCATTTCAGATCCCGACAATCCTCTGAGTGAAAAAAATTTCTCCTCATCTCCCCTCTAGATCTTTTACCATTGATTTGGAATCTATGACCTCTGGTTATTGACCCACTCCCCAGAGGGAATCGTTTTTCTCTCTCTACTTTATCAAACCCTCTCATCATCCTGAAAACCTCCATTAGGTCACCTCTTAACCTGCTCTGTTCCAAGGAGAACAGTCCAAACTTTTCCAACCTCTCCTCAGACCTGAAGTCCCTCGTCCCTGGGAACATCCTGGTAAACCTCCTCTGCACCCTTTCTAAGGCCTTTACATCTTTCCTGAAGTGTGAGGCCCAGAATTGTCCTGCAAGCAAATTTCAGAAAAATGTAAAAACAATTGAGTAGTGATAATGGGGGACTTCAATTATCCTAATATAGGCTGGGATAGTAATAGTGTAAAGGGCAAAGAGGGGAGGCGTTCCTGAAATGTGCACAAGAGAACTTTCTTGATCAGTGTGTTTCCAGCCCAATAAGGAAGGAAGCAGTGCTGGATCGAGTTCTGGGGAGTGAAGTGGGGCAAATGGAGCATGTTTCAGTGGAGGAGCATTTGAGGAACAGTGATCATAATATCAGGTTTAGAGTCGTTATGGAAAGGGACGAGGAACAATCCACGGTGAAGATATGCCACTGGAGGAGGGCTAACTTCAGTGAGTTGAAAAGGGATCTGGCCCAGATGGATTGGAAACAAAGATTATCAGATAAAACAGTAAATGAACAATGGGAAGCCTTCAAGAAGGAGATAGTTCGGGTACAGACTAGACACATTCCCATGAAGGGGAAAGGAAAGGCATCCAAATCTAGAGCTCGGTGAATGACTAAAGAAATTGGGATTAAAATGAAACACAAATAGAAGGTTTATGCTAAATGTTGGGTTCATAATACAGTTGAGAATCAAGCAGAATATTGAAAGTGCAGAGGAGAACTGAAAAAGGAATAAGAGGGGTAAAGAGAGTATAAGAGGAAAGATTAGCAAGTAACACAAAGGGAACTCTAAAATCTTTTCTAAACATATAAATAATAAAAGGATAGTTAAAGGAATGGTGGGGTCGATCAGGGACCAAAACAGAGATATTCTTGTTGAGGCAGAGGGCTTGGCTAAGGTATTAAATGATACTCTGCATCTGTCTTCACAAAACAAGCAGATGTTGCTAATGTCACAGTAAAGGAGGAGGCAGTAGCGATATTGGATAGGATAAAAATAGATAAAGAGGAGGGCCTAGAAATTCGGTGGGGTTAGCGCCCAATTAGAGGCGTTAGAGGGTCTTGCGCCGGAATTATAGCTGGTAACGAAATTGCGTTGGGCCCTACCATCGGCGTTAGCCGGTAGGGCTGCGTCGGCACCGATGATGTCATCGGTGTGCGCAGCGTCCCGGTTGCCGTGGTAACCCGGCCCCAAGCCCAAATTCAGTTGCGGCCGCCTCGCCCGTGGCAGCCGCAACCAACGATTGTTGAAAGGGATGTAACACACCTTTGCGCCGGCGCATAAAGGTGGAGCGGCGGCCGGCCGCTTTCCCGGCGGCCGCCTGCCCGCACCTCCCTCCCCGGACTCCTCCACCACCCCCCCGTGGCACTGATGTGTGTGGCCCGCGAGCCCGGCTCTTCCCCGAGGTGCCGGGCTCATTTGTCGGGCGAATCGACCGGCCAGCGGTCGGCTGCAGGCAGCTCCTCCTTAACAGAAGGAGGAGGCCTGCAGTACCCCAGCCTGCCGCACCGCCTCGGGTGCCGCAGCGGGGGATTAGCGCCTCAAAACTGCACTGAACGCCCATAGTGAGGCGCAAAAACCCTCCATTAGCGCCCGCCGCCGTCTGGGCCCTGGGCAACCGAATTTTCGTCGGGCGCAGCGGCATTAACGCCGGCGCAAAATTTCGGGCGCTAAAGCCCTGGCAGACCCACAACCGAATTTCTAGGCCGAGGTACTTAAAAGGCTGGCAGTGCTGAAAGTAGAAAAGTCACCCAGTCCGGATGGGATGCCTCCTAGGTTGCTGAGGGAAGTAAGGATAGAAATTACGGATGCTCTGGCCACAGTCTTCCAATCCTTCTTAGATAAGGGGTTGGTGCCAGAGGACTGGAGGTTTACAAATGTTACACCCTTGTTCAAAAAAGGGGCGAGGGATAATCCCGGCAACAACAGGTCAGTCAGCCTAACGTCGGTAGTGGGGAAATTTTTAGAGACAATAATCCGGGACAAAATTAATTGGCATTTGGAAGAACAAGGTTTAATAAATGAAAGCCAGTACAGATTCGTTAAAAGCAAATTATGTCTGACTAACTTGATTTAGTTCTTCAATGAAATAATGGAGAGGGTTGATGAGGGTAGTGCGGTTGATGTTGTGTACATGGACTTTCAGAAGGCTTTTGATAAAGTGCCACATATTAGACTTGTTAAGATAAATTAAAGCCCATGGGATTAAAGGGACAGTGACAGCGTGGAGAGTAGTGGTGAACGGTTGTTTTTCAGACTGGAGGGAAGAAGTATACAGTGGTGTCCCCCAGGGGTCGGTATTAGGACCACTGCTCTTTTTGATATATATTAATGACCTGGACTTGGGTATACAGGGCCCAAAGTTTAGAAATGTAGTAAACAGTGAGGAGGATAGTAGCAGACTTCAGGAGCACATAGACAGACTGGTGAAATGGGCAGACACGTGGCAATGAAATGAAATTTAATGCAGAGAAGTGTGAAGTGATGCATTTTGGAAGGAAAAATGGGGAGAGGCAAAATAAATGAAATGGTACCATTTTAAAGGGGGTGCAGGAACAGAGAGACCTGGGGGTTCACATATACAAATCTTTGAAGGTGGCAGGGCAAGTTGACAAGGCTGTTAAAAGGCATAAATAGAGGCATAGAGTGCATAGGAACAGGAATGGGCCATTCAGCCCCTCGAGCCTGTTCCGCCATTCAGTGGATTCATGGCTGATCTGCGACCTAACTCCATATACCCACCTTTGGCCCATATCCCTTAATACCCTTGGATAACAAAAATCTATCAATCTCAGATTTAAAATTAACAATTGACCCAGCATCAATCGCCGTTTGCGGAAGAGAGTTCCAAATGTCTACCATCCTTTGTGTCTAGAAGTGTTTCCTAACTTAATTCCTGAAAGGTCTGGCTCTAATTTTTAGACTCTGCCCCCTAGTCCTAGACTCCCCAACCAGCAGAAATAGTTTCTCTCTATCTACCCTGTCTGTTCCCCTTAATATCCTGAAAACTTCGATCAGATCACCCTTAACTTTCTAAATTCTAGGGAATACAACCCTAGTTTGTGTAATCTCTCCTCGTAACTTAACCCCTGGAGTCTGGGTATAATTCTGGTAAACCTACGCTGCACTCCCTCCAAGGCCAATATATCCTTCCTAAGGTGTGGTGCCCAGAACTGCTCCCAGTGCTCCAGGTGTGGTCTAACCAGGGTTTTGTGCAGCTGCAGCATAACTTCTACCCCCTTGTATTCCAGTCCTCCAGATATAAAGGCCATCATTCCATTAAACTTTTTGATTACTTTCTGTACCTGTTCATGACAGTTTAATGATCTATGTACCTGAACCCACAAGTCTCTTTGGGCATCCACTGTTTTTAGCCTTTCACCATTTAGAAAGTGCCCTGTTCTATCATTTTTAGGTCCAAAATGGATGACGTCACATTTGCCTACATTGAAATCCATTTGCCATAGTTTTGCCCATTCGCTTAATCTATCAATATCTCTTGGTAATTTTATGCTTCCATCTATGCTGCCTACAACACCGCCTATCTTTGTGTCATCGGCAAATTTGGATATATGACTTCCTATCCCACATCTAAGTCATTAATAAATACTGTGAATAGCTGAGCCCCCAACACAGATCCCTGCGGGACACCACTAGTCACATCCTGCCAATTAGAGTACCTACCCATTATCCCTACTCTCTGTCTCCTGCCGCTCAGCCAATTTCCTAACCAGGTCAATAATTTGCCTTCAATTCCATGGGCTTCAACTTTAGCTAACAGTCTCTTATGAGGGACTTTATCAAATGCCTTCTGGAAGTCCATATAAATAACATCCATAGACATGCCCCTATCTACTACTTTAGTCACCTCTTCAAAAAATTCAATCAGGTTTGTCAGGCATGACCTACCTTTCACAAATCCATGCTGGCTCTCTCTGAGCAACTGAAAATTTTCAAGGTGTTCAGTCACCCTATCCTTAACTATAGACTTGAATAATTTCCCGACAACAGATGTTAGGTTAACTGGTCTATAATTCCCAGGCTTCCCTCTCTCACCATTCTTAAATAGCAGAGTGACATGCGCAATTTTCCAATCTAAAGCAACAGTTCCTGAGTTGAGAGAACTTTAGAAGATTATAGTTCGGGCGTCTGCAATGTTCTCACCCACTTCCTTTAAAACCCTGGGATGGAATCCATCTGGCCCTGGGGATTTGTCACTCTTGAGTGCCATTATTTTCTTCATTACTGTCATTTTGCTTACGTTAATCTTGGTGAGTCCCTGTCTCTGATTCAATATTGTTTTCCTTAGGATTTCTGGCATGCTGACCTCTTCCTCTACTGTAAATACTGATGCAAAGTACTTATTCAACATGTCTGCCATTTCCTTAATTTCATTGAGAATATCACCGTTATCAGCTTTTTAGGGGCTAACATTGCTCCTGACCACCCTCTTTTTCCTAATATAATTGTAAAAAAAAATTGTGTTGATTTTGATATCCCTTGCAAGTTTCTTTTCATACTCCCATGTTGTAGCTCTTACTGTCTGTTTTGTGGCCCTTTGCTGTTCTTTGTATCTTTCCCACTCGCCAGGATCTGTGCTAGTTTTTGCATTTTTGTCTGCTTTTTCTTTTAGTTTTATGCTGTCCCGAACCTCTTTAGTTGTCCACATGGCTGTTTCTTTTGGCAAGAAGAGATCTTGTCCCTCAGGGGTATAAACTGGTTCTGTATCACATTAGATTCTTGTCTGAACACCTCCCACTGATCTCCTGTCATTTTACCCATGACCAGATTTGCCCTGTTTACAGTGGACAGTCTCTGCCTCATCACATGGAAGTCAGCCTTACCTAAATCTAGAGTACTAAGCAAGGAAGTCATGCTCAACCTTTATAAATCACTGGTTAGGCCTCAGCTAGCGCATTGTGTCCAATTCTGGCCTCCACACTTCAGGAAGGGTGTCAGGGCCTTGGAGAGGGTGAAGAGGAGATTTACCAGAATGGTACTAGGGATGAGGACTTCAGTTATGTGGAGAGACCAGAGAAGCTGGGATTGTTTTCCTTAGAACAGAAAAGGTTAAGGGGAGATTTAATAGAGGTGTTCAAAATTATGAAGGGTTTTGAGAGAGTAGATCGGGAGAGACTGTTTCCACTGGCAGAGGGGTCGGTAACCAAAGGACACAGATTGAAGATAACTAGCAAAAAATCCAGATGGGAAATGAGGAGAATTTTTTTTCGCAGCGAGTTGTTGTGATCTGGAAAGCACTGCCAGAAAGGGAGGTGGAAGCAGATTCAATAGTAACTTTCAAAAAGGAATTGGATGTATACTTGAAGGGGAGAAATTTGCAGGGCTACGGGGAAAGAACAGGGAAGTGCGACTAATTGGAGAGCTCGTTCAAAGAGCCGGCACAATCAACATGGGCTGAAAGGCCTCCTTTTGTGCTGCATCATTTTAGGATTCTATGAACCTGAACCATTTAGCTGAGGGCAGTAGTTTTGTGGTTGTGCTATGATCATGTTCAAAGCACAGTTCTGCAATTCAGAAAATCAGCTACAGACGCATTTCCTGTGTGGAAAAATAGTGGTTGCAGGAAATGACCAAGGGAGAAACCGTCAGTCTCACGTGGGTCCGCGAGAGTATTTCAAAACTCAATGACGGGCATTCACCTCCAGTCCAAAGCTGGGTGAATTACCTTGGAAAAAAATATTTCCATTATTTTCTCCCTTAATTCTGATACTTTTGCTGTTCTCCGTTGCTTTAGGTGTCAGCCATGGTTCAGTGGTAGCACTCTCACCTCTGAGACAAAAGGTTGTGGGTTGTCCCCACTCCAGAGACTGGAGCTCATAATCTAGGCTAACACTCCAGTGCAGTACTAAGGGAGGGCTGCACTGTCAGAGGTGCCGTCGTTTGGATGAGATGTTAAACCGAATTGGTTGAAGACTAGCATCTGTGATGGTGGGGACCTCAGGAGGAGACCGAGATGGACCATCCACTCGGCACTTCTAGCTGAAGATGGTTACAAATGCTTCAGCCTTGTCTTTTGCACTCACATGCTAGGCCCCGCCATCATTGAGGATGTCAATGGTCATGGAGCCTCCTCCTCCCATTAGTTGTTTAGTTGTCCACCACTATTCACGGCTGGATGTGGCAGGAGCTTTGATCTGATTCAATGGTTATGGAATTGCTTAGCTCTGTCTATAGCATGCTGCTTCTGCTGTTTAGCATGCATGTAGTCCTGTGTTGTAGCTTCACCAGGTTGGCACCCCATTTTTAGGTACTGTTCCTGGCAGGTTCTTCTACACTCCTTATTGAACCAGGGTTGGTCCCCTCGCTTGATGGTAATGGTAGAGTGAGGGATATGCCAGGCCATGAGGTTACAGATTGTGGTGGAATACAATTCTGCTGCTGATGGCCCACAGCGCCTCATGGATGCCCAGTTTTGAGCTGCTAGGTCTGTTCTGAATCTATCCCATTTAGCACGGTGGACATGCCGCACAACACAATGGAGGGTGAAAATGGGATGTTTCCGGAAGGTGTTAATAGACAGGTGCCTCTGTGAGGACGAGGTTTTTCCCTCGTGTTGGTTCTCTCACTACCTGCCGCAAGCCCAGTCAGGCAGCTGTGTCCTTCAGCACTTGGCCAGCTCAGTAGTGGTGCTACCAAGCCAGCCATGGTGATGGACCAGAGTACACCCAGAGTACACTATGTGCCCTGTGCTTCTTCCAAGTGGTGTTCAACATGGAGGACTTCATCAGCTGAGGGAGGGCGGTAGGTGGTAATCAGCAGGAGGTTTCCATGTTTCACCTGATGCCATGAGACTTTATGGTGTCCGGAGTCAATGTTGAGGACTCACAAGGACACGCCCTCCTGCCACACTATCTGGTAGGTCTGCCCTGCCAGAGTCTGGGACATTGGCTGAAAGGTATGATTCTGTGAGGATGACTATGTCAGGCTGTTGCTTGACTAGTCTCCCAATTTTGGCACGAGTCCCCAGCTGTTGGTGAGGTGGACTTTGCAAGGTCGACTGGGCTGGGTGTATCTTTGTCGATGCTGAGTGATCCATTGGGTTTTGTTCTTATTGTGAATTTTTGAAGCTGTTCGGTACAACTGCCATTTCAGAGGGCAGTTAAGAGTCGACCACAATGGAGTGGCATATAGGACAGACCAGGACGGCAGGCCCCCTTCCCTCAGGACATTAGTGAACCAGTCCGGTTTGTACGACAATCCGACAGCTTCATCGCTACTTTTACTGAGACCAACTTTTTAATTCCAGATTTATTTAATTAACTGAATTCAAATTCACAAACTGGCATCGTGGGATTTGAACTCACGTCTCTGGATTATTAGTCCAGGCCTCTGGATTGCTAGTCCAGTAACATAATCACGATGCTGCTATAGCACCGTAAAAGCCAGTTAGTCATCTTAGTGATAGCTCAGGTGCTGAATAGTAATCTATTCATATCATAAATTGATCAGGTAAATCGTGTGTCACCTTTCCACATATCAAGCTCTCTGGAAACAAGCAAACACATTGCCAGTCACCAGAGCCCAACATAAAAATACAGGCCAACTCATCTGTGACATCTCATCATTAATCCCTTGATCTTAATTAAGAGTCTGTAGCGGTTCGTGTAGATCGCCACTAAATAAGAGAGTTTGACTTCGACGAACTATAAATAAGTTGTTTATTTACAGGAACAGGCTAATTACATCAGGTGAGATAGCAGGTAAGATGGCTGACTGTAGGAGCACCGTGGTGTAGGTCTTGTCCCAGCGGGGACTCCATGAGGACTGAGTTCGCAGTCCTGTGGGGAGCGTGATGACGTCATTGCGTTTGTGTTGTGACGTCATCACGTTGTTCGCGTTTCCCGCGCTTAGGGCATCACGTGATGCGCGTCGTTGCGTCGCTGGCCGTTGAGGCCGAAGCCGGGAGGCCGGGCTGTGCCGGTACTTGCCGCGGGAGCGGAAGATCGCGTCGCTCCCGTCGGCTGGCCGTTGAGGCCGAAGACGCTAGGCCGGGCTGTGCCGGTGCTTGCTGCAGGAGCAGAAGATTGCATCGCTCCTGTCGGCTGGCCGTTGAGGCCGAAGGCGCTCGGCCAGGCTGTGCCGGCGCACGCACATCACGTCGTACGTGACGTGATGTCAGCACGCTAGGGCGCGTCTTAAAGGGGCAATGGCCCCAACAGGTAAGTTAAAGGGGCAACGGCCCCAAAGGGTAAGTTAAACATACAGTAAAGTAAGTTAAAGGGAATTATGTGTCTCAATGTAAGGGACAACCAGTGGTACCGCCACATAGGCCCCCCCAGAATTCACTTTAACGAAAGTCCAAGGATGAGATGGTCTGACGAGCTGGTGGTCACGGCGGTCATGCTGTCTCGACTTGGTAGGCGAGGTATGAAGATGCTGCTCGTGAGCGGATCCTTACGCGCATCGTGGCGAATAAAACGTATCCGTCAGGCGAAGGACCGTGGAGATGTGCGAAACAGCAGGCCTTGACAGAGTGACGGGCAGGTTGGGCGGACGCGGGCGATGTCTCCGTTGATGTTGAAACAAGTCCTTGTTCCGACGAAATCTGCAGGAACGCCGACGGGCGATCCAGGAGGACTTGACTGGTGAGGTCAGTGAACTCGCCGACAGGTGAGCGAAACCTTCGGGAGGCTGGAACGCACGGAACGGTGCGTGCCATAGTGCTACGACGATAACACAACGGAGGGTGAAGAGTTGCTGCATTGATCAGTGATCGGTGAGGCTAGCAACTTTCACGTGGCTGATCGCGGCCGCAGGATGCCCGTTGGATCTGTCCTCGATGTGTGCAGCTTCAGTAGACGTTTGTGTTTGTTAAAGGGAAAACTGGAGAAAGGGCGGCAACGGTCCAGGTTGTTGTTGCTTTCAGGAGGGGTTAACTCTGCCTGGAGTGCGGCAACACTTGTAACAGTTGTAGATTTAGGAGAAAACAGCCGGGAGGGCGGCACATCTTTTGTTCACGCCGAATCGTGCAGTAGGTAACACAACCAGCAAGCTGAAGGGCTGGTGCATCGTCGGCGGAGAAGGAGTCGTCGGTGTTCACGAGGGATGTGTCCTCGTGCGCGAGGAGTGCGTCCTCGTGTTTTGCGGGGGTGAGTCCTCGTGGTATCCCCGCGGGTCGCACTCCGATCTTGTGGGCCCGAACATGCTGTACCCTGCGCTTGGAGAGATGTATACTTGCTGTTGCTTTGGACGTAGAGGCGGACGATCCGTGTGGCGGTAGAAGAGTCGAATACAGAGACCGTGAGCACGTGCGTGGTCTGTGCCGCATCGATGTTCTCGGCGAACAGGGCTTCTACCTGCATAAAGCACGAGGGAGACCGTGGCTCCCTGGATCGCGGTAGCGACAGCAGAACGGCTGATGCTTCCATAGCGTGCTTCGTTTGTGAAAGACGTTCACAAACCCACCAATTGTAGCGCTGGTGGATGACGGTTGCCGTTGGTCGTGCTCTACCTCTGTGAAATCGTTCGTGAAAAATGGGCTCACCTCCAAGCTGCGCTTCCATTGCGAATACGTACGCAAAGACGGGGTCACTTTTGGTGGAATCGGTGTTAGGCAGTTGCTGTTCCGTGGTTGTTCGTCGGTTGTGCGTTGGTCGTCTTGAGTGAAGACGAGGTTCAGGCGCACGTTGCTACCGTGAAAATCGTTCACGGATACGGGTTCACCAATTATAGCGTTGGAATTGATGAGCTCCCGTACTCATGTCGTGAGGTCACCAATGTAGCGGTTCGTGTAGATCGCCACTAAATAAGAGAGTTTGACTTCAACGAACGATAAATAAGTTGTTTATTTACAGGAACAGGCTAATTACATCAGGTAAGATAGCAGGTAAGATGGCTGACTGTAGGAGCACCGTGGTGTAGGTCTTGTCCCAGCGGGGACTCCACGAGGACTGAGTTTGCAGTCCTGTGGGGAGCTTGATGACGTCATTGCGTTTGTGTTGTGACGTCATCACGTTGTTCGCGTTTCCCGCGCTTAGGGCGTCACGTGATGCGCGTCGTTGCGTCGCTGGCCGTTGATGCCGAAGCCGGGAGGCCGGGCTGTGCCGGTGCTTGCCGCGGGAGCGGAAGATCGTGTTGCTCCCGTCGGCTGGCCGTTGAGGCCGAAGATGCTAGGCCGGGCTGTGCCGGTGCTTGCTGCAGGAGCGGAAGATCGCATCGCTCCTGTCGGCTGGCCGTTGAGGCCGAAGATGCTAGGCCGGGCTGTGCCGGCGCACGCACATCACGTCGTATGTGACGTGACGTCAGCGCGCTAGGGCGCGTCTTAAAGGGGCAATGGCCCCAACAGGTAAGTTAAAGGGGCAACGGCCCCAAAGGGTAAGTTAAACATACAGTAAGGTAAGTTAAAGAGAATTATGTGTCTCAATGTAAGGGACAACCAGTGGTACCGCCACAAGTCAAACCTATTTTGCTGGTGCAAAATCATAGAATCATTGAATGATACAGCCCAGAAGGAGGCCATTCGGCCCATCGTATCCATGCCGGCTCTTTGAAAGAGCTCTCCAATTAATCCCCCTCCCATGCTCTTTCCCCATAGCCCTGCAAATGTTATGTAAAACCTCACACAAGCTTCACATTTCGGTGAAATAAATTATCGAAGGGAAAAAAGTTCAGTCCTGAAGAAGTTCGTTCCCTACAGCAACAGGGTGTCAAATTCCCTGAGCTAAAATTATCCCCCAATAATTTTAACTTTGAAAAATCACAAGGATTGCCTAATTTCACCACAGAAATTGTGCGTTGACAGCAAATTGAGATCCGGGCATATATATTATCTTTCACTGGGGCGTTCTGTAGCATTTCAAGTCTGATAATGGACACCAACAGCTTTAGCCCTGGTTATATCCCCATTTTCTTGTCTTTTACTCTCTTCGACATCCCATTCTGTTCCCCACTATTCCTGGAATATCTTTGGCCTTTCTCAAGCTGTTTTACGGTTTTATTGAGATGTTTATCATCTTAGAGTTTTCCAAGAACACCTGTTTTTTGCCATTAAACCATTTACCTCTCTCTCTGACTCTTGTCTTCTACCCGCTGTTCCCACACTCCCCATTTGCTTTGTTTAGCCCTGTTGAGGGGCTTTCTCTTCTAGTTTCCAGCTCCGATGATAAATTTGCACCTGAAACATTTCGGGGCCCGATTTTGGCCGAATGCTTTAGGTGCTAAAGAGCCACCAAGGTGGCCAAGATGGGGTCTTGAGCTGCAACGCCGGTTTAGCCTGCATTTAGCACACGGCACCATCTTGGTAAAGGAGTTGGAGTGTGCACTAGGAACAGCCACCCCAAGGATCGTTAAGGCTCTGATTGCCAATTAAATTGCCTGCTTGCACTCATTAAAGAGGCTGCACACCATTTTGTTGGCTAGCACTTCATTTACCGACCTCTCCTCATAGCAGCCAGCTGAACAGGAGTAAACGGGTCGTTACTGAGGATTGCGAGTGCTACTTAAAGCCTTGCTCAGCTTTCAGTGTCCACTTGCTGATTGAGATCGACTGATTACACTGCGTTTGAAGAGGACTTTCGAGACACATCGGGAGACTTTCTGGGACACTTTGTCAAGACTTCACTAACATTCTATCAGCATTTATTCTGGAAATTCTCTGAGGATTTCACCTAAAGAGAGTGAGTGCTGTGCTACTCTTCCTTATTGGAGACCTTATAGGAGTCACCTGGAGAAAGGGAGTGCTTGGTCCTGGGCACCCTGCTAGGGGACCCCTTGCTCTGCCTGAGGAATGGGAGGAGGAGATGAGGCCAGGCAGGCAGAATCAGCTCCATATCGGCCGAATATTTGGTGCTACAGGTGCTGTTTTGTGTTGAAAATGGCGTCTGTGCCGCATGCGCACACTTCTGGTGCGAACTGCACCGGACGCCATATTGGTGAGGGTGGTAGAAGCGCGCGCCAGAAGTAGGCAGAGTAGACAGATCATGACGTCAATCAGCGTGCAATGCTGATTTGACACCAGCGTTGACATTTTCATCCTCAACGCTGGAACTAACGCCCTGTGTTAACCTCGCGCAACTAAACATGTAGCAGCAGCAAGGACCCCACATCAGCAATATTTAAAGGGATCATCAACCACTCTCAGGTTAGTTGCTGATTAATTTCTACTGGCTCTGTGTAAGTTTGTGGAAGTGTTTGGAGTTGGTGAGGTGATGGGGAGTGGTGCTGCAACTGGAGAAGGCCTTGGTTCTGACCTCAAAGGTTCCGGTCAGACCATTTGTTCCCAGTCATGGTTGCTGTAGTTACCATCCCCCTTGGCCTGCAGCATGACAGGGAGATGGAGCAGAGGCAGCGAAGAAAAGGACAAGCTGCTCATCGAGGAAGGAAGAGGAGGGGGAGAAGGGCTCTCAGCAGGAGGCCTTACCCACCTCGGGTCTCCCGAGAGCAATTCTCTTACCTCAGCCTGAGCCAGAAGCAGTGTTGTGAGAAGTCCATGCTTTATGAAGGAGGTGCTCACAGAAATCTGCCATGTTTTTGCAACCAGACCTGGAGCCTCACACCTGGGCAAGGACAGGGCTGCCAGTGGCTTTGAAGCTGACTGTGGCCCTGAATTTCCTCGCGTGGGGATCCTTCATGGCTGCAGCAGGCGACATCTGTAACATCTCCCAGTTCACCGTCCACTGCTGCATAAGAGAGGTGACAGACACGCCTTAAGCCAGCAGAGGGGACTTCATTGTCTTCTCTCTGACCAGGGAAGCAGGCGGAGCGCGCACGTGGCTTTGCCAGGATAGCGAGATTCCCCATGATGCAGAGCGCCATCTAGTGCACACACGTTGCTTTGAATGTAAACTCGGAGATGTACTGCAGCCAGAAGGGCTTCCACTCCCTCAATGCCCAGCTGGTGTGCGACCATACTCAGCGCATCATGCAGATCAATGCTCGGTATCCTGGCAGCAGTCATGATGCCTTCATTCTGCAGCAGCAGAGTGTACCATCTGTACCATCAGCATTTGAGCCACCACGACAAACCAGAGGGTGGCTACAAGGGCTATCCGCTGACCACCTGGCTCATGACTCCGCTGCGCAACCCAAATACATTTGGGCAGCACACATATAATGAAAGCTGTGCTGCCACACGGAAACTGATAGAGCTGATCATTGGCATCCTTAAACGACGCTTCCACTGCCTGGACTGCTTTGGAGGAGCCTCACAGTACTTACCAGAATGTGTCTCAAGATTCGTTGTGATCTGTTGCATGCTCCACAACATCACCATTATGAGGGCACAGCTTTTGCCACCAGGCATACGGTGACCAGCTGAGGAGGAGGATGAAGGGAGGAAGCAACCAAGGCATCCTCTTTCTGGCCAGGCTGCTCGTGATCAACTGATCCGACTGTAGTACCAGTGAGCGCAGCCCCAGTTCCCCATTCACCCACAGTCCCACACCTTACCTTCCCTCTGTTACTGACCAGCACAGCGTCCTCTTGGCCACAATGCTGAAATAAAAGCCACTGCAAAACAAACATTCCAATCCAACTTTATACATCAATCCATCCAATATTACATAACAAAGTTAACTCATCACCCTTGTGTATTCCCTTAGTGCCTGTCTTCAGTGTGCCTTTGCTGTCTTAGTGCCCCTACACAGTGCTACCCCAGTGGCTGCTGACCTCCAATTGAGGAGACTGCAGATGGCCTTGCAGTTCTGGGCCTAGAAGGCCCGGCTGTGGACTGTACCACCTCAGCCTGGGCGGCAGCAGTCTGGGCTGACGGGCAACAGCAAGGGCACTGGCGGAGTGGCAGTGGTGGGAGGACGAATGCTGTCTTTCTGAGTGAGGACAGCAGGTTTGTCCTCCACGGAGCCACTGCCACTCCCCCGGGGCGGCGCCTCAGCAATCCTGGTAATCTGCTGGAGGACAGACAGCTAGTCTGCTGTGACACCCTGCAAGCCCCTTTCAACACTGGTAAACCCAGCCATGATGGCAGCAGTCTGAACTTGCATGACTTCTGTCTGAGCTTCTGCTGCAGCACTCAGACATTGGGTGGCTGCTGCTTGTGCTGCAATGGAAGCGGAGACATTGTCCATCGGATGCTGCATCATGGTTCGATCCACAAGTGTGGTAATTGAGCTGCCATGCTGGAAAGGATGGGCTCCAAGCTCTGCGCAAATCCCTGTGCAAGGTTCGTCCTGAACTCCTCCATGCTACTTGACATTGCACTCAGGTTTTCTGGCAGGCCTGCCAATGCACCAAGCATTTCATTGTGCATACCCATCAGCGTTCTTCTGTAGCCTGCCCCATTGAAGTGCTCACCCGAGTCCTCTGCAGCAGGACTCTTGTGCAACCTCGCCCTCCAGGGAGCTGATACCTGCACTATATATTAATGATCTAGACGAGGGAACTAGATGTAATATCTCCAAGTTTGCAAATGACACAAAGCTGGGTGGGTGTGTGTGCTGTGAGGAGGATGCCAAGAAACTCCAGTATGATTTGGACAGGTTGGGTGATTGGGCAGATGCATGGCAGATGCAGTATAACGTGGATAAATGCGAGGTTATCCACTTTGGTGGCAAAAACAGGAAGGCAGATTATTATCTGAACGGCAATAGATTGGGAGAAGGGGAAGTGCAACGAGACCTGGGTGCCCTTGTGCACCAGTCGCTGAAGGTAAGCATGCAGGTGCAGCAGGCGGTTAGGAAGGCAAATGGTATGTTGGCCTTCATAGCGAAAGGATTCGAGTACAGGAACAAGGATGTCTTGCTGCAGTTGTACAGGGCCTTGGTGAGACCACATCTTGAGTATTGTGTGCAGTTTTGGTTTCTGAGGAAGGATGTTCTTGCCATGGAGCGAGTGCAGCGAAGATTCACCAGACTGATACCTGGGATGGCAGGAATGACGTATGAGGAGAGATTGGGTCGATTGGGCTTATACTCGCTGGAGTTTAGAAGAATGAGAGGGAATCTCATTGAAACTTATAAAATTCTAACAGGACTAGACAGACTTGATGCAGGAAGGATGTTCCCAATGGCCGGGGAGTCCAGAACCAGGGGTCACAGTCTAAGGATAAGGGGTAAGCCATTTAGGACAGAGATGAGGAGGAATTTCTTCACCCAAAGAGTGGTGAACCTGTGGAATTCTCTACCACAGAAGGCAGTGGAGGCCAATTCATTAAATATATTCAAGAAGGAGTTAGATATATTTCTTAAGGCTAAAGGGATCAAGGGATATGGAGAGAAAGCAGGGTCAGGGTACTGAATTTGGATGATCAGCCATGATCTCATTGAATGGCGGAGCAGGCTCGACGGGCCGAATGGCCTACTCCTGCTCCTATCTTCTATGTTTCTATGTTTCTACCATTTCCCCCTGCCCTGGCTGGAGGCTGCTCGTGCCTGGTGTCTCCTCATGTGCAGATCCCGCCTCTAACCTATCCTCTAAAGTATGTGGAGTGTCAGTATCTGAGCTGGTGGCTGCAAGTGTAAAATCAAGCAGTGGTATGGTTGTGGTGGGGGGAGGGGGAGCAAGAGGGGCATGCCTACACCATGTGCACCTTGTAAATCGGAAGAGATTGTGGGAAGAGGGGGAAGTGGGATGTATGAAGGAGGATTAGGTATGAGGATACCGGCATCTTGTATTATTTCAGCCCCGCCGCTGGCCACGGACTCAGCGATTGCCCTCCCAATAATGGCCAGCACCATCTCCTCCATCGGGGTCGGGTTATGCAGGTGCACCTTTCCCCTGCCAGTTAGGTCCTGCTGCCTCCGGTTATGAGCAACCTTGTCCTGCAAGATAAAGGGAAGTGTGTCAGTGAATGTGGTGCAATGGGTTTGAGTACTATGTCTGTCATGGTTGAATAGCTGGCAGTGTGTGCAAGCTGTGAGATGTGGGTGTGAGTCTTGCAGCAGTGGTAAGTGTGTGAGGGTCAGGTGAAACTATGAATGTGAGGTATGAGTCATGTTTGGCAGAGATTGTTGGTAGGTGAGTGATGGGAGTGTGCTGCATTGAGCAGTGTGTGAGGCTAGTGGAGCAGATGGTGGGATATGGCATTTGAAGATGAATTCACTGACCTTAACCACTTGTGTGAGGTCATTAAACTTCTTCCTGCACTGCGTCCAGATCCTTGGGGCTACACTGCTAGCATTCACCATGATGGCTATCTGCCCCCATTGCCTTTTCCACATTTGCCTGGAGGGCCTTCTGGCCCCCTATGGAAACAGAACCTCTCTCATCATGTTCTCCTCCTGCACCAAGGCCTCCAGTGCTGCATCGGAGAACCTTGGAGCATGCTCTCTGCCTGTTGTGACATCAGTAGTCGTTTTTGCTACCCTGACTCTGTTCCCCAGCAAGTTGAATCACCTGCTGCAGGCAGTATGCACCTCCCCTTTAAGAGGTACAGACTGCCTTTATGAAGTGTAGGCTAGCTTTAATTGGTGCTAGCCTCGCACGAACTTGGGCCTCCTGCTGAGCGTTCAGCCACGCAGCACGGCATTAATCTCTGGACCGAACGCCACAATCATGTTAATCAGCAGGCAACACAAAGTTAGCGCACTGCCTGCATTACTTTGAACAGGCGCAGGTTGATCCCTCACTGCAATCCCCGCACCCATTTTCAGGTGGAAACGAATTTCTAGCCACTCGTGTTCCCTTTTATGTTGTTCGCTACATTTATCATAAGCCTCCTTTTTGTAATTCATTTTAATCCCAATTTCTTCTGTCATCCAGGGCACTCTAGCTTTGGATGCCCTGCCGTTCCCCCTGTTAGGAATGTGTCTAGTCTGTACCCAAACTATCTCCTCCTCGAAGGTCTCCCAGTGCTCATTTACTGGTTTAGCTGCTGATCTTTCATTCCAATCCACCTGGGCCAGAGCCCTTTTCAACTCACTGAAATCAGCCCTCCTGCAGTTGAGTGTCTTCACCTTTGTTTGATCCTTGTCCCTTTCCATAACTGCTCTAAACCTAATGATATTGTGATCACTGTTTCCCAAATGCTCACCCACTGAAACTCTGCTTCGATTGTCACTTGTGTTAAATTATTCCATGTTCCAATAACTCTTTGATTGAAACAATTTCTTCTAATTTCTCCTGTCAGTTTTCTGGTGAGAATCCACACCCCTCTTACTACCTTGGTGGCCATTACCTGATTCCAGTCCTGCGAAAGGCCGTGGGATGTTTTTCTGTGTTAAAAGTGCTGTTTAATGCAAGTTCAATCTTTTTCTTTATATAATGCGAGAATTCCTATTGTTGGAAGGTCCCTTCTTTCAGCTTTTCAAAATCTGTTTTTGGGGCGGGAAAATGTTAAATTGATCAGAAAAATTGCCTATTCCCATCACAGTACAAAGGAATATCAACTGCTCCTCCACACTGGGAACAACAAATCCAGTTAATGGGGGGTTACTGGTAGCAGTGACAGTGAAATACATGTGCAGGAGCTGACACTGAGACACACACGGGCCGTACAGTACCAGACGGGAGTGAATCGTTCCCTTTTACCCGCTGTGTACTGTACATGTACAGGAGCTGACACTGAGACACACACGGGCCGTACAGTACCGCATGGGAGTGAATCATTCCCTTTTACCCACTGTGTACTGTACATGTACAGGAGCTGACACTGAGACACACACAGGCCGTACAGTACCGCATGGGAGTGAATCATTCCCTTTTACCCACTGTGTACTGTACATGTACAGGAGCTGACACTGAGACACACACGGGCCGTACAGTACCAGACGGGAGTGAATCATTCCCTTTTACCCAGTGTGTACTGTACATGTACAGGAGCTGACACTGAGACACACACGGGCCGTACAGTACCAGACAGGAGTGAATCGTTCCCTTTTACCCACTGTGTACTGTACATTACAGGAGCTGACACTGAGACACACACGGGCCGTACAGTACCAGACAGGAGTGAATCGTTCCCTTTTACTCACTGTGTACTGTACATGTACAGGAGCTGACACTGAGACACACACGGGCCGTACAGTACCAGACGGGAGTGAATCGTTCCCTTTTACTCACTGTGTACTGTACATGTACAGGAGCTGACACTGAGACACACACGGGCCGTACAGTACCAGACGGGAGTGAATCGTTCCCTTTTACTCACTGTGTACTGTACATGTACAGGAGCTGACACTGAGACACACACGGGCCGTACAGTACCAGACAGGAGTGAATCGTTCCCTTTTACTCACTGTGTACTGTACATGTACAGGAGCTGACACTGAGACACACACGGGCCGTACAGTACCAGACGGGAGTGAATCGTTCCCTTTTACTCACTGTGTACTGTACCTGTACAGGAGCTGACACTGAGACACACACAGGCCGTACAGTACCAGACAGGAGTGAATCGTTCCCTTTTACCCACTGTGTACTGTACATGTACAGGAGCTGACACTGAGACACACACGGGCCGTACAGTACCAGACAGGAGTGAATCGTTCCCTTTTACTCACTGTGTACTGTACCTGTACAGGAGCTGACACTGAGACACACACAGGCCGTACAGTACCAGACAGGAGTGAATCGTTCCCTTTTACCCAGTGTGTACTGTACATGTACAGGAGCTGACACTGAGACACACACGGGCCGTACAGTACCAGACAGGAGTGAATCGTTCCCTTTTACCCAGTGTGTACTGTACATGTACAGGAGGTGACACTGAGACACACATGGGCCGTACAGTACCAGACGGGAGTGAATCGTTCCCTTTTACTCACTGTGTACTGTACCTGTACAGGAGCTGACACTGAGACACACACAGGCCGTACAGTACCAGACAGGAGTGAATCGTTCCCTTTTACCCACTGTGTACTGTACATGTACAGGAGCTGACACTGAGACACACACGGGCCGTACAGTACCAGACAGGAGTGAATCGTTCCCTTTTACTCACTGTGTACTGTACCTGTACAGGAGCTGACACTGAGACGCACACAGGCCGTACAGTACCAGACGGGAGTGAATCATTCCCTTTTACCCACTGTGTACTGTACATGTACAGGAGGTGACACTGAGACACACACAGGCCGTACAGTACCAGACGGGAGTGAATCGCTCCCTTTTACCCGCTGTGTACTGTACATGTACAGGAGCTGACACTGAGACACACACGGGACATACAGTAACAGACAGGAGTGAATCATTCCCTTTTACCCACTGTGTACTGTACATGTACAGGAGCTGACACTGAGACACACACAGGCCGTACAGTACCAGACAGGAGTGAATCGTTCCCTTTTACTCGCTGTGTACTGTTCATGTACAGGAGCTGACACTGAGACACACATGGGACATACAGTACCAGACGGGAGTGAATCGTTCCCTTTTACCCGCTGTGTACTGTACATGTACAGGAGCTGACACTGAGACACACACGGGCCGTACAGTACCAGACGGGAGTGAATCGCTCCCTTTTACCCACTGTGTACTGTTCATGTGCAGGAGCTGACACTGAGACACACACAGGCCGTACAGTACCGCATGGGAGTGAATCATTCCCTTTTACCCACTGTGTACTGTACATGTACAGGAGCTGACACTGAGACACACACGGGCCGTACAGTACCGCATGGGAGTGAATCATTCCCTTTTACCCACTGTGTACTGTACATGTACAGGAGCTGACACTGAGACACACATGGGACATACAGTACCAGACGGGAGTGAATCGTTCCCTTTTACCCACTGTGTACTGTACATGTACAGGAACTGACACTGAGACACACACGGGCCGTACAGTACTAGACGGGAGTGAAACGTTCCCTTTTACCCACTGTGTACTGTACATGTACAGGAGCTGACACTGAGACACACACGGGCCGTACAGCACCAGACGGGAGTGAATCATTCCCTTTTACCCGCTGTGTTCTGTACATGTGCAGGAGGTGACACTGAGACACACACGGGCCATACAGTACCAGACAGGAGTGAATCGTCCCCTTTTACTCGCTGTGTTCTGTACATGTGCAGGAGCTGACACTGAGACACACACGGGCCGTACAGTACCAGACAGGAGTGATTCGTCCCCTTTTACTCGCTGTGTTCTGTACATGTGCAGGAGCTGACACTGAGACACACACGGGCCGTACAGTACCAGATGGAAGTGAATCATTCCCTTTTACCCACTGTGTACTGTACATGTACAGGAGCTGACACTGAGACACACACGGGCCGTACAGTACCAGACAGGAGTGAATCGTTCCCTTTTACTCGCTGTGTTCTGTACATGTACAGGAGCTGACACTGAGACACACACGGGCCATACAGTACCAGACGGGAGTGAATCATTTCCTTTTACCCACTGTGTACTGTACATGTACAGGAGCTGACACTGAGACACACACGGGCCATACAGTACCAGACGGGAGTGAATCGTTCCCTTTTACCCACTGTGTACTGTACATGTACAGGAGCTGACACTGAGACACACACGGGACATACAGTACCAGACGGGAGTGAATCGTTCCCTTTTACCCACTGTGTACTGTACATGTACAGGAGCTGACACTGAGACACACACGGGACATACAGTAACAGACGGGAATGAACTGTTACCCAGCCAGAATCACTTTACAGCAGTGTCTCATTATAATAAACTCATGCTTATTATCGTTGACATTTTCACTGGTCCCTGCGGAATATCCTTCATTGGCTATATTGACATTCGACAGATACGTCACAATCACAGATTGACTCTCACATCACAGAAACAGCCATTTAGCAAACAGGCCTGAATTATCTGTCCCTCACAAAAAATTTAACATTTTCCCGTTTTTATATTACTGAATTGAATCTCTTATATTATTAGTAATTATAGGCGGGGTTAAAACTTAGGGTCACACAGAGATTACTCAGGATTTTTGATATGGAAGCGCTAAAGTTAAACGAGTTGTCTGTGTGTGGTGCAGTGGGGATAAGTAGACAATAATTGCTCTATCGGTGGCTCTGGGTTACTCGAGAGTTTAATATGTTCATTGTTTAAATGGCCAAGCTTTTCAGTTTTGACTTGCTGAGACACGGGAGATTTCAGACATGTCGCTCATGTTTTGGCAGCCAATCTATGTAATGAAAGAAGCAGGTTTTCATAGAATTACAGCACAGGTACAGACCATTCGGCCCAACATCTCTATGCTTTATGTTCCACACGAGCCTCTGCCCACCCTACTTCATCTCATCCTATCAACATATCCTTCTATTCCTTTCTCCCTCATGTACTTGTCTAGTTTCCCCTTAAATGTAACTGTGCTAGTCGCCTCAACCACTCCCTGTGGTAGCGAGTTCCGCAGTCTCCCCACTCTCTGGGGAAAGTTTCTCCTGAATTCCCTATTGGATTTATTAATGACTATCTTATATTTATGACCCCTAGTTTTGGTCTCCCCCACAAGTGGAACCATCTCTACGACTACCCCTTCTAGCCCTTTTACAATATCGGGCCACCCCTCAGTCTTCTCCTTACTAGAGAAAAAAGGTTTTTTAATGTCTTTTGTTCTGACATGTCTTCACAGGATCTTGACACAGGCCAATGACATCCTCTGACACACATCATGGATGGTGCTTTTGATGGACAGCTGTGTCTGAGACCTGTGGCTGGGTCAATGAAGATGAAAGCTCTCTGGCCGAAGGCTCTGAAAGGGGCTTTATCTGAAGGTGTCTGAATCCTGCTAGTCGGGGATCTGAGTTTGTTTGATGCTGTATTAACATCATGTAAGAAGTGAGAGACCGGTTTTGAGGATCTAGTTATGTTTAAAGATAGCACAGGTAAACTGCCTATTATTTCAATGCATTGTAAAGGACAGGAAAGTTTGTAATATTACAAAGTATAACATAGTATTTACAGCACAGAAACAGGCCATTTGGCCCAACAGGTCCATGTCAGTGTTTATACTCCAAACGAGCCTCCTCCCCCTACTTCAACTAACCCTATCAGCATAACCTTCTATTCCTTTCTCCCTCGTGTTTATCTAGCTTCCCCTTAATTGTATCTTTGCTATTCGTCTCAACCACTCCCTGTGGCAGCGAGTTCCACATTCTCACCATTCTCTGGAAAAGACCAGGCCTGCTGAAGGCTTGAGGACGAAGCACGCTAACAAAAGCCCCCGGCGAGCTTGCACACAAGGAATCGACTAGAAGAACAGAAGTAAAGCCAAAATACTGTGCTTGTCTCTTCTGAAGCCTGCGGGGCCTGGCTCTGGAAATCCAATAGACACTGGGAGCTTGGAGAACCTTCTTCAAAATTTGGTGAAAAAAACAGGTGTGGTAAGGTCCTGAATCTTTATACAGAGTACGGCCAGTGGGATGGAGATGGAGGAGGCAAACCTGATGATATCAGGGGAAAACAAAATGTGATTCCCCAGAACCAATGCTGGAGAAGTGTAAGGGATGCCTAAAAGGCAAACTGTTTCATTTTGTGTGCCAGCTCTTCGTGTTCAGCAGTTGTATCATAGGTCTATCTGCAGCCCCTGTCCGACAGTGCAACCTCTGTTTGCTGTACTGCATTCATCCACTCACCCTTCATCAGAATTATCACAAAACCAAACTGTACACAATATCTTAAAACTATTTGATGGCTCATAATTCGCTACAATGGCGATATTGGCGACAAACGCCTTAAGTTAGACCACTGTAAACACACAGTTTTACACTGAATGCTGTTCATTTACCTATGGTATGTTAAATGAATTGTCTGTTGGTCTGCAGCCTGAGTCTCGCTCTGATAGGCCAGCTACTGAAGACAAAGCGGTCACATGGCACATTCCAGTACGCAGGGGTACAGTGCCAAGGATTCTCTGTTCAACATCTGGGTCTCACTAATGTTTACCGAGATATTGAAAGAAATAAAAGAAGCTGCATTTATATAGAGCCTTTCACATACTCAGCACGTCCCAAAGTGTTTTGCAACTAATGAAGTACACTTGAAGCATACTCACTGTTATAACGTAGGGAATAAGGCAGCTAATTTGACAGCAAGATCCCACAAGCAGCAAAGAGATAAATTAAGGGCAGTGACTGGTAGTGAGAGTGAATAGCCGCCCTATTCATCCCATCTCTACGTATGAGGAGAGATTGTGTCGATTGGGCTTATACTCACTGGAGTTTAGAAGATTGAGAGGGGATCTCATCGAAACTTATAAAATTCTGTCAGGCCTGGACAGACTAGATGCAGGAAGGATGTTTCTGATGGCCGGGGAGTCCAGAACCAGGGATCATAGTCTAAGGATAAGGGGTAAGCCATTTAGGACTGAAATGAGGAGGAATTTCTTCACCCAAAGAGTGGTGAACCTGTGGAATTCTCTGCCACAGAGGGCGGTGGAGGCCAGTTCATTAAGTATATTCAAGAAAGAGTTGGATATATTTCTTAAGGCTAAAGGGATCAAGGGATATGGGGAGAAGGCAGGGACAGGGTACTGAATTTGGATGATCAGCCATGATCTCATCGAATGGCGGAGCAGGCTCGAAGGGCCGAATGGCCTACTCCTGCTCCTATCTTCTATGTTTCTATGACTCATCCCAACTCTCCCAAACTCATCCCATCCCTCCCGAACTCATCCCATCTCTCCTCGACTCATCCCATCTCTCCTCGACTCATCCCATCTCTCCCCGTCTCATCCCATCTCTCCCCGACTCATCCCATCTCTCCCCCTACTCATCCCATCTCTCCCCGACTCATCCCAACTCTCCCCGACTCATCCCATCCCTCCCCGACTCATCCCAACTCTCCCCGACTCATCCCATCTCTCCCCGAATCATCACATCGCTCCCCGACTCATCCCATCTCTCCTCGACTCATCCCATCTCTCCTCGACTCATCCCATCTCTCCGCCTACTCATCCCATCTCTCCCCCTACTCATCCCATCTCTCCCCAACTCATCCCATCTCTCCCCAACTCATCCCATCTCTCCCCCTACTCATCCCATCTCTCCCCAACTCATCCCATCTCTCCCCAACTCATCCCATCTCTCCCCAACTCATCCCATCTCTCCCCCTACTCATCCCATCTCTCCCCAACTCATCCCATCTCTCCCCAACTCATCCCATCTCTCCCCCTACTCATCCCATCTCTCCCCAACTCATCCCATCTCTCCCCAACTCATCCCATCTCTCCCCCTACTCATCCCATCTCTCCCCCGACTCATCCCGACTCCCACCCCACACCGTCCCCTGCCCCGCACCGTCTCCTGCCCCGCACCGTCCCCGCCTCACCGTACCCCACGCCGCACCATCCCCCCCGCACCATCCCCCGCCCCGCACCATCCCCCGCCCCGCACCATCCCCCGCCCCGCACCATCCCCCACCCAGCACCGTCCCCACCCGCACCGTCCATCCCCACACCGTCCCCCGCACCGCACCGTCCCTCCTGCAGTGAACCCCCCGCGCACCGTCCCCCACCACACCGCCCCCCCGCACCGTACCCCGCCGCAACGTCCCCCGCCCCGCACCATCCCCCGCCCCGCACCGTCACCCGCCCTGCACCATCTCCCGCCGCACCGTCCCCCGCCGCACCGTCCCGCGCCCCGCAGCGTCCCCCGCCCCGCACTGTCCCCCGCCCAGCAGCGTCCCCCGCCCCGCACCGTCCCCCCCGCACCGTCCCCTGCCCCACACCGTCTCCCACCGCACCGTCACCCGCCGCACCGTCCCCCGCCCCGCACCATCCCCCTCCGCACCGCCCCCCCCGCATCGTTCCCACCCACAGCGTACCCCCCGGCACCATCCCCCGCCGCACCGTCCCCCGCCTCGCACCGTCACTCGCCGCACCGTCCCCCGCCCCACACCGTCGCACGCCCCGCACCATCACCCACCGCACCGTCCCCCGCCCCGCACCGTCCCCCGCCCAGCACCGTCCCAATCCCGCACCGTCCCCCCCACACCGTTCCCCCCGCACCGTACCCCCTGCACCGTCCCCCGCCGCACCGCCCCCTGCCCCGCACCGTCTCCCGCTGTACCGTCACCAGCCGCACCGTCCCCCGCCCCGCACCGTCCCCCCCCCGCACCGCCCCCCCCGCAGCATTCCCCTGCTGCACCGTCCCCCACCGCACCGTCCCCCGCCCCGCACCGTCCCCCGCCCCGCACCGTCCCCCGCCCCGCACCGTCCCCCCCCCGCACCGCCCCCCCCGCAGCATTCCCCTGCTGCACCGTCCCCCACCGCACCGTCCCCCGCCCCGCACCGTCCCCGGCCCCGCAACGTCCCCCACCGCACCGTCCCCCACTGCCCCATCCCCCGCCCTGGACCGTCACCACCCGCACCGTCCCCCGCCCCGCACCGTCCCCCCCCGCACCGTCCCCCGCCCCGCACCGTCTCCCACCGCACCATCACCCGCCACACTGTGCCCCCCGCACCATGCCCCGCGCCGCCCCGCCCCCCCCGCAGCGTTCCCCCGCCGCACCGTCCCCTCCGCACCGCCCCCCTGCATCATACCCCCCGCACTGTCCCCTGCCCCGCACCGTCTCCCGCCACACCGTCGCCCACCCGCACCGTCCCCCCCCCCGCACCGCCCCCCCCGCAGCCTTCCCCCACCGCACCGTCCCCCGCCCCGCACCGTCCCCCGCCGCACCGTCCCCCGCCGCACCGTCCCCCGCCCCACACTGTCCCCCGCCGCACCGTCCCCCGCCCCACACTGTCCCCCGCCGCACCGTCCCCCGCCCCGCACCGTCCCCCGCCGCACCGTCCCCCGCCCCACACTGTCCCCCGCCGCACCGTCCTTCGCCCCGCACCGTCCCCCGCCGCACCGTCCCCACCGCACCGTCTCCGGCCACGCACCGTCCCCCGCCCCGCACCGTCCCCCGACCCGCACCGTCCCCACCGCACTGTCTCCGGCCACACACCGTCCCCCGACCCGCACCGTCCCCCGACCCGCACCGTCCCCGCCGCACCGTCCCCACCGCACCGTCTCCGGCCACACACCGTCCCCCCCCGCACCGTCCCCCTCGCCGCACTGTCCCCCGCCCCGCACCGACCCCGCCGCACCGTCCCCCGCCGCACCTTCCCCACCGCACCGTCCCCCTCGCCGCACCGTCCCCTGCCCCGCACCGTCTCACACTGCACCATCACCCGCCACAATGTCCCCCCCGCACTGTCCCCCACCCCGCACCGGCCCTCCCCGCAGCGTTCCCCCGCCGCACCGTCCCCCCCGCACCGCACCCCCCGCACCGTACACCCCCACACCGTCCCCCGCCGCACTGTCCCCCGCCCAGCAGCGTCCCCCCCCGCACCGCCCCCCCGCAGCGTTCCCCCACCGCACTGTTCCCCGCCGCACCGTCCCCCACCCCGCACCGTCCCCCGCCCCGCACCGTCCCCCGCCGCACCGTCCCCGGCCCCGCACCGTCCCCTGCCGCACCGTACCCCGCCCCACACCAACCCCCAGCCCGCACCGTCCCCCGCCGCACTCCCGCCGCACCCCCGCCACACCGTCCCCCGCCCCGCAGCATCGCCCGCCACACCGTTACCCAATCCGCACCGTCCCCCGCCGCACCGTCCCCGCCGCACCGTCCCCCGCCCCGCACTGTCCCCCGCTGCACCGTCCCCAGCCCCACACCGTCCCCCGCCGCACCCCCGCCGCACTAACCCCGCCCCGCAGCATCCCCCGCCGCACCGTCCCCCGCCCCGCAGCATCCCCCGCCGCACCGTCCCCCGCCGCACTGTCCCCCGCCCCGCAGCATCCCCCGCCGCACCGTCCCCCGCCCTGCACCGTCCCCCGCCGCACCGTCCCCCGCCCTGCACCGTCCCCCGCCGCACCGTCCCCGCCCCACAGCGAGCGTCCCCCGCCGCACCGTCCCCACCACACCGTCCCTCCCTGCACCGTCCCCCACCGCACCGTCCCTCCCCGCACCGTCCCCCGCCACACCGTGCCTCCCTGCACCATCGCTCCCCGCACCGTCCCCCCCCGCACCATCCCCTGCCCCGCACCGTCCCCCGCCCCGCACCGTCCCCCGCCGCACCGTCCCCGCCACACCGTCCCTCCCTGCACCGTCCCCCGCCACACCGTCCCTCCCCGCACCGTCCCCGCCACACCGTGCCTCCCTGCACCATCGCTCCCCGCACCGTCCCTCCCCACACCCTCCACCCCTCACCCTCCCCCGTCACACCCTCCCCCACCGCACACCGTCCCCCACTCCCACTCCCATCCCCCATTCCCACCCCTCACTCCGGATCCTAAGTAACTATTTTGATGGATTTTCAATCTTATGATTCGATAACAAGATCCCAGCTGAGGACAATTCCCTCACAATGAATCTGAGAGCTGTGCCGTTCTGCTAAGTGATATTATAACGAGCAAAGAATTTATAGAGTGCAGCTCAGTGCCAGTCTCCCATGGGTAAACACAGCGAAGCCCAGGACTCACTGGGTAAACACACTCTCAGTGAAGCCCAGGGTTCACTGGGTAAACACACGCTCAGTGAAGCCCAGGACTCACTGGGTAAACACACTCTCAGTGAAGCCCAGGACTCAGGGGAATTTATAAAGGGGAACAAAGAAATGGCAGATCAATTAAATACATATTTTGGTTCTGTCTTCACAAAGGAGGACACAAATAACCCCCCAGAGATGTCGGGGAACATAGGATCTAATGAGAGGGAGGAACTGAATGAAATCAGTATTTGTAGGGAAATGGTGTTCGGGAAATTGACGGAATTGAAGGCCGATAAATCCCCAGGGCCTGATTGTACTGGCCACGCTAGACGTGCTCCTATCTAGTTATCCAGCAAGTTAAACACTTATTCAAAAATAATTCTTCTGAAGCCGGTTGCTGTTTTGAAGCTTTACTTGAACAAATTTGTGAAACTGTAAACAAAGACAAAGTATGTTTTGTACATAAACTGAGTACTATCCATTCAATATTACATAAGATATAAACATATTTACAACAGTAGAATGGACTAATTGTATAACTAACTAACATTTGGACTAACTTCTATAACTATCAAATATTAACCTTTTATAAACATAGTATTATCAAAATATTACTCTGACAACGTTGCTATTATGCTAAGGAACAAAGATACTCACAGATATTGCGCTTGGCCTAACATATGAAATCAGATTACATTGGATTGTGAATGGAACCTCTCATGGCAGATTCTCCATTACTCAAGTCAGGTTCTTCCTAGCAAAACTGCTTCCTGGGGTCAACAGGAAGAAAGGTAGGAAGGTCAAATGACCTCTCACAGGAAGAAAGGAACAAAGGTCAAATGACCTCACACAGGAAGAAAGATCAGATGACCTTTCCAGCATACAAACTGTTAACACAATAACCACCACCAGTGGGTGCTATCTGCACACATAAAATGTTCATTGGTCCAGAACACTGATAATCTACATCCTAGGGTACTTTAGGAAGTGGCCCTAGAAATAGTAGATACATTGCTGGTCAACTTCCAAAATTCTATAGACTCTGGAATAGTTCCCATGGATTGGAGGGTAGCGAATGTTACCCCACTATTCAAAAAAGGTGGTAGAGAGAAAACGGGGAATTATAGACCAGTAAGCCTGACATCGGTAGTGGGGAAAATGCTAGAGTCCATTATAAAAGATGTAATAGCAGAGCACTTGGAAAACAGTGACAGGATCGGACAAAGTCAACATGGATTTACAAAAGGGAAATCGTGTTTGTCTAATCTACTGGAATTTTTTGAGGATGTAACTGGTAAAATAGATAAGGGAAAACCATTGGATGTGGTGTATTTGGACTTTCAGAAGGCTTTCGATAAGGCCCCGCATAAGAGATTAGCGTGTACAGTTAAGGCACATGGGATTGGGGGCAAGGTACTGACTTGGATAGAAAACTGGCTGGCAGACAGGAAGCAAAGAGTTGGAATAAACAGGTCTTTCTCCGAGTGGCAGGGAGTGACTAGTGGGGTACCGCAAGGATCGGTCCTAGGGCCCCAGCTATTCACAATATATATTAATGATCTAGACGAGGGAACTCGATGTAATATCTCCAAGTTTGCAGACGACACAAAGCTGGGTGGGCGTGTGTGCTGTGAGGAGAATGCCGAGAAACTCCAGTATGATTTGGACAGGTTGGGTGATTGGGCAGATGCATGGCAGATGCAGTATAACGTGGATAAATGCGAGGCTATCCACTTTGGTGTCAAAAACAGGAAGGCAGATTATTATCTGAATGGCAATAGATTGGGAGAAGGGGAAGTGCAATGAGACGTGGGTGTCCTTGTGCACCAGTCGCTGAAGGTAAGCATGCAGGTGCAGCAGGCGGTTAAGAAGGCAAATAGTATGTTGGCCTTCGTAGCGAGAGGGTTCGAGTACAGGAACAAGGATGTCTTGCTGCAGTTGTACAAGGCCTCGGTGAGACCACACCTTGAGTATTGTGTGCAGTTTTGGTCGCCTTATCTGAGGAAGGATGTTCTTGCCATGGAGGGAGTGCAGCGAAGATTCACCAGGCTGATACCTGGGATGGCAGGAATGACATATGAGGAGAGATTGGGTCGATTGGGCTTATACTCACTGGAGTTTAGAAGAATGAGAGGGGATCTCATTGAAACTTATAAAATTCTAACAGGACTAGACAGACTAGATGCAGGAAGGATGTTCCCGATGGTCGGGGAGTCCAGAACCAGGGGTCACAGTCTAAGGATAAGGGGTAAGCCATTTAGGACAGAGATGAGGAGGAATTTCTTCACCCAGAGAGTGGTAAACCTGTGGAATTCTCTACCACAGAAGGCAGTTGAGGCCAATTCATTAAATATATTCAAGAAGGAGTTAGATATATTTCTTAAGGCTAAAGGGATCAAGGGATATGGGGAGAAGGCAGGGACAGGGTACTGAATTTGGATGATCAGCCATGATCTCATTGAATGGCGGAGCAGGCTCGAGGGGCCGAATGACCTACTCCTGCTCCTATCTTCTATGTTTCTATGACTCACTGGGAAAACAAACTCTCAGTGAAGCCCAGGACTCACTGGGTAAACACACTCTCAGTGAAGCCCAGGACTCACTGGGTAAACACACTCTCAGTGAAGCCCAAAACTCACTGGGTAAACACACTCTCAGTGAAGCCCAGGACTCACTGGGTAAACACACTCTCAGTGAAGCCCAGGACTCACTGGGTAAACACACTCTCAGTGAAGCCCAGGACTCACTGGGTAAACACACTCTCAGTGATGCCCAGGACTCACTGGGTAAACACACTCTCAGTGATGCCCAGGACTCACTGGGTAAACACACTCTCAGTGATGCCCAGGACTCACTGGGTAAACACACTCTCAGTGAAGCCCAGGACTCACTGGGTAAACACACTCTCAGTGATGCCCAGGACTCACTGGGTAAACACACTCTCAGTGAAGCCCAGTGTGGTGTATGTAACCGTTCCACCTTTAAGAGAACTATTTTAAGAGATGCACTACTTTATCTTGGCTGCTGTATACTGTAATACCGGTGGTGACCACACCGGTATATAAGTGCTGTGTAATGATTTATTGGGCAGTTCAGCCTGTCCTTCGACTAGTAAAGACCTGTTGAATTTATTCTTGTGGTCTGTGTGCAGTGATTCTTATTAACAATAACTAGAACACACAGACTTAACAGTGGCGACGATGACGACCTTACCCTGCGGCAGAGATATATCCAAGGCAGTTTAACGGGCGCCGAGAAGAGGCATCCGCCCTCATCATCCTGCTGAGAAAAGACTCGGGTCTGAAGAGCAGGGAAGAATCCTGACACGAAGCCTTCCATCAGCAACAGGCAGTGATCATCCCTTCTACCACGGTGATTGCGAGGTTGCCTAAGCGTGGTAACATCAACGATTTCGATGCCGATGTTGAAGATTGGGCCACGTATGTAGAACGCATAGAGATTTATTGTAAGGCAAATAAAATATCAGATGAAGATAAAGCACTAACCTTACTAAACTCAATGGGTGCGAAGACATACGGGCTATTGAAGCATCTTCTATCACCAGCTAAACCGGCGGATCAGGCTTTCGCTAATATTGTTGCTGTCCTGAGAAATCATTTGAACCCCACACCGCTGATGTTAGCGGAACGATTTAAATTTTATGCGAGAACGCAACTGAAAGAGGAAAGCAACGCGAAGTATTTAATTGAACTGCGTAAGCTAGCGAAATACTGTCAGTTTGGGGAAAGACTGACAGAGGCACTGAGAGACAAATTCGTGTGTGGATTGTCGAAAGAAGGAACACAAAAGCGGCTGCTTGAAGAGAATGATCTTACACTTGATAAGGCTGTCACTATAGCAGCATCGCACGAAGCCGCAGCGAGAGGCACTGCGGAAATGCAGCTGAAGGCAGCGGTACTCAGCGTAGATCAAATGGCTTTGGGTACAGCAAAATGTTATTGTTGTGGAAAGACAACACACGATCAGAACCAATGCTGGTTTAAAAATCAGGAATGTAGAAAATGTGGCAAGCTTGGTCACATAGCTAAAGTATGCCGGTCAGGAAAGAAGACCAGCAACAAAAAGTCACCGCAGGAAAAGTGCAGAAAGGTACATAAGGTGGCTGAGAAGAGTTCGGATGAACAGAATTCGGATTCAGACTCCAACAGCAAGGAACTGGGTAGTCTGAGAATTCACAATGTGAGTAAGGAAGCTGACCTACAAACTATCTGGGTCACACTTCAGATAGCAGGAGTCCAAGTGAAGATGGAATTGGACACCGGATCGGCGTTGACGGTCATGAATAAGCAAGATTACAAAAGGTTATTCACACATATTCCCCTACGGGATACGGAGATAGTATTGCAGACATACACGGGGCAAAGAGTATACCCCATCGGAAAGATAAAAGTTAAGGTGGTACACAAGGGCAAAGAACACCAAGGAATGGACTTATATGTACTACCTGAGGGAGGTCCACCACTTCTGGGACAGGAGTGGATCAGGAAAATAAATATGGACTGGCACTCCCTAAAAGCAATAACGGTAGATTCCGGAAAAAAAGATGTCAAACCTGAACGATTGTCCAGAATATTGGATGAGGCCAAAGAGGTGTTCCAACAGGGACTGGGAACACTGAGAGGAATTACGGCAAAAATCAAGATTGCAGAACATGCAAACCCAAAATTTTTCAAAGCCAGACCGGTACCTTATGCGATACGACCTGCTGTGGAAGCTGAGCTGGAAGGGCTAGAACATTCAGGAGTACTGTCTAAGGTGGACTGGAGTGAGTGGGCCACGCCCATTGTTCCCGTCATGAAGCGTTCATCGAGTAACAAGCCGGGGAACCGGGGAAGGTCCGCATCTGTGGAGACTTCAAGATCACGGTTAATCCGGTGCTTCACACGGTGCAATATCCGCTTCCACGGATTGAGGATATCTTTGCTTCATTGTCTGGCGGGAAACACTTCACCAAGATAGACCTGGCGCAAGCATACTTACAGATGGAAGTTGAGGAAGAGTCGCGCCAGTATCTCACAATCAATACGCACAGAGGCTTGTATCGATATAATCGACTGGTTTTTGGAGTGGCTTCGGCTCCAGCAATTTGGCAGAGGGCCATGGAGCAGGTATTACAGGGAATTCCAAGCACTCAATGTTACTTGGACGATATCCTGATTACAGGAGATGACGATGAGGAACACCTTGCAAATTTGAAACTGGTGCTCACCAGATTGAAGGAATATGGACTTCGAGTTAATCGCCAGAAATGTGAGTTCTTTCAGAAACGGATCTCGTACTGTGGTCATGTCATTGACCAGGAGGGGCTGCACAAGTCACCTGACAAGATCGAAGCTGTTGTGAAGGCTCCCGCTCCGGAAAATGTATCCCAGTTGAGGTCGTTCCTAGGGTTGATTAACTATTACCATAAGTTTCTGCCAAATCTATCCACGGTGCTGCACCCGCTGAACGCTCTTTTGCAGAAAGAAGTACCATGGAAGTGGAGCGAGGACTGTAAGAAGGCCTTTCGCAAAAGCAAGGCATTGATCACCTCAGAGGAAGTGTTGGCTCACTTCAACCCAACGCTACCTATTCGTTTAGCTTGTGATGCTTCTCCTTATGGTATTGGAGCAGTACTCTCACACAAGTTGCCAAATGGCTTGGAAAGGCCAGTCGCATTTGCATCCAGATCATTGACCTCCACTGAGCACAACTATGCTCAGATAGATAGGGAGGCTCTCAGCCTTGTGTGGGGAGTAAAGAAGTTTAATCATTACCTGCAGGGCCAGAAGTTTACACTGCTGACAGACCACCAGCCGTTGGTATCCATTTTTAACCCTGAGAAGGGTGTTTCGGTGATGACAGCGCAGAGGCTCCAGAGATGGTCCCATTTCCTAGGGGCACATCAATATCAGATAGAATTCAAAGGTACAAAGCAGCATGGTAATGCTGATGGGCTGTCGCGCCTGCCACTACCTACTGAGGAGGAGGCACCGACGGTTGACCCGGTGGAGTTATTTCACTCGACCATCATCGAATGTTTACCTGTCACCAATGCAAATATTGAAAGGGAGACTAGGAACGACCCGACACTGTCCCGGGTCTACGAATTGACAGTAAAGGGATGGCCAGCCCATGGTGATCCACTGTTACCGGCATTCTCAGCAAGACGAGAACAGCTGTCCATCTGTCAGGGAACATTGATGTATGGAACAAGGGTGATTATCCCTCCTAAGTTAAGAGAGAGAGTTCTAAAAGAACTACATGAAGGTCATCTGGGGGGAGTCAAGATGAAAAGCCTTGCTAGGGCTTATGTGTGGTGGCCGGGTATCGACCAACAGATAGAGGATCTGACGAAAAGCTGCTCAGGGTGCCAAAAAGTCCAAAATGCACCTCCAATTGCACCGCTGCATCCATGGGAATGGCCTTCAACCCCATGGCAACGTGTACATATTGACTTTGCTGGTCCATTCATGGACTCCATGTTTTTAATTGCGGTGGACGCACATTCTAAATGGCCAGAAGTGATTAAAATGACTACCACTACCTCGGAGAAGACGATCGCGGTGCTAAGAACGATATTTGCAAGAAATGGATTGCCAGAGCAAATATGTTCAGACAACAGACCACAGTTCGTGTCAGAGGAATTCCAGAAATTCCTGAAGAAGAATGGGGTGAAACATTATACCTCTGCCCCATATCATCCAGCTACGAATGGGCTGGCCGAGAGGTTTGTACAGACGTTCAAAAAGGCAATAAAGGCCATGAGCGAAGATCAGATTCCACTGCAACACAAGGTGGACAATTTCCTACTGGCATATCGAAACACCACCCATGCAACAACAAACCAAAGTCCTGCCATGATGTTCTATAACAGGAGGTTGCGGTCCAGGTTGGACTTGTTAAAACCAAATGTGCGGAGGGAAGTCGAAAACAAACAGTTCCAGCATATCAATAACAAGCCCACTCGGAGTTTTGAAATAGGACAACCGGTGTTAGCCAGGGACTATAAAAACGAGAAATGGCAATCTGGAACAATTCGGGCCAGACAAGGACCCCTGATGTACACGGTAGATGTTGGTGAAAATGTAATGCGACGTCATGCTGACCAACTGGTGGGATCGAGAACAAGGGTCGAGCCCATGGTTACGACAGAGACAACCGTGGAGGAAGTTAGTGAACCTGAAGCATCTACCTCAGAAGTGAATATACCTGATGATGATGTCCTATCCATAGGGGATCAACTAGATGAGTCACCCCAGCAACGAGAACCAGAGACCCCTGAAAGGCGTTATCCGTCTCGGATCAGGAGGCCTCCTCAGAGACTGAATCTGTGAACTGTTTTTACATGAAGTTGTGTATATATGTTATTATGTTATGTTAAATGGGGAATATATACTGTTAAGCTAAAAAGGGAGGATTGTGGTGTATGTAACCGTTCCACCTTTAAGAGAACTATTTTAAGAGATGCACTACTTTATCTTGGCTGCTGTATACTGTAATACCGGTGGTGACCACACCGGTATATAAGTGCTGTGTAATGATTTATTGGGCAGTTCAGCCTGACCTTCGACTAGTAAAGACCTGTTGAATTTATTCTTGTGGTCTGTGTGCAGTGATTCTTATTAACAATAACTAGAACACACAGACTTAACACCCAGGACTCACTGGGTAAACACACTCTCAGTGAAGACCAGGACTCACTGGGTAAACACACTCTCAGTGAAGTAGGACTCACTGGGTAAACACACTCTCAGTGAAGCGTCAGGACTCACTGGGTAAACACACTCTCAGTGAAGCCCAGGACTCACTGGGTAAACACACTCTCAGTGAAGACCAGGACTCACTGGATAAACACACTCTCAGTGAAGCGTCAGGACTCACTGGGTAAACACACTCTCAGCGAAGCCCAGGACTCACTGGGTAAACACACTCTCAGTGAAGCATCAGGACTCACTGGGTAAACACACTCTCAGTGAAGCCCAGGACTCACTGGCCTAGAAATTCAGTGGGCTGCGCCACCGTTAGCGCTTTAAGAGGGCGCTAAGTGGGTCAGAAGCCACTGGGCACGCCTCCCGCTAAATTCAGCAGGATGCTAATGGCGGCACTAGCCGTTAGCGCTGCGCAGCTACCGATGCCGTCATCGGTGTGCGCAGTGTCCCGCTAACGCCCCGATCGTGATATTTAGATGCGCCCCCTGCTTTAACGCCGGACGCTATGTGTGACCGGTTCAGGGGGGCCTACCTGCGGCGGTAGAGGCGCTAATTAAAGGAGAGGTGCGGGGCGGCCATTTTCTTTGCTGGCCGCCTGCCAGCACCTCTCCACGCTGCCATCCCCTGACCTCCTGAGCCCCCCGCACCCCCCCCCCCCGCGGAGTGCCGACTGCGTTCCAAGAGCCCGGCACTTCTCCTCAGTGCTGGGCTCTTTTGCCGGCACTCGCGATCTTCGATCGCACTGCAGAAGGCCCCTCCCCTTTAAGAAGGGGAGGAAGGCCTGCAGTACCTCAGCACGCCGTGCCGCAGCGTGTGGCGCTGCAGCACGTTGCGCAGCGTGTGGCGCTGCGGCACGTTGCGCAGCGATATTCAGCTGCGGCGCCCCAAGAGGGATGCAGGGCGCCTCCAGTAGTGCCGCGCTTCCCTCTGGGGCGCGCCAACTGAATTTCCGGCGGACGGCCACGACTGCTTCCGGGGCGCTGCTTTTAGTGCCCTGGCGAGGCTGGTGCCCCAAACAGGGCTATAGTGAATTTCTAGGCCACTGATCCTTCTCATGTTTACAATATTGTCCATCCCCAGTTGCCCAAGCTTTAAGAGTGAAGGCATAGTGTGCGACTGGAGTCACGTGTAGCCCAGAGTGAGGAGCTGTGGCAGGTTCGCTTCCCTGAAGGGCTTTAGTGACCTGTTGGGTGTTTCTGACAATCCGGCAACTTTCATGGTCATTTCTCTGGTAGCAGTCCACAAATGACAGATTTATTGAATTTAGTTTCAATGTGAGAACATTAACACTGAAAAAATAAGACAGGAGATAACGTGGTCATGTGGAGAGTGAGGAGTGGCTGGGAACATTCCCGAGTCGAGAGAAGCTGTGTCTCCCGCGGACTCCTATTCCCCAACACAACGACTCGGCCTTGATCTGGAGATATGAGCAGCACAGAGAACAATCTCGCCAATAATAAGCCCAATGGCCTTGTGCTGAATTATCTTAAATCCACCAGTGTGTGCAGGATATTTTAACTGGTTTGCTTTTCGGTTTTGGATTGTTCACCCCTCCCCCTTCAATTCCCACCCGCCCCCACCCACCACGGCCCCATTAACCCCACCACGGCCCCTCGAACCCCACCACGGCCCCTCGAACCCCACCACGGCCCCATTAACCCCACCATGACCCCTCGAACCCCACCACGACCCCACGAACCCCACCACGTCCCCTCGAACCCCACCACGGCCCCATTAACCCCACCACGGCCCCATGAACCCCACCACGGCCCCATGAACCCCACCACAGCCCCATGAATCCCACCACGGACCCATGAACCCCACCACGGCCCCATTAACCCCACCACGGCCCCATTAACCCCACCACGGCCCCATGAACTCCACCACGGCCCCATTAACCCCACCACGGCCCCATTAACCCCACCACGGCCCCATGAACCCCACCACGGCCCCTCAAACCCCACCACGGCCCCTCAAACCCCACCACGGCCCCATTAACCCCACCACGGCCCCTCAAACCCCACCACGGCCCCATGAACCCCACCACGGCCCCTCAAACCCCACCACGGCCCCTCGAACCCCACCACGGCCCCTCGAACCCCACCACGGCCCCATTAACCCCACCACGGCCCCTCGAACCCCACCACGGCCCCATGAACCCCACCACGGCCCCATTAACCCCACCACGGCCCCATGAACCCCACCACGGCCCCATGAACCCCACCACGGCCCCATGAACCCCACCACGGCCCCATGAACCCCACCACGGCCCCATGAACCCCACCACGGCCCCATGAACCCCACCACGGCCCCATTAACCCCACCACGGCCCCATTAACCCCACCACGGCCCCATGAACTCCACCACGGCCCCTCAAACCCCACCACGGCCCCTCAAACCCCACCACGGCCCCTCAAACCCCACCACGGCCCCATGAACCCCACCACGGCCCCTCAAACCCCACCACGGCCCCTCAAACCCCACCACGGCCCCATTAACCCCACCACGGCCCCTCGAACACCACCACGGCCCCATGAACCCCACCACGGCCCCATTAACCACACCACGACCCCACCACGACCCCACTAACCACACCATGAAACCTCAAACACCACTACGACCCCGCAAACACCAGCACGACCCCACGAAACCCACCACGACCCCACGAACCCCACCACGACCCCACGAAACCCACCACGACCCCACGAACCCCAACATGACACCTCGAACCCCACTACGACCCCACAAACACCACCACGACCCCATGAACCCCATCATGACCCCACCATGACTCCTCGAACTCCACCGCCTTGGCAGTGACTGATGGCAGGCTTTACAACTATGGAAGGCAGCACAACTTGGCTCAATCTTGTCCTCGTGTAATGTCCACATGCACAGACACAGACAGACACCCACACAGACACCAAAACACACACACAGACAGACACAAGGCTTACTACCTCCAGTTGGAATTATTCCTGGAGATTTGATCACGTGACATCCGATCACATGACTTCTACAAATTATATGACATTTATCTTGTAACAGTTAGGTCCCCTGTCGTTGAGTATTTTTGCTCATGGTTTCACACCATTCCCTTTTAAATGAAGTTTCAGTCTGTACCTCAATAGCCACATGTGGTGAAGGATCCCACTGTCCAATAGCCCTCAGTTCAAGAGCCTTCCTCCTCCCTTCCTCCTTGTTTCTTCCAGTGAGAATCCTTGGTTTCAATTCCCAAGTTCCCCATTCACCCACCAGTGGAAATAATCTTTCACTGTTTACCCACAGTAAGGTCCCAGGTTACAGTAAGGTCTCGGGTTTCACTCGGCCCTTTACTGACTGCTCCTCCCTCAGTGTCACTCCCACTCACCCCTTTACTGGCTGTTCCTCCCACAGTGCCGCTCACACTCGCCCCTTTACTGACTGCTCCTCCCTCAGTGTCACTCCCACTCGCCCCTTTCCTGACTGCTCCTCTCTCAGTGTCGCTCCCACTCGCCCCTTTACTGACTGCTCCTCCCTCAGTGTCGCTCCCACTCACCCCTTTACTGACTGCTCCTTCCTCAGTGCTGCTCCCACTCACCCCTTTACTGACTGCTCCTCCCTCAGTGCCGCTCCCACTCGCCCCTTTACTAACTGCTCCTCCTTCAGTGTCGCTCCCACTCGCCCCTTTACTGACTGCTCCTCCATCAGTGTCACTCCCACTCGCCCCTTTACTGACTGCTCCTCTCTCAGTGTCACTCCCACTCGCCCCTTTACTGACTGCTCCGCCCTCAGGGTAGCTCCCACTCGCCCCTTTACTGACTGCTCCTCTCTCAGTGTCACTCCCACTCGCCCCTTTACTGACTGCTCCTGTCTCAGTGTCACTCCCACTCGCCCCTTTACTGACTGCTCCTCCCTCAGTGTCGCTCCCACTCGCCCCTTTACTGACTGCTCCTCCCTCAGTGTCTCTCCCACTCGCCCCTTTACTGACTGCTCCTCCCTCAGTGCCGCTCCCACTCGCCCTTTTACTGACTGCTCCTCCCTCAGTGTCACTCCCACTCGCCCCTTTACTGACTGCTCCTCCCTCAGTGCGACTCCCACTCGCCCCTTTACTGACTGCTCCTCCCTCAGTGTCACTCCCACTCGCCCCTTTACTGACTGCTCCTCCCTCAGTGCCGCTCCCACTCGCCCCTTTACTGACTGCTCCTCCCTCAGTGTCACTCCCACTCGACCCTTTTCTGACTGCTCTTCCCTCATTGCCGCTCCCTCTCGCCCCTTTACTGACTGCTCCTCCCTCAGTGTCACTCCCACTCGACCCATTACTGACTGCTCCTCCCTCAGTGCTGCTCCCACTCGCCCCTTTACTGACTGCTCCTCCCTCAGTGCCGCTCCCACTCGCCCCTTGACTGACTGCTCTTCCCTCATTGTCGCTCCCACTCGCCCCTTTACTGACTGCTCCTCCCTCAGTGTCACTCCCACTCGCCCCTTTACTGACTGCTCCTACCTCAGTGTCGCTCCCACAAGCCCCTTTACTGACTGCTCCTCCCTCAGTATCGCTCACACTTGCCCATTTACTCACTGCTCCTCCCTCAGTGTCACTCCCACTCGCCCCTTTACTGACTGCTCCTCCCTCAGTGCCGCTCCCACTCACCCCTTGACTGACTGCTCCTCCCTCAGTGTCACGCCCACTCGCCCCTTTACTGACTGCTCCTCCCTCAGTGCCTCTCCCACTCGCCCCTTTACTGACTGCTCCTCCCTCAGTGTCTCTCCCACTCGCCCCTTAAATGACTGCTCCACTCTCAGTGCCACTCCCACTCGCCCCTTTACTGACTGCTCCTCCCTCAGTGCCTCTCCCACTCGCCCCTTTACTGACTGCTCCTCTCTCAGTGCCACTCCCACTCGCCCCTTTACTGATTGCTCCACCCTCAGTGCCGCTCCCACTCGCCCCTTTACTGACTGGTCCTATCTCAGTGTCACTCCCACTCGCCCCCTTACTGACTGCTCCTCCCTCAGTGTCTCTCCCACTCGCCCCTTTACTGACTGCTCCTCCCTCAGTGTCACTTCCACTCGCCCCTTTACTGATTGCTCCTCCCTCAGTGCCTCTCCCACTCGCCCCTTTACTGACTGCTCCTCCCTCAGTGTCACACCCACTCGCCCCTTTACTGACTGCTCCTCCCTCAGTGTCACTCCCACTCGCCCCTTTACTGACGGCTCCTCTCTCAGTGTCACTCCCACTCGCCCCTTTACTGACTGATCCTCCCTCAGTGTCACTCCCTCTCGCCCCTTTACTGACTGCTCCTCCCTCAGTGTCACTCCCACTCACCCCTTTACTGACTGCTCCTCCCTCAGTGCCTCTCCCACACGCCCCTTTACTGACTGCTCCTCCCTCAGTACTCAGTGTCTCTCCCACTCGCCCCTTTACTGACTGCTCCTCTCTCAGTGTCAATCCCACTCGCCCCTTACTGACTGCTCCTCCCTCAGTGTCGCTCCCACTCACCCCCTTACTGACTGCTCCTCCCTCAGTGTCGCTCCCACTCGCTCCTTTACTGACTGCTCCTCCCTCAGTGTCACTCCCACTCGCCCCTTTACTGACTGCTCCTCTCAGTGTCACTCCCATTCGCCCCTTTACTGACTGCTCCTCCCCCAGTGTCGCTCCCACTCGCTCCTTTACTGACTGCTCCTCCCTCAGTGTCGCTCCCACTTGCCCCTTTACTGACTGCTCCGCCCTCAGTGTCGCTCCCACTCGCCCCTTTACTGAATGCTCCTCCCTCAGTGCCGCTCCCACTCGCCCCTTTACTGACTGCTCCTCCCTCAGTGTCGCTCCCACTCGCCCCTTTACTGAGTGCTCCTCCCTCAGTGTCGCTCCCACTCGCCCCTTTACTGCCTGCTCCTCCCTCAGTGTCACTCCCACTCGCCCCTTTACTGACTGCTCCTCTCTCACTGTCACTCCCATTCACCCCTTCACTGATTGCTCCTCCCTCAGTGCCGCTCCCACTCGCCCCTTTACTGACTGCTCCTCCCTCAGTGTCGCTCCCACTCGCCCCTTTACTGACTGCTCCTCCCTCAGTGTCACTCCCACTCGCCTCTTTACTGACTGCTCCTCTCAGTGTCACTCCCACTCGCCCCTTTACTGACTGCTCCTCCCTCAGTGTCACTCCCACTCGCCCCTTTACTGACTGCTCCTCTCAGTGTCACTCACACTCGCCCCTTTACTGACTGCTCCTCCCTCAGTGTCGCTCCCACTCGCCCCTTTACTGACTGCTCCTCCCTCAGTGTCGCTCCCACTTGCCCCTTTACTGACTGCTCCGCCCTCAGTGTCGCTCCCACTCGCCCCTTTACTGAATGCTCCTCCCTCAGTGCCGCTCACTCTCGCCCCTTTAATGACTGCTCCTCCCTCAGTGTCGCTCCCACTCGCCCCTTTACTGACTGCTCCTCCCTCAGTGTCACTCCCACTCGCCCCTTTACTTACTGCTCCTCTCTCAGTGTCACTCCCATTCACCCCTTTACTGATTGCTCCTCCCTCAGTGTCACTCCCACTCGCCCCTTTACTGACTGCTCCTCCGTCAGTGCCGCTCCCACTCGCCCCTTTACTGACTGCTCCTCCCTCAGTGTCTCTCCCACTCGCCCCTTTACTGACTGCTCCTCCCTCAGTGCCTCTCACACTCGGCCCTTTACTGACTGCTCCTCCCTCAGTGTCTCTCCCACTCGTCCCTTTACTGACTGCTCCTCCATCAGTGCCTCACCCACTCGCCCCTTTACTGACCGCTCCTCCCTCAGTGTCTCTCCCACTCGCCCCTTTACTGACTGCTCCTCCCTCAGTGCCGCTCCCACTCGCCCCTTTACTGACTGCTCCTCCCTCAGTGTCACTCCCACTCGCCCCTTTACTGACTGCTCCTCCCTCAGAGCGACTCCCACTCGCCCCTTTACTGACTGCTCCTCCCTCAGTGTCACTCCCACTCGCCCCTTTACTGACTGCTCCTCCCTCAGTGCCGCTCCCACTCGCCCCTTTACTGACTGCTCCTCCCTCAGTGTCACTCCCACTCGACCCTTTTCTGACAGCTCTTCCCTCATTGCCGCTCCCTCTCGTCCCTTTACTGACTGCTCCTCCCTCAGTGTCACTCCCACTCGACCCATTACTGACTGCTCCTCCCTCAGTGCTGCTCCCACTCGCCCCTTTACTGACTGCTCCTCCCTCAGTGCCGCTCCCACTCGCCCCTTTACTGACTGCTCCTCCCTCAGTGTCACTCCCACTCGCCCCTTTACTGACTGCTCCTCCCTCAGTGCCGCTCCCACTCACCCCTTTACTGACTGCTCCTCCCTCAGTGTCACGCCCACTCGCCCCTTTACTGACTGCTCCTCCCTCAGTGCCTCTCCCACTCGCCCCTTTACTGACTGCTCCTCCCTCAGTGTCTCTCCCACTCGCCCCTTAAATGACTGCTCCACTCTCAGTGCCACTCCCACTCGCCCCTTTACTGACTGCTCCTCCCTCAGTGCCTCTCCCACTCGCCCCTTTACTGACTGCTCCTCTCTCAGGGCCACTCCCACTCGCCCCTTTACTGATTGCTCCACCCTCAGTGCCGCTCCCACTCGCCCCTTTACTGACTGCTCCTATCTCAGTGTCACTCTCACTCACCCCTTTACTGACTGCTCCTCCCTCAGTGTCTCTCCCACTCGCCCCTTTACTGACTGCTCCTCCCTCAGTGTCACTTCCACTCGCCCCTTTACTGATTGCTCCTCCCTCAGTGCCTCTCCCACTCGCCCCTTTACTGACTGCTCCTCCCTCAGTGTCACACCCACTCGCCCCTTTACTGACTGCTCCTCCCTCAGTGCTGCTCCCACTCGCCCCTTTACTGACTGCTCCTCCCTCAGTGCCGCTCCCACTCGCCCCTTTAATGACTGCTCTTCCCTCATTGTCGCTCCCACTCGCCCCTTTACTGACTGCTCCTCCCTCAGTGTCACTCCCACTCGCCCCTTTACTGACTGCTCCTCCCTCAGTGTCGCTCCCACTCGCCCCTTTACTGACTGCTCCTCCCTCAGTATCGCTCCCACTTGCCCATTTACTGACTGCTCCTCCCTCAGTGTCACTCCCACTCGCCCCTTTACTGACTGCTCCTCCCTCAGTGCCGCTCCCACTCACCCCTTTACTGACTGCTCCTCCCTCAGTGTCACGCCCACTCGCCCCTTTACTGACTGCTCCTCCCTCAGTGCCTCTCCCACTCGCCCCTTTACTGACTGCTCCTCCCTCAGTGTCTCTCCCACTCGCCCCTTAAATGACTGCTCCACTCTCAGTGCCACTCCCACTCGCCCCTTTACTGACTGCTCCTCCCTCAGTGCCTCTCCCACTCGCCCCTTTACTGACTGCTCCTCTCTCAGGGCCACTCCCACTCGCCCCTTTACTGATTGCTCCACCCTCAGTGCCGCTCCCACTCGCCCCTTTACTGACTGCTCCTATCTCAGTGTCACTCTCACTCACCCCTTTACTGACTGCTCCTCCCTCAGTGTCTCTCCCACTCGCCCCTTTACTGACTGCTCCTCCCTCAGTGTCACTTCCACTCGCCCCTTTACTGATTGCTCCTCCCTCAGTGCCTCTCCCACTCGCCCCTTTACTGACTGCTCCTCCCTCAGTGTCACACCCACTCGCCCCTTTACTGACTGCTCCTCCCTCAGTGTCACTCCCACTCGCCCCTTTACTGACGGCTCCTCTCTCAGTGTCACTCCCACTCGCCCCTTTACTGACTGATCCTCCCTCAGTGTCACTCCCTCTCGCCCCTTTAATGACTGCTCCTCCCTCAGTGTCACTCCCACTCACCCCTTTACTGACTGCTCCTCCCTCAGTGCCTCTCCCACTCGCCCCTTTACTGACTGCTCCTCCCTCAGTCCTCAGTGTCTCTCCCACTCGCCCCTTTACTGACTGCTCCTCTCTCAGTGTCAATCCCACTCGCCCCTTTACTGACTGCTCCTCCCTCAGTGTCGCTCCCACTCACCCCCTTACTGACTGCTCCTCCCTCAGTGTCGCTCCCACTCGCTCCTTTACTGACTGCTCCTCCCTCAGTGTCACTCCCACTCGCCCCTTTACTGACTGCTCCTCTCAGTGTCACTCCCACTCGCCCCTTTACTGACTGCTCCTCCCTCAGTGTCGCTCCCACTCGCTCCTTTACTGACTGCTCCTCCCTCAGTGTCGCTCCCACTTGCCCCTTTACTGACTGCTCCGCCCTCAGTGTCGCTCCCACTCGCCCCTTTACTGAATGCTCCTCCCTCAGTGCCGCTCCCACTCGCCCCTTTACTGACTGCTCCTCCCTCAGTGTCGCTCCCACTCGCCCCTTTACTGACTGCTCCTCCCTCAGTGTCGCTCCCACTCGCCCCTTTACTGACTGCTCCTCCCTCAGTGTCACTGCCACTCGCCCCTTTACTGACTGCTCCTCTCTCACTGTCACTCCCATTCACCCCTTTACTGATTGCTCCTCCCTCAGTGCCGCTCCCACTCGCCCCTTTACTGACTGTTCCTCCCTCAGTGTCGCTCCCACTCGCCCCTTTACTGACTGCTCCTCCCACAGTGTCACTCCCACTCGCCTCTTTACTGACTGCTCCTCTCAGTGTCACTCCCACTCGGCCCTTTACTGACTGCTCCTCCCTCAGTGTCACTCCCACTCGCCCCTTTACTGACTGCTCCTCTCAGTGTCACTCACACTCGCCCCTTTACTGACTGCTCCTCCCTCAGTGTCGCTCCCACTCGCCCCTTTACTGACTGCTCCTCCCTCAGTGTCGCTCCCACTTGCCCCTTTACTGACTGCTCCGCCCTCAGTGTCACTCCCACTCGCCCCTTTACTGAATTCTCCTCCCTCAGTGCCGCTCCCACTCGCCCCTTTAATGACTGCTCCTCCCTCAGTGTCGCTCCCACTCGCCCCTTTACTGACTGCTCCTGCCTCAGTGTCACTCCCACTCGCCCCTTTACTTACTGCTCCTCTCTCAGTGTCACTCCCATTCACCCCTTTACTGATTGCTCCTGCCTCAGTGTCACTCCCACTCGCCCCTTTACTGACTGCTCCTCCGTCAGTGCCGCTCCCACTCGCCCCTTTACTGACTGCTCCTCCCTCAGTGTTTCTCCCACTTGCCCCTTTACTGACTGCTCCTCCCTCAGTGCCTCTCACACTCGGCCGTTTACTGACTGCTCCTCCCTCAGTGTCTCTCCCACTCGTCCCTTTACTGACTGCTCCTCCATCAGTGCCTCACCCACTCGCCCCTTTACTGACCGCTCCTCCCTCAGTGTCTCTCCCACTCGCCCCTTTACTGACTGCTCCTCCCTCAGTGCCGCTCCCACTCGCCCCTTTACTGACTGCTCCTCCCTCAGTGTCACTCCCACTCGCCCCTTTACTGACTGCTCCTCCCTCAGTGCAACTCCCACTCGCCCCTTTACTGACTGCTCCTCCCTCAGTGTCACTCCCACTCGCCCCTTTACTGACTGCTCCTCCCTCAGTGCCGCTCCCACTCGCCCCTTTACTGACTGCTCCTCCCTCAGTGTCACTCCCACTCGACCCTTTTCTGACTGCTCTTCCCTCATTGCCGCTCCCTCTCGCCCCTTTACTGACTGCTCCTCCCTCAGTGTCACTCCCACTCGACCCATTACTGACTGCTCCTCCCTCACTGCTGCTCCCACTCGCCCCTTTACTGACTGCTCCTCCCTCAGTGCCGCTCCCACTCGCCCCTTTACTGACTGCTCTTCCCTCATTGTCGCTCCCACTCGCCCCTTTACTGACTGCTCCTCCCTCAGTGTCACTCCCACTCGCCCCTTTACTGACTGCTCCTCCCTCAGTGTCGCTCCCACTCGCCCCTTTACTGACTGCTCCTCCCTCAGTATCGCTCCCACTCGCCCCTTTACTGACTGCTCCTCTCTCAGTGCCACTCCCACTCGCCCCTTTACTGACTGCTCCACCCTCAGTGCCGCTCCCACTCGCCCCTTTACTGACTGCTCCTATCTCAGTGTCACTCTCACTCACCCCTTTACTGACTGCTCCTCCCTCAGTGTCTCTCCCACTCACCCCTTTACTGACTGCTCCTCCCTCAGTGTCACTTCCACTCGCCCCTTTACTGATTGCTCCTCCCTCAGTGCCTCTCCCACTCGCCCCTTTACTGACTGCTCCTCCCTCAGTGTCACACCCACTCGCCCCTTTACTGACTGCTCCTCCCTCAGTGTCAATCCCACTCGCCCCTGTACTGACGGCTCCTCTCTCAGTGTCACTCCCACTCGCCCCTTTACTGACTGATCCTCCCTCAGTGTCACTCCCTCTCGCCCCTTTACTGACTGCTCCTCCCTCAGTGTCACTCCCACTCACCCCTTTACTGACTGCTCCTCTCTCAGTGTCACTCCCACTCGCCCCTTTACTGACTGATCCTCCCTCAGTGTCACTCCCTCTCGCCCCTTTACTGACTGCTCCTCCCTCAGTGTCACTCCCAATAACCCCTTTACTGACTGCTCCTCCCTCAGTGCCTCTCCCACTCGCCCCTTTACTGACTGCTCCTCCCTCAGTGTCTCTCCCACTCGCCCCTTTACTGACTGCTCCTCTCTGTGTCAATACCACTCGCCCCTTTACTGACTGCTCCTCCCTCAGTGTCGCTCCCACTCACCCCCTTACTGCCTGCTCCTCCCTCAGTGTCGCTCCCACTCGCCCCTTTACTGACTGCTCCTCCCTCAGTGTCGCTCCCACTCGCCCCTTTACTGACTGCTCCTCCCTCAGTGTCGCTCCCACTCGCCCCTTTACTGACTGCTCCTCCCTCAGTGTCGCTCCCACTCACCCCTTTACTGACTGCTCCTCCCTCAGTGTCACTCCCACTCGCCCCATTACTGACTACTCCTACCTTACTGTCACTCACACTCGCCCCTTTACTGCCTGCTCCTCCCTCAGTGTCGCTCCCACTCGCCCCTTTACTGACTGCTGCTCTCTCAGTGTCACTCCCACTCGCCCCTTTACTGACTGCTCCTCCCTCAGTGTCACTCCCACTCGCCCCTTTACTGACTGCTCCTCCCTCAGTGTCTCTCCCACTCGACCCTTTACTGACTGCTCCTCCCTCAGTGTCGCTTCCACTCGCCCCTTTACTGACTGCTCCTCCCTCAGTGTCACTCCCACTCGCCCCTTTACTGAGTGCTCCTCCCTCAGTGCCGCTCCCACTCGCCCCTTTACTGACTGCTCCTCCCTCAGTGTCACTCCCACTCGACCCATTCCTGACTGCTCCTCCCTCTGTGCCGCTCCCACTCGCCCCTTTACTGACTGCTCCTCCCTCAGTGTCACTCCAACTCGTCCCTTTAATGACTGCTCCTCCCTCAGTGCCGCTCCCACACGCCCCTTTACTGACTGCTCCTCCCTCAGTGTCACTCCCACTCGTCCCTTTAATGACTGCTCCTCCCTCAGTGCCGCTCCCACTCGCCCCTTTACTGACTGCTCCTCCCTCATTGTCGCTCCCACTCGCCCCTTTACTGACTGCTCCTCCCTCAGTGTCACTCCCACTCGCCCCTTTACCGACTGCTCCTCCCTCAGTGTTGCTCCCACTCGCCCCTTTACTGACTGCTCCTCCCTCAGTGTCGCTCCCACTCGCCCCTTTGCTGACTGCTCCTCCGTCAGTGTTGCTCCCACTCGCCCCTTTACTGACTGCTCCTCCCTCAGTGCCGCTCCCACTCGCCCCTTTACTGACTGCTCCTCCCTCCGTGTCGCTCCCACTCGCCCCTTTACTGACTTCTCCTCCCTCAGTGTCGCTTCCACTCGCCCTGTTACTGACTGCTCCTCCCTCAGTGTCACTCCCACACGCCCCTTTACTGACTGCTCCTCTTTCAGTGTCTCTCCCACTCGCCCCATTACTGACTGCTCCTCCCTCAGTGTCACTCCCACTCGCCCGTTTACTGACTGCTCCTCCCTCAGTGTCGCTCCCACTCGCCACTTTACTGACTGCTCCTCTCTCAGTGTCACTCCCACTCGCCCCTTTACTGACTGCTCCTGCCTCAGTGTCACTCCCACTCGCCGCTTTACTGACTGCTCCTCCCTCAGTGTCGCTCCCACTCGCCCATTTACCGACTGCTCCTCCCTCAGTGTCACTGCCACTCGCCCCTTTACTGACTGCTCCTCCCTCAGTGCCGCTCCCACTCGCCCCTTTACTGACTGCTACTCCCTCAGTGTCACTCGCACTCGACCCTTTACTGACTGCTCCTCCCTCACTGTCACTCCCACTCGCCCCTTTACTGACTGCTCCTCCTCTCTCCCACTCGCCCCTTTGCGACTGCTCCTCTCTCAGTGTCACTCCCACTCGCCCCTATACTGACTGCTCCTCCCTCAGTGCCGCTCCCACTCGCCCCTTTACTGACTGCTCCTCCCCCAGTGTCACTCCCACTCACCCCTTTACTGACTGCTCCTCCCTCAGTGCCTCTCCAACTCACCCCTTTACTGACTGCTCCTCCCTCAGTGTCTCTCCCACTCGCAGCTTCACTGACTGCTCCTCTCTCACTGTCAATCCCACTCGCCCCTTTACTGACTGCTCCTCCCTCAGTGTCGCTCCCACTCACCCCCTTACTGACTGCTCCTCCCTCAGTGTCACTCCCACTCGCCCCTTTACTGACTGCTCCTCCCTCAGTGTCGCTCCCACTCGCCCCTTTACTGACTGCTCCTCCCTCAGTGTCGCTCCCACTCGCCCCTTTACTGACTGCTCCTCCCTCAGTGTCGCTCCCACTCACCCCATTACTGACTGCTCCTCCCTCAGTGTCTCTCCCACTCACCCCATTACTGACTACTCCTCCCTCACTGTCACTCACACTCGCCCCCTTTACTGACTGCTCCTCCCTCAGTGTCGCTCCCACTCGCCCCTTTACTGACTGCTCCTCTCTCAGTGTCACTCCCACTCGCCCCTTTACTGACTGCTCCTCCCTCAGTGTCACTCCCACTCGCCCCTTTACTGACTGCTCCTCCCTCAGTGTCACTTCCACTTGCCCCTTTACTGACTGCTCCTCCCTCAGTGTCGCTTCCACTCGCCCCTTTACTGACTGCTCCTCCCTCAGTGTCACTCCCACTCGCCCCTTTACTGACTGCTCCTCCCTCAGTGTCACTCCCACTTGCCCCTTTACTGACTGCTCCTCCCTCAGTGTCGCTTCCACTCGCCCCTTTACTGACTGCTCCTCCCTCAGTGTCGCTCACACTCACCCCTTTACTGACTGCTCCTCTCTCAGTGTCAGTCCCACTCGCCCCTTTACTGACTGCTCCTCCCTCAGTGTCGCTCCCACTCGCCCCTTTACTGACTGCTCCTCCCTCAGTGTCACTCCCACTCGCCCCTTCACTGAGTGCTCCTCCCTAAGTGTCGCTCCCACTCGCCCCTTTACTGACTGCTCCTCCCTCAGTGTCACTCCCACTCGACCCATTACTGACTGCTCCTCCCTCTGTGCCGCTCCCACTCGCCCCTTTACTGACTGCTCCTCCCTCAGTGTCACTCCCACTCGACCCATTACTGACTGCTCCTCCCTCAGTGTCACTCCCACTCGCCCCTTTACTGACTGCTCCTCCCTCAGTGTCACTCCCACTCGCCCCTTTCCTGACTGCTCCTCCCTCAGTGTCGCTCCCACTCGTCCCTTTACTGACTGCTCCTCCCTCAGTGTCGCTCCCACTCGCCCCTTTACTGACTGCTCCTCCCTCAGTGTCACTCCCACTCGCCCCTTTACTGACTGCTCCTCCCTCAGTGTCACTCCCACTCGCCCCTTTACTGTCTGCTCCTCCCTCAGTGCCGCTCCCACTCGCCCCTTTACTGACTGCTCCTCTCTCAGTGTCTCTCCCACTCGCCCCTTTACTGACTGCTCCTCCCTCAGTGCCGCTCCCACTCGCCCCTTTACTGACTGCTCCTCTGTCAGTGTCTCTCCCACTCGCCCCTTTACTGTCTGCTCCTCCCTCAGTGCCGCTCCCACTCGCCCCTTTACTGACTGCTCCTCTCTCAGTGTCACTCCCACTCACGCCTTTACTGACTGCTCCTCTCTCAGTGTCACTCCCACTCGCCCCTTTACTGACTGCTCCTGCCTCAGTGTCACTCCCACTCGCCGCTTTACTGACTGCTCCTCCCTCAGTTTCTCTCCCTCTCGCCCCTTTACTGACTGCTCCTCCCTCAGTGCCGCTCCCACTCGCCCCTTTACTGACTGCTCCTCCTCCCTCAGTGCCGCTCCGACTCGCCCCTTTACTGACTGCTCCTCCCTCAGTGTCACTGCCACTCGCCCCTTTACTGACTGCTCATCCCTCAGTGCCGCTCCCACTCGCCCCTTTACTGACTGCTCCTCCGTCAGTGTCACTCGCACTCGACCCTTTACTGACTGCTCCTCTCTCAGTGTCACTCCCACTTGCCCCTTTACTGACTGCTCCTCCCTCAGTGTCGCTCCCACTCGCCCCTTTACTGACTGCTCCTCCCTCAGTGCCGCTCTCACTCGCCCCTTTACTGACTGCTCCTCCCTCAGTGTCACTCCCACTCGCCCCTTCACTGACTGCTCCTCCCTCAGTGCCGCTCCCACTCGCCCCTTTACTGACTGCTCCGCTCTCAGTGTCGCTCCCACTCGCCCCTTTACTGACTGCTCCTCCCTCAGTGTCGCTCCCACTTGCCCCTTTACTGACTGCTCCTCCCTCAGTGTCGCTCCCACTCGCCCCTTTACTGACTGCTCCTCCCTCAGTGCCGCTCCCACTCGCCCCTTTACTGACAATTCCTCCCTCAGTGTCACTCCCACGCGCCCCTTTACTGACTGCTCCTCCCTCAGTGTCACTCCCACTCGCCCCTTTACTGAATGCTCCTCCCTCAGTGTCGCTCCCACTTGCCCCTTTACTGACTGCTCCTCACTCAGTGTCACTCCCACTCGCCCCTTTTCTGACTGCTCCTCCCTCAGTGTCATTCCCACTCGCCCCTTTACTGACTGCTCCTCCCTCAGTGTCACTCCCACTCGCCCCTTTACTGACTGCTCCTCCCTCAGTGTCACTCCCACTCGCCCCTTTACTGACCGCTCCTCCCTCAGTGCCGCTCCCACTCGCCCCTTTACTGACTGCTCCTCCCTCAGTGTCACTCCCACTCGCCCCTTTACTGACTGCTCCTCCCTCAGTGTCACTCCCACTCGCCCCTTTACTGACCGCTCCTCCCTCAGTGCCGCTCCCACTCGCCCCTTTACTGACTGCTCCTCCCTCAGTGTCGCTCCCACTCGCCCCTTTACTGACTGCTCCTCTCTCAGTGCCGCTCCCACTTGCCCCTTTACTGACTGCTCCTCCCTCAGTGCCGCTCCCACTCGCCCTTTTACTGACTGCTCCTCCCTCAGTGTCACTCCCACTCACCCCTTTACTGACTGCTCCTCCCACTGTGTCGCTCTCACTCGCCCCTTTACTGACTGCTCCACCCTCAGTGTCCCTCCCACTCGCCCCTTTACTGACTGCTCCTCCCTCAGTGCCGCTCACACTCGCCCCTTTACTGACTGCTCCTCCCTCAGTGTCACTCCCACTCGACCCTTTACTGACTGCTCCTCCCTCATTGCCGCTCCCTCTCGCCCCTTTACTGACTGCTCCTCCCTCAGTGTCACTCCCACTCGACCCTTTACTGACTGCTCCTCCCTCAGTGCCGCTCCCACTCGCCCCTTTACTGACTGCTCTTCCCTCATTGTCGCTCCCACTCGCCCCTTTACTGACTGCTCCTCCCTCAGTGTCACTCCCACTCGCCCCTTTCCTGACTGCTCCTCCCTCAGTGTCGCTCCCACTCGCCCCTTTACTGACTGCTCCTCCCTCAGTATCGCTCCCACTTGCCCCTTTACTGACTGCTCCTCCCTCAGTGTCACTCCCACTCGCCCCTTTACTGACTGCTCCTCCCTCAGTGCCGCTCCCACTCACCCCTTTACTGACTGCTCCTCCCTCAGTGTCACTCCCACTCGCCCCTTTACTGACTGCTCCTCCATCAGTGTCGTTCCCACTCGCCCCTTTACTGACTGCTCCTCCCTCAGTATAGCTCCCACTTGCCCCTTTACTGACTGCTCCTCCCTCAGTGTCACTCCCACTCGCCCCTTTACTGACTGCTCCTCCCTCAGTGCCGTTCCCACTCGCCCCTTTACTGACTGCTCCCCCCTCAGTGTCACTCCCACTCACCCCTTTACTGACTGCTCCTCCCTCAGAGTCACTCCCACTCGCCCCTTTACTGACTGCTCCTCCCACAGTGTCGCTCCCACTCGCTCCTTTACTGACTGCTCCACCCTCAGTGTCGCTCACACTCGCCCCTTTACTGACTGCTCCTCTCTCAGTGTCACTCCCACTCGCCCCTTTACTGACTGCTCCTCCCTCAGTGTCGCTCCCACTCGCCCCTTTACTGACTGCTCCTCCCTCAGTGTCACTCCCACTCGCCCCTTCACTGAGTGCTCCTCCCTCAGTGTCGCTCCCACTCGCCCCTTTACTGACTGCTCCTCCCTCAGTGTCACTCCCACTCGACCCATTACTGACTGCTCCTCCCTCTGTGCCGCTCCCACTCGCCCCTTTACTGACTGCTCCTCCCTCAGTGTCACTCCCACTCGACCCATTACTGACTGCTCCTCCCTCAGTGTCACTCCCACTCGCCCATTTACTGACTGCTCCTCCCTCAGTGTCACTCCCACTCGCCCCTTTCCTGACTGCTCCTCCCTCAGTGTCGCTCCCACTCGTCCCTTTACTGACTGCTCCTCCCTCAGTGTCGCTCCCACTCGCCCCTTTACTGACTGCTCCTCCCTCAGTGCCGCTCCCACTCGCCCCTTTACTGACTGCTCCTTCCTCAATGTCACTCCCACTCGACCCGTTACTGACTGCTCCTCCCTCAGTGTCACTCCCACTCGCCCCTTTACTGACTGCTCCTCCCTCAGTGTCACTCCCACTCGCCCCTTTACTGTCTGCTCCTCCCTCAGTGCCGCTCCCACTCGCCCCTTTACTGACTGCTCCTCTCTCAGTGTCTCTCCCACTCGCCCCTTTACTGACTGCTCCTCCCTCAGTGCCGCTCCCACTCGCCCCTTTACTGACTGCTCCTCTCTCAGTGTCTCTCCCACTCGCCCCTTTACTGTCTGCTCCTCCCTCAGTGCCGCTCCCACTCGCCCCTTTACCTACTGCTCCTCTCTCAGTGTCACTCCCACTCACGCCTTTCCTGACTGCTCCTCTCTCAGTGTCACTCCCACTCGCCCCTTTACTGACTGCTCCTGCCTCAGTGTCACTCCCACTCGCCGCTTTACTGACTGCTCCTCCCTCAGTTTCTCTCCCACTCGCCCCTTTACTGACTGCTCCTCCTCCCTCAGTGCCGCTCCGACTCGCCCCTTTACTGACTGCTCCTCCCTCAGTGTCACTGCCACTCGCCCCTTTACTGACTGCTCATCCCTCAGTGCCGCTCCCACTCGCCCCTTTACTGACTGCTCCTCCGTCAGTGTCACTCGCACTCGACCCTTTACTGACTGCTCCTCTCTCAGTGTCACTCCCACTTGCCCCTTTACTGACTGCTCCTCCCTCAGTGTCGCTCCCACTCGCCCCTTTACTGACTGCTCCTCCCTCAGTGCCGCTCTCACTCGCCCCTTTACTGACTGCTCCTCCCTCAGTGTCACTCCCACTCGCCCCTTCACTGACTGCTCCTCCCTCAGTGCCGCTCCCACTCGCCCCTTTACTGACTGCTCCGCTCTCAGTGTCGCTCCCACTCGCCCCTTTACTGACTGCTCCTCCCTCAGTGTCGCTCCCACTTGCCCCTTTACTGACTGCTCCTCCCTCAGTGTCGCTCCCACTCGCCCCTTTACTGACTGCTCCTCCCTCAGTGCCGCTCCCACTCGCCCCTTTACTGACAATTCCTCCCTCAGTGTCACTCCCACGCGCCCCTTTACTGACTGCTCCTCCCTCAGTGTCACTCCCACTCGCCCCTTTACTGAATGCTCCTCCCTCAGTGTCGCTCCCACTTGCCCCTTTACTGACTGCTCCTCACTCAGTGTCACTCCCACTCGCCCCTTTTCTGACTGCTCCTCCCTCAGTGTCATTCCCACTCGCCCCTTTACTGACTGCTCCTCCCTCAGTGTCACTCCCACTCGCCCCTTTACTGACTGCTCCTCCCTCAGTGTCACTCCCACTCGCCCCTTTACTGACCGCTCCTCCCTCAGTGCCGCTCCCACTCGCCCCTTTACTGACTGCTCCTCCCTCAGTGTCACTCCCACTCGCCCCTTTACTGACTGCTCCTCCCTCAGTGTCACTCCCACTCGCCCCTTTACTGACCGCTCCTCCCTCAATGCCGCTCCCACTCGCCCCTTTACTGACTGCTCCTCCCTCAGTGTCGCTCCCACTCGCCCCTTTACTGACTGCTCCTCTCTCAGTGCCGCTCCCACTTGCCCCTTTACTGACTGCTCCTCCCTCAGTGCCGCTCCCACTCGCCCTTTTACTGACTGCTCCTCCCTCAGTGTCACTCCCACTCACCCCTTTACTGACTGCTCCTCCCACTGTGTCGCTCTCACTCGCCCCTTTACTGACTGCTCCACCCTCAGTGTCCCTCCCACTCGCCCCTTTACTGACTGCTCCTCCCTCAGTGCCGCTCACACTCGCCCCTTTACTGACTGCTCCTCCCTCAGTGTCACTCCCACTCGACCCTTTACTGACTGCTCCTCCCTCATTGCCGCTCCCTCTCGCCCCTTTACTGACTGCTCCTCCCTCAGTGTCACTCCCACTCGACCCTTTACTGACTGCTCCTCCCTCAGTGCCGCTCCCACTCGCCCCTTTACTGACTGCTCTTCCCTCATTGTCGCTCCCACTCGCCCCTTTACTGACTGCTCCTCCCTCAGTGTCACTCCCACTCGCCCCTTTCCTGACTGCTCCTCCCTCAGTGTCGCTCCCACTCGCCCCTTTACTGACTGCTCCTCCCTCAGTATCGCTCCCACTTGCCCCTTTACTGACTGCTCCTCCCTCAGTGTCACTCCCACTCGCCCCTTTACTGACTGCTCCTCCCTCAGTGCCGCTCCCACTCACCCCTTTACTGACTGCTCCTCCCTCAGTGTCACTCCCACTCGCCCCTTTACTGACTGCTCCTCCATCAGTGTCGCTCCCACTCGCCCCTTTACTGACTGCTCCTCCCTCAGTATAGCTCCCACTTGCCCCTTTACTGACTGCTCCTCCCTCAGTGTCACTCCCACTCGCCCCTTTACTGACTGCTCCTCCCTCAGTGCCGCTCCCACTCGCCCCTTTACTGACTGCTCCCCCCTCAGTGTCACTCCCACTCACCCCTTTACTGACTGCTCCTCCCTCAGAGTCACTCCCACTCGCCCCTTTACTGACTGCTCCTCCCACAGTGTCGCTCCCACTCGCCCCTTTACTGACTGCTCCACCCTCAGTGTCGCTCACACTCGCCCCTTTACTGACTGCTCCTCTCTCAGTGTCACTCCCACTCGCCCCTTTACTGACTGCTCCTCCCTCAGTGTCGCTCCCACTCGCCCCTTTACTGACTGCTCCTCCCTCAGTGTCACTCCCACTCGCCCCTTCACTGAGTGCTCCTCCCTCAGTGTCGCTCCCACTCGCCCCTTTACTGACTGCTCCTCCCTCAGTGTCACTCCCACTCGACCCATTACTGACTGCTCCTCCCTCTGTGCCGCTCCCACTCGCCCCTTTACTGACTGCTCCTCCCTCAGTGTCACTCCCACTCGACCCATTACTGACTGCTCCTCCCTCAGTGTCACTCCCACTCGCCCATTTACTGACTGCTCCTCCCTCAGTGTCACTCCCACTCGCCCCTTTCCTGACTGCTCCTCCCTCAGTGTCGCTCCCACTCGTCCCTTTACTGACTGCTCCTCCCTCAGTGTCGCTCCCACTCGCCCCTTTACTGACTGCTCCTCCCTCAGTGCCGCTCCCACTCGCCCCTTTACTGACTGCTCCTTCCTCAATGTCACTCCCACTCGACCCGTTACTGACTGCTCCTCCCTCAGTGTCACTCCCACTCGCCCCTTTACTGACTGCTCCTCCCTCAGTGTCACTCCCACTCGCCCCTTTACTGTCTGCTCCTCCCTCAGTGCCGCTCCCACTCGCCCCTTTACTGACTGCTCCTCTCTCAGTGTCTCTCCCACTCGCCCCTTTACTGACTGCTCCTCCCTCAGTGCCGCTCCCACTCGCCTCTTTACTGACTGCTCCTCTCTCAGTGTCTCTCCCACTCGCCCCTTTACTGTCTGCTCCTCCCTCAGTGCCGCTCCCACTCGCCCCTTTACCTACTGCTCCTCTCTCAGTGTCACTCCCACTCATGCCTTTCCTGACTGCTCCTCTCTCAGTGTCACTCCCACTCGCCCCTTTACTGACTGCTCCTGCCTCAGTGTCACTCCCACTCGCCGCTTTACTGACTGCTCCTCCCTCAGTTTCTCTCCCACTCGCCCCTTTACTGACTGCTCCTCCTCCCTCAGTGCCGCTCCGACTCGCCCCTTTACTGACTGCTCCTCCCTCAGTGTCACTGCCACTCGCCCCTTTACTGACTGCTCATCCCTCAGTGCCGCTCCCACTCGCCCCTTTACTGACTGCTCCTCCGTCAGTGTCACTCGCACTCGACCCTTTACTGACTGCTCCTCTCTCAGTGTCACTCCCACTTGCCCCTTTACTGACTGCTCCTCCCTCAGTGTCGCTCCCACTCGCCCCTTTACTGACTGCTCCTCCCTCAGTGCCGCTCTCACTCGCCCCTTTACTGACTGCTCCTCCCTCAGTGTCACTCCCACTCGCCCCTTTACTGACTGCTCCTCCCTCAGTGCCGCTCCCACTCGCCCCTTTACTGACTGCTCCTCTCTCAGTGTCGCTCCCACTCGCCCCTTTACTGACTGCTCCTCCCTCAGTGTCGCTCCCACTTGCCCCTTTACTGACTGCTCCTCCCTCAGTGTCGCTCCCACTCGCCCCTTTACTGACTGCTCCTCCCTCAGTGCCGCTCCCACTCGCCCCTTTACTGACAATTCCTCCCTCAGTGTCACTCCCACGCGCCCCTTTACTGACTGCTCCTCCCTCAGTGTCACTCCCACTCGCCCCTTTACTGAATGCTCCTCCCTCAGTGTCGCTCCCACTTGCCCCTTTACTGACTGCTCCTCACTCAGTGTCACTCCCACTCGCCCCTTTTCTGACTGCTCCTCCCTCAGTGTCATTCCCACTCGCCCCTTTACTGACTGCTCCTCCCTCAGTGTCACTCCCACTCGCCCCTTTACTGACTGCTCCTCCCTCAGTGTCACTCCCACTCGCCCCTTTACTGACCGCTCCTCCCTCAGTGCCGCTCCCACTCGCCCCTTTACTGACTGCTCCTCCCTCAGTGTCACTCCCACTCGCCCCTTTACTGACTGCTCCTCCCTCAGTGTCACTCCCACTCGCCCCTTTACTGACTGCTCCTCCCTCAGTGCCGCTCCCACTCGCCCCTTTACTGACTGCTCCTCCCTCAGTGTCGCTCCCACTCGCCCCTTTACTGACTGCTCCTCTCTCAGTGCCGCTCCCACTTGCCCCTTTACTGACTGCTCCTCCCTCAGTGCCGCTCCCACTCGCCCTTTTACTGACTGCTCCTCCCTCAGTGTCACTCCCACTCACCCCTTTACTGACTGCTCCTCCCACTGTGTCGCTCCCACTCGCCCCTTTACTGACTGCTCCACCCTCAGTGTCCCTCCCACTCGCCCCTTTACTGACTGCTCCTCCCTCAGTGCCGCTCACACTCGCCCCTTTACTGACTGCTCCTCCCTCAGTGTCACTCCCACTCGACCCTTTACTGACTGCTCCTCCCTCATTGCCGCTCCCTCTCGCCCCTTTACTGACTGCTCCTCCCTCAGTGTCACTCCCACTCGACCCTTTACTGACTGCTCCTCCCTCAGTGCCGCTCCCACTCGCCCCTTTACTGACTGCTCTTCCCTCATTGTCGCTCCCACTCGCCCCTTTACTGACTGCTCCTCCCTCAGTGTCACTCCCACTCGCCCCTTTCCTGACTGCTCCTCCCTCAGTGTCGCTCCCACTCGCCCCTTTACTGACTGCTCCTCCCTCAGTATCGCTCCCACTTGCCCCTTTACTGACTGCTCCTCCCTCAGTGTCACTCCCACTCGCCCCTTTACTGACTGCTCCTCCCTCAGTGCCGCTCCCACTCACCCCTTTACTGACTGCTCCTCCCTCAGTGTCACTCCCACTCGCCCCTTTACTGACTGCTCCTCCATCAGTGTCGCTCCCACTCGCCCCTTTACTGACTGCTCCTCCCTCAGTATAGCTCCCACTTGCCCCTTTACTGACTGCTCCTCCCTCAGTGCCACTCCCACTCGCCCCTTTACTGACTGCTCTCCCCTCAGTGTCACTCCCACTCACCCCTTTACTGACTGCTCCTCCCTCCGAGTCACTCCCACTCGCCCCTTTACTGACTGCTCCTCCCACAGTGTCGCTCCCACTCGCCCCTTTACTGACTGCTCCACCCTCAGTGTCACTCCCACTCACCCCTTTACTGACTGCTCCTCCCTCAGTGTCACTCCCACTCACCCCTTTACTGACTGTTCCTCCCTCAGTGTCTATCCCACTCGCCCCTTTACTGACTGCTCCTTGTAGTGTATGTACCCGTCAACCCTTTAGGAAATTATTGTATGTAACCGTTCACCTTTAAGGGAACTACTTTAAGTGTGGCACTACTTGTTTGGCTTCTGTATACTGTAATACCGACAGTGACCACACCAGTATATAAGTGTTGTGACAGGATAACTGGGGCAGATTCGCCCTGACCTCTGAATAGTAAAGACCTGTTTGTTTGTACTTCAAAAGTCTGTGTATTTATTTACTGCACAACCCACAGACTTTACAGTGGCGACGAGTCTGATCGTACCCTGCGGCAAGAATAGCAAAGTAACAAAGAGCGTCGAAGAGAGGCAACCGCCCTCGTCGTGCTACCAAAAGAAAACACGAGGCTACAACAACAGAAAGTGTGGTACTTTACAGGAGCTGGAAGACTAGCAACAAAAGCTTCATCAGCAACAGGCACTGATTACCCTGCTACCACGGTGTGGAGTGAGCCGACCAGCAAGAAACAAGGCGGCCGAAGAGACTGTGAGTAGGGGAAGGGGTAGAAGTATCCGGAGGAGAAGGGCAGAGCACTCGACCTCGGTCGAGGGGGAGCTGTACCTGCCAAAAGTCGGGTCCAACGGCGTCGGGTGACAGCCGGACCGCGATCGGCGGGAAAAATCCGGGCAGCGACCGCAGCCACGAAGCGCTGAGCCTGCGAGTAGGCGCGGGAGGAGAAACCCAGCCGCAGCCGGGGAGGGAAACACCGGTCTGCGAGAGGGCTGGGGAGGCGAACGGGAACCGTGCGGGTGAGAGCCGGGTGCAGAGTGAGAGACTGCGAGGAGCCAGTCCAGCAGCTGAGCTGTTCTCCACCAACGGGGTACTCAGAGCCGGCAAAACCGAACGTGCGGGAGTGGGAGAGCGAACAGGAGCCGAGAACGGGGAGAGAGACTGCGCGAGAGCCAGTCCAGCGGCTGAACTGTTCTCCACCTACGGAGTACCCAGAGCCGGTAGAACCGAACATGCGGGAGAGGGAGAGACAGAGCCGAGCACGGGGAGAGAGAGACTGCGCGAGGGCCAGTCCAGCGGCTGAACTGTCCTCCGTTAACGGGGTGTACCCAGAGCCGGTAGAACCGAACGTGCGGGAGAGGGAGAGACAGAGCCGAGCACGGGGAGAGAGAGACTGCGCGAGAGCCAGTCCAGCGGCTGCACTGTCCTCCGTTAACGGGGTGTACCCAGCGCCGGTAGAGCCGTGCGGGCGGGAGGAAAAGACAGAGCCGAGTAAGGGGAGCTGTGCGAGAGCCAGCCCAGCGGCTGAACCTGTCCGCTGTGGGGAAAGCGTACCCCTTACACCAGGGAGAAACGCGGAAAGCCGCCATTAGGCGGAGAAGACGACAGAGGCGGGAAACCGCCATTGAAGTGGGCGGGGAGAGAAAGGAAGAGCGGGAAACCGCCATTTTCACGGGAAAAGAACCGCCATCTTAACTGCCATTGAAGTGAGCAGAGAGAGAGAGAGAGAGAGAGAAGGGAAGAGCGGGAAACCGCCATTTTCGCAGGAAAACCGCCATTTTAGAAAAAAGAAGATAATAAATAATACTTAAAGAAATACTGTGCTGCTTCAAAGAAAGAAAGATGCCTAAGCGAGGGAATATTAACGATTTTAATTCTGAAATAGAAGACTGGGCCACGTACGTGGAACGCATAGAGATCTATTGCGAAGCCAACAAAATAGAGGAAGACGACAAGGCGATAACATTGCTAAACTCGATGGGGGCAAAAACATATGGGCTCTTGAAGCATCTAATAGCACCAGCTAAACCAGCGGATCAGACCTTCGAAGAAATTGTGGCTGTGCTGAAGGACCACTTGAAGCCCACACCGTTGATGCTGGCTGAACGATTCAAATTCTACGCAAGAACGCAGAGGAAAGACGAAAGCAATGCGGAATACTTGGTCGAACTGCGTAGGCTAGCGAAATACTGCCAGTTCGGAGGGAATCTGACAGAGGCACTGCGGGACAAGTTCGTATGCGGATTGTCCAAAGAAGGAACGCAGAAGCGACTACTGGAAGAAAACGACCTCACACTGGACAGGGCTGTCCTCATAGCTGCATCACACGAAGCCGCAGCGAAAGGAACGGCCGAAATGCAGCTAAAGGCGGCGGCACTCAGGGTGGACCAAATTACTTCGAGCACAACAAAATGCTACCGTTGTGGGAAGACCACGCACGACCAGAATCACTGCTGGTTTAAGAACCAAGAGTGTCGGAAATGTGGCAAACTGGGTCACATCGCGAAGGTATGCAGGTCCGGGGAAAAAGACCAACAATCAACGGAAGCCACCACAAGAAAAGTACAACAAGGTACACAAGGTGGCTGAAAAGAGTTCAGACGAACAGAATTCAGACTCAGACCCAAACAACCAGGAGCTGGGTAGTCTGAAGATCCACAATGTGGGGAAAGAAACTGATCTACAAATGATTTGGGTCGTACTAAAAATAGCTGGAGTCCAAGTACGAATGGAGCTGGACACTGGATCAGCTCTATCAGTCATCAACCGAAGGGACTACCACCGGCTATTCTCTCACATACCTTTGAGAAATACCAAGTTCATATTACAGACATACACGGGGCATAATGTATACCCCATGGGGAAAATAAGAGTCAAGGTGAGAGATAGAGGGAAAGAACACCCAAGAATGAATTTGTACGTATTACCTGAGGGAGGACCACCACTTCTAGGACGGGAGTGGATTAAGAAAATAGACATGGAATGGCACTACCTAAAAGCCATAATGAAGGAGGGTTCGGTGCAAGCTATCAGCTCAGATTCTGAGATGGATGACGATAAGACCAATTCAAATATGCATGACAAGGCTAAAGGGGACTTGCCGACGATGGGGAAGGAAACAAAGACATGCAGAAAGACTTATGTCACCAAGAAGAATAAAGTTACAGAGCAGAACTCCAGGTTGACAGAGAATTCTGAGCCTGTTCAAGCTAAGGATTCATCCACGACGGAAGAACACCGAGCTCGGACTCAAACTTATGTCAAAGTACGACAACAATTAGAACAGTGGAGTGACCGTCTCGTACAAGAGATGAAAAATATGGAAAAGTTCTGGGACACTGAATGGGAGAACCTGGAAAGACAACAGAGACAGCTAGCTCGAGAAAAGAGCGACCATAGAGCCATCGTGGCCAAGTACCGATCACATCTCCCTGAAACTGTTCAGGAACTAGACTATTTACAGAACGACCTAAAGGAAGAGGAATCTTCAGGAAGCCAGGATTTTATCCCAGTTCATCTCTACGACTCGTTGCAAGCAGAGTGTAACAAGTTGAAGGAACAGTATGAACGGGCCCAGACTACAATCCTGGAAGGGGTTAACTCGGCAACCTCCGAAAAGCTAGTTTTAGTGAAAGCATATGAACAACTAAAGTTTGAACATGAGCGAGAATTACAAAGGCTGCAGGAAATGTTTGACGAGCTCCAGGCCAGGACAGACTCATCGGTAGAGATTCCATCCGTAGATGGAAAATTAGAGGTGGAAGACATAGCAGAACGTGAAATTCAAGATGTCCAAGAACTCGTTAAATTATTGAAGGAAACCCAAGACAAATATGAGGCGGCAATGGCAGAGGTCCAACAACTTGAAGAACATATTCAACTAGGAATCCGGGCAGTGGAAGGAAAGGCCAATGGAAGGAACACAGAGACTGTAGGAATGGCCCCTGATCAGGAGTTAGAGAACACCAAGGCGCAATTTCTTCGAGCGCTTAAAACCAAAGGACCGGAGGAAAGGAAGGTGAAAACATTGGAGGGAAAGGTGGATGAAATGGAGAAGGCGCTAATCCACAGTGTCCCCGTAGAAGAGTTAACGGCCAGCCAACTCTTATACACGCTGAGGGACAAGACTCCAAAATAGGAACACGAGTTTCAGGTTTCAAAGGGAAAGAATTCGGAGCTTCCAAAAGTCACGGAGAGAGCTGAGGGGGCAACACAGCTTGCACATGGATGTCAAAAGTCTGCTGAATTACGTCAAGGGGAGCAGAAGAATGCGGAAACAGCTACTTCAGTCGAAGGATTAAATAGCCTGATAACGGAATCCCCGATGGAAGGGAAGGTATTGAACTCACAAATGAGGCCAGGCGTGAAGGAATGGCAGACATCCCAGGAAGAGCGGGATGAATATGAATGCTTGAAGAAGTCTTTTCAAGAAAGATGGTCAGAGAAGGAACCACCGTCGGCTAACGTCCAGTTGGATAAGAAGGAAGTAGAAGGGCCCCTCACTGGCCTAACTCAGGACGACCCCGAATACTATCATGACCTATTGAGTGACACTGAATATTACGAGGATCTGGTCTGCCCAGTTTGTGATGAAAACTCCCAAAGTACAGAAATCCGCATGAAGCACTTAAGGTCTAATGAACATAGAGAGTTGGTGGCGCTACAGATGGCCGCAGAGAAAGGAGCTCCGAGAGTTTCAAAAAGGCAGAAAAGAAAAAGAAGAAGCAGGAGATAATAACTGTCTAAAATACTATCATCTCAGGCGGGACACCATGAAAGGAGCTAAATTAGTTGAAAACCCGAAAATTATCAAGACAGCCAGTTGGTTGTAAAAGTCCGCACTGCTGGTTCAACAGGACGGAAGGTCAAGCTGTTACGTTAAGAAAAAGGCTATGGAGGAGTCACGCTAGCCATGTGAACCGGCTACACCAAAGAGATGCTGTTCGGAATGAGTCAAGATCAGAGACTGAATCTATGAACTGTTTCCGCAGAGACTGAACCTGTGAACTGTTCCCACCGAAAGTATATCTGTAAACTGTTTTATATGACGTTGACTCCACCGGAATTATCTCTGTTAATTGTTTGTTCTCCACCGAGAGTATATCTGTAAATTGTTATGTGAAGTTGAAGATATGTATGTTTAACGGGGACACTGTAAGTAATAAGCTAAAAAGGGAGGATTGTAGTGTATGTACCCGTCTATCCTTAAGCAAATTATTGTATGTAACCGTTCAACTTTAAGGGAACTACTTTAAGTGTGGCACTACTTGTTTGGCTTCTGTACACTGTAATACCGACAGTGACCACACCAGTATATAAGTGTTGTGACAGGATAACTGGGGCAGATTCACCCTGACCTCTGAATAGTAAAGACCTGTTTGTTTGTACTTCAAAAGTCTGTGTATTTATTTACTGCACAACCCACAGACTTTACGCTCCTCCCTCAGTGTCACTCGCACTCGCCCCTTTACTGAATGCTCCTCCCTCAGTGTCGGCCACACTCGCCCCTTTACTGACTGCTCCTCCCTCAGTGCCGCTCCCACTCGCCCCTTCGCTGACTGCTCCTCCCTCAGTGTCACTCCCACTCGCCCCTTTACTGACTGCTCCTCCCTCAGTGCCGCTCCCACTCGCCACTTTACTGACTGCTCCTCCCTCAGTGTCGCTCCCACTCGCCCCTTTACTGACTGCTCCTCCCTCAGTGTCTCTCCCACTCGCCCTTTTACTGACAGCTCCTCCCTCAGTGTCAATCCCACTCGCCCCTTTACTGACTGCTCCTCCCTCAGTGTCGCTCCCACTCGCCCCTTTACTGACTGCTCATCCCTCAGTGCCGCTCCCACTCGCCCCTTTACTGACTGCTCCTCCCTCAGTGCCGCTCCCACTCGCCCCTTTACTGACTGCTCCTCCCTCAGTGTCACTCCCACTCGTCCCTTTACTGACTGCTCCTCCCTCAGTGTCACTCCCACTCGCCCCTTTACTGACTGCTCCTCTCTCAGTGCCGCTCCCACTCGCCCCTTTACTGACTGCTCCTCCCTCAGTGTCACTCCCACTCGCCCCTTTACTGACTGCTCCTCCCTCAGTGTCACTCCCACTCGCCCCTTTACTGACTGCTCCTCCCTCAGTGTCGCTCCCACTTGCCACTTTACTGACTGCTCCTCCCTCAGTGTCACTCCCACTCGCCCCTTTTCTGACTGCTCCTCCCTTAGTGCCGCTCCCACTCACCCCTTTACTGACAGTTCCTCCCTCAGTGTCGCTCCCACTCGCCCCTTTACTGACTGCTCCTCCCTCAGTGTCACTCCCACTCGCCCTTTTACTGACTGCTCCTCCCTCAGTGTCACTCCCACTCGCCCCTTTACTGACTGCTCCTCCCTCAGTGTCGGCCACACTCGCCCCTTTACTGACTGCTCCTCCCTCAGTGCCGCTCCCACTCGCCCCTTCACTGACTGCTCCTCTCTCAGTGCCGCTCCCACTCGCCCCTTTACTGACTGCTCCTCCCTCAGTGTCACTCCCACTCGCCCCTTTACTGAATGCTCCTCCCTCAGTGTCACTCCCACTCGCCCCTTTACTGACTGCTCCTCCCTCAGTGTCGCTCCCACTTGCCCCTTTACTGACTGCTCCTCACTCAGTGTCACTCCCACTCGCCCCTTCTCTGACTGCTCCTCCCTCAGTGTCACTCCCACTCGCCCCTTTACTGACTGCTCCTCCCTCAGTGTCACTCCCACTCGCCTCTTTACTGACTGCTCCTCCCTCAGTGTCACTCCCACTCGCCCCTTTACTGACTGCTCCTCCCTCAGTGTCGGCCCCACTCGCCCCTTTACTGACTGCTCCTCCCTCAGTGTCGCTCCCACTCGCCCCTTTACTGACTGCTCCTCCCTCAGTGCCGCTCCCACTCACCCCTTTACTGACTGCTCCTCCCTCAGGGCCGCTCCCACTCGCCCCTTTACTGACTGCTCCTCCCTCAATGTCACTCCCACTCGCCCCTTTACTGACTGCTCCTCCCACAGTGTCGCTCCCACTCGCCCCTTTACTGACTGCTCCACCCTCAGTTTCGCTCCCACTCACCCCTTTACTGACTGCTCCTCCCTCAGTGTCACTCCCACTCGCCCCTTTACTGACTGCTCCTCTCTCAGTGTCACTCCCACTCACCCCTTTACTGATTGCTCCTCCCTCAGTGTCTCTCCCACTCGCCCCTTTACTGACTGCTCCTCCCTCAGTGTCGCTCCCACTCGCCCCTTTACTGACTGCTCCTCTCTCAGTGCCGCTCCCACTCGCCCCTTTACTGACTGCTCCTCCCTCAGTGCCGCTCCCACTCACCCCTTTACTGACTGCTCCTCCCTCAGTGCCGCTCCCACTCGCCCCTTTACTGACTGCTCCTCCCTCAGTGTCTCTCCCACTCGCCCCTTTACTGACTGCTCCTCCCACAGTGTCGCTCCCACTCGCCCCTTTACTGACTGCTCCACCCTCAGTGTCACTCCCACTCACCCCTTTACTGACTGCTCCTCCCTCAGTGCCTCTCCCACTCGTCCCTTTACTGACTGCTCCTCCCTCAGTGCCTCTCCCACTCGCCCCTTTGCTGACTGCTCCTCCCTCAGTGCCGCTCCCACTCGCCCCTTTACTGACTGCTCCTCCCTCAGTTTCGCTCCCACTCGCCCCTTTACTGACTGCTCCTCCCTCAGTGTCGCTCCCACTCACCCCTTTACTGACTGCTCCTCCCTCAGTGTCTCTCCCACTCGCCCCTTTACTGACTGCTCCTCCCTCAGTGTCACTCCCACTCGCCCCTTTGCTGACTGCTCCTCCCTCAGTGTCGCTCCCACTCGCCCCTTTACTGACTGCTCCTCCCTCAGTGTCGCTCCCACTCGCCACTTTACTGACTGCTCCTCTCTCAGTGTCACTCCCACTCGCCCCTTTACTGACTGCTCCTTCCTCAGTGTCACTCCCACTCGCCCCTTTACTGACTGCTCCTCCCTCAGTGTCTCTCCCACTCGCCCCTTTACTGAATGCTCCTCCCTCAGTGTCGCTCCCACTCGCCCCTTTACTGACTGCTCCTCCCTCAGTGTCAATCCCACTCGCCCCTTTACTGACTGCTCCTCCCTCAGTGCCGCTCCCACTCGCCCCTTTACTGACTGCTCCTCCCTCAGTGTCACTCCCACTCGACCCTTTACTGACTGCTCCTCCCTCATTGCTGCTCCCTCTCGCCCCTTTACTGACTGCTCCTCCCTCAGTGTCACTCCCACTCGACCCTTTACTGACTGCTCCTCCCTCAGTGCCGCTCCCACTCGCCCCTTTACTGACTGCTCCTCCCTCAGTGCCGCTCCCACTCGCCCCTTTACTGACTGCTCCTCCCTCAGTATCGCTCCCACTTGCCCCTTTACTGACTGCTCCTCCCTCAGTATCGCTCCCACTCGCCCCTTTACTGACTGCTCCTCCCTCAGTGCCTCTCCCACTCACCCCTTTACTGATTGCACCTCCCTCAGTGTCACGCCCACTCGCCCCTTTACTGACTGCTCCTCCCTCAGTGTCGCTCCCACTCGCCCCTTTACTGACTGCTCCTCCCTCAGTGCCGCTCCCACTCGCCCCTTTACTGAGTGCTCTTCCCTCAGTGTCACTCCCACTCACCCCTTTACTGACTGCTCCTCCCTCAGTGTCGCTCCCACTCGCCCCTTTACTGACTGCTCCTCCCTCAGTATCGCTCCCACTTGCCCCTTTACTGACTGCTCCTCCCTCAGTATCGCTCCCACTCGCCCCTTTACTGACTGCTCCTCCCTCAGTGCCGCTCCCACTCACCCCTTTACTGATTGCACCTCCCTCAGTGTCACGCCCACTCGCCCCTTTACTGACTGCTCCTCCCTCAGTGTCGCTCCCACTCGCCCCTTTACTGACTGCTCCTCCCTCAGTGTCGATCCCACTCGCCCCTTTACTGACTGCTCCTCTCTCAGTGCCGCTCCCACTTGTTAAGTATGTGTATTGTATTGAACAATTAACACAAAGACTTAAACGTATAACTCAAACAGGTCTTTACTGGTTGGAGGTAGGGACTATACGTAGGTCTTTACTTCATGCCCACAGGCGGGAACTGAGGGGAGATCAGTACCCACAGTACTATTTATACCCCTATGGCCAGGAGTGGTACTGCGTATCACTACGCCCAACAAGTAGTGCAGTCCTGTCCATAGGTTCAAAGTAGCACACATATTACATACACAACATTCCTCCCTTCCTAGCTTTACAGTCATCTCCCCATTTAACATAACGTAATAACATATATACATATATAACTTCAGGTTTACATAACAGAATAACATAGATACATAGATAACTTCATGTCAAAACAGATCACAGATTCAGTCTCTGCGGAAAACAGTTCACAGATTCAATCTCTGTGGTGGAGTCGGTTCACGTTGCTGGAGTGACTCATTCAATAGTCCTTCCATGGATTTAACAGTTTGAACTTCCGAACTGAATTGGCTCCGTTCGGAGGGACCACGTGTGTGATCTGGTAGAGGTAATAATGGTTCAGATGGGTCATCTTCTGTTTCGACTTTTCCTTTTCTGCTTCTTGGAGACTCTCTGGGCTCCACTGTCAGCTGCCAGCTGCATGCACAGTTCCTCCTTCTCTCCCTCCTTTTTCCGTAGTAGAGCCACCTTCTCCCGATGTTCCGTAGACTTTCGGTGCTCCTCCATGATTTCTGTATGGTGGGAGTCGAAGTTACAAGTTGGGCAGGACAGGACATAGTAATATTCGGTGTCGTCCTGACCTAGGCCAGCGAGAGGGTCTTCTATTTCCTCCATACCCAGCTGGGCGTTAGCCAGCTTTTGTTCCAAGTCCAGACATCTTTCCTGAAGAGACTTCTTCATGCGTACCTCTTCATCCAGCTTTTTCTGGGCTTTCAGCAAGTCGTTTACTAATGACCTCATTTGAGATTTTACAACTTCAACTTCTTTTGGAGATTGATTGATCGGACTATTCAATCCCTCTACCGGAGCAGCTGTTTCAGCGGTCTGTTGTTCTACGTTGACGTGAGTCAGCGTACTTTTGGCATCCAAGGGCTGCTCTGTTGCAGTCATCTCAGTCTGTGTTGCCACCTCAGCTCTTCCAATAACCTTTGAGAGCTTCGAACCCCTTTCGTTTGAATATTGAAGTTCGTGTTCAAGTTTTTCCCATTTCAGAGTCCTGTCCTTCAGCATATGCAGGAGTTGGCTGACCGTTAACTCCTCTGACATCAGACGTTTTGTGTGCTCCTGCTCCATTTTCTCCATCAGCTGCTTCTGTTGTCTTTCCAGATTCTCCAACTCTATATCAAAGAACTCTTTCGTTGCATTCAACTCTTGCTCACAACGGCGAAGCATTTGTTCTAATTGCTGTTGTAGTTTGAAATGGAGTTGAGTTCAAGCCCGGTGTCCCTCAGAAATGGGCACATCAGTAGACTTGCCAGACTCAGAATCCACAGTTAAACTATGTTGTTGTTGCTCAGTGGAATTCTGTGCTGAAACTTTGTCCTTTGCACCTGAGTTGGGCTTACCATCATCCGTTCCAGAGTCTGGGCCGACTATCTTCACCGAGTTCTCACTCGTTATTGTTTGTAGGAAATGCCAGTCCATATTCATTTTCCTAATCCACTCCCGTCCTAGTAGTGGAGAACCTCCTTCAGATATCACATATAAGTCCATTATTTGACTGTCTTCGCCCTTGTGGACCACTGCAACCTCTATTTTCCCGATGGGGTACACTCTTTGCCCCGTGTATGTTTTCAATATAATCCCCGTATCCTGTAGGGGAATATGTTGGAATAACTTTCCGTAATCTTTCTTATTTATGACCGTCAATGCCGATCCAGTGTCCAATTCCAGTTTTACTTGGACTCCTTCTATCTGAAGAGTGACCCAAATTGTCTGGAGGTCTGCACCCTTACCAGTGTTGAGTACTCTTAAGCTAGCCAGTTCATTACAGCTTAAGCTAGCCAGTTCATTACTGCTAGCGTCTGAATCGGACTCCTGTTCGGTCACCTTGTGTACCTTTGCGTATTTTCCTTGCGGTGACTTCTTGTTGCTGGTCTTCTTCCCTGACCTGCATACTCTAGCTATATGTCCAAGCCTACCACAAGTTCTACATTCTTGGTTTTTAAACCAACACTGGTTCTGATCATGCGTTGTCTTTCCACAACGATAACATTTGCCAGAACTCACACCCAATTTGTGTGCACTGAGCTCCGGTGACCGTAGCTGCATTACTGCCGTGCCTCTCGCTGCGGCTTCGTGTGCTGCTGCCATAGTGACCGCCTTCTCAAGCGTCAGCTCATTCTCCTCGAGCAGTCGCTTTTGTGTATCCTGTTTAAATAAACCACACACAAATTTGTCTCGTAGTGCATCTGTCAGTCCCGTTCCAAACTGGCAATATTTCGCTAATTTACGCAATTCCAGCAAATATTCAGCATTGCTTTCATGCTGTAGCTGCCTTCTGTCGTAAAATTTAAATCGTTCCGCTAGCATCAGCGGCGTGGGGTTTAGATGATCTTTCAGGACAGTAACAATCTCATCGAACGTCTTATCCGTCGGTTCATCTGGTGATAACAGGTGTTTCAATTGCCCGTATGTCTTCGCACCCATTAAATTTAATAATGTTAGAGCTTTATCTTGGTCACGAATTTTATTGGCCTAACAATAATTTTTTACTCTTTCAACATATATGGCCCAATCTTCGAGGTCACTATCAAAGGTGCTAATATTCCCGTGTTTAGGCATTGTAGATTTGCAATTTCTCAGATTTTATTTTGTTTACTTGTTATCAAAGATGGCGGCTTCCCGCTCTTGCCGTCGTCCTCCGCCCACAAAATGGCGGTTTTCCCGCGCTTGGCGGTCTTCACCCGTACCCCGACGCCGTCTCCCTTCAGCCCCCGAGTGCGGCCCTTATCTTCGCCGCGATCGATAGCCCGCGCTGTGCACCGCGGCTCTCGCACCTTGAGCTTCTGCAGCCGCCGCGCCTTTCAGTCCGAGTGCGGCCCTTATCTTTGATCCCGATCGCTGGCCCGCGCTGCGCCTCGCACTTGAAGCGGCTCCCGGCCTCTGGCTCACCCGCTCGCGCGTTTCACCGCGGCTCTTGCTCGCTCCCTCCCGGGCTCTGGCTTACCCGCTCGCGCGTTTCACCGCGGCTCTTATCAGGGATTGCGATCGCCCTTATCTTCTCCAACTTCCCCAGCCCTGTCTTTGCAGCCAACACTGCACGGCTTACCCCACCACCTAGGTTGAACAAGGAAACTGCAGAAAGACTTCTGTCAGTCGCTGGAAGCTGTCAGGATGTTTGCTGCACTCCAGTGCTCAGTCGCTGATGGAGGCTTCAGAGTCCTAAAGCCTGTCGCTTCTAGTGGGGTGGTGATGTTTGAAACCTCTCTTCAACTGCCGCAGGGTAAGAACCTGACTCGTCGCCAGTGTTAAGTATGTGTATTGTATTGAACAATTAACACAAAGACTTAAACGTATAACTCAAACAGGTCTTTACTGGTTGGAGGTAGGGACTATACGTAGGTCTTTACTTCATGCCCACAGGCGGGAAGTGAGGGGAGATCAGTACCCACAGCACTATTTATACCCCTATGGCCAGGAGTGGTACTGCGTATCACTACGCCCAACAAGTAGTGCAGTCCTGTCCATAGGTTCAAAGTAGCACACATATTACATACACAACACCACTTGCCCCTTTACTGACTGCTCCTCCCTCAGAGTCACTCCCACTCGCCCATTTACTGACTGCTCCTCCCACAGTGTCGCTCCCACTCGCCCCTTTACTGACTGCTCCACCCTCAGTGTCACTCCCACTCGCCCCTTTACTGACTGCTACTCCCCCAGTGTCACTCCCACTCGCCCCTTTACTGACTGTTCCTTCCTCAGAGTCGCTTCCACTCGCCCCTTTACTGACTGCTCCTCCCTCAGTGTCTCTCCCACTCGCCCCTTTCTGACTGCTCCTCCCTCAGTGCCGCTCCCACTCGCCCCTTTACTGATTGCTCCTCCCTCAGTGTCACTCGCACTCGCCCCTTTACTGACTGCTCCTCCCTCTGTCGGCCCCACTCGCCCCTTTACTGACTGCTCCGCCCTCAGTGTCACTCCCACTCGCCGCTTGACTGACTGCTCCGCCCTCAGTGTCACTCCCACTCACCCCTTTACTGACTGCTCCTCCCTCAGTGCCGCTCCCACTCGCCACTTTACTGACTGCTCCTCCCTCAGTGTCGCCCCCACTCGCCCCTTTACTGACTGCTCCTCCCTCAGTGCCGCTCCCACTCGCCCCTTTACTGACTGCTCCTCCCTCAGTGTCACTCGCACTCGCCCCTTTACTGACTGCTCCTCCCTCAGTGTCTCTCCCACTCGTCCTTTTACTGACAGCTCCTCCCTCAGTGTCACTCCCACTCGCCCCTTTACTGACTGCTCCTCCCTCAGTGCCTCTCCCACTCGCCCCTTTACTGATTGCTCCTCCCTCAGTGCCGCTCCCACTTGCCCCATTACTGACTGCTCCTCCCTCTCTGTCGCTCCCACTCGTCCCAATACTGACTGCTCCTCCCTCAGTGTCACTCCCACTCGCCCCTTTACTGACTGCTCCTCTCTCAGTGCCGCTCCCACTCGCCCCTTTATTGACAGCTCCTCCCTCAGTGTCACTCCCACTCGCCCCTTTACTGACTTCTCCTCCCTCAGTGCCGCTCCCACTTGCCCCTTTACTGACTGCTTCTCCCTCAGTGTCGCTTCCACTCGCCCCTTTACTGACTGCTCCTCCCTCAGTGTCACTCCCACTCGCCCCTTTACTGACAACTCCTCCCTCAGTGTCACTCCCACTCGCCCCTTTACTGACTGCTCCTCTCTCAGTGTCACCCCCACTCGCCCCTTTACTGACTGCTCCTCCCTCAGTGTCGCTCCCTCTCGCCGCTTTACTGACTGCTCCTCCCTCAGTGCCGCTCCCACTCGCCCCTTTACTGACTGCTCCTCCCTCAGTGTCACTCCCACTCACCCCTTTACTGACTGCTCCTCCCTCAGTGTCTCTCCCACTCGCCCCTTTACTGACTGCTCCTCCCTCAATGTCGCTCCCACTCACCCCTTTACTGACTGCTCCTCTCGTGTCACTCCCACTCGCCCCTTTATTGACTGCTCCTCCCTCAGCGCCGCTCCCACTCACCCCTTTACTGACTGCTCCTCCCTCAGTGCCGCTCCCATCGCCCCTTTACTGACTGCTCCTCCCTCAGTGTCTCTCCCAATCGCCCCTTTACTGACTGATCCTCCCTCAGTGCAGCTCCCACTAGCCTCTTTACTGACGGCTCCTCCCTCAGTGTCGCTCCCACTTGCCCCTTTACTGACTGCTCCTCCCTCAGTGCCGCTCCCACTCGCCCCTTTACTGACTGCTCCTCCCTCAGTGTCACTCCCACTCGCCCCTTTACTGACTGCTCCTCCCTCAGTGTCTCTCCCACTCGCCCCTTTACTGACTGCTCCTCCCTCAGTGTCACTCCCACTCGCCCCTTTACTGACTGCTCCTCCCTCAATGTCGCTCCCACTCACCCCTTTACTGATTGCTCCTCTCGTGTCACTCCCACTCACCCCTTTACTGACTGCTCATCCCTCAGCGCCGCTCCCACTCACCCCTTTACTGATTGCTCCTCCCTCAGTGTCACTCGCACTCGCCCCTTTACTGACTGCTCCTCCCTCTGTCGGCCCCACTCGCCCCTTTACTGACTGCTCCGCCCTCAGTGTCACTCCCACTCGCCGCTTGACTGACTGCTCCGCCCTCAGTGTCACTCCCACTCACCCCTTTACTGACTGCTCCTCCCTCAGTGCCGCTCCCACTCGCCACTTTACTGACTGCTCCTCCCTCAGTGTCGCCCCCACTCGCCCCTTTACTGACTGCTCCTCCCTCAGTGCCGCTCCCACTCGCCCCTTTACTGACTGCTCCTCCCTCAGTGTCACTCGCACTCGCCCCTTTACTGACTGCTCCTCCCTCAGTGTCTCTCCCACTCGCCCTTTTACTGACAGCTCCTCCCTCAGTGTCACTCCCACTCGCCCCTTTACTGACTGCTCCTCCCTCAGTGCCTCTCCCACTCGCCCCTTTACTGATTGCTCCTCCCTCAGTGCCGCTCCCACTTGCCCCATTACTGACTGCTCCTCCCTCTCTGTCGCTCCCACTCGTCCCAATACTGACTGCTCCTCCCTCAGTGTCACTCCCACTCGCCCCTTTACTGACTGCTCCTCTCTCAGTGCCGCTCCCACTCGCCCCTTTACTGACAGCTCCTCCCTCAGTGTCACTCCCACTCGCCCCTTTACTGACTTCTCCTCCCTCAGTGCCGCTCCCACTTGCCCCTTTACTGACTGCTTCTCCCTCAGTGTCGCTTCCACTCGCCCCTTTACTGACTGCTCCTCCCTCAGTGTCACTCCCACTCGCCCCTTCACTGACTGCTCCTCCCTCAGTGTCACTCCCACTCGCCACTTTACTGACTGCTCCTCCCTCAGATTCGCTCCCACTCGCCCCTTTACTGACTGCTCCACCCTCAGTGTCACTCCCACTCGCCCCTTTACTGACTGCTCCTCCCTCAGTGTCACTCCCACTCGCCCCTTTATTGACTGCTCCTCCCTCAGTGTCGCTCCCACTCGCCCCTTTACTGACAGCTCCTCCCTCAGTGTCACTTCCACTCGCACCTTTACTGACTGCTCCTCCTTCTGTGCCGCTCAAACTCGCCCCTTTACTGACTGCTCCTCACTCAGTGTCACTCCCACTCGCCCCGTTACTGACTGCTCCTCTCTCAGTGTCGCTCCCACTCGCCCCTTTACTGACAACTCCTCCCTCAGTGTCACTCCCACTCGCCCCTTTACTGACTGCTCCTCCCTCAGTGTCATTCCCTCTCGCCCCTTTACTGACTGCTCCACTCTCAGTGTCACCCCCACTCGCCCCTTTACTGACTGCTCCTCCCTCAGTGTCGCTCCCTCTCGCCGCTTTACTGACTGCTCCTCCCTCAGTGCCGCTCCCACTCGCCCCTTTACTGACTGCTCCTCCCTCAGTGTCACTCCCACTCGCCCCTTTACTGACTGCTCCTCCCTCAGTGTCTCTCCCACTCGCCCCTTTAGTGACTGCTCCTCCCTCAATGTCGCTTCCACTCACCCCTTTACTGACTGCTCCTCTCGTGTCACTCCCACTCGTCCCTTTACTGACTGCTCCTCCCTCAGCGCCGCTCCCACTCACCCCTTTACTGACTGCTCCTCCCTCAGTGCCGCTCCCATCGCCCCTTTACTGACTGCTCCTCCCTCAGTGTCTCTCCCAATCGCCCCTTTACTGACTGCTCCTCCCTCAGTGCAGCTCCCACTAGCCTCTTTACTGACGGCTCCTCCCTCAGTGTCGCTCCCACTTGCCCCTTTACTGACTGCTCCTCCCTCAGTGCCGCTCCCACTCGCCCCTTTACTGACTGCTCCTCCCTCAGTGTCACTCCCACTCGCCCCTTTACTGACTGCTCCTCCCTCAGAGTCTCTCCCACTCGCCCCTTTACTGACTGCTCCTCCCTCAGTGTCACTCCCACTCGCCCCTTTACTGACTGCTCCTCCCTCAATGTCGCTCCCACTCACCCCTTTACTGATTGCTCCTCTCGTGTCACTCCCACTCGCCCCTTTACTGACTGCTCATCCCTCAGCGCCGCTCCCACTCACCCCTTTACTGACTGCTCCTCCCTCAGTGCCGCTCCCACTCGCCCCTTTACTGATTGCTCATCCCTCAGTGTCTCTCCCAATCGCCCCTTTACTGACTGCTCCTCCCTCAGTGTCACACCCACTCGCCCCTTTACTGACAGCTCCTCCCTCAGTGTCACTCCCACTCGCCCCTTTACTGACTGTTCCTCCCTCAGTGCCGCTCCCACTCGCCCCTTTACTGACTACTCCTCCCTCAGTGTCACTCCCACTCGCCCCTTTACTGACTGTTCCTCCCTCAGTGTCACTCCCAGTCGCCCCTTTACTGACTACTCCTCCCTCCGTGTCACTCCCACTCGCCCCTTTACTGACTGCTCCTCCCTCAGTGTCGCTCCCACTCGCCCCTTTACTGACTGCTCCTCCCTCAGTGCGGCTCCCACTCACCCCTTTACTGACTGCTCCTCCCTAAGTGTCGCTCCCACTCGCCCCTTTACTGACTGCTCCTCCCTCAGTGTCACTCCCTCTCACCCCTTTACTGACTGCTCCTCTCTCAGTGCCGCTCCCACTCGCCCCTTTACTGACTGCTCCTCCCTCAGTGTCACTCCCACTCGCCCCTTTACTGACAGCTCCTCCCTCAGTGTCACTCCCACTCACTACTTTACTGACTGCTCCTCCCTCAGTGTCACTCCCACTCGCCCCTTTGCTGAATGCTCCTCCCTCAGTGTCGCTCCCACTCGCCCCTTTACTGACTGCTCCTCCCTCAGTGCCTCTCCCACTCGCCCCTTTACTGACTGCTCCTCCCTCAGTGTCGTTCCCACTCGCCCCTTTACTGACTGCTCCTCCCTCAGTGTCACTCCCACTCGCCCTTTATTGACTGCTCCTCCCTCAGTGTCGCTCCCACTCGCCCCTTTACTGACTGCTCCTCCCTCAGTGTCACTTCCACTCGCACCTTTACTGACTGCTCCTCCCTCTGTGCCGCTCAAACTCGCCCCTTTACTGACTGCTCCTCACTCAGTGTCACTCCCACTCGCCCCGTTACTGACTGCTCCTCTCTCAGTGTCGCTCCCACTCGCCCCTTTACTGACTGCTCCTCCCTCAGTGTCACTCCCACTCGCCCCTTTACTGACTGCTCCTCCCTCAGTGTCATTCCCTCTTGCCCCTTTACTGACTGCTCCTCTCTCAGTGTCACCCCCACTCGCCCCTTTACTGACTGCTCCTCCCTCAGTGTCGCTCCCACTCGCCCCTTTACTGACTGCTCCTCCCTCAGTGTCACTCCCACTCGCCCTTTACTGACTGCTCCTCCCTCAGTGTCGCTCCCACTCGCCCCTTTACTGACTGCTCCTCCCTCAGTGTCACTCCCACTCGCCCCTTTACTGACTGCTCCTCCCTCAGTGTCTCTCCCACTCGCCCCTTTACAGACTGCTCCTCCCTCAGTGTCACTCCCACTCGCCCCTATACTGACTGCTCCTCTCTCAGTGTCGCTCCCACTCGCCCCTTTACTGACTGCTCCTCCCTCAGTGTCACTCCCACTCGCCCCTTTACTGACTGCTCCTCCCTCAGTGTCACTCAAACTCGCCTCTTCACTGACTGCTCCTCACTCGGTGTCACTCCCACTCGCCCCTATACTGACTGCTCCTCTCTCAGTGTCGCTCCCACTCGCCCCTTTACTGACTGCTCCTCCCTCAGTGTCACTCCCACTCGCCCCTTTACTGACTGCTCCTCCCTCAGTGTCACTCCCACTCGCCCCTTTACTGACTTCTCCTCCCTCAGTGCCTCTCCCACTCGCCCCTTTACTGACTGCTCCTCCCTCAGTGCCGCTCCCGCTCGCCCCTTTACTGACTGCTCCTCCCTCAGTGTCACTCCCACTCGCCCCTTTACTGACTGCTCCTCCCTCAGTGTCGCTCCCACTCGCCCCTTTACTGTCTGCTGCTCCCTCAGTGTCGCTCCCACTCGCCCCTTTACTGACTGCTCCTCCCTCAGTGTCGCTCCCACTCGCCCCTTTCCTGACTGCTCCTCCCTCAGTGCCGCTCCCACTCGCCCCTTTACTGGCTGCTCCTCCCTCAGTGTCACTCCCACTCGCTCCTTTACTGACTGCTCCTCTCTCAGTGCCACTCCCACTCGCCCCATTACTGACTGCTCCTCCCTCAGTGTCACTCCCACTCGCCCCTTTACTGACTGCTCCTCCCTCAGTGTCACTCCCACTCGCCCCTTTACTGACTGCTCCTCCCTCAGTGTCACTCCCACTCGCCCCTTTACTGACTGCTCATCCCTCAGTGTCACTCCCACTCGCCCCTTTACTGACTGCTCCTCCCTCAGTACCTCTCCCACTCGCCCCTTTACTGACTGCTCCTCCCTCATTGTCCCTCCCACACGCCCCTTTACTGACTTCTCCTCCCTCATTGTCACTCCCACTCGCCCCTTTACTGACTGCTCCTCCCTCAGTGTCTCTCCCACTCGCCCCTTTACTGACTGGTCCTCCCTCAGTGTCACTCCCACTCGCCCCTTTACTGACTGCTCCTCTCTCAGTGTCACTCCCACTCGCCCCTTTACTGACTGCTCCTCCCTCAGTGTCACTCCCACTCGCCCCTTTACTGACTGCTCCTCTCTCAGTGTCACTCCCACTCGCCCCTTTACTGACTGCTCCTCCCTCAGTGCCTCTCCCACTCGCCCCTTTACTGACTGCTCCTCCCTCAGTTTCACTCCCACTCGCACCTTTACTGACTGCTCCTCCCTCAGTGCCGCTCCCACTCGCCCCTTTACTGACTGCTCCTCCCTCAGTGTCGCTCCCACTCGCCCCTTTACTGACTGCTCCTCCCTCAGTGTCAATCCCACTCGCCCCTTTACTGACTGCTCCTCCCTCATTGTCGCTCCCACTCGCCCCTTTACTGACTGCTACTCCCTCAGTGTCACTCCCACTCGCCCCTTTACTGACTGCTCCTCCCTCAGTGTCACTCCCACTTGCCCCTTTACTGACTGCTCCTCCCTCAGTGTCACTCCCACTCGCCCCTTTACTGACTGCTCCTCCCTCAGTGTCACTCCCACTCACCCCTTTACTGACTGCTCCTCCCTCAGTGTCGCTCCCACTCGCCCCTTCACTGACTGCTCCTCCCTCAGTGTCGCCCCACTCGCCCCTTTACTGACTGCTCCTCCCTCAGTGCCGCTCCCACTCGCCCCTTTACTGACTGCTCCTCCCTCAGTGCCACTCCCACTCGCCACTTTACTGACTGCTCCTCCCTCAGTGCCGCTCCCACTTGCCCCTTTACTGACTGCTCCTCCCTCAGTGTGACTCCCACTCGCCCCTTTACTGTCTACTGCTCCCTCAGTGCCACTCCCACTCGCCCCTTTACTGACTGCTCCTCCCTCAGTGTCACTCCCACTCGCCCCTTTACTGACTGCTCCACGCTCAGTGTCACTCCCACTCGCCCCTTTACTGACTGCTCCTCCCTCAATGGCGCTCCCACTCACCCCTTTACTGACTGCTCCTCTCGTGTCACTCCCACTCGCCCCTTTACTGAATGCTCCTCCCTCAGCGCCGCTCCCACTCACCCCTTTACTGACTGCTCCTCCCTCAGTGCCGCTCCCACTCGCCCCTTTACTGATTGCTCCTCCCTCAGTGTCTCTCCCAATCGCCCCTTTACTGACTGCTCCTCCCTCAGTGTCACTCCCACTCGCCCCTTTACTGACAGCTCCTCCATCAGTGTCACTCCCACTCGCCCCTTTACTGACTGTTCCTCCCTCAGTGCCGCTCCCACTCGCCCCTTTACTGACTACTCCTCCCTCCGTGTCACTCCCACTCGCCCCTTTACTGACTGCTCCTCCCTCAGTGTCGCTCCCACTCGCCCCTTTACTGACTGCTCCTCCCTCAGTGCGGCTCCCACTCGCCCCTTTACTGACTGCTCCTCCCTCAGTGTCACTCCCTCTCACCCCTTTACTGACTGCTCCTCTCTCAGTGCCGCTCCCACTCACCCCTTTACTGACTGCTCCTCCCTCAGTGTCACTCCCACTCGCCCCTTTACTGACAGCTCCTCCCTCAGTGTCACTCCCACTCACCACTTTACTGACTGCTCCTCCCTCAGTGTCACTCCCACTCGCCCCTTTACCGACTGCTCCTCCCTCAGTGTCGCTCCCACTCGCCCCTTTGCTGACTGCTCCTCCCTCAGTGCCTCTCCCACTCGCCCCTTTACTGACTGCTCCTCCCTCAGTGTCGTTCCCACTCGCCCCTTTACTGACTGCTCCTCCCTCAGTGTCACTCCCACTCGCCCTTTATTGACTGCTCCTCCCTCAGTGTCGCTCCCACTCGCCCCTTTACTGACTGCTCCTCCATCAGTGTCACTTCCACTCGCACCTTTACTGACTGCTCCTCCCTCTGTGCCGCTCAAACTCGCCCCTTTACTGACTGCTCCTCACTCAGTGTCACTCCCACTCGCCCCGTTACTGACTGCTCCTCTCTCAGTGTCGCTCCCACTCGCCCCTTTACTGACAGCTCCTCCCTCAGTGTCACTCCCACTCGCCCCTTTACTGACTGCTCCTCCCTCAGTGTCATTCCCTCTTGCCCCTTTACTGACTGCTCCTCTCTCAGTGTCACCCCCACTCGCCCCTTTACTGACTGCTCCTCCCTCAGTGTCGCTCCCACTCGCCCCTTTACTGACTGCTCCTCCCTCAGTGTCACTCCCACTCGCCCTTTACTGACTGCTCCTCCCTCAGTGTCGCTCCCACTCACCCCTTTAGTGACTGCTCCTCTCTCAGTGCCTCTCCCACTCGCCACTTTACTGACTGCTCCTCCCTCAATGTCGCTCCCACTCACCCCTTTACTGACTGCTCCTCTCGTGTCACTCCCACTCGCCCCTTTACTGACTGCTCCTCCCTCAGCTCCGCTCCCACTCACCCCTTTACTGACTGCTCCTCCCTCAGTGCCGCTCCCACTCGCCCCTTTACTGACTGCTCCTCCCTCAGTGTCACTCCCACTCGCCCCTTTACTGACTGCTCCTCCCTCCGTGTCACTCCCACTCGCCCCTTTACTGACTGCTCCTCCGTCAGTGTCGCTCCCACTCGCCCCGTTACTGACTGCTCCTCCTTCAGTGCCGCTCCCACTCGCCCCTTTACTGACTGCTCCTCCCTCACTGTCACTCCCACTCGCCCCTTCACTGACTGCTCCTCCCTCAGTGCCTCTCCCACTCGCCCCTTTGCTGACTGCTCCTCCCTCAGTGTCACTCCCACTCGCCCCTTTACTGACTGCTCCTCTCTCAGTGTCACTCCCACTCACCCCTTTACTGACTGCTCCTCTCTCAGTGCCTCTCACACTCGCCCCTTTACTGACTGCTCCTCCCTCAGTGTCACTCCCACTCGCCCCTTTACTGACTGCTCCTCCCTCAGTGTCGCTCCCACTCGCCCCTTTACTGACTGCTCCTCCCTCAGTGTCGCTCCCACTCGCCCCATTACTGACTGCTCCTCCCTCAGTGTCGCTCCCACTCGCCCCTTTACTGACTGCTCCTCCCTCATTGCCGCTCCCACTCGCCCCTTTACTGACTGCTCCTCCCTCCGTGTCACTCCCACTCGCTCCTTTACTGACTGCTCCTCCCTCCGTGTCACTCCCACTCGCTCCTTTACTGACTGCTCCTCTCTCAGTGCCACTCCCACTCGCCCCTTTACTGACTGCTCCTCCCTCAATGTCGCTCCCACTCACCCCTTTACTGACTGCTCCTCTCGTGTCACTCCCACTCGCCCCTTTACTGACTGCTCCTCCCTCAGCTCCGCTCCCACTCACCCCTTTACTGACTTCTCCTCCCTCAGTGCCGCTCCCACTCGCCCCTTTACTAACTGCTCCTCCCTCAGTGTGTCTCCCAATCGCCCCTTTACTGACTGCTCCTCCCTCAGTGTCACTCCCACTCGCCCCTTTACTGACTGCTCCTCCCCCCGTGTCACTCCCACTCGCCCCTTTACTGACTGCTCCTCCCTCAGTGTCGCTTCCACTCGCCCCGTTACTGACTGCTCCTCCCTCAGTGCCGCTCCCACTCGCCCCTTTACTGACTGCTCCTCCCTCACTGTCACTCCCACTCGCCCCTTCACTGACTGCTCCTCCCTCAGTGCCTCTCCCACTCGCCCCTTTGCTGACTGCTCCTCCCTCAGTGTCACTCCCACTCGCCCCTTTACTGACTGCTCCTCTCTCAGTGTCACTCCCACTCACCCCTTTACTGACTGCTCCTCTCTCAGTGCCTCTCACACTCGCCCCTTTACTGACTGCTCCTCCCTCAGTGTCACTCCCACTCGCCCCTTTACTGACTGCTCCTCCCTCAGTGTCGCTCCCACTCGCCCCTTTACTGACTGCTCCTCCCTCAGTGTCGCTCCCACTCGCCCCATTACTGACTGCTCCTCCCTCAGTGTCGCTCCCACTCGCCCATTTACTGACTGCTCCTCCCTCAGTGCCGCTCCCACTCGCCCCTTTACTGACTGCTCCTCCCTCAGTGTCTCTCCCACTCGCTCCTTTACTGACTGCTCCTCTCTCAGTGCCACTCCCACTCGCCCATTTACTGACTGCTCCTCCCTCAGTGTCGCTCCCACTCGCCCCTTTACTGACTGCTCCTCCCTCAGTGTCACTCCCACTCGCCCGTTTACTGACTGCTCCTCCCTCAGTGTCACTCCCACTCGCCCCTTTACTAGCTGCTCATCCCTCAGTGTCACTCCCACTCGCCCCTTTACTGACTGCTCCTCCCTCAGCTCCGCTCCCACTCACCCCTTTACTGACTGCTCCTCCCTCAGTGCCGCTCCCACTCGCCCCTTTACTGACTGCTCCTCCCTCAGTGCCTCTCCCACTCGCCCCTTTACTGACTGCTCCTCCCTCATTGTCACTCCCACTCGCCCCTTTACTGACTGCTCCTCCCTCATTGTCACTCCCACTCGCCCCTTTACTGACTGCTCCTCCCTCAGTGTCTCTCCCACTCGCCCCTTTACTGACTGCTCCTCCCTCAGTGCCACTCCCACTCGCCCCTTTACTGACTGCTCCTCCCTCAGTGTCACTCCCACTCGCCCCTTTACTGACTGCTCCTCCCACAGTGTCGTTCCCACTCGCCCCTTTACTGACTGCTCCTCCCTCAGTGTCACTTCCACTCGCCCCTTTACTGACTGCTCCTCCCTCAGTGCCGCTCAAACTCGCCTCTTCACTGACTGCTCCTCACTCGGTGTCACTCCCACTCGCCCCTATACTGACTGCTCCTCTCTCAGTGTCGCTCCCACTCGCCCCTTTACTGACTGCTCCTCCCTCAGTGTCACTCCCACTCGCCCCTTTACTGACTGCTCCTCCCTCAGTGTCACTCCCACTCGCCCCTTTACTGACTTCTCCTCCCTCAGTGCCTCTCCCACTCGCCCCTTTACTGACTGCTCCTCCCTCAGTGCCGCTCCCGCTCGCCCCTTTACTGACTGCTCCTCCCTCAGTGTCACTCCGACTCGCCCCTTTACTGACTGCTCCTCCCTCAGTGTCGCTCCCACTCGCCCCTTTACTGTCTGCTGCTCCCTCAGTGTCGCTCCCACTCGCCCCTTTACTGACTGCTCCTCCCTCAGTGTCGCTCCCACTCGCCCCTTTCCTGACTGCTCCTCCCTCAGTGCCGCTCCCACTCGCCCCTTTACTGGCTGCTCCTCCCTCAGTGTCACTCCCACTCGCTCCTTTACTGACTGCTCCTCTCTCAGTGCCACTCCCACTCGCCCCATTACTGACTGCTCCTCCCTCAGTGTCACTCCCACTCGCCCCTTTACTGACTGCTCCTCCCTCAGTGCGGCTCCCACTCGCCCCTTTACTGACTGCTCCTCCCTCAGTGTCACTCCCTCTCACCCCTTTACTGACTGCTCCTCTCTCAGTGCCGCTCCCACTCACCCCTTTACTGACTGCTCCTCCCTCAGTGTCACTCCCACTCGCCCCTTTACTGACAGCTCCTCCCTCAGTGTCACTCCCACTCACCACTTTACTGACTGCTCCTCCCTCAGTGTCACTCCCACTCGCCCCTTTACCGACTGCTCCTCCCTCAGTGTCGCTCCCACTCGCCCCTTTGCTGACTGCTCCTCCCTCAGTGCCTCTCCCACTCGCCCCTTTACTGACTGCTCCTCCCTCAGTGTCGTTCCCACTCGCCCCTTTACTGACTGCTCCTCCCTCAGTGTCACTCCCACTCGCCCTTTATTGACTGCTCCTCCCTCAGTGTCGCTCCCACTCGCCCCTTTACTGACTGCTCCTCCATCAGTGTCACTTCCACTCGCACCTTTACTGACTGCTCCTCCCTCTGTGCCGCTCAAACTCGCCCCTTTACTGACTGCTCCTCACTCAGTGTCACTCCCACTCGCCCCGTTACTGACTGCTCCTCTCTCAGTGTCGCTCCCACTCGCCCCTTTACTGACAGCTCCTCCCTCAGTGTCACTCCCACTCGCCCCTTTACTGACTGCTCCTCCCTCAGTGTCATTCCCTCTTGCCCCTTTACTGACTGCTCCTCTCTCAGTGTCACCCCCACTCGCCCCTTTACTGACTGCTCCTCCCTCAGTGTCGCTCCCACTCGCCCCTTTACTGACTGCTCCTCCCTCAGTGTCACTCCCACTCGCCCTTTACTGACTGCTCCTCCCTCAGTGTCGCTCCCACTCACCCCTTTAGTGACTGCTCCTCTCTCAGTGCCTCTCCCACTCGCCACTTTACTGACTGCTCCTCCCTCAATGTCGCTCCCACTCACCCCTTTACTGACTGCTCCTCTCGTGTCACTCCCACTCGCCCCTTTACTGACTGCTCCTCCCTCAGCTCCGCTCCCACTCACCCCTTTACTGACTGCTCCTCCCTCAGTGCCGCTCCCACTCGCCCCTTTACTGACTGCTCCTCCCTCAGTGTCACTCCCACTCGCCCTTTATTGACTGCTCCTCCCTCAGTGTCGCTCCCACTCGCCCCTTTACTGACTGCTCCTCCATCAGTGTCACTTCCACTCGCCCCTTTACTGACTGCTCCTCCCTCAGTGTCGCTCCCACTCGCCCCTTTCCTGACTGCTCCTCCCTCAGTGCCGCTCCCACTCGCCCCTTTACTGGCTGCTCCTCCCTCAGTGTCACTCCCACTCGCTCCTTTACTGACTGCTCCTCTCTCAGTGCCACTCCCACTCGCCCCATTACTGACTGCTCCTCCCTCAGTGTCACTCCCACTCGCCCCTTTACTGACTGCTCCTCCCTCAGTGCGGCTCCCACTCGCCCCTTTACTGACTGCTCCTCCCTCAGTGTCACTCCCTCTCACCCCTTTACTGACTGCTCCTCTCTCAGTGCCGCTCCCACTCACCCCTTTACTGACTGCTCCTCCCTCAGTGTCACTCCCACTCGCCCCTTTACTGACAGCTCCTCCCTCAGTGTCACTCCCACTCACCACTTTACTGACTGCTCCTCCCTCAGTGTCACTCCCACTCGCCCCTTTACCGACTGCTCCTCCCTCAGTGTCGCTCCCACTCGCCCCTTTGCTGACTGCTCCTCCCTCAGTGCCTCTCCCACTCGCCCCTTTACTGACTGCTCCTCCCTCAGTGTCGTTCCCACTCGCCCCTTTACTGACTGCTCCTCCCTCAGTGTCACTCCCACTCGCCCTTTATTGACTGCTCCTCCCTCAGTGTCGCTCCCACTCGCCCCTTTACTGACTGCTCCTCCATCAGTGTCACTTCCACTCGCACCTTTACTGACTGCTCCTCCCTCTGTGCCGCTCAAACTCGCCCCTTTACTGACTGCTCCTCACTCAGTGTCACTCCCACTCGCCCCGTTACTGACTGCTCCTCTCTCAGTGTCGCTCCCACTCGCCCCTTTACTGACAGCTCCTCCCTCAGTGTCACTCCCACTCGCCCCTTTACTGACTGCTCCTCCCTCAGTGTCATTCCCTCTTGCCCCTTTACTGACTGCTCCTCTCTCAGTGTCACCCCCACTCGCCCCTTTACTGACTGCTCCTCCCTCAGTGTCGCTCCCACTCGCCCCTTTACTGACTGCTCCTCCCTCAGTGTCACTCCCACTCGCCCTTTACTGACTGCTCCTCCCTCAGTGTCGCTCCCACTCACCCCTTTAGTGACTGCTCCTCTCTCAGTGCCTCTCCCACTCGCCACTTTACTGACTGCTCCTCCCTCAATGTCGCTCCCACTCACCCCTTTACTGACTGCTCCTCTCGTGTCACTCCCACTCGCCCCTTTACTGACTGCTCCTCCCTCAGCTCCGCTCCCACTCACCCCTTTACTGACTGCTCCTCCCTCAGTGCCGCTCCCACTCGCCCCTTTACTGACTGCTCCTCCCTCAGTGTCTCTCCCAATCGCCCCTTTACTGACTGCTCCTCCCTCAGTGTCACTCCCACTCGCCCCTTTACTGACTGCTCCTCCCTCCGTGTCACTCCCACTCGCCCCTTTACTGACTGCTCCTCCGTCAGTGTCGCTCCCACTCGCCCCGTTACTGACTGCTCCTCCTTCAGTGCCGCTCCCACTCGCCCCTTTACTGACTGCTCCTCCCTCACTGTCACTCCCACTCGCCCCTTCACTGACTGCTCCTCCCTCAGTGCCTCTCCCACTCGCCCCTTTGCTGACTGCTCCTCCCTCAGTGTCACTCCCACTCGCCCCTTTACTGACTGCTCCTCTCTCAGTGTCACTCCCACTCACCCCTTTACTGACTGCTCCTCTCTCAGTGCCTCTCACACTCGCCCCTTTACTGACTGCTCCTCCCTCAGTGTCACTCCCACTCGCCCCTTTACTGACTGCTCCTCCCTCAGTGTCGCTCCCACTCGCCCCTTTACTGACTGCTCCTCCCTCAGTGTCGCTCCCACTCGCCCCATTACTGACTGCTCCTCCCTCAGTGTCGCTCCCACTCGCCCCTTTACTGACTGCTCCTCCCTCATTGCCGCTCCCACTCGCCCCTTTACTGACTGCTCCTCCCTCCGTGTCACTCCCACTCGCTCCTTTACTGACTGCTCCTCCCTCCGTGTCACTCCCACTCGCTCCTTTACTGACTGCTCCTCTCTCAGTGCCACTCCCACTCGCCCCTTTACTGACTGCTCCTCCCTCAATGTCGCTCCCACTCACCCCTTTACTGACTGCTCCTCTCGTGTCACTCCCACTCGCCCCTTTACTGACTGCTCCTCCCTCAGCTCCGCTCCCACTCACCCCTTTACTGACTTCTCCTCCCTCAGTGCCGCTCCCACTCGCCCCTTTACTGACTGCTCCTCCCTCAGTGTGTCTCCCAATCGCCCCTTTACTGACTGCTCCTCCCTCAGTGTCACTCCCACTCGCCCCTTTACTGACTGCTCCTCCCCCCGTGTCACTCCCACTCGCCCCTTTACTGACTGCTCCTCCCTCAGTGTCGCTTCCACTCGCCCCGTTACTGACTGCTCCTCCCTCAGTGCCGCTCCCACTCGCCCCTTTACTGACTGCTCCTCCCTCACTGTCACTCCCACTCGCCCCTTCACTGACTGCTCCTCCCTCAGTGCCTCTCCCACTCGCCCCTTTGCTGACTGCTCCTCCCTCAGTGTCACTCCCACTCGCCCCTTTACTGACTGCTCCTCTCTCAGTGTCACTCCCACTCACCCCTTTACTGACTGCTCCTCTCTCAGTGCCTCTCACACTCGCCCCTTTACTGACTGCTCCTCCCTCAGTGTCACTCCCACTCGCCCCTTTACTGACTGCTCCTCCCTCAGTGTCGCTCCCACTCGCCCCTTTACTGACTGCTCCTCCCTCAGTGTCGCTCCCACTCGCCCCATTACTGACTGCTCCTCCCTCAGTGTCGCTCCCACTCGCCCATTTACTGACTGCTCCTCCCTCAGTGCCGCTCCCACTCGCCCCTTTACTGACTGCTCCTCCCTCAGTGTCTCTCCCACTCGCTCCTTTACTGACTGCTCCTCTCTCAGTGCCACTCCCACTCGCCCATTTACTGACTGCTCCTCCCTCAGTGTCGCTCCCACTCGCCCCTTTACTGACTGCTCCTCCCTCAGTGTCACTCCCACTCGCCCGTTTACTGACTGCTCCTCCCTCAGTGTCACTCCCACTCGCCCCTTTACTAGCTGCTCATCCCTCAGTGTCACTCCCACTCGCCCCTTTACTGACTGCTCCTCCCTCAGCTCCGCTCCCACTCACCCCTTTACTGACTGCTCCTCCCTCAGTGCCGCTCCCACTCGCCCCTTTACTGACTGCTCCTCCCTCAGTGCCTCTCCCACTCGCCCCTTTACTGACTGCTCCTCCCTCATTGTCACTCCCACTCGCCCCTTTACTGACTGCTCCTCCCTCATTGTCACTCCCACTCGCCCCTTTACTGACTGCTCCTCCCTCAGTGTCTCTCCCACTCGCCCCTTTACTGACTGCTCCTCCCTCAGTGCCACTCCCACTCGCCCCTTTACTGACTGCTCCTCCCTCAGTGTCACTCCCACTCGCCCCTTTACTGACTGCTCCTCCCACAGTGTCGTTCCCACTCGCCCCTTTACTGACTGCTCCTCCCTCAGTGTCACTTCCACTCGCCCCTTTACTGACTGCTCCTCCCTCAGTGCCGCTCAAACTCGCCTCTTCACTGACTGCTCCTCACTCGGTGTCACTCCCACTCGCCCCTATACTGACTGCTCCTCTCTCAGTGTCGCTCCCACTCGCCCCTTTACTGACTGCTCCTCCCTCAGTGTCACTCCCACTCGCCCCTTTACTGACTGCTCCTCCCTCAGTGTCACTCCCACTCGCCCCTTTACTGACTTCTCCTCCCTCAGTGCCTCTCCCACTCGCCCCTTTACTGACTGCTCCTCCCTCAGTGCCGCTCCCGCTCGCCCCTTTACTGACTGCTCCTCCCTCAGTGTCACTCCCACTCGCCCCTTTACTGACTGCTCCTCCCTCAGTGTCGCTCCCACTCGCCCCTTTACTGTCTGCTGCTCCCTCAGTGTCGCTCCCACTCGCCCCTTTACTGACTGCTCCTCCCTCAGTGTCGCTCCCACTCGCCCCTTTCCTGACTGCTCCTCCCTCAGTGCCGCTCCCACTCGCCCCTTTACTGGCTGCTCCTCCCTCAGTGTCACTCCCACTCGCTCCTTTACTGACTGCTCCTCTCTCAGTGCCACTCCCACTCGCCCCATTACTGACTGCTCCTCCCTCAGTGTCACTCCCACTCGCCCCTTTACTGACTGCTCCTCCCTCAGTGTCACTCCCACTCGCCCCTTTACTGACTGCTCCTCCCTCAGTGTCACTCCCACTCGCCCCTTTACTGACTGCTCATCCCTCAGTGTCACTCCCACTCGCCCCTTTACTGACTGCTCCTCCCTCAGTACCTCTCCCACTCGCCCCTTTACTGACTGCTCCTCCCTCATTGTCCCTCCCACACGCCCCTTTACTGACTTCTCCTCCCTCATTGTCACTCCCACTCGCCCCTTTACTGACTGCTCCTCCCTCAGTGTCTCTCCCACTCGCCCCTTTACTGACTGGTCCTCCCTCAGTGTCACTCCCACTCGCCCCTTTACTGACTGCTCCTCTCTCAGTGTCACTCCCACTCGCCCCTTTACTGACTGCTCCTCCCTCAGTGTCACTCCCACTCGCCCCTTTACTGACTGCTCCTCTCTCAGTGTCACTCCCACTCGCCCCTTTACTGACTGCTCCTCCCTCAGTGCCTCTCCCACTCGCCCCTTTACTGACTGCTCCTCCCTCAGTTTCACTCCCACTCGCACCTTTACTGACTGCTCCTCCCTCAGTGCCGCTCCCACTCGCCCCTTTACTGACTGCTCCTCCCTCAGTGTCGCTCCCACTCGCCCCTTTACTGACTGCTCCTCCCTCAGTGTCAATCCCACTCGCCCCTTTACTGACTGCTCCTCCCTCATTGTCGCTCCCACTCGCCCCTTTACTGACTGCTACTCCCTCAGTGTCACTCCCACTCGCCCCTTTACTGACTGCTCCTCCCTCAGTGTCACTCCCACTTGCCCCTTTACTGACTGCTCCTCCCTCAGTGTCACTCCCACTCGCCCCTTTACTGACTGCTCCTCCCTCAGTGTCACTCCCACTCACCCCTTTACTGACTGCTCCTCCCTCAGTGTCGCTCCCACTCGCCCCTTCACTGACTGCTCCTCCCTCAGTGTCGCCCCACTCGCCCCTTTACTGACTGCTCCTCCCTCAGTGCCGCTCCCACTCGCCCCTTTACTGACTGCTCCTCCCTCAGTGCCACTCCCACTCGCCACTTTACTGACTGCTCCTCCCTCAGTGCCGCTCCCACTTGCCCCTTTACTGACTGCTCCTCCCTCAGTGTGACTCCCACTCGCCCCTTTACTGTCTACTGCTCCCTCAGTGCCACTCCCACTCGCCCCTTTACTGACTGCTCCTCCCTCAGTGTCACTCCCACTCGCCCCTTTACTGACTGCTCCACGCTCAGTGTCACTCCCACTCGCCCCTTTACTGACTGCTCCTCCCTCAATGTCGCTCCCACTCACCCCTTTACTGACTGCTCCTCTCGTGTCACTCCCACTCGCCCCTTTACTGAATGCTCCTCCCTCAGCGCCGCTCCCACTCACCCCTTTACTGACTGCTCCTCCCTCAGTGCCGCTCCCACTCGCCCCTTTACTGATTGCTCCTCCCTCAGTGTCTCTCCCAATCGCCCCTTTACTGACTGCTCCTCCCTCAGTGTCACTCCCACTCGCCCCTTTACTGACAGCTCCTCCATCAGTGTCACTCCCACTCGCCCCTTTACTGACTGTTCCTCCCTCAGTGCCGCTCCCACTCGCCCCTTTACTGACTACTCCTCCCTCCGTGTCACTCCCACTCGCCCCTTTACTGACTGCTCCTCCCTCAGTGTCGCTCCCACTCGCCCCTTTACTGACTGCTCCTCCCTCAGTGCGGCTCCCACTCGCCCCTTTACTGACTGCTCCTCCCTCAGTGTCACTCCCTCTCACCCCTTTACTGACTGCTCCTCTCTCAGTGCCGCTCCCACTCACCCCTTTACTGACTGCTCCTCCCTCAGTGTCACTCCCACTCGCCCCTTTACTGACAGCTCCTCCCTCAGTGTCACTCCCACTCACCACTTTACTGACTGCTCCTCCCTCAGTGTCACTCCCACTCGCCCCTTTACCGACTGCTCCTCCCTCAGTGTCGCTCCCACTCGCCCCTTTGCTGACTGCTCCTCCCTCAGTGCCTCTCCCACTCGCCCCTTTACTGACTGCTCCTCCCTCAGTGTCGTTCCCACTCGCCCCTTTACTGACTGCTCCTCCCTCAGTGTCACTCCCACTCGCCCTTTATTGACTGCTCCTCCCTCAGTGTCGCTCCCACTCGCCCCTTTACTGACTGCTCCTCCATCAGTGTCACTTCCACTCGCACCTTTACTGACTGCTCCTCCCTCTGTGCCGCTCAAACTCGCCCCTTTACTGACTGCTCCTCACTCAGTGTCACTCCCACTCGCCCCGTTACTGACTGCTCCTCTCTCAGTGTCACTCCCACTCGCCCCTTTACTGACAGCTCCTCCCTCAGTGTCACTCCCACTCGCCCCTTTACTGACTGCTCCTCCCTCAGTGTCATTCCCTCTTGCCCCTTTACTGACTGCTCCTCTCTCAGTGTCACCCCCACTCGCCCCTTTACTGACTGCTCCTCCCTCAGTGTCGCTCCCACTCGCCCCTTTACTGACTGCTCCTCCCTCAGTGTCACTCCCACTCGCCCTTTACTGACTGCTCCTCCCTCAGTGTCGCTCCCACTCACCCCTTTAGTGACTGCTCCTCTCTCAGTGCCTCTCCCACTCGCCACTTTACTGACTGCTCCTCCCTCAATGTCGCTCCCACTCACCCCTTTACTGACTGCTCCTCTCGTGTCACTCCCACTCGCCCCTTTACTGACTGCTCCTCCTCCCTCAGTGCGGCTCCCACTCGCCCCTTTACTGACTGCTCCTCCCTCAGTGCCGCTCCCACTCGCCCCTTTACTGACGGCTCCTCCCTCAGTGTCGCTCCCACTCGCCCCTTTACTGACTGCTCCTCCCTCAGTGCCGCTCCCACTCGCCCCTTTACTGACTGCTCCTCCCTCAGTGTCACTCCCACTCGCCCCTTTACTGACTGCTCCTCCCTCAGTGTCTCTCCCACTCGCCCCTTTACAGACTGCTCCTCCCTCAGTGTCACTCCCACTCGCCCCTTTACTGACTGCTCCTCCCTCAATGTCGCTCCCACTCACCCCTTTACTGACTGCTCCTCTCGTGTCACTCCCACTCGCCCCTTTACTGACTGCTCCTCCCTCAGCTCCGCTCCCACTCACCCCTTTACTGACTGCTCCTCCCTCAGTGCCGCTCCCACTCGCCCCTTTACTGACTGCTCCTCCCTCAGTGTCTCTCCCAATCGCCCCTTTACTGACTGCTCCTCCCTCAGTGTCACTCCCACTCGCCCCTTTACTGACTGCTCCTCCCTCCGTGTCACTCCCACTCGCCCCTTTACTGACTGCTCCTCCCTCAGTGTCGCTCCCACTCGCCCCGTTACTGACTGCTCCTCCCTCAGTGCCGCTCCCACTCGCCCCTTTACTGACTGCTGCTCCCTCACTGTCACTCCCACTCGCCCCTTCACTGACTGCTCCTCCCTCAGTGCCTCTCCCACTCGCCCCTTTGCTGACTGCTCCTCCCTCAGTGTCACTCCCACTCGCCCCTTTACTGACTGCTCCTCTCTCAGTGTCACTCCCACTCACCCCTTTACTGACTGCTCCTCTCTCAGTGCCTCTCACACTCGCCCCTTTACTGACTGCTCCTCCCTCAGTGTCACTCCCACTCGCCCCTTTACTGACTGCTCCTCCCTCAGTGTCGCTCCCACTCGCCCCTTTACTGACTGCTCCTCCCTCATTGCCGCTCCCACTCGCCCCTTTACTGACTGCTCCTCCCTCCGTGTCACTCCCACTCGCTCCTTTACTGACTGCTCCTCTCTCAGTGCCACTCCCACTCGCCCCTTTACTGACTGCTCCTCCCTCAGTGTCGCTCCCACTCGCCCCTTTACTGACTGCTCCTCCCTCAGTGTCACTCCCACTCGCCCGTTTACTGACTGCTCCTCCCTCAGTGTCACTCCCACTCGCCCCTTTACTGACTGCTCCTCCCTCAGTGTCACTCCCACTCGCCCCTTTACTGACTGCTCCTCCCTCAGTGTCACTCCCACTCGCCCCTTTACTGACTGCTCCTCCCTCAGTGTCGCTCCCACTCACCCATTTACTGACTGATCCTCCCTCCGTGTCACTCCCACTCGCTACTTTACTGACTGCTCCTCCCTCAGTGTCGCTCCCACTCGCCCCTTTACTGACTGCTCCTCTCTCAGTGCCGCTCCCGCTCGCCCCTTTACTGACTGCTCCTCCCTCAGTGTCCCTCCCACTCGCCCCTTTACTGACTGCTCCTCCCTCAGTGTCGCTCCCACTCGCCCCTTTACTGTCTGCTGCTCCCTCAGTGTCGCTCCCACTCGCCCCTTTACTGACTGCTCCTCCCTCAGTGTCGCTCCCACTCGCCCCTTTCCTGACTGCTCCTCCCTCAGTGCCGCTCCCACTCGCCCCTTTACTGACTGCTCCTCCCTCAGTGTCACTCCCACTCGCTCTATTACTGACTGCTCCTCTCTCAGTTCCACTCCCACTCGCCCCTTTACTGACTGCTCCTCCCTCAGTGTCACTCCCACTCGCCCCTTTACTGACTGCTCCTCCCTCAGTGTCACTCCCACTCGCCCCTTTACTGACTGCTCCTCCCTCAGTGTCACTCCCACTCGCCCCTTTACTGACTGCTCATCCCTCAGTGTCACTCCCACTCGCCCCTTTACTGACTGCTCCTCCCTCAGTACCTCTCCCACTCGCCCCTTTACTGACTGCTCCTCCCTCATTGTCCCTCCCACTCGCCCCTTTACTGACTTCTCCTCCCTCATTGTCACTCCCACTCGCCCCTTTACTGACTGCTCCTCCCTCAGTGTCTCTCCCACTCGCCCCTTTACTGACTGGTCCTCCCTCAGTGTCACTCCCACTCGCCCCTTTACTGACTGCTCCTCTCTCAGTGTCACCCCCACTCGCCCCTTTACTGACTGCTCCTCCCTCAGTGTCACTCCCACTCGCCCCTTTACTGACTGCTCCTCTCTCAGTGTCACTCCCACTCGCCCCTTTACTGACTGCTCCTCCCTCTGTGCCTCTCCCACTCGCCCCTTTACTGACTGCTCCTCCCTCAGTGTCACTCCCACTCGCACCTTTACTGATTGCTCCTCCCTCAGTGCCGCTCCCGCTCGCCCCTTTACTGACTGCTCCTCCCTCAGTGTCGCTCCCACTCGCCCCTTTACTGACTGCTCCTCCCTCAGTGTCGCTCCCACTCGCCCCTTTACTGACTGCTCCTCCCTCAGTGTCAATCCCACTCGCCCCTTTACTGACTGCTCCTCCCTCATTGTCGCTCCCACTCGTCCCTTTACTGACTGCTCCTCCCTCAGTGTCACTCCCACTCGCCCCTTTACTGACTGCTCCTCCCTCAGTGTCACTCCCACTCGCCCCTTTACTGACTGCTCCTCTCTCAGTGTCACTCCCACTCGCCCCTTTACTGACTGCTCCTCCCTCAGTGTCACTCCCACTCACCCCTTTACTGACTGCTCCTCCCTCAGTGTCGCTCCCACTCGCCCCTTTACTGACTGCTCCTCCCTCAGTGTCGCTCCCACTCGCCCCTTTACTGACTGCTCCTCCCTCAGTGCCGCTCCCACTCGCCCCTTTACTGACTGCTCCTCCCTCAGTGCCACTCCCACTCGCCACTTTACTGACTGCTCCTCCCTCAGTGCCGCTCCCACTTGCCCCTTTACTGACTGCTCCTCCCTCAGTGTGACTCCCACTCGCCCCTTTACTGTCTGTTGCTCCCTCAGTGCCACTCCCACTCGCCCCTTTACTGACTGCTCCTCCCTCAGTGTCACTCCCACTCGCCCCTTTACTGACTGCTCCACCCTCAGTGTCACTCCCACTCGCCCCTTTACTGACTGCTCCTCCCTCAGTGTCGCTCCCACTCGCCCCTTTACTGACTGCTCCTCTCTCAGTGTCACTCCCACTCGCCCCTTTACTGACTGCTCCTCCCTCAGTGTCACTCCCACTCGCCCCTTTACTGACTGCTCCTCCCTCAGTGTCGCTCCCACTTACCCCTTTACTGACTGCTCCTCCCTCAGTGTCGCTCCCACTCGCCCCTTTACTGACTGCTCCTTCATCAGTGTCACTCCCACTCGCCCCTTTACTGACTGCTCCTCCCTCAGTGTCACTCCCACTCGCCCCTTTACTGACTGCTCCTCCCTCAGTGTCGCTCCCACTCGCCCCTTTACTGACTGCTCCTCCATCAGTGTCGCTCCCACTCGCCCCTTTACTGACTGCTCCTCCCTCAGTGCCGCTCCGACTCACCCCTTTACTGAGTGCTCCTCCCTCAGTGCCACTCCCACTCGCCCCTTTACTGACTGCTCCTCCCTCAGTGCCACTCCCACTCACCCCTTTACTGACTGCTCCTCCCTCAGTGTCACTCCCAGTCGCCCCTTTACTGTCTGCTCCTCCCTCAGTGCCACTCCCACTCGCCCCTTTACTGACTGCTCCTCCCTCAGTGTCACTCCCACTCGCCCCTTTACTGACTGCTCCTTCCTCAGTATCGCTCCCACTCACCCTTTTACTGACTGCTCCTCCCTCAGTGTCACTCCCACTCGCCCCTTTACTGACTGCTCCTCCCTCAGTGTCGCTCCCACTTGCCCCTTTACTGACTGTTCCTCCATCAGTATCACTCCCACTCACCCCTTTACTGTCTGCTCCTCCCTCAGTGTCGCTCCCACTCGCCCCTTTACTGACTGCTCCTTCATCAGTGTCACTCCCACTCGCCCCTTTACTGACTGCTCCTCCCTCAGTGTCGCTCCCACTTGCCCCTTTACTGACTGCTCCTCCATCAGTGTCACTCCCACTCACCCCTTTACTGTCTGCTCCTCCCTCAGTGTCGCTCCCACTCGCCCCTTTACTGACTGCTCCTTCATCAGTGTCACTCCCACTCGCCCCTTTACTGACTGCTCCTCCCTCAGTGCCGCTCCCAGTCATCCCTTTACTGACTGCTCCTCCCTCAGTGCCACTCCCACTCGCCCCTTTACTGACTGCTCCTCCCTCAGTGTCACTCCCACTCGCCCCTTTTCTGTCTGCTCCTCCCTCAGTGCCACTCCCACTCGCCCCTTTACTGACTGCTCCTCCCTCAGTGTCACTCCCACTCGCCCCTTTACTGACTGCTCCTTCCTCAGTGTCGCTCCCACTCACCCTTTTACTGACTGCTCCTCCCTCAGTGTCACTCCCACTCGCCCCTTTACTGACTGCTCCTCCATCAGTGTCACTCCCACTCGCCCCTTTACTGTCTGCTCCTCCCTCAGTGCCACTCCCACTCGCCCCTTTACTGACTGCTCCTCCCTCAGTGTCACTCCCACTCGCCCCTTTACTGACTGCTCCTCCCTCAGTGTCGCTCCCACTCACCCATTTACTGACTGCTCCTCCCTCAGTGTCACTCCCACTCGCCCCTTTACTGACTGCTCCTTCCTCAGTGTCGCTCCCACTCACCCTTTTACTGACTGCTCCTCCCTCAGTGCCACTCCCACTCGCCCCTTTACTGACTGCTCCTCCCTCAGTGTCACTCCCACTCGCCCCTTTACTGACTGCTCCTCCCTCAGTGTCACTCCCACTCGCCCCTTTACTGACTGCTCCTCCCTCAGTGCCACTCCCACTCGCCCCTTTACTGACTGCTCCTCCCTCAGTGTCACTCCCACTCGCCCCTTTCCTGACTGCTCCTCCCTCAGTGTCACTCCCTCTCACCCCTTTACTGACTGCTCCTCCCTCAGTGCCACTCCCACTCGCCCGTTTACTGACTGCTCCTCCCTCAGTGCCACTCCCACTCGCCCGTTTACTGACTGCTCCTCCCTCAGTGCCACTCCCACTCACCCCTTTACTGACTGCTCCTCCCTCAGTGTCACTCCCACTCGCCCCTTTACTGTCTGCTCCTCCCTCAGTGCCACTCCCACTCGCCCCTTTACTGACTGCTCCTCCCTCAGTGTCACTCCCACTCGCCCCTTTACTGACTGCTCCTTCCTCAGTGTCGCTCCCACTCACCCTTTTACTGACTGCTCGTCCCTCAGTGTCACTCCCACTCGCCCCTTTACTGACTGCTCCTCCCTCAGTGCCACTCCCACTCACCACTTTACTGACTGCTCCTCCCTCAGTGTCACTCCCACTCGCCCCCTTACTGTCTGCTCCTCCCTCAGTGCCACTCCCACTCGCCCCTTTACTGACTGCTCCTCCCTCAGTGTCACTCCCACTCGCCCCTTTACTGACTGCTCCTTCCTCAGTGTTGCTCCCACTCACCCTTTTACTGACTGCTCCTCCCTCAGTGTCACTCCCACTCGCCCCTTAACTGACTGCTCCTCCCTCAGTGTCACTCCCACTCGCCCCTTTACTGACTGCTCCTCCCTCAGTGCCGCACCCACTCACCCCTTTACTGAGTGCTCCTCCCTCAGTGCCACTCCCACTCGCCCCTTTACTGACTGCTCCTCTCTCAGTGTCGCTCCCACTCGCCCCTTTACTGACTGCTCCTCCCTCAGTGCCGCTCCCACTCACCCCTTTACTGAGTGCTCCTCCCTCAGTGTCGCTCCCACTCGCCCCTTTACTGACTGCTCCTCCCTCAGTGACTCTCCCACTCGCCCCTTTACTGACTGCTCCTCCCTCAGTGTCACTCCCACTCGCCCCTTTCCTGACTGCTCCTCTCTCAGTGTCGCTCCCACTCGCCCCTTTACTGACTGCTCCTCCCTCAGTGTCTCTCCCACTCGCCCCTTTACTGACTGCTCCTCCCTCAGTGTCCCTCCCACTCACCCCTTTACTGACTGCTCCTCCCTCAGTGTCACTCCCACTCGCCCCTTTACTGACTGCTCCTCCCTCAGTGTCACTCCCACTCGCCCCTTTACTGACTGCTCCTCCCTCAGTGCCGCTCCCACTCACCCCTTTACTGAGTGCTCCTCCCTCAGTGTCGCTCCCACTCGCCCCTTTACTGACTGCTCCTCCCTCAGTGCCGCTCCCACTCGCCCCTTTACTGACTGCTCCTCCCTCAGTGCCGCTCCCACTCGCCCCTTTACTGACTGCTCCTCCCTCAGTGCCACTCCCACTCGCCCCTTTACTGACTGCTCCTCCCTCAGTGTCACTCCCACTCGCCCCTTTACTGACTGCTCCTTCCTCAGTGTCGCTCCCACTCACCCTTTTACTGACTGCTCCTCCCACAGTGTCACTCCCACTCGCCCCTTTACTGACTGCTCCTCCCTCAGTGCCGCTCCCACTCACCCCTTTACTGACTGCTCCTCCCTCAGTGTCACTCCCACTCGCCCCTTTACTGTCTGCTCCTCCCTCAGTGTCGCTCCCACTCGCCCCTTTACTGACTGCTCCTTCATCAGTGTCACTCCCACTCGCCCCTTCACTGACTGCTCCTCCCTCAGTGCCGCTCCCACTCACCCCTTTACTGACTGCTCCTCCCTCAGTGTCGCTCCCACTTGCCCCTTTACTGACTGCTCCTCCATCAGTGTCACTCCCACTCACCCCTTTACTGTCTGCTCCTCCCTCAGTGTCGCTCCCACTCGCCCCTTTACTGACTGCTCCTTCATCAGTGTCACTCCCACTCGCCCCTTTACTGACTGCTCCTCCCTCAGTGCCGCTCCCAGTCATCCCTTTACTGACTGCTCCTCCCTCAGTGCCACTCCCACTCGCCCCTTTACTGACTGCTCCTCCCTCAGTGTCACTCCCACTCGCCCCTTTTCTGTCTGCTCCTCCCTCAGTGCCACTCCCACTCGCCCCTTTACTGACTGCTCCTCCCTCAGTGTCACTCCCACTCGCCCCTTTACTGACTGCTCCTTCCTCAGTGTCGCTCCCACTCACCCTTTTACTGACTGCTCCTCCCTCAGTGTCACTCCCACTCGCCCCTTTACTGACTGCTCCTCCCTCAGTGTCACTCCCACTCGCCCCTTTACTGTCTGCTCCTCCCTCAGTGCCACTCCCACTCGCCCCTTTACTGACTGCTCCTCCCTCAGTGTCACTCCCACTCGCCCCTTTACTGACTGCTCCTTCCTCAGTGTCGCTCCCACTCACCCATTTACTGACTGCTCCTCCCTCAGTGTCACTCCCACTCGCCCCTTTACTGACTGCTCCTTCCTCAGTGTCGCTCCCACTCACCCTTTTACTGACTGCTCCTCCCTCAGTGCCACTCCCACTCGCCCCTTTACTGACTGCTCCTCCCTCAGTGTCACTCCCACTCGCCCCTTTACTGACTGCTCCTCCCTCAGTGTCACTCCCACTCGCCCCTTTACTGACTGCTCCTCCCTCAGTGCCACTCCCACTCGCCCCTTTACTGACTGCTCCTCCCTCAGTGTCACTCCCACTCGCCCCTTTACTGACTGCTCCTCCCTCAGTGTCACTCCCTCTCACCCCTTTACTGACTGCTCCTCCCTCAGTGCCACTCCCACTCGCCCCTTTACTGACTGCTCCTCCCTCAGTGCCACTCCCACTCGCCCCTTTACTGACTGCTCCTCCCTCAGTGCCACTCCCACTCACCCCTTTACTGACTGCTCCTCCCTCAGTGTCACTCCCACTCGCCCCTTTACTGTCTGCGCCTCCCTCAGTGCCACTCCCACTCGCCCCTTTACTGACTGCTCCTCCCTCAGTGTCACTCCCACTCGCCCCTTTACTGACTGCTCCTTCCTCAGTGTCGCTCCCACTCACCCTTTTACTGACTGCTCGTCCCTCAGTGTCACTCCCACTCGCCCCTTTACTGACTGCTCCTCCCTCAGTGCCACTCCCACTCACCCCTTTACTGACTGCTCCTCCCTCAGTGTCACTCCCACTCGCCCCCTTACTGTCTGCTCCTCCCTCAGTGCCACTCCCACTCGCCCCTTTACTGACTGCTCCTCCCTCAGTGTCACTCCCACTCGCCCCTTTACTGACTGCTCCTTCCTCAGTGTTGCTCCCACTCACCCTTTTACTGACTGCTCCTCCCTCAGTGTCACTCCCACTCGCCCCTTAACTGACTGCTCCTCCCTCAGTGTCACTCCCACTCGCCCCTTTACTGACTGCTCCTCCCTCAGTGCCGCACCCACTCACCCCTTTACTGAGTGCTCCTCCCTCAGTGCCACTCCCACTCGCCCCTTTACTGACTGCTCCTCTCTCAGTGTCGCTCCCACTCGCCCCTTTACTGACTGCTCCTCCCTCAGTGCCGCTCCCACTCACCCCTTTACTGAGTGCTCCTCTCTCAGTGTCGCTCCCAATCGCCCCTTTACTGACTGCTCCTCCCTCAGTGACTCTCCCACTCGCCCCTTTACTGACTGCTCCTCCCTCAGTGTCACTCCCACTCGCCCCTTTCCTGACTGCTCCTCTCTCAGTGTCGCTCCCACTCGCCCCTTTACTGACTGCTCCTCCCTCAGTGTCTCTCCCACTCGCCCCTTTACTGACTGCTCCTCCCTCAGTGTCCCTCCCACTCACCCCTTTACTGACTGCTCCTCCCTCAGTGTCACTCCCACTCGCCCCTTTACTGACTGCTCCTCCCTCAGTGCCGCTCCCACTCACCCCTTTACTGAGTGCTCCTCCCTCAGTGTCGCTCCCACTCGCCCCTTTACTGACTGCTCCTCCCTCAGTGCCGCTCCCACTCGCCCCTTTACTGACTGCTCCTCCCTCAGTGCCGCTCCCACTCGCCCCTTTACTGACTGCTCCTCCCTCAGTGCCGCTCCCACTCGCCCCTTTACTGACTGCTCCTCCCTCAGTGTCACTCCCACTCGCCCCTTTACTGACTGCTCCTTCCTCAGTGTCGCTCCCACTCACCCTTTTACTGACTGCTCCTCCCTCAGTGTCACTCCCACTCGCCCCTTTACTGACTGCTCCTCCCTCAGTGCCACTCCCACTCACCCCTTTACTGACTGCTCCTCCCTCATTGTCACTCCCACTCGCCCCTTTACTGTCTGCTCCTCCCTCAGTGCCACTCCCACTCGCCCCTTTACTGACTGCTCCTCCCTCAGTGTCACTCCCACTCGCCCCTTTACTGACTGCTCCTTCCTCAGTGTCGCTCCCACTCACCCTTTTACTGACTGCTCGTCCCTCAGTGTCACTCCCACTCGCCCCTTTACTGACTGCTCCTCCCTCAGTGCCACTCCCACTCACCCCTTTACTGACTGCTCCTCCCTCAGTGTCACTCCCACTCGCCCCTTTACTGACTGCTCCTTCCTCAGTGTCGCTCCCACTCACCCTTTTACTGTCTGCTCCTCCCTCAGTGCCACTCCCACTCGCCCCTTTACTGACTGCTCCTCCCTCAGTGTCACTCCCACTCGCCCCTTTACTGACTGCTCCTTCCTCAGTGTCGCTCCCACTCACCCTTTTACTGACTGCTCCTCCCTCAGTGTCACTCCCGCTCGCCCCTTTACTGACTGCTCCTCCCTCAGTGCCACTCCCACTCGCCCCTTTACTGACTGCTCCTCCCTCAGTGTCACTCCCACTCGCCCCTTTACTGACTGCTCCTTCCTCAGTGTCGCTCCCACTCACCCTTTTACTGACTGCTCGTCCCTCAGTGTCACTCCCACTCGCCCCTTTACTGACTGCTCCTCCCTCAGTGCCACTCCCACTCACCCCTTTACTGACTGCTCCTCCCTCAGTGTCACTCCCACTCGCCCCTTTACTGTCTGCTCCTCCCTCAGTGCCACTCCCACTCGCCCCTTTACTGACTGCTCCTCCCTCAGTGTCACTCCCACTCGCCCCTTTACTGACTGCTCCTTCCTCAGTGTCGCTCCCACTCACCCTTTTACTGACTGCTCCTCCCTCAGTGTCACTCCCGCTCGCCCCTTTACTGACTGCTCCTCCCTCAGTGTCACTCCCACTCGCCCCTTTACTGACTGCTCCTCCCTCAGTGTCACTCCCACTCACCCCTTTACTGACTGCTCCTCCCTCAGTGTCACTCCCACTCGCCCCTTTACTGACTGCTCCTCCCTCAGTGCCACTCCCACTCACCCCTTTACTGACTGCTCCTCCCTCAGTGTCACTCCCACTCGCCCCTTTACTGTCTGCTCCTCCCTCAGTGCCACTCCCACTCGCCCCTTTACTGACTGCTCCTCCCTCAGTGTCACTCCCACTCGCCCCTTTACTGACTGCTCCTTCCTCAGTGTCGCTCCCACTCACCCTTTTACTGACTGCTTCTCCCTCAGTGTCACTCCCGCTCGCCCCTTTACTGACTGCTCCTCCCTCAGTGTCACTCCCACTCGCCCCTTTACTGACTGCTCCTCCCTCAGTGTCACTCCCACTCACCCCTTTACTGACTGCTCCTCCCTCAGTGTCACTCCCACTCACCCCTTTACTGACTGCTCCTCCCTCAGTGTCACTCCCACTCGCCCCTTTACTGTCTGCTCCTCCCTCAGTGCCACTCCCACTCGCCCCTTTACTGACTGCTCCTCCCTCAGTGTCACTCCCACTCGCCCCTTTACTGACTGCTCCTCCCGCAGTGTCACTCCCTCTCACCCCTTTACTGACTGCTCCTCCCTCAGTGCCACTCCCACTCGCCCCTTTACTGACTGCTCCTCCCTCAGTGTCGCTCCCACTCGCCCCTTTACTGACTGCTCCTCCATCAGTGTCACTCACACTCACCCCTTTACTGTCTGCTCCTCCCTCAATGTCGCTCCCACTCGGCTCTTTACTGACTGCTCCTTCATCAGTGTCACTCCCACTCGCCCCTTTACTGACTGCTCCTCCCTCAGTGCCGCTCCCACTCACCCCTTTACTGAGTGCTCCTCCCTCAGTGCCACTCCCACTCGCCCCTTTACTGACTGCTCCTCCCTCAGTGTCACTCCCACTCGCCCCTTTACTGTCTGCTCCTCCCTCAGTGCCACTCCCACTCGCCCCTTTACTGACTGCTCCTCCCTCAGTGTCACTCCCACTCGCCCCTTTACTGACTGCTCCTTCCTCAGTGTCGCTCCCACTCACCCTTTTACTGACTGCTCCTCCCTCAGTGTCACTCCCACTCGCCCCTTTACTGACTGCTCCTTCCTCAGTGTCGCTCCCACTCACCCTTTTACTGACTGCTCCTCCCTCAGTGTCACTCCCACTCGCCCCTTTACTGACTGCTCCTCCCTCAGTGCCACTCCCACTCACCCCTTTACTGTCTGCTCCTCCCTCAGTGTCACTCCCACTCGCCCCCTTACTGTCTGCTCCTCCCTCAGTGCCACTCCCACTCGCCCCTTTACTGACTGCTCCTCCCTCAGTGTCACTCCCACTCGCCCCTTTACTGACTGCTCCTTCCTCAGTGTCGCTCCCACTCACCCTTTTACTGACTGCTCCTCCCTCAGTGTCACTCCCACTCGCCCCTTTACTGACTGCTCCTCCCTCAGTGCCGCTCCCACTCACCCCTTTACTGACTGCTCCTCCCTCAGTGTCACTCCCACTCGCCCCTTTACTGACTGCTCCTCCCTCAGTGCCGCTCCCACTCACCCCTTTACTGATTGCTCCGCCCTCAGTGCCTCTTCCACTCGCCCCTTTACTGACTGCTCCTCCCTCAGTGTCGGTCCCACTCACCCTTTTACTGACTGCTCCTCCCTCAGTGTCACTCCCACTTGCCCCTTTACTGACTGCTCCTCCCTCAGTGCCGCTCCCACTCGCCCCTTTACTGACTGCTCCTCCCTCAGTGTCGCTCCCACTCGCCCCTTTACTGACTGCTCCTCTCTCAGTGTCGCTCCCACTCGCCCCTTTACTGACTGCTCCTCCCTCAGTGTCGCTCCCACTCGCCCCTTCACTGACTGCTCCTCCCTCAATGCCGCTCCCACTCACCCCTTTACTGACTGCTCCTCACTCAGTGTCGCTCCCACTCGCCCCTTTACTGTCTGCTCCTCTCTCAGTGTCGCTCCCACTCACCCCTTTACTGACTGCTCCTCCCTCAGTGTCGCTCCCACTCGCCCCTTTACTGACTGCTCCTCTCTCAGTGTCGCTCCCACTCGCCCCTTTACTGACTGCTCCTCCCTCAGTGTCGCTCCCACTCGCCCCTTCACTGACTGCTCCTCCCTCAATGCCGCTCCCACTCACCCCTTTACTGACTGCTCCTCCCTCAGTGTCACTCCCACTCGCCCCTTTACTGTCTGCTCCTCCCTCAGTGTCACTCCCACTCGCCCCTTTACTGTCTGCTCCTCCCTCAGTGCCACTCCCACTCGCCCCTTTACTGACTGCTCCTCCCTCAGCCATCGTCTTTCCTTCTCTCCTGCGGTAGGAGATTTAAACCGCTGAACTCCTGGGCTGCTGGAGGAACCCCCCATTCCAGGAAACACCTGGTCATTCCGGGAGGGTTGGGAAACCCAAACTGACTCACACACACGCACAAACACACAGGCACGGACACACACACAGACCTCCAACACCACCACCTCCAGGTTCCCCTCCAAGTCACACACCATCCTGACTTGGAAATATATCGGCCGTTCCAAAATCCTGGAACTCCCTCCGTAATAGCACTGTGGGAGTAACTTCACCACACGGACTGCAGCGGTTCAAGAAGGCAGCTCACGGGCAGCTAGAGATGGGCAATAAATGCTGGCCTTGCCAGCGACGCCCAGATCCCTAGAATGAAAACAATACTGGCACATTACACCAGGTTGGACAGACAGTGCCCATTTTAAGCTATACATGGGACTTGGTGGTAACATCTGCACACATTCTGCAGGACCCAGCTGGTTCTGTCCAGTCAAAACAACTTGGAGAGATAAGGTTACAGAATAAAGAGGATTGTGTGTCTGGGATACAGCTGGAAGGCAGACTGTGTTACTGGTAATTCAATTTAATAATTATCCTCTCCTTAGAGTGGAGTCCACAACATGTTATTCACAAACACAGCAATCATCACTGAACACCTCTCGGGTGAGATCAGAGGTCAATTACATTGCCAGATCTTTGATCTTTCCGAACTCAGTCCCTGAGTGTCCATCAGACAGGACGCTGCAGTAACTGCATTTAGTGAGCAGTGGAATATAACTAGAAATGACCGAATCACCAGTCCGGGCTTCTGGGTGAGAGAAACGTGTATCAGCATTCACTGCAAGCTGTGTTACTTCCCTCAGACAGCGGTCAGAGGTCCCAGAGAGATATTAATTAGAAATTCATTATAGCCCATGAATGGGCGGTATCGTTAGAAAAATTGGTGAATTAGCATGAGGCGCTAATGCTTTAGACTGCACGCAAAATTCGTGCTTACTGCTCAAAGAAATGATTGGACTCCTAATTCAAGTCTTTAAGCCCAAGCTCATTGGTGTTAGACTCGAAGGGTGGACCAATATCAGGTGCAGCCTAATTGCAAGTCATGATTGCCACAAGTTTCTTCCAGTTCTTAAAGGGGAGGTTCATTGATGCTGCAGAACCTCATTCTCAGCATTGCTGGCCATGCAGCTGCCTCAGCAAGCAGCAGCAGGTCAAGGAGAAGGAGCCAGCGAACTGAAGCAGCTGTACGCATGGCAGATCCACGCCCCGGGGAGCGAGCCCGCAGATCCACGCCCCAGGGAGCGAGCCCGCAGATTCAGCGACCAAGCATTGGAGGTGTTGGTGTTCGCTGTGGAGAGATGGAGGGCGGTGCCAGGCGGCACTCGCCGCAAGTCTCCCGCACCATGTGGAGGGAGGTAGCGCAGCACATCTCAGGTCCCCAGGACCCACACACAGTGCAGGAAGAAATATAACGACCTCACTCAGATGGTCAGGGTGAGTGAATGCTTCAACAAATGTTACATACCATCATCTGAACCACAGTCTTCACACACTGCCCAAAGCACCAGACCCCCAGCACTCACCCACCAACAATCTCTACTGGCCAACACTCACACCCACATCTCACACCTTGCACACAATGACAGCTATTAAACTATGACAGGCACATCACCCAAACACATTGCTCTACACTCACTCACATACTTTCCTTTCTCTTGCAGTCTAAGGTGGTTCACATCAGGAGTGAGCAGGAGCGCACAGGCTGGGGACAAGCCGACACCCAACCACTGTGTGCACTGGAGAATCGAGTGCTGTAGCTTATTGGATGCCAGGAAGTGGGCGCCGTAGCCACCGGCGATGTTGACCTGTAAGAATTCGCAATAATTTACAGTTCTGACGTTCAATTTTTTTGATTAAAGAATCCCTGGGCGTTGTGCTTTTAAATTTCCAGGGATAAAAATGGCTGTCACCACATGGCCGAAGACAAAGGACAATGCTTTGTTTACAAAGTAATTGAATGCTATTAGCATTTGTTTGTATATCGAGTGGATACATCTAAACTGCAGAAGAGACTTTTGTACCTTGAATGGGAAACGTTTAACATTTGAATGGGTTTTAAATCACCCAGCACTGGACAATAGAGCAGTTGTATCTCCCTTTTGTTTCAGCCCAGGGAGCTCCGGAAGACACATTAACCCAGTCTAGCCACTTTGAGTTAGCCAATCACAGCTTTCTCTTGTGTATTGGACCCTTTTGGGTGGGGAATTTTGCACACAGCCCTTGCAAGGCAGAATGGCAGGACCTGACCAAGTATAAAGATAGCTGCTGAGAAGCTCTCTCTCGCTCTTACTTCGCTGGACCACAGGTGAGCAGGGTGTTCTGACTCCTCAACAAGGCAGCCTAGCAGGAGTTTGGGGTGGTGATTTAAGGGAATTGCTAAGATTGTTTAAATAACATTGTAGCCATTGTATCCCTCATTTTTGCCGTCTGCAACCCCCTGTTGTATAGTTTTACTGTAATTACTGTGTTCGTGTGGTATAGTTTATTCTTTTGATTGTAGTTTATTTAGGTAATAAAACTTGATTTTTTTCTCTCATCCAAACTACGTGTCTGTTTTAATATCAATAATTATAAGCCCTGCAGTCAGAACTGGAAGGTGGGGTAGCGATTCGAAACCGCTGTTTTAACATTGGTCTGAGTGCAGGCAAAGGCTGCAAGACCAGGAAAATTACTTTAAACCAGTTTAAAGAAGCCCCCAACCCTTACAGACCCCCTTGGGGACAACAACAGTATGTTCATCCCTACTCCTTCTTCTCACATCCCACTTCCCCCTCACCCCACAAATGTTTTGCACTTTCCAGCTAATCATGCTGTATGCATGCATTTCTCCCTCCTGCTCCTCTCCCCTCACCTTAACCCTAGTCTTGTGCCTTTATGCTTTCAGATAATGAGTAAACACCTGAGCAGCCTGTCCCTAAGGGCATCATAACGAGCGAGGGGGGAGAAGAGGATGAGGAGGAGGAAGAACACACCGCATCACTGCATGTCTCACCCTCAAGGCACCAGCTCAGACACTGGCACTACGCGTTCTTTAGAGGTGAGTATAGTAGCGGGATCTGCACAGGGTGAGGCACCGGGGACGAGCGGGCTGCAGCAAGGCCAGAGGGGAAGGGTAGCTCGGGGGTTAGCTCCCCGGAGGGCGAGTTCATGCACGAGTTCTGCAGTACAGGACTCAGATGAGGACCTCGATGGGGAGGCGTTTAGAAGAAGGGTGATGGGCATGCACACGGAGGTGATAGGTGCAATGGCAAGGGTGCCCGAGAACCTGTCGGCAATGATAAGGAGCATGGAGGAGCCCACATCCAACATTGCACAAGGCTCTGTGCACACCATGGAGCCCATCATTTCCAGTCTGCAAAGGATGGTCGACTCCCAGACAGACTATGGCGACCCAGACCTGATGCCACGTGTGATGGGTGATCTGACAGCTTCCATTGCAGCACAGGCGGAAGCGACGCAACGTCTTAGTGCTGTAATGCTGTCTATGGTTACTGCCATCCGATCTCAGACTGCTCTCATGCAGTCTCAGCTTGATGCCACGCAAGCTCTGACTGCTGCCACCATGGCTGCGTCTACCACCATCGACCGGGGCTTTCATGGTGTCGCAGCAGGCCAGCAATCTGTGCTCAACAGATTGCCAGTGATGCTGAGGTGCTGCCCCAGGGGTGTGGCAGTGGGTCAGTGGAGCAGGAAGCTGCTGTCCTCTCTCAGGATGACAGCATTCCTGCTCCCACCACTGCCACTCCGCCATTGACGTTGTAGCTGCCTGTCATCCAGCCGCCCAGCCTGAGGTGGTGTAGTCTACAGCTGGGCCTTCCAGGCCCAGAGCTAGTCAAGGGCATCCTGCAAGACCATCTGCAGCCTCTGGCACGGACAATCAGCAGCCTTCCACCAGTCGTGCTGCAGCCACTGGGCCAACACTTCATACGAGCACTAGAGTAGGCAAAGGCACAGTAATAAGAGGCACTAAGGGATTGCACAAGGGTGAATATTTTTGTTGTAAATATGTGTTCACTGATTATTGATAAATTTATGAATTCCGTTTGGATTCTTTCGTGGTGTGTCTCATTTCAGCTTTGCGCTGTGATATAGCCTACGACAGGGATGGAATGATAGGGATGTGGTGAACAATGGGGATCTGGGGTTTAATTCTTTTGAACCGCAGTCTGAAGAGGCGGTCACGTACTGCCCTCCCAGAAGGCCAATTGAGTGGCTGCCTCCTCCTTCGCTCCTGTTCCTTTTCCTTCGCTCCTGTTCCTCCTCCTCCTCGTCCTCCTCATCTTCCTCTTCCCCCTCATCCTCCTCCTCCTCCTCTCCCTCTTCCTCCTCCTGAGGTGGTCCCGCAATCCCTGGTGGCAAGGGCTGGTGCCTCATGATGGCCAAGTTGTGGAGCATGCAGCAGACCACCACGAAATGGGACACCCGCTCCAGCGAGTACTGGAGGGCTCCTCCCGAGTGGTCAAGGCAGCGGGACCGTTGCTTCAGCAGGCCAATGGTCTGCTCAATGATGTTCCTGGTGGCAGCATGGCTCTCATTATATGACTACTGGGCAGGAGTGTTGGGGTTGCGGAGGGGAGTCATGAACTAGGTGGAGAGCAGATAGCTCCTGTCTCTGAGCAGCCAGCCGCGAGCTTGACGTGGTGGCTGGAAGAGTGCTGGCGCAGGATGAAGGCATCGTGGTGCTGCCAGAATAGCGGGCATTGACATTGAAAATTCGCTGTCTGTGGTCGCACACCAATTGTACATTAAGTGAGTGGTAGTCTTTGCGGTTACATAAGATCTCACGATTGTTATGCAGTGCCCGCAAAGCCACATGGGTGCAATCAATGGCGCCCTGCACCATGGGGAATCCTGTTGTCCGGCAAAGCTACATGCACGCTCGTCCTCCTTCTCTTTGGTGATGGGGAAGGACATGTAGTCCCTTCTTCTACTGTAGAGAGCCTCTGTGATCTCCCGGATACAGCGATGGATGGCAAACTGTGAGATGTTAGCTATGTCTCCTGTTGCAGACTGGAAGGATGCGCTGGCGAAGAAATTGAAGGCAACGGTGACCTTGACTGTCACAGGGAGAGCCGTGGTCACCCTGATCTGAGGCTGGAGGTCTGGTTGCTTGAAGCGGCAGAGTCCTGTGACCACCTCCTTGGTGAAGTGGAGCCTTCTAATTGCTCCTCGCTTAATTGGAGGTAGGAGAAGTTACCTCGGAATACCCTCAGAAGGTAAGGCCTCCTATTGAGATCCCTGATGACCCTCCTCCTCACTCTGGCCACATGTTCCAGTCTTTCTTGCTGCCTCCACTCCCTCCACCATAGATCCTGGAGGGCGAGGTTAAGTGCCAGTACAGCCCCCATTAATGTAACCAAGTGTAGCAGTTTACTTCTTTAAGAATAAATATAGCTACTTTTTAGTTGCCACAACACCCCTGATATTAAATAACTTGGAAATTACTGAATTAAATTGTTGCACTATATGAAACTGGCAAGAAAGCACTGAAATTACACTAACCTACAGCTGCGACTCATTACTGATGATCCCTTTAAATAACGTCCCTGGAGCCAGCTTCCTGGTGCTTCACGCCAGCTCTCCCTGTTGCTGTTTACTCCAGGTGTTGAGGCAGGTGGCGAGAAGCAATTTCACAGAGCGGTGATCCATGAGCATTGCACACTCACTGATGTCACGATCCACCTGGCGTTGAGGCTCCCGGCGATAACTGTTAGCGGCGGCCGGTTTTGGTGTGTGGCGCTGGATTTGCCTCGCCCTGTCGATAATGCTCTAGTGCCCTGTTAAAGCCATCTGCTGGCGGTAACGGGAGGCGCTAAGATACCGAATTTTTCCCCCCAAGGAAGATATGGCCTAAAATTAGCTCACATCCAATCCCTAGTGACTGGCTGTAGAACTAACACCAGCTGATCCCTGGGAGCTGTTTGCCTGTTGGGCTGGGCACTGGCAGTTAATTTCAAACTTTCAATTCCAGGATCTGACAATGGGAACGACTGATCTGTCTGCCATTGGGCCGCATTAATCACCAATTGAAACAGCCACACAGGCCAGGCCACAGCCCTGACCTGCACTGAGTGTGGCTGGCAGAAGCGAGGCTGTCAGAGCAATCACTGGCTCGGTCCCTCCTCATCTCTATCCTGCGACCCCCCGCTGGGAGTCCATCTCTATCAGAACATGATCTGTGATGCCCTTCATGATGGCCTCGCCCCTCCCTATCTCTGTAACCTCCTTCAGCCCCACAACCACCCCCCCCGAGATCTCTGCGCTCCTCTAATTCTGCCCTCTTGAGCATCCCTGATTATAATCGCTCCACCATTGGTGGCCGTGCCTTCAGCTGCCAAGGCCCCAAGCTCGGGAATTTCCTGCCTCGCTACCTCTCCTCCTTTAAGACGCTTTTTAATGCCTACCTCTTTGATCAAGCTTTTGGTCACTTGTGATAAAGCTCCTGTGAAGCATCTTGGGATGTTTTAGTATGCTAAAAGTGCTATATAAATGTAAGTTATTGTTCACAGAAACACAGAAACCCCACAGTGCAGATAGAGGCCATTTCGGCCCATCGAGCCTGCACCGACACATATCCCACCTGATCCCCGTAACCCCTACACCAACACATGTCCCACCCTATCCCCGTAACCCCACGTATTTAATCCCCCTAACACTAAGGGTCAATTTATCATAGCCAATCAACCTAACCCGCACATCTTTGGACTGTGGGAGGAAACCGGAGCACCCGGAGAAAACCCACGCAAACACGGGGAGAATGTGCAAACTCCACACAGACAGTCGCCCGAGGCCGGATTCGAACCCGGGTCTCTGGCGCTGTGAGGCAACAGTGCTAACCACTATGCCACCGTGCTACCTGGTGTTGTTGTTGCCGTTGTTGGTGTAGTGATTATGTTACTGGACTAATAATCTAGTAGACCGTGAGTTCAAATCCCACCCATGGCAGTTTGTGAATGTGAATTCAGTTTAAAAGAAATCTGGAAAGAAAACAGCTAGTACAGTCCTCACTGCTTATAGTGTTGGTGTTGATGTGATTAGCCCTCTATACATGGTGGGCAGTTTATCCTCTTTTACAGGGACTAAGACCTTGCTATCAGAGGACTGAGTGCAGTGAGCGTGCCGAACACACTCGTCCGCACAGCCGGGCACCGCTCCACGCCCGCTGGCTGAAGCTTCTACCCTTCACAGGAGGTGGGATTCCATCCATAGTGAGCCCCGTGTTTGACCACGTCACTCGAAACTGATCACTCTAATCAGCTTCATCATTGGGGAAATCCCCCTCCTACATCTACCGGCTAGAGAATGATCCCACACCGACAATCAACAAATCTATAGTAATAAAACCGACTGAGACCCACAAAAAACAGACACTGAGTGATCCCTGGAGGGATTTAAACACAAATACAGTAGGATAAAAAGGTGGGAAAAGCTACTGGTACTGCCTGAATTAGCCGGCCCATTTAATGTATTAAAGCAGCATCTTTGTAATTGACTTCAGTGGGAATGGTCAGCGCCATTTGCCCGCTGAGATGGCTGTGCCTGTGATTGGTGGGACGGTGTACGTGACAGGGACTGTATCAGTGACCATGAAGCTGTTAGATTGTCACAAAAGCACAATTGACTCCATCCCCGGTCTGACCTATATGTGACTCCAGTCCTATACCATGCTGGGACATGCACTGAGGGATGCTGGGACACGTACTGAGGGATGCTGGGACACGCACTCAGGGATGCTGGGACACGCACTGAGGGATGCTGGGACACGCACTGAGGGATGCTGAGGCATGCACTGAGGGATGCTGGGACACGCACTGAGGGATGCTGAGACACGCACAAGGGATGCTGGGACAGGTCTTGAGGGAAGCTGGGACACGCACTGAGGGATGCTGGGACAGGTCTTGAGGGATGCTGGGACATGCACTGAGGGATGCTGGGACACGCACTGAGGGATGCTGGGACAGGTCCTGAGGGATGCTGGGACACGCAATGAGGGATGCTGGGACACGCACTGAGGGATGCTGGGACACACACTGCAGGATGCTGGGACACGAATTAAGGTTTGCTGGGGCAGGCCCCGAGGGATGCTGGGACACGCCCTCACTGTAACACTCAAATATACCCCACACCCCTCACTGTAACACTCTGATATACCCCAGACCCCTCACTGTAACACACTGATATACCCCACACCCCTCACTGTAACACTCTGATATACCCCACACCCCTCACTGTAACACACTGATATATCCCACACCCCTCACTGTAGCACTCTGATATACCCCAGACCCCTCACTGTAACACACTGATATATCCCACACCCCTCACTGTAGCACTCTGATATACCCCACGCCCCTCACTGTAACACTCTGATATACACCACACCCCTCACTGTAACACTCTGATATACACCACACCCCTCACTGTGACACTCTGATATAACCCACACCCCTCACTGTAACACACTGAGATACCCCACACCCCTCACTGTAACACTCTGATATACCCCACACCCCTCACTGTAACACTCTGATATATCCCACACCCCTCACAGTAACACACTGAGATACCCCACACCCCTCACTGTAACACTCTCTGATACATCCCACACCCCTCACTGTAACACTCTGATATACCCCACACCCCTCACTGTAACACTTTGATATACCCCACACCCCTCATTGTAACACTCTGATATAGCCCACACCCCTCACTGTAACACTCTGATATACCTCACAACTGTTGTGTATGTACCTTTAAGAGAGAACTGACTTTATACTGTAGTACCGGCAGTGACCACACCTGTATATAAAGCCATAGCAGGCTTCTGTACTTTCAGTTTTAAGCTTACCCTCTGTTCAGTAAATACCTGTTATTATTGTTCTCCTGCAGTCCGTGTATTATTGATACGCAGACACTACACTGGCGACGAGCAGGTTCGAACTCACCTGCAGTACTGCATCACCTCACGGGGATCTTTCCCTGAAAAGAAGCTTCTTGGAGGCCGAAGTCATAGCAACGGGCGTCGACCGCGGGCAACCGCCCAGTGATCCATCGGAGTTCAGAGAATTGCAGGGGAGGCTGTGGAGAGCTGGGCTTGGCTCCCCAGTCAAGGTGTTCCAGCAAATCGTGCTGGTAGCAGGTAGTGCGCTGACCCTTCCGGACTGCGGCGGGATCGAGCTCGATCGAGCTGCTCTGCAAAGGGGCCGTGCAGCGTCGTCGGGAGGAAAAGAGAGAGAGAGAGGGTGGAGCACACAGGGCGCGGTCGGTGCTCAAGAACCGGGCAGCGTAGAGAAAATAAAACGAGGGGAAGGAAAAGTGAGATGCGCCGAAGCCGTGGGTCGCCGCCATTACCCTGTAGAACGCTAGGAGCAGCGTGGCAGCAAGGGGAAGAAGGAAAAGCGCGGGAGGCGCCATTTTATTCCATTGGGGAAGAAGGAAAAGCGCGGGAGGTGCCATTTTAATCCATCGGGGAAGAAGAAAAAGCGCGGGAGGCGCCATTTTAAACCACCCAAGATGCCGAAGAGTGGCAGTATCACTGCTTTCGACAACGAGGTAGAAAACTGGACCACGTATGTGGAAAGAATTGAAGTGTACTGCAAGGCAAATGAGGTGGCCGATGGAAAGAAGGCGTCGGTATTATTAAATTTGATGGGCGCGAAAACATACAGCCTATTGCGGAATTTAATTACCCCAGCTAAACCAATGGAGAAAAGTTTTGAAGAGATTGTTAATATCTTACAGGAACACCTAAACCCTACACCGCTGCTGATAGCAGAAAGATACAAGTTTCATTAAAAAAAACAGGACAAAGATGAGAGCAATGCTGACTATCTTACGGAACTACGCAAGTTATCGAAGCACTGCCAGTTCGGAGCAGGACTGGCAGACACCTTAAGGGATAAGTTTGTCTGCGTGCTCCAGAGTGAAGGAACCCAGAAACGATTACGTTCGGAAAAGGACCTGGCGCTAGAACACGCTTTCAGCGTGGCAGTATCCTACGAAGCAGCAGCACGGGGAGCTGCGGAAATACAACAGAAACCACAAGAATACAGTGCTAATGAAATGGCGTATGGAGCAGAAAAGTGCTATCGCTGCGGCAGAACAACCCATGATCAGAAGGACTGCTGGTTTAAGGACAAAGTATGCAGGCAATGTGGGAAAATGGGACACATAGCAAGAGTCTGCAGGTCGGGAAAGAAAACCAACACTGAAAGAACTACTAAGGAAAAGTACAGGAAAGTAAAAAAAATGACAGACAGTAGTTCAGAAGATCAGGAGAGTGATAATGACTCCGGGAGCAGGAGACTAAGTTGTCTAAAGTTACACAACGTGATCGCAAAGGAGGATCACCGAACCATTTGGGTCACCCTCATGATAGCAGGGTCCCAAGTAAAGATGGAATTGGACACAGGATCAGCCCTAACTGTCATGAATTGACGAGACTATGAGCGGCTATTCTCACACATACCCTTGAAGGACACGTCCATTGTATTGAAGACATACACGGGGCAAAAGGTCTACCCCAGAGGAAAAATAAGGGTGCCAGTTAAATACAACGGCAAAGAAACACAGAAATTGTATCTATATATACTACAAGATGGAGGAACACCATTATTGGGACGTGAATGGATCCGAAAAATACAATTGGATTGGCATTCCATTCAGGCGCTAACTGTGACTGACAAAAAGGATGACGACGTCACACCTGGACAACTGTCAAAAATTCTAACTGACGCGAAAGAGGTGTTCCAACAAGGACTTGGGACTCTAAAAGGAGTAACGGCAACGATAAAAATCGAAGATAACGCAACCCCAAAAATTTTTAAGGCCAGACCGGTACCGTACGCGATCCGCCCAGCCGTTGAAGCAGAGCTGGAGAGTCTGGAGCGTTCGGGTGTGCTGTCCAAGGTGGACTGGAGCGAGTGGACCACACCCATCATTCCTGTAATGAAGAAATCATTGAGCAGCACGCCTGGGGAGCCGAAGAAGGTTCGCATCTCTGGGGACTTCAAGGTAACTGTGAACCCAGTCCTGCACACAGTACAATATCCACTTCCACGGTTTGAAGATATTTTCGCCTCACTATCTGGAGGGAAACGCTTTACGAAGATTGATCTGGCCCAAGCGTATCTACAAATGGAGGTGGAAGAAGCATCTAGGAAATACCTCACGATAAACACTCACAAAGGCCTTTACCAGTACAATCAACTGGTATTCGGGGTAGCATCAGCCCCGGCTAATTGGCAGAGGGCGATGGAACAAGTCCTGCACGGGATCCCGGGGACCCAGTGTTATTTGGACGACATCCTGGTTACGGGCAAAAATGACAGTGAACACCTTGCCAACCTGGAGCAGGTGCTCACTCGATTACAAGAATATGGGCTACGAGCCAACCGCCCCAAATGCGAGTTCTTCAGGAGACAAATCTCGTGTTGTGGCCATGTGATTGATGAGGAAGGGTTGCATAAGTCGCCAGACAAGATTGAGGCTGTAGTCAAGGCTCCAGCACCGGAAAATGTGTCGCAACTGAGGTCGTTTCTCGGGTTAGTGAACTACTACCATAAGTTCTTGCCGAATTTATCTACAATTCTGCACCCACTGAACGCCCTGCTGCAAACTGGAGTAACATGGAAATGGAGTGATGTGTGTAAGCGTGCCTTTCAGAAATGTAAATGCCTAATCACTTCAAAAGAAGTATTGGCCCACTACAATCCAACACTACCGATTCGGTTAGCATGTGATGCGTCTCCCTACGGCATTGGAGCGGTGCTGTCACACAAATTCCTTGACGGTTCAGAGAGGCCAATAGCCTTTGCGTCGCGCTCGTTAACCTCAGCCGAGCGTAACTACACCCAGATTGACAGGGAGGCCCTCAGCCTGGTGTGGGGGGTGAAGACGTTCAATCACTATCTGCACAGGCAGAAATTCACCCTACTGACTGATCATCAGCCTCTGGTCTCCATTTTTAACCCAAAGAAGGGCGTTCCGGTGATGACGGCGCAACGGCTGCAAAGATGGTCACTTTTTCTGGGGGCACATCAGTACGACATAGAGTACAAGGGTACGAAACAGCATGGAAACGCTGATGGGCTGTCGCGTCTACCGTTGCCTATGGTGCAGGAAGCACCTGCAGTGGATCCTGTTGAGATATTCCATTCGACCATAGTCGAATGTCTACCTGTTACAAACTCAGGTATAGAGAAGGAAACCCGAAATGACCCAACACTCTCTCGGGTCTATGATTTGATGGTGAAGGGATGGCCAGCACATGGCGACTCACTGTTGCCAGCATTCTCGCCAAGGAGAGAACAGCTGTCAGTGTGCCGGGGGACCTTGATGTGTGGATCCCGAGTGGTAATTCCACCCAAGTTGAGAGATAGAATGCTCAATGAGCTTCATGAGGGTCATCTGGGAGGGGTAAAAATGAAGAGCCTAGCCAGGGCGTTTGTGTGGTGGCCGGGAATCGATAAAGAAATCGAGGATCTGACCAAGAGATGCACAGGATGCCAGAAGGTCCAAAACGCTCCACCACAGGCCCCGCTACACCCATGGGAGTGGCCCTCATCTCCATGGCAATGGGCACACATTGATTTTGCTGGTCCATTTATGGACTCAAAGTTTCTAATCGACGTGGACGCCCATTCGAAATGGCCAGAGGTCATCAAAATGTCCTCCACCACCACGGAGAAAACTATTGCAGTCCTACGGACCATCTTCGCCAGGAATGGCTTGCCAGAACAGATTTGCTCCGACAATGGGCCACAGTTTGTGTCCGAGGATTTCCAGAGGTTTCTGAGGAATAATGGGGTGAAACATTACACATCTGCCCCATATCATCCAGCCACAAATGGATTGGCTGAGAGGTTTGTTCAGACCTTTAAAAAGGCAATAAAGGCGAAGTATAGCGACGACATACCACTACAACACAAGGTTTTGAAGAAGGGTTCGACCAGAAACGTCAACTCAAATTTCTGTCCACGGATGTTGCCTGACCTGCTGAGTTTTTCCAGCATTTTCTGTTGTTATTGTGGATAATTTCTTGTTTGCATACCAGAATGCGACACATGCAGTCACCAACCAAGCTCCAGCCATAACGTTCTTCAACCGAAGGCTAAGATGTCGCCTGGATTTGCGCAAACCAAACATAAGACGAGATGTTGAGGATAAGCAATTCCAGCACATCAATGAGAAGCCAACCAGGAGCTTCAAGATAGGGCAACCACTCTTGGCCCGCGGCTACCGAACAGAAAAATGGCAGCCAGGAACGATATGCACACAGCAGGGACCAATAATGTACACAGTGGACGTTGGAGAGAGCATCGTGAGACGCCATGCTGACCAGATTCTAGAGTCACAGGAACAAGCCAAACCCATACCATGAGCAGGTGCACCTGGTAATCAACCCGAAGTACAGATTGCGTCTACCTCAGAAGCAGTGGTATTGGAAGCTGACGAACCAACCAATGACAATGAGCCAGAATCGACTCCGCCGCAAGAACAGGATACTCGAGAAAGGCGCTATCCAGTCAGGATCAGGAAGCCTCCTCAAAGACTGAACTTATAAATGATTATTTCAGTTGATGTATAGAGTACAGAGAAAATTGTAATTGTAATCAGTTATTATTTAATTGTTAAATGAATGTTATGTACTGTTTATCTAAAAGGGGAGGAATTGTTGTGTATGTACCTTTAAGAGAGAACTGACTTTATACTGTAGTACCGGCAGTGACCACACTTGTATATAAAGCCATAGCAGGCTTCTGTACTTTCAGTTTTAAGCTTACCCTCTGTTCAGTAAATACCTGTTATTATTGTTCTCCTGCAGTCCGTGTATTATTGATACGCAGACACTACAACAGCCCTCTCTGTAAAACACTGATATACCCCAAACCCTTCACTGTAAAAACATTGTTATACCCCACACCCTCACTGTAACACTAATATACCCCAAACTCCTCACTGTAACATTCTGATATACACCACACGCCTCACTGTAACACTCTGATATACCCCACACCCCTCACTGTAACACTCTGATATACCCCACACGCCTCACTGTAACACTCTGATATACACCACACCCCTCACTGTAACGCTCTGATATACCACACACCCCTCACTGTAACACTCTGATGTACCGCACACGCATCACTGTAACACTCTGATATACCCCACACCAATCATTGTAACACTCTCTATAATATCCCATACTCCTCACTGTAACACTCTGATATACTCCACATCCCTCACTGTAACACTCTGATATACCCCACACCCATCAATGTAACAATCTGATATACCTCACACCCCTCACTGTAACACTCAGATATACCCCACACCCCTCACTGTAACACTCTGATATGCCCCACACCCTTCACTGTAATACTCTGATATACCCCACACCCCTCACAGTAACACTCTGATATACGCCACACCCCTCACTGTAACACTCTGATATATCCCACTCCCCTCAATGCAACACACACTTTTACACCCCACACCCCTCACTGTAACTGTTAAAACCACACACCTCACTGTAACACTCTGATATCCCCCACACCCCTTACTGTAACACTCTGATATACCCCACACCCCTCACTGTAACTCTCTGATATACCCCACACCCTCACTGTAACTCTCAAATATACCCCAAACCCCTCACTGTAACACTCTGATATACCCCACACCCCTCACTGTAACACTCTGATATATCCCACACACCTCACTGTAACTCTCTGATATACCCCACACCCCTCACTTTAACATGCTGATGTACCCCACACCCCTCACTGTAACTCTCTGATATACCCACACCCCTCACTGTAACACTCTGATATAACCCACACCCCTCGCAGTAACACTCTGATATACCCCAAACCCCTCACTGTAACACTCTGATATACCCCACACCCCTCGCTCTAACACTCTGATATACCCCACAGCCCTCACTGTAACACTCTGATATACCCCACACCCCTCACTGTAAATCTCTGATATACCCCAAACCACTCACTGTAACACTCTGATATACCCCACACCCCTCACTGTAACACTCTGATATACCCCACACCCCTCACTGTAACACTCTGATATATCCCACACACCTCACTGTAACTCTCTGATATACCCAACACCCCTCACTTTAACATGCTGATGTACCCCACACCCCTCACTGTAACTCTCTGATATACCCACACCCCTCACTGTAACACTCTGATATAACCCACACCCCTCGCAGTAACACTCTGATATACCCCACACCCCTCACTTTAACATGCTGATGTACCCCACACCCCTCACTGTAACTCTCTGATATACCCACACCCCTCACTGTAACACTCTGATATAACCCACACCCCTCGCAGTAACACTCTGATATACCCCAAACCCCTCACTGTAACACTCTGATATACCCCACACCCCTCGCTCTAACACTCTGATATACCCCACACCCCTCACTGTAACACTCTGATATACCCCACACCCCTCACTGTAAATCTCTGATATACCCCAAACCACTCACTGTAACACTCTGATATACCCCACACCCCTCACTGTAACACTCTGATATACCCCACACCCCTCACTGTAACAATCTGATATACCTCACATCCCTCGCTCTAACACTCTGATATACCCCACACCCCTCACTGTAACACGCTGATATACCCCACACCCCTCGCTGTAACACTCTGATATACCCCACACCCCTCACTGCAACACTCTGATATACCCCACACCCCTCATTGTAACACTCTGATATGCCCCACACATCTCACTGTTACACTCTGACATACCCCACACCACTCACTGTTACAATAACGTGTGTAGGGTATCTCAGAGTGTAACACATTTATATAACCCACACCCCTCACTGCAACACTCTGATATACCCCACACCCCTCACTGTAACATGCTGATATACCCCGCACCCCTCACTGTAACTCTCTGATATACCCCACACCCCTCACAGTAACACTCTGTTATACCCCACACCCCTCGCTGTAACACTCTGATATACCCCACACCCCTCACTGTAACTCTCTGATATACCCCAAGCCCCTCACTGTAACACTCTGATATAGCCCACACCACTCACTGTAACATTCTGATATACCCCACACCCCTCACTGTAACACTCTGATATACCCCACACCCCTCACTGTAACTCTCTGATATACCCCAAGCCCCTCACTGTAACACTCTGATATAGCCCACACCACTCACTGTAACATTCTGATATACCCCACACCCCTCACTGTAACACTCTGATATACCCCACACCCCTCACTGTAACTCTCTGATATACCCCACACCCCTCACTGTAACTCTCTGATATACCCCAAGCCCCTCACTGTAACACTCTGATATAGCCCACACCCCTCACTGTAACACCCTGATATACCCCACACCCCTCACTGTAACACTCTGATATACCGCACACCCCTCACTGTAACACGCTGATATACCCCACACCACTCACTGTGACAATAACGTGTGTGGGGTATCTCAGAGTGTAACAGTGAGTGGTGTGGGGTATATCAGAGTGTAACAGTGAGGTGTGTGGGGCATATAAGAGTGTTACAATGAGGGGTGTGGGGTATATCAGAGTGTTACAGTGAGGGGTGTGGGTGATATAAATGTGTTACACTCTGAGATACCCCACACACATTATTGTAACACATTTATATAACCCACACCCCTCACTGTAACTCTCTGATATACCCCAAACCCCTCACTGTAACACTCTGATATACCCCACACCCCTCACTGTAACACTCTGATATACCCCACACCCCTCACTGTAACACTCTGATATACCCCACACCCCTCACTGTAACACTCTGATATACCCCACACCCCTCACTGTAACACTCTGATATGCCCCACACACCTCACTGTTACACTCTGATATACCCCACACCACTCACTGTTACACTCTGAGATACCCCACACACGTTATTGTAACAGTGAGTGTTGTGGGGTATATCAGAGTGTAACAGTGAGGTGTGTGGGGCATATAAGAGTGCTACAATGAGGGGTGTGGGGTATATCAGAGTGTTACAGTGAGGGGTGTGGGTTATATAAATGTGTTACAATAACGTGTGTGGGGTAGCTCAGAGTGTAACACATTTATATAACCCACACCCCTCACTGTAACACTCTGATACACCCCACACCCCTCACTGTAACTCTCTGATATACCCCACACCCCTCACTGTAACACTCTGATATACCACACACGCCTCACTGTAACACACTGATATACCCCACACCCCTCATTGTAACACTCTGATATACCCCACACCCCTCATTGTAACACTCTGATATGCCCCACACACCTCACTGTTACACTCTGATATACCCCACACCACTCACTGTTGCAATAATGTGTGTGGGGTATCTCAGAGTGTAACACATTTATATAACCCACACCCCTCACTGTAACACTCTGATATACCCCACACCCCTCACTGTAACATGCTGATGTACCCCGCACCCCTCACTGTAACACTCTGATATACACCGCACCCCTCACTGTAACACTCTGATATACCCCACACCCCTCACTGTAACTCTCTGATATACCCCACACCCCTCACAGTAACACTCTGTTATACCCCATACCCCTCGCTGTAACACTCTGATATACCCCACACCCCTCACTGTAACTCTCTGATATACCCCAAACCCCTCACTGTAACACTCTGATATACCCCACACCACTCACTGTAGCATTGTGATATACACCACACGCCTCACTGTAACACTCTGATATACCCCTCACCCCTCACTGTAACTCTCTGATATACCCCACACCACTCACTGTAACATTCTGATATACCCCACACCACTCACTGTAACATTCTGATATACCCCACACCCCTCACTGTAACACTCTGATATACCCCACACCCCTCACTGTAACTCTCTGATATACCCCAAACCCCTCACTGTAACACTCTTATATACCCCACACCCCTCACTGTAACACTCTGATATACCGCACACCCCTCGCTGTAACACTCTGATATACCCCACAACCCTCACTGTAACACTCTGATATACCCCACGCCCCTCACAGTAACACTCTGATATACCCCACACCCCTCACTGGAACACGCTGATATACCCCACACCCCTCATTGTAACACTCTGATATGCCCCACACACCTCACTGTTACACTCTGATATACCCCACACCACTCACTGTTACAATAACGTGTGTGGGGTATCTCAGAGTGTAACACATTTATATAACCCACACCCCTCACTGTAACGCTCTGATATACCCCACACCCTTCATTGTAACACTCTTATATGCCCCACACACCTCACTGTTACACTCTGATATACCCCACACCACTCACTGTTACAACAACGTGTGTGGGGTATCTCAGAGTGTAACAGTGAGTGGTGTGGGGTATATCAGAGTGTAACAGTGAGGTGTGTGGGGCATATAAGAGTGTTACAATGATGGGTGTGGGGTATATCAGAGTGTTACAGTGAGTGGTGTGGGTTCTATAAGTGTGTTACACTCTGAGATACCCCACACACGTTATCGTAACACATTTATATAACCCACACCCCTCACTGTGACACTCTGATACACACCACATCCCTCACTGTAACTCTCTGATATACCCCACACCCCTCACTGTAACACTCTGATATACCCCGCGGGAGCAGCCCGAGGCGGCGGAGCTTGAAGGCTTAAAAGGGAGCAGTCAGAGGCACCGAGGCCCACAGCCCCGAGACCGGAGAAGCAGCGGACCTGCGCGGGAGCAGCCCGAGGCGGCTGAGTATAAGAGGGAGCAGTCAGAGGCACCGAGGCCCGACCAATCCAGGTTCCAGGAGAGAGGTAAAAAGTAATCCAAGTGTGACGTCATCAGGGAGCAGATAAGTGATTGGTTGGTGAGTATTTCTCTCTTTTCAATACAAGCTTGAATTCTGTGGTGTTAAATTTCTGTGGTGTAGGGGGGATAGTTGGTAAATAAAGCGCCCTAGAGTATACCTGTAACTGGGGTATTGAATAAATTTTTTAATTAATTAAAGGAGTAAGTCATGGCCGGAGAGTTCAGACCCGTGTTCTGCTCCTCTTGCTCCATGTGGGAAGTCAGGGATGCTGCCAGTGTCCCTGACGACCATGTGTGCGGGAAATGCATCCAGCTGCAGCTACTTGTAGACCGCATTGCGGCGCTCGAGCTGCGAGTGGATGAATTTTGGAGCATGCGCGATGCTGAGAGGCTCGTGGATAGCACGTTTAGCGAGTTGTTCACGCCTCAGGGTAGGGCAGCACAGGGGGTGACCATCAGGCGGAGCAACAAAGGCAGGCAGGTAGTGCAGGGAACCCCTGCGGACATCCCCCTTTCAAACAAGTATACCGCTTTGGATACTGTTGAGGGGGATGACTCACCAGGGGAAGGCAGCAGCAGCCAACTTCCTGGCACTGGGGGTGCTCCTGCTGCCCAGGAAGGGGGGAAAAAGAGTGGGAGAGCAATAGTGGTAGGGGATTCTATAGTAAGGGGAACAGATAGGCGTTTCTGTGGCCGTAGACGTGAATCCAGGATGGTTTGTTGCCTCCCTGGTGCCAGGGTCAAGGATGTCACTGAGCGGCTGCAGGGCATTCTGGAGGGGGAGGGTGAACAGCCAGTGGTCGTGGTCCACATTGGTACCAACGACATAAGTAAAAAGAGGGATGAGGTCCTGCAGCAAGAATTTAGGGAGCTAGGTGAAGGATTAAAGAGCAGGACCTCAAGGGTTGTAATCTCTGGATTACTCCCGGTGCCACGTGCTAGTAAGTATAGGAATAGGAAGATAGAACAGATGAATGCGTGGCTAAAGGGATGGTGCAGGGGGGAGGGCTTTAGTTTCCTGGATCACTGGGTCTGCTTCTGGGAAAGGTGGGACTTGTACAAGTTGGACGGTTTACACCTGAACCAGAGGGGAACCAATATCCTTGCGGGGAGGTTTGCTAGCACTGCTGGGGGGGGTTTAAACTAACTTGGCAGGGGGATGGGGTACAGAGTGGAGCTATAGTAGGGGGTGATTTACAGCCAAATACAGAGGGAAAAACAAGTCAGCTGGGAAGGCAGAGCAAATATGTGAAGGCAAAAGAGAATATGGCAGGGCTGGAAGGCATTTATTTTAATGCAAGGAGTCTTGCAAATAAGGTGGATGAACTGAAGTTGTTGTTGAACACATGGGAGTATGATATTGTTGCTATCACGGAGACCTGGTTGAGGGAGGGTCAGGACTGGCAGCTCAATACTCCGGGGTATAGAATCTTCAGGCGAGACAGAGGGGGGTGTAAAAGGGGAGGGGGTGTTAATTAATAAATTAAGGAGTCAATTACTGCTGTAAAGGAGGGATGATATATTAGCGGGTTCCTCTAATGAGGCCATATGGGTAGAACTTAAAAACAAAAAGGGGGCAAGCACTTTGCTGGGAGTGTACTATAGGCCCCCAAACAGTCAGGGGGAGATAGAGGAACAGATATGTAGGCAAATCTCAGAAAAGTGCGAAAATAATAGGGTAATAATAGTGGGGGATTTCAACTTCCCCAATATAAATTGGGATAGTCAGAGTGTGAAAGGCTTAGAGGGTGCAGAATTCTTAAAGTGCATCCAGGAGAGCTTTTTGAGCCAACATGTAGAAAGTCCTACAAGAGAGGGGGCGGTACTGGACCTAATTCACCGCTCCATTCCCACTCGGACCTCACCGTCCTTGGCCTCTTGTACTGTTCCACGGAAGCTCAACGTAAACTCGAGGAACAGCACCTCATCTTCCGATTAGGCAGTCTGCAGCCTTCCGGTCTCAATATCGAGTTCAACAATTTCAGATCATAACCTCGGCCCCTATTTCATTTTCACTTATATTTTTCCACTCCTTTCCTTTCCCCCCCCCCCCCTTTCCTTTTGTTTCTCTCTCACACCTGGCAGCTATCTTTTGCCCTGCCAGTACACTTTACACCTAATCACAGCCTATTACCATCTCGTCTAGCTTCTAATCTCTTTTACTTCTTTTGGTTCTTTTATTCTTTTGTCCGATCGCAGCCCTGCCTTCGATCTAGTTCCTTTTCTCTCCAGTTTTGAAGAAGGGTCAAACCCGTAACGTCAACTCAAATTTCTCTCCACGGATGTTGCCTGACTTGCTGAGTTTTTCCAGCATTTTCTGTTGTTATTTCTAATTCTGGGGAATGTAGCCGGGCAAGTGGTGGAAGTGTCAGTAGGAGAGCATTTTGGCGACAGTGACCATAATTTGGTGAGATTTAAGGTGGTCATGGAAAAAGACAAAGACGGCCCGGAAATAAGGGTTCTAAATTGGGGGAAGGCCGATTTTAATATGATAAGGCAGGATCTGGCCAAAGTGGACTGGGAGCAGCTACTTATAGGAAAATCCACATCAAAACAGTGGGAGACTTTCAGAAGGGAAATAGAGAGAGTACAACGCCAACATGTTCCTGTAAAGGTCAAGGGTGGGACCAACAAGCAAAGGGAACCTTGGATGACAAGGGATATACAAGAATGCATTAGAAATAAAAGGGGGGCTTTTGGCAGTTACAAAAGACTAAAGACGGAAGAAGCCCTAGAGGAGTATAAAAAGTGCAGGGGCATACTTAAAAAAGAAATTAGGAGGGCGAGGAGGGGCCATGAAATAACACTGGCGAGCAAAATAAAGGAAAATCCTAAGATGTTTTATAAGTATATTAAGGGCAAGAGGATAACCAGGGAAAGGGTAGGGCCCATTAGGGACCAAAGTGGCAATCTGTGTGTAGAGCCAGATGATGTAGGCGGGGTTTTAAATGAATTTTTTGCATCTGTGTTCACTATGGAGAAAGACGATGCAGACATAGAAATCGGGCAAGGGGACTGTGACATACTTGAACATATTAGCATCGAGAGGGAGGAGGTGCTAGCGGTTTTAGCAGGCCAAAAAGTGGATAAATCCCCAGGCCCGGACGAGATGTATCCCAGGCTGCTGTGGGAGGCAAAGGAGGAGATTGCAGGGGCTTTGACACAAATTTTCAGAACGTCTCTGGCCACAGGGGATGTACCAGAGGACTGGAGAACAGCTAACGTAGTACCATTATTCAAGAAGGGTAGCAGGGATAAACCAGGGAATTACAGGCCAGTGAGCCTAACATCTGTGGTAGGGAAATTATTGGAAAAAATTCTGAGGGACAAAATTAGTCTCCACTTGGAGAGGCAAGGATTAATCGGGGATAGTCAGCATGGCTTTGTCAAGGGTAAATCATGTCTGACAAATCTGATTGAATTTTTCGAGGGGGTGACTAGGGGGGTGGATGAGGGAAATGCTGTGGATGTGGTTTACATGGACTTCAGTAAAGCTTTTGACAAAGTCCCGCATAGGAGACTGGTCAAGAAGGTAAGAGCCCATGGGATCCAGGGTGCCTTGGCGCGTTGGATCCTAAACTGGCTGAGTGGCAGGAGGCAGAGGGTGATGGTCGAAGGTTGCTTTTGTGACTGGAAGCCTGTGTCCAGTGGGGTACCTCAGGGATCGGTGCTGGGTCCCTTGTTGTTTGTGATCTAAATAAATGATTTGGATGAGAATGTAAAAGGTATGATCAGTAAGTTCGCAGATGACACGAAAATTGGTGGGGTGGTAAATTGCGAGGAGGAAAGCCTCAGGCTGCAGGACGATATAAACGGGTTGGTCAGATGGACGGAAAAGTGACAAATGGAATTTAACCCTGAAAAGTGCGAGGTGATGCATGTTGGATGGACAAATAAGGTAAGGGAATACACAATGAGTGGTAGGACTCTAGGAAGTACAGAGGGTCAGAGGGACCTTGGTGTACATGTACATAGATCCCTGAAGGCAGCGGAACAGGTAGATAAGGTGGTTAAAAAGGCATATGGGATACTTGCCTTCATTAGCCGAGGCATGGAATATAAGAGCAGGGAGGTTATGATGGAGCTGTACAAAACGCTGGTGAGGCCACAGCTGGAGTACTGTGTGCAGTTCTGGTCGCCTCACTATAGGAAGGATGTGATTGCTTTGGAGAGGGTGCAGAGAAGATTCACCAGGATGTTACCTGGGATGGAGCGCCTCAGCTATGAAGAGAGGCTGGACAGGCTGGGGTTGTTTTCCTTGGAGCAAAGAAGGCTGAGGGGGGACCTGATTGAGGTGTACAAAATGATGAGGGGCATAGATAGGGTAGATAAAGAGGAACTTTTCCCCTTAGTAGGGGGGTCAATAACAAGGGGGCATAGATTCAGGGTAAGGGGCAGGAGATTTAGAGGGGATTTGAGGAGGAACTTTTTCACCCAGAGGGTGGTTGGAATGTGGAACTCAATGCCTGAAAGGGTGGTAGAGGCAGGAACCCTCACAACATTCAAGAAGCATTTGGACGAGCACTTGAAATGCCATTGCATACAAGGCTATGGACCAAATGCTGGAAAATGGGATTGGACTGGACAGGGATAGATGGGCGGCGCGGACACGATGGGCCGAAGGGCCTCTTTCTCTGCTGTAAAACTCTATGACTCTATGACTCTATGACCCCTCACTGTAACACTCTGATATACCCCACACCCCTCACTGTAACTTGCTGATATACCCCGCACCCTTCACTGTAAAACTCTGATATACCCCACACCCCTCACTGTTACAATAACGTGTGTGGGGTATCTCAGAGTGTAACACATTTATATATCCCATACCCCTCACTGTTACATGCTGATATATCCCACACCCCTCACAGTAACACTCTGATATACCCCACACCACTCACCGTAACGCTCTGATGTACCCTACTCCTTTGACTGTAACACTCTGATATACCCCAAAGCCCTCAAGGAAACACTCTAATATACCCCACCCCCCTCACTTTAACACTCTGACATACCCCACATCCCTCACTACAACACTCTGATATACTCCAAACTCGTCGCTGTAACTCTCTGATGTACCCCACACCCCTCACTTTAACACTATGCTATACCCCAAACCCCTCAATGTTACACTCTCATATACCCCACACCCCTCACTGTAACTCTCTGATATACCCCACACCCCTCACTTTAACACTATGCTATACCCCAAACCCCTCAATGTTACACTCTCATATACCCCACACCCCTCACTGTAACTCTCTGATATACCTCACACCCCTCACTGTAATTCTCTGATATACCTCAAAACCCTCACTGTACCACTCTGATATGCCCCACACCCCTCACTATAACTCTCTGATATACCCCACACCCCTCACTGTAACACTCTAATATACCCCACACCCCTCACTGTAACACTCTGATATACCCCACACCCCTCAATGTAACACCCTGATATACCCCACAACCCTCACTGTAACACTCTGATATACCGCACACCCCTCACTGTAACACTCTGATATAACCCACACCCCTCACTGTAATACTCTGATATACCCCACACCCCTCACTGTAACACTCTGATATACCCCACAACCCTCACTGTTACAGTCTGATATACCCCACACCCCTCAATGTAACACCCTGATATAATCCACACCCCTCCCTGTAACACACTGATATAACCCACACCCCTCACTGTAACACACTGATATAACCCACACCCCTCACTGTAACACTCTGATATACCCCACACCCCTCATTGTAACACTCTGATATACGCCACACCCCTCACTGTATCACTCTGATATACCCCACAACCCCTCACTGTAACACCCTGATATACCCCACACCCCTCATTGTAACACTCTGATATACCCCACACCCCTCAATGTAACACCCTGATATACCCCACAACCCTCACTGTAACACTCTGATATACCGCACACCCCTCATTGTAACACTCTGATATACCCCACACCCCTCACTGTAACACTCTGATATACCCCACACCCCTCACTGTAACACTCTGTTATACTCCACACCCCTCACTGTAACACTCTGATATACCCCACACCCCTCACTGAAACACTCCAATATATTCCACACCCCTCACTGTAACACACTGATATATTCCACACCCCTCACTGTAACACTCTGATATATTCCACACCCCTCACTGTAACACACTGATATATTCCACACCCCTCACTGTAACACTCTGATATATTCCACAACCCTCACTGTAACACTCTGATATATTCCACACCCCTCATTGTAACACTCTGATATACCCCACACCCCTCACTGTAACACTCTGATATACCCCACACCCCTCACTGTAACACTCTGTTATACTCCACACCCCTCACTGTAACACTCTGATATACCCCACACCCCTCACTGAAACACTCCAATATATTCCACACCCCTCACTGTAACACACTGATATATTCCACACCCCTCACTGTAACACACTGATATATTCCACACCCCTCACTGTAACACTCTGATATACCCCACACCTTTCACTGTAACACTCTCTGATGTACCCCAGTGAGAACCACAACCTTCAAGACCTGTACGCAGTGAGAGTCAGTGGCCTAGGTATTGGTTTTCACCTGAAACGGAGCATGGGGATTGAGATGCGTGATCAACCTGTGCCCTTTTGGAAGATTGCAGGCAGCTCGTCAACTTCCTGGTCCCTGCTCATTTGCATAATTGGCCTTTCTACGTGCTGTTGAAAGGCTGAATTTTCCTCAGGGGGCCTAAGTTCATGCGAGGCTAGCACCAATTAAAGTTAGCCTACGCTACTTAAAGGCAGCCTGCACCTTTTAAATGGGAGGTGGGTTCTGCCTGCAGATCATCATTCAACTGTCTGAGGAAGACAGTGCAGAAATTCAATTTATGATTATACAACAGGCAGAGAGCTTGCACTAACGTTCTCCGATGCAGCACTGAAGAACAACAAGGCCTCAGGAGCAGATGGAATTCCTGCCGAGGCACTAAAGCATGGCGGAGAGGCACTACTCGCACAAATTCATCAACTCCTTTATCTTATCTGGAAAGAGGAGAGCACGCCAGGGGATCTCAGAGGTGCCGTAATTGTGGCCATTTTCAAGAAAGGTGACAAGTCCGATTGCAGTAATTACAGAGGAGTTTCCCTGCTGTCTGCCACAGGGAAAGTCATCGCAACAATCCTCCTCAATCGTCTTCTCCCAGTGGCCGAAGAGTTCCTCCCAGAGACGCAATGCGGATTCTGCCCACTAAGGGGCACAATGGACATGATCTTCACCACACGTCAATTACAAGAGAAATGCAGGGAAGAGCACCGACCGCTGTACATGGCCTTCTTTGATCTCACAAAGGCCTTCGACACTGTCAACCGTGAGGGATTATGGAGTGTCCTCCTCAAATTCGGCTGTCCTTAAAAGTTTGTCACTATCCTCCGCCTGCTTCACAACAACATGCAAGCCGTGATCCTGACCAACGGTTCCACCACAGACCCAATTCACGTATGGACCGGGGTCAAGCAAGGCTGTGACATCGCACCAACGCTCCTCTCGATCTTCCTGGCTGTAATGCTCCATCTCACCCTCAGTAAGCTCCCCACTGGAGTGGAGCTAATTTACAGAACAAGCAGGAAACTGTTCAACCGCCATCGCCTCCAGTCCAGATCCACAGTGTAACACAGTCTGTCCTGGGGATGCTCACAGCGTCACACAGTCTGTCCTGGGAGATGCTCACTGTGTCACATAGTCTGTCCTGGGGGACGGTCACAGCGTCACACAGTCTGTCCTGGGGGATGGTCACAGTGTCACACAGTCTGTCCTGGGGGATGGTCACAGTGTCACACAGTCTGTCCTGGGGATGCTCACAGCGTCACACAGTCTGTCCTGGGAGACGCTCACTGTGTCACATAGTCTGTCCTGGGGGACGCTCACTGTGTCACATAGTCTGTCCTGGGGGACGGTCACAGCGTCACACAGTCTGTCCTGGGGGATGGTCACAGTGTCACACAGTCTGTCCTGGGGGATGGTCACAGTGTCACACAGTCTGTCCTGGGGGATGGTCACAGTGTCACACAGTCTGATCTGGGGACAGTCACAGTGTCACACAATCTGTCCTGGGGGATGCTCACTGTGTCACACAGTCTGATCTGGGGACAGTCACAGTGTCACACAGTCTGTCCTGGGGGACGGTCACAGTGTCGCACAATCTGTCCTGGGGGACGGTCACAGTGTCACACAATCTGTCCTGGGGGATGGTCACAGTGTCGCACCGTCTGTCCTGGGGGACGGTCACAATGTCACACACAGTCTGTCCTAGGGACAGTCATAGTGTCGCAGTCTGCCCTAGGTACGTTCACAGTGTCACACAGTCTGTCCTGGGGGATGGTCACAGTGTCGCACAGTCTGTCCTGGTTTTGATCACAATGTCACACAGTCTGTCCTAAGGACAGTCACAGTGTCACACAGTCGGTCCTAGTGACGGTCACAGTGTCGCACCGTCTGTCCTGGGGGACGGTCACAGTGTCACATAGTCTGTCCTGGGGGACGGTCACAGTGTCACACAGTCTGTCCTGGGGGACGGTCACAGTGTCACACAGTCGGTCCTAGGGACGCTCACAGTGTTACACAGTCTGTCCTGGGGGACGGTCACAGTGTCAAACAGTCTGTCCTGGGGGACGGTCACAGTGTCACACAGTCTGTCCGGGGGAACTGTTGTATCCGTGTGTAAATGGAGACATGGAATGCAGGAGTTGGTTTCACAGGTGTTTACTGAACAAAGTCTGGAGGTGAACTAACAGATACAAGACACTATACAGGCTTATATAGCCCGAGTGGCCATTACCGGCATTACAGTACACAGGGGGCTCTTAAAGGCACATACACCACAATTCCTCCCCTTTTAGACAACCAGTACATAACATTTTAAGTAATCATTAATTAACATGTTACAAGAACAATAATCTACACATTTGCTGCAGTTAATCAATTATAAGTCAGTCTCTCTGGAGGCTTCCTGACTCGGTCCGGATAACGCCTCGGTGGTGTAGTAGTTTCTGGTGGTGTAGCAGGTTCTTTTGGCAAGGTCGATTCGGCTTGAATGCCAGTGTCGGGTTCATCTGGTTCCAGTATCATCGGATCGGAGGTAGATACTATGGGAATCTCTGCTTCATCATTAGGCGTATAGAGTTGTGGTGTAGGTTGTCCCTTTTCGGATGACTCTATGATCTGGTCAGCATGGCGCCTTATTATGCTTTCTCCAATGTCCACGGTATACATCAGCGGTCCTAGTCGTGTGCAAATAGTTCCAGGCTGCCATTTCTCGGTACGGTAGTCCCGGGCCAAAACTTGTTGACCTATCTGGAAGGTTCTAGTTGGCCTTTCATTCATGCCTTGAAATTGCCGGTTCTCCACGTCCCTTCTGATGTTTGGCTTGATCAAATCCAGCCGGCATCTTAGTTTTCTATTGAAGAACATCATGGCGGGAGTTTGGTTTGTAACCACATGTGTTGCATTCCTGTATGCAAACAAGAAGTTATCTACCTTATGCTGTAGATTTATGTCTTCATTACCCATGGCCTTTATGGCCTTCTTGAAGGTCTGGACAAACCTTTCAGCCAATCCGTTGGTGGCGGGATGGTATGGGGCGGACGTGTAGTGCTTAACCCCATTGTTTTTTAAGAACTTCCTGAATTCTTCGGACACAAATTGCGGTCCATTATCAGAACAGATCTGTTCAGGCAGCCCATTCCTGGCAAATATGGTCCTTAATACTTTGATAGTTTTTTCCGTGGTGGTGGAGGACATCTTTATTACCTCCGGCCACTTGGAGTGTGCATCAACCGCGAATAAGAACATTGAGTCCATAAATGGACCAGCAAAGTCGATGTGTACCCTTTGCCATGGAGATGAGGGCCACTCCCATGGATGTAGAGGGGCTTGTGGTGGGGCGTTTTGGACCTTCTGGCATCCTAGGCAGCTCTTGGTCATTTCTTCGATGTCTCCATCGATACCTGGCCACCACACAAACGCTCTGACTAGGTTCTTCATTTTCACTCCACCCAGATGCCCCTCATGAAGCTCTTTTAGCACTTTATCCTGGAGTTTGGGTGGAACCACCACTCTGGATCCACACATCAAGGTTCCTCGGCACACTGACAGCTGTTCTCTTCTTTGCGAGAATGCTGGCAACAGTGGTTCGCCATGTGCTGGCCATCCCTTCACCGTTAAATCGGAGACTCGTGAGAGAGTCGGGTCATTTCTCGTTTCCTTTTCAATGGCAGAATTTGTTACTGGTAGACATTCCACTAAGGTTGAGTGGAACATCTCCACTGGGTCCACTGTAGGTGCCTCTTCTACCGTTGGCAACGGTAGGCGCGATAAACCGTCAGCATTCCCATGCTGTTTTGATCCATTGTATTCTATGTCATATTGGTGTGCCCCTAGGAAAGGAGACCACCTCTGTAGCCTTTGCGCTGTCATAATGGGAACACCCTTTTTAGGGTTGAATATGGAGACGAGGGGTTGATGGTCAGTCAACAAGGTAAATTTCTGTCCGTGTAGGTAATGGTTGAATTTCTTCACTCCCCATACCAGGCTGAGTGCTTCCCTGTCGATCTGGGCATAGTTACGCTCAGCTGAGTTCAATGAGCGTGACGCAAAAGCTATCGGCCGCTCCGAGCCATCAGGGAATCTATGCGATAATACCGCTCCTACGCCGTAAGGGGATGCATCGCACGCCAGTCTGATTGGCAGTGATGGGTTGTAATGAGCCAAAACTTCCTTGGACGTGATCAAGCCTTTGCATTTATGGAAGGCACGTTTACAGTCTTCACTCCATTTCCAAATTACTCCCGTTTGTAGCAGTTCGTTAAGAGGGTGCAGAACAGTTGACAAGTTCGGTAAAAATTTATGATAGTAATTTATCAATCCCAGGAACGACCTTAATTGTGAGACATTTTCAGGTGCTGGGGCTTTTATGACCGCTTCAATTTTTTCAGGTGACTTATGCAACCCTTCCTCGTTAATTATGTGGCCACAATATGATATTTGTTTCTGGAAAAATTCGCACTTGGGGCGATTGGCTCATAGGCCCCATTCTCTCAGCCTAGTGAGCACCTGCTCCAAATTGGCAAGGTGCTCGTTGTCATTTTCTCCTGTTACAAGGATGTCGTCTAGGTAGCATTGAGTCCCCGGAATCCCTTGGAGGACTTGCTCCATAGCTCTTTGCCAGATAGCTGGAGCTGATGCTACTCCGAAAACCAGTCGATTGTACTGGTACAGGCCTTTGTGTGTATTTATCGTGAGATACTTTTTAGAGGCCTCTTCAACCTCCATCTGTAGATAAGCTTGTGCCAAGTCAATTTTGGTGAAACGTTTCCCTCCGGATAGTGAGGCGAAAATATCTTCTATCCTCGGAAGAGGATACTGTACCGTGTGAAGGACCGGGTTTACAGTCACCTTGAAGTCCCCACAGATGCGAACTTTTCTCTGTTCTTCAGATTTATCATTATTCAACATTTTCTTCATGACCGGGGCGATGGGTGTTGCCCACTCGCTCCAATCTATCTTGGATAATACGCCTGCCTTTTCCAAATTCTCCAGCTCTGCCTCGACTGCTGGATGAATTGCGTATGGCACCGGCCTTGCCTTAAAAAACTTGGGAATTGCCGCATCTTCCACTTTTATTGAGGCGGTGACGCCTTTCAAGGTTCCTAGTTCCTGTTGAAACACTTCCTTGGCGTTGGCCAAGATGTCTTTTAATCGTTCAGGTATGAAGTCATCATCATTTTTTTTCTTACTGGTCACCGTCAGTGCCTGAATGGAGTGCCAGTCTAAACGTATCTTCCTGATCCATTCACGTCTCAACAGCGGTGGACCACCATCTTGCAGAACGTATAAATACAACTTCTGTATTTCCTTGCCGTTGTATACAACAGGCACCCTTATTTTCCCTTTGGGGTATACTTTCTGCCCCGTATATGTTTTCAAGATAATGGATGTGTCTTTCAAAGGTATATGCGGAAATAGCCGCTCGTAATCCCGTCGACTTATGACGGTCAGAGCTGATCCTGTATCTAGCTCCATTTTAACTGGGGACCCCGCTATCGTGAGGGTAACCCAAATGGTCTGGTAATCTTCTTTGGCAATTACATTATGTAATTTGAGACAGCTTAGTCTCTTGTTTCCGGAGTCGCTATCGCTCTTCTGGTCTTCGGAGCTGCTGTCCGTCATCTTTTGTACCTTTCTGTACTTTTCCTTATTGATTTTTTTCCTGTCCATGGATTTTTTGTTTCCAGATCGGCATACACGTGCAATGTGTCCAATCTTTCCGCATTGCCTGCATGCTTTGTCCTTGAACCAGCAGTCCCTCTGGTCATGGGTGGATCTGCCACAGCGATAACATCTCTCGAAACCCTGTGCCATTTCATGGGTGCCGAAGTCCTGTGGCTTTTGCTGTATCTCTGCAGCTCCTCTTGCGGCTGCTTCGTATGATACAGCCACACTGAAAGCCTTGTCCAGTGTCAAATCTTTCTCAGAAAGTAGCCTTTTCTGTGTTCCTTCACTTAGGAGACCGCAGACGAATTTGTCTCGAAGAGATTCTGCTAGTCCTGCCCCGAATTGGCAGTGCTTTGACAGCTTCCTTAATTCGGTGAGGTAATCAGCGTTACTTTCATTCTTGTGCTGATTCCTCCTGAAGAATTTGAATCATTCCGCTATCAGCAGCGGTGTTGGGTTTAAGTGCTCCTGTAGGGTATCAACAATCTCCTTAAAATTCTTGTCCCTCGGTTTGGCTGGAGTGATTAAGTTTCGTAACAGCCCGTATGTCCTTGCGCTCATTAGATTTAGAAGTACTGATGCCTTTTTATCATCCTCTATTTCATTTGCTGTGCAATATACCTCCACTGTTTCCACATATGTGGTCCAATCCTCTATATCGCTATCGAAAGCAGTAATATTGCCAGTCTTAGGCATCCTGAAAAAAAAATGGTGCCTCCCGCGCTTTCCTTTCTTCCCCGCAGAAAAATATGGCGCCTCCCACGCTTTCCCGCCGCTGCCGCTGCTGACAACGCTGTTCTCCGCGGTTTTTATTTACATAGGTATTTTTAATAGGTGGAGACTCGTTCCCGCTGGACTCTCTGGGACTTTTCTCTCCCTCTGCTTGGTCCGATCGTTGACCTGCTTTGCAGCGCCGGCCATCTCCCGAGTGCTCCACCCTCTGTCTCTGTTTGCCTCCGCCTTCGCTGCTCAGCCCCGCTGCAGAGCCAGCCGATGGAGCCCCAGCCCGCCACCCAGGAAGGATTATTGCAGTACCTGCCACCAGCTCGGCTAGCTGGTGTAACCACAGTTTTTTTTTCTTTCTTGTTTTTCTTCGACTTTCGTCTGAGGAATCGATCTCCTTGAGGTGCTGCCAAATTGCAGGTAAGTCCGTATCCAATTCGTCGCCACTGTTGTATCCGTGTGTTAATGGAGACACGGAATGCAGGAGTTGGTTTCACAGGTGTTTACTGAACAAAGTCTGGAGGTGAACTAACAGATACAAGACACTATACAGGCTTATATAGCCCGAGTGGCCATTACTTGCATTACAGTACACAGGGGTCTCTTAAAGGCACATACACCACAGGAACGGTCACAGTTTCAGACAGTCTGTCCTGGGAGACAGTCACAGTGTCGCACACAGTCTGCCCTAGGGACAGTCACAGTGTCACACAGTCTGTCCTCGGGACGGTCACAGTTTCACACAGTCTGTCCTGGGGGACAGTCACTGTGTCAGACAGTCTATCCTGGGGGATGGTCACAGTGTCACACAGTCTGTCCTGGGGGACGGTCACAGTGTCACACAGTCTGTCCTGGGGGATGATCATAGTGTCGCACAGTCTGTCCTGGGGGACGGTCACAGTGTCAGACAGTCTATCCTGGGGGATGGTCACAGTGTCACACAGTCTGTCCTGGGGGACGGTCACAGTGTCACACAGTCTGTCCTGGGGGACGATCATAGTGTCGCACAGTCTGTCCTGGGGGACGGTCACAGTGTCACACACAGTCTGTCCTGGGGGACGGTCACGGTGTCACACAGTCTGTCCTGGGGGACAGTCACGGTGTCACACAGTTTGTCCTGGGGGACGGTCACAGTGTCGCACAGTCTGCCCTGGGGGACGGTCACAGTGTCACACAGTCAGTCCTGGGGAGGGCCACAGTGTCACACAGTCTGTCCTGGGAGACGGTCACAGTGTCACACACAGTCTGTCCTCGGGATGGTCACGGTATCACACAGCCTGTTCTGGGGGATGGTCACAGTGTCACACAGTCTGTCCTGGGAGACGGTCACAGTGTCACACAGTCTGTCTCGGGACGGTCATAGTGTCGCACAGTCTGTCCTGGGGGTCGGTCACGGTGTCACACAGCCTGTCCTGGGGATGGTCACAGTGTCACACAGTCTGTCGTGGGGGACGGTCACAGTGTCACTCGCAGTCTGTCCTGGGAGACGGTCACAGTGTCACACAGTCTGTCCTGGGGGATGGTCACAGTGTCACACAGTCTGTCCTGGGGGACAGTCACAGTGTTACACAGTCTGTCCTGGGGGACGGTCACAGTGCCATACAGTTCGTCCTGGGGGACGGTCACAGTGTCACACAGTCTGTCCTGGGGGACGGTCACAGTGTCACACAGTCTGTCCCGGGGGATGGTCACAGTGTCGCACAGACTGTCCTGGTTGATGGTCACGGTGTTACACAGTCTGTCCTGGGAGACGGTCACAGTGTCACACAGTCTGTCTCGGGACGGTCACAGTGTCGCACCGTCTGTCCTGGGGGTCGGTCACGGTGTCACACAGCCTGTCCTGGGGACGGTCACAGTGTCACACAGTCTGTCCTGGGGGACGGTCACAGTGTCACTCGCAGTCTGTCCTGGGAGACGGTCACAGTGTCACACAGTCTGTCCTGGGGGATGGTCACAGTGTCACACAGTCTGTCCTGGGGGACAGTCACAGTGTTACACAGTCTGTCCTGGGGGACGGTCACAGTGCCATACAGTTCGTCCTGGGGGACGGTCACAGTGTCACACAGTCTGTCCTGGGGGACGGTCACAGTGTCACACAGTCTGTCCTGGGGGATGGTCACAGTGTCGCACAGACTGTCCTGGTTGATGGTCACGGTGTTACACAGTCTGTCCTGGGAGACGGTCACAGTGTCACACAGTCTGTCCTGGGGGACGGTCACTGTGTCACACAGTCTCTCCTGGGGGATGGTCACAGTGTCACACAGTCTGTCCTGGGGGACAGTCACAGTGTTACACAGTCTGTCCTGGGGGACGGTCACAGTGCCATACAGTTCGTCCTGGGGGACGGTCACAGTGTCACACAGTCTGTCCTGGGGGACGGTCAAAGTGTCACACAGTCTGTCCTGGGGGATGGTCACAGTGTCGCACAGACTGTCCTGGTTGATGGTCACGGTGTTACACAGTCTGTCCTGGGAGACGGTTACAGTGTCACACAGTCTGTCCTGGGGGACGGTCACAGTGTCACTTGCAGTCTGTCCTGGGAGACGGTCACAGTGTCACACAGTCTGTCCTGGGGGATGGTCACAGTGTCACACAGTCTGTCCTGGGGGACAGTCACAGTGTTACACAGTCTGTCCTGGGGGACAGTCACAGTGTTACACAGTCTGTCCTGGGAGATGGTCACAGTGTCACACAGTCTGTCCTGGGGGATGGTCACAGTGTCACACAGTCTGTCCTGGGGGACAGTCACAGTGTCACACAGTCTGCCCTGGGGGACGGTCACAGTGTCACACACAGTCTGCCCTGGGGGACGGTCACAGTGTTACACAGTCTGTCCTGGGGGAGCGTCACGGTGTCACACAGTTTGTCCTGGGGGACGGTCACGGTGTCACACAGTCTGTCCTGGGGACGGTCACAGTGTCACACAGCCTGTCCTGGGGGACGGTCACAGTGTCACACAGTCTGTCCTGGGGGATGGTCACAGTGTTACACAGTCTGTCCTGGGGTACGGTCACAGTGTCACACAGTCTGTCCTGGGGGACGGTCACAGTGTCACACAGTCTGTCCTGGGGGACGGTCACAGTGTTACACAGTCTATCCTGGGGGACGGTCACAGTGTTACACAGTCTGTCCTGGGGGACGGTCACAGTGTCACACAGTCTGTCCTGGGGGACGGTCACAGTGTCACACAGTCTGTCCTGGGGGACAGTCACAGTGTCACACACAGTCTGTCCTGAGGGATGGCTACAGTTTCACACAGTCTGTCCTGGGAACGGTCACAGTGTCACACAGTCTATCCTGGGGGACGGTCACGGTGTCACACAGTCTGTCCTGGGGGACGGTCACGGTGTCACACAGTCTGTCCTGGGGGACGGTCACAGTGTCACACAGTCTGTCCTGGGGGACGGTCACAGTGTCGCACACAGTCTGTCCTGAGGGACGGTCACAGTGTCACACACAGTCTGTCCTGAGGGACGGTCACAGTGTCACACACAGTCTGTCCTGAGGGATGGTCACAGTGTCACACAGCCTGCCCTGTGGGATGGTCACAGTGTCAGACAGTCTGTCCTGGGGGACGGTCACAGTGTCAAACAGTCTGTCCTGGGGGACGGTCACAGTGTTACACAGTCTGTCCTGGGGGATGGTCACAGTGTCACACACAGTCTGTCCTGGGGGACGGTCACAGTGTCACACACAGTCTGTCCTGGGGGACGGTCACGGTGTTACACAGACTGTCCTGGGGGATGGTCACAGTGTCACACACAGTCTGTCCTGGGGGACGGTCACAGTGTCACACAGTCTGTCCTGAGGGACGGTCACAGTGTCACACACAGTCTGCCCTGTGGGGTGCTCACAGTGTCACACAGACTGTCCTGGGGGACGGTCACAGTGTCACACAGTCTGTCCTGAGGGACGGTCACAGTGTCACACAGTCTGTCCTGGGGGACGGTCACAGTGTTACACACAGTCTGTCCTGGGGATGGTCACAGTGTCACACACAGTCTGTCCTGGGGGACGGTCACAGTGTTACACAGTCTGTCCTGGGGGACGGTCACAGTGTCACACAGTCTGTCCTGGGGGACGGTCACAGTGTTACACAGTCTGTCCTGGGGGACGGTCACAGTGTTACACAGTCTGTCCTGGGGGATGGTCACAGTGTCACACACAGTCTGTCCTGGGGGACGGTCACAGTGTCACACACAGTCTGTCCTGGGGGACGGTCACGGTGTTACACAGACTGTCCTGGGGGATGGTCACAGTGTCACACACAGTCTGTCCTGGGGGATGGTCACAGTGTCACACACAGTCTGTCCTGGGGGACGGTCACAGTGTCACACACAGTCTGTCCTGGGGGACGGTCACAGTGTCACACACAGTCTGTCCTGGGGGACGGTCACGGTGTTACACAGACTGTCCTGGGGGATGGTCACAGTGTCACACACAGTCTGTCCTGGGGGACGGTCACAGTGTCACACAGTCTGTCCTGGGGGACGGTCACAGTGTCACACAGTCTGTCCTGAGGGACGGTCACAGTGTCACACAGTCTGTCCTGGGGGACGGTCACAGTGTTACACACAGTCTGTCCTGGGGATGGTCACAGTGTCACACACAGTCTGTCCTGGGGGACGGTCACAGTGTTACACAGTCTGTCCTGGGGGACGGTCACAGTGTCACACAGTCTGTCCTGGGGGACGGTCACAGTGTTACACAGTCTGTCCTGGGGGACGGTCACAGTGTTACACAGTCTGTCCTGGGGGATGGTCACAGTGTCACACACAGTCTGTCCTGGGGGACGGTCACAGTGTCACACACAGTCTGTCCTGGGGGACGGTCACGGTGTTACACAGACTGTCCTGGGGGATGGTCACAGTGTCACACACAGTCTGTCCTGGGGGACGGTCACAGTGTCACACAGTCTGTCCTGAGGGACGGTCACAGTGTCACACACAGTCTGCCCTGTGGGGCGCTCACAGTGTCACACAGACTGTCCTGGGGGACGGTCACAGTGTCACACAGTCTGTCCTGAGGGACGGTCACAGTGTCACACAGTCTGTCCTGGGGGACGGTCACAGTGTTACACACAGTCTGTCCTGGGGATGGTCACAGTGTCACTCACAGTCTGTCCTGGGGGATGGTCACAGTGTTACACAGTCTGTCCTGGGGGACGGTCACAGTGTCACACAGTCTGTCCTGGGGGACGGTCACAGTGTTACACAGTCTGTCCTGGGGGACGGTCACAGTGTTACACAGTCTGTCCTGGGGGATGGTCACAGTGTCACACACAGTCTGTCCTGGGGGACGGTCACAGTGTCACACACAGTCTGTCCTGGGGGACGGTCACGGTGTTACACAGACTGTCCTGGGGGATGGTCACAGTGTCACACACAGTCTGTCCTGGGGGATGGTCACAGTGTCACACACAGTCTGTCCTGGGGGACGGTCACAGTGTCACACACAGTCTGTCCTGGGGGACGGTCACAGTGTCACACACAGTCTGTCCTGGGGGACGGTCACGGTGTTACACAGACTGTCCTGGGGGATGGTCACAGTGTCACACACAGTCTGTCCTGGGGGACGGTCACAGTGTCACACAGTCTGTCCTGGGGGACGGTCACAGTGTCACACAGTCTGTCCTGAGGGACGGTCACAGTGTCACACAGTCTGTCCTGGGGGACGGTCACAGTGTTACACACAGTCTGTCCTGGGGATGGTCACAGTGTCACACACAGTCTGTCCTGGGGGACGGTCACAGTGTTACACAGTCTGTCCTGGGGGACGGTCACAGTGTCACACAGTCTGTCCTGGGGGACGGTCACAGTGTTACACAGTCTGTCCTGGGGGACGGTCACAGTGTTACACAGTCTGTCCTGGGGGATGGTCACAGTGTCACACACAGTCTGTCCTGGGGGACGGTCACAGTGTCACACACAGTCTGTCCTGGGGGACGGTCACGGTGTTACACAGACTGTCCTGGGGGATGGTCACAGTGTCACACACAGTCTGTCCTGGGGGACGGTCACAGTGTCACACAGTCTGTCCTGAGGGACGGTCACAGTGTCACACACAGTCTGCCCTGTGGGGCGCTCACAGTGTCACACAGACTGTCCTGGGGGACGGTCACAGTGTCACACAGTCTGTCCTGAGGGACGGTCACAGTGTCACACAGTCTGTCCTGGGGGACTGTCACAGTGTTACACACAGTCTGTCCTGGGGATGGTCACAGTGTCACACACAGTCTGTCCTGTGGGACGGTCACAGTGTTACACAGTCTGTCCTGGGGGACGGTCACAGTGTTACACAGTCTGTCCTGAGGGGCGCTCACAGCGTCACATCATGGAGAGCAGATCCCTGTTTGGAGGAAGTTCCCAAGTGTTTGAGAATACATGTACCTCCTGTCGGAGCCCTCGGTTGTTCATCCCTTGCCCGCTGCTTTTGGGAAAGGTGAGCCTTCCCGGGGAATCAGCCTTTCCTTCCAGCTTTTCCAGGTTCGCTGTGGATTGTATAGTACGGTGCTGCCCCCTGGAGGGGGATAGGATGAAGCACGTCACTAGAAGTCCAGCACTGGTCTGGAGAGTGTTCCACCGTAATGAATGGATGGGCCGGAGTTTGTAGTAGAAATCACGATGAGGCTAAAAGCGCTCACCGTTATTTACGTGTAAATCGGACATCATCTTCTGGCGACCGTATATGTGCAGTTAAACGCGGAAATCAGGAAGTTGCTGGCCGAGATGCGCTGCTCCTCTCGAAGTTGAACGATATCCCGAGACTCACTGTTCAAATACATGGAACAGCATGAAGTTGCTGTACTTACCTGATGTATACAAGCTATACTCACTGGAAGAAGTTGGGGCTTTTCCATTTCAGTGTAACTACCCATTTAATGACATGGTAACTCAATCACTGCCAAACAACCTCTGGAACTTTGGAGCATCCCTGATTATAATCGCTCCACCACTAGTGGCCGTACCTTCAGCTGCCTGGGCCCCAAGCTCCGGAATTCCCTCCCTAAACCATTCCGCCTCGCTACCTCTCTCTCCTCCTTTCAGACGCCCCTTAAAACCTACCTCTTTGACCAAGCTTTTGGTCACCTGCCCTAATTTATCCTTATGTGGATTTGTGTCAAATTTCTGGTCTTAAAATACTCCTGTGCAGCGCCTTGGGATGTTTTACTACGTTAAAGGCGCTATATAAATACAAGTTGTTGTTGTTGTTACAAATGTGGGTTCTCATTCCTTCAGATTGTAATTAATGTTGGAGATTTTAAAAAATGTAAACTTTTGTTTTACTTTTTCATTCTGTCTCTTTTTTCTCTCTCAATATTTTTTCCCCGCCCTTTGTTTTGTTTCTGTACCTGAGTTGACATTGAATTCACGATTAAAACTGTCCCTTCCTGGTTCAGACTCTGTGCAGCTCATTAACGATTCATCAATCTGATTGGATGAGGAGACACACATTTGCTTGCCCAGTTCACACATGTCAAAGATGCCCTGTAGAGGTCGCTGCGCTTTTTAGATAGTTGGCTGACAGCAATTTGTGGTGCGAAAGCCCATCGAAAGTCTGTGGCCAACTGCAAGTGTAATAAATCGCTGTCGCTGTTTGCTCGCTGCTCACAGCAGAATCCGGCCCAATATTTTAGGCTAAAAGCAAACGATTCACTCCCGTCTGGTACTGTACGGCCCGTGTGTGTCTCAGTGTCATCTCCTGCACATGTGCTGCACACAGCGGGTAAAAGGGAATGATTCAATCCCGTCTGCTACTGTACAGCCCGTGTGTGTCTCAGTGTCAGCTCCTGTACATGTACAGCACACAGCGGGTAAAAGGGAACGATTCACTCCTGTCTGGTACTGTACGGCCTGTGTGTGTCTCAGTGTCAGCTCCTGTACATGTACAGCACACAGTGGGTAAAAGGGAACGATTCACTCCTGTCTGGTACTGTACGGCCTGTGTGTGTCTCAGTGTCAGCTCCTGTACATTGTACAGCACACAGCAGGTAAAAGGGAATGATTCACTCCTGTCTGGTACTGTACGGCCTGTGTGTGTCTCAGTGTCAGCTCCTGTACATGTACAGTACACAGTGGGTAAAAGGGAATGATTCACTCCTGTCTGGTACTGTACGGCCTGTGTGTGTCTCAGTGTCAGCTCCTGTACATGTGCAGTACACAGTGGGTAAAAGGGAATGATTCACTCCTGTCTGGTACTGTACGGCCCGTGTGTGCCTCAGTGTCAGCTCCTGTACATTGTATAGTACACAGCGGGTAAAAAGTAACGATTCACTCCCATCTGGTACTGCACGGCCCGTGTGTGTCTCAGTGTCAGCTCCTGTACATGTACAGCACACACGGGGAAAGTTGAACGATTCAATCCCATCTGGTACTGTACGGCCCATGTGTGTCTCAGTGTCAGCTCCTGCACATGTACAGCACACAGCGGGTAAAAAGGAACGATTCACTCCCGTCTGGTGCAGGTCAGGTGTTAAGGCAGCAGTAGCCATTTTGCTTCATTCTCCACCGCAACCCACAGCTTTTTGGGGTGTTATCGCAGAGTGAGGGAAATGTCACCTAGTACAGGAGGCATCACTCTTTTGAGCTTTCATCTGTATCTAACGCTGTGCTGTACCTGCCCCAGGAGAGTTTGATGGGACAGTGTAGAGGGAGCTTTACTCTGTATCTAACCCGTGCTATACCTGCCCCAGGAGTGTTTGATGGGACAGTGTAGAGGGAGATTTACTCTGTATCTACCCCGTGCTGTACCTGCCCTGGGAGTGTTTGATGGGACAGTGCAGAGGGAGCTTTACTCTGTATCTACCCTGTGCTGTACCTGCCCTGGGAGTGTTTGATGGGACAGTGTAGAGGGAGATTTACTCTGTATCTACCCCGTGCTGTACCTGCCCTGGGAGTGTTTGATGGGACAGTGTAGAGGGAGCTTTACTCTGTATCTAACCCGTGCTGTACCTGCCCCAGGAGTGTGTGATGGGACAGTGTAGAGGGAGCTTTACTCTGTATCTAACCTGTGGTGTACCTGCCCTGGGAGTGTTTGATGGGACAGTGTAGAGGGAGCTTTACTCTGTATCTAACCTGTGCTGTACCTGCCCTGGGAGTGTTTGATGGGACAGTGTAGAGGGAGCTTTACTCTGTATCTAACCCGTGCTGTACCTGCCCTGGGAGTGTTTGATGGGACAGTGTAGAGGGAGCATTACTCTGTATCTAAGCTGTGCTGTACCTGCCCTGCGAGTGTTTGATGGGACAGTGTAGAGGGAGCTTCGCTCTGTATCTAACCCGTGCTGTACGTGCCCTGGGAGTGTTTGATGAGGCAGTGCAGAGGGAGCTTTGCTCTGTATCTAACCCATGAAGTACCTGCCCTGGGAGTGTTTGAGGGGACAGTGTAGAGGGAGCTATTCTCTGTATCTAACCTACGCTGTACCTGCTATGGGAGTGTTTGATGGGACAGTTTAGAGGGAGCTTTACTCTGTATCTAACCCATGCTGTACTTGCCCTGGTTGTGTTTGATGGGACAGTGTAGAGGGAGCATTGCTCTGTATCTAACCCGTGCTGTACCTGCCCTGGGAGTGTTTGATGGGACAGTGTAGAGGGAGCTTTACTCTGTATCTAACCCGTGCTCTACCTGCCCTGGGAGAGTTTGATGGGGGAGTGTAGAGGGAGCTGTACTCGCTATCTAACCCATGCTGTACATGCCCTGGGAGTGTTTGATGGGACAGTGTCGAGGGACCTTTACTCAGTATCCAACCTGTGCTGTACCTGCCCTGGGAGTGTTTGATGGGACAGTGCAGAGGGAGCTTTAATCTATATCTAGCCTGTGCTGTACCTGCCCTGGGAGTGTTTGATGGGACAGTGTAGAGGTAGCTTTACTCGGTATCTACCTCGTGCTGTACCTGCCCTGGATGTGTTTGATGGGACAGTGTAGAGGGAACTGTACTCTGTAATTAACCCGTGCTGTACCTGCCCTGGGAGTGTTTGATGGGACAATGTAGAGGGAGCTTTACTCTGTATCTAACCCGTGCTGTTCATGCCCAGGGTATGTTTGAGGGGGCCGTGTAGAGGGTGCTTTCCTCTGTATCTAACCCGTGATGCACCTGGTCTGGGAGTGTTAGCTGGAACAGTGTAGGGGGAGATTTACTCTGTATCTAACCTGTGCTGTACCTGCCCTGGGAGTGTTTGTTGGAACAGTATAGAGGGAGCATTACTCTGTATCTAAGCTGTGCTGTACCTGCCCTGCGAGTGTTTGATGGGACAGTGTAGAGGGAGCTTCGCTCTGTATCTAACCCGTGCTGTACGTGCCCTGGGAGTGTTTGATGAGGCAGTGCAGAGGGAGCTTTGCTCTGTATCTAACCCATGCAGTACCTGCCCTGGGAGTGTTTGCGGGGACAGTGTAGAGGGAGCTATTCTCTGTATCTAACCTGCGCTGTACCTGCTATGGGAGTGTTTGATGGAACAGTGTAGAGGGAGATTTTCTCTGCATCTAACTCGCGCTGTACCTGCCCTGGGCGTGTTTGATGGTACAGTGTAGACGGAGCTTTACTCTGTGTCTAACCTGTGCTGTACCTGCCCTGGGAGTGTTTGATGGAACAGTATACAGGGAGCATTACTCTGTACCTAACCTGTGCTGTACCTGCCCTGCGAGTGTTTGATGGGACAGTGTAGAGGGAGCTTCGCTCTGTATCTAACCCGTGCAGTACCTGCCCTGGGAGTGTTTGAGGGGACAGTGTAGAGGGAGCTATTCTCTGTATCTAACCAGCGCTGTACCTGCTATGGGAGTGTTTGATGGGACAGTTTAGAGGGAGCTTTACTCTGTATCTAACCCATGCTGTACTTGCCCTGGTTGTGTTTGATGGGACAGTGTAGAGGGAGCATTGCTCTGTATCTAACCCGTGCTGTACCTGCCCTGGGAGTGTTTGATGGGACAGTGTAGAGGGAGCTTTACTCTGAATCCAACCCGTGCTGTACCGGCCTGGCAGTGTTTGATGGGACAGTGTAGAGGGAGCTTTACTCTGTATCTAACCCATGCTGTACCTGCCCTGGGTGTTTTTGTTGGGACAGTGTAGAGGGAGCTTTGCTCTGTATCTAACCCATGCTGTACCTGCCCTGGGAGTGTTTGATGGGACTGTGTAGAGGGAGCTTCACTCTGTATCTAACCCGTGCTGTACCTGCCCTGGGAGTGTTTGATGGGACAGTGTAGAGGGAGCTTTACTCTGTATCTAACCCATGGTGCACCACCCCTGCGTGATTTTGTTGGGACAGTGTAGATGGAGCTTTACTCAGTACCTAACCTGTGCTGTACATGCCCTGGGTGTGTTTGATGAGACAATGTAGAGGGTGCTTCACTCTGTATCTAACCCGTGCTGCACCTGCCCTGGGAGTGTTTGATGGGACAGTGTAGAGGGAGCTTTACTCTGCATCTAACCCATGCTGTACCTGCCCTGGGAGTGTTTGATGGGACAGTGTAGAGGGAGCTTTACTCTGCATCTAACCCATGCTGTACCTGCCCTGGGTGTTTTTGTTGGGACAGTGTAGAGGGAGCATTACTCTGTATCTAACGTGTGCCGCACCTGCCTTGCCATTGTTTGATGCGACAGTGTAGAGGGTGATTTGCTCTGTATCTAACCCGTGCTGTACCTCCCATGGGAGTGTTTGATGGGACAGTGTAGAGGGAGCTTTACACTGGCCCAGAAATTCGGGTCTCCACGGGTGAGTACGCATGGGGTACTCACCCGTAGGCCCGATGGAAGTGCCGGTTTCCTGCATGCACTGCGCATGCGCAGGAAACCGGCACTTCCGTTCCTCTGAACGAAGAGGTTCACAGGTCGAACGCGTGTGCGGGCGAGGCTGCGCGTGCGCATCAAACTTACGTTTTTTTACAGGTTTCTCCGGGAACGTAAGCCTGCAGGAGTTAGAAATGTAAAAAGCAGGCGTAAGGCCGCTTTTTACAAGGTAAGTGGTGAATTAATGAAAATTAAAACATTTTTTCCACAGGTTTATTATTTTTAAATACTTTAAAGCAAGGTCATTTATTTTTAGCCCCGTTAGAATATAAAATTATTTTTTTCATAAATTTAAATTATTGTTTAAAATAGTTATTTCATGTAATTTATAGTTTATTTTAAAAATGTCATTTAAAAAAAATGTATTTCAAGGTTTATGCTATTTTGGGGCCGTAGTATTTATAAGTCTTGACAGCACTTCCTGTCAGACTTTTGAATGGAGCATTCCCTGCTCCGATTGGCTGCCCATGGCCCACGTGATCCCAGGGGACGCATCGAACTAGCTGCGCCCCTGGGATACGCAAGCACTGCGCGCCGGCAGTTGGACCAGGCCCCGGATCGGAATTCCACGGGGCCCACAGCTCAACGGCCGGCGCGCAAGGTAAGTGCAGATCGGGGGCTTGCACCCGCGGGAAGCCCCCGGCCCGAATTTCTGGGCCAATGTATCTAACCCGTGCTGTACCTGCCCTGGGTGTGCTTGATGGGACATTGCAGAGGGAGTTTTACTCTGCATCTAACCTTTGCTGTACCTGCCCTGGGAGTATTTGATGGGACAGTGTAAAGGGAGCTTTACTCTGTATCTAACCTGTGATTTATGTGCCCTGGGAGTGTTTGATGGAAAAGTGTAGAGGGAGCTTTTCTCTGTATCTAACCCGTGCTGTACGTGCCCTGGGTGTGTTTGATGGGAAAGTGTAGAGGGAGCTTTGCTCTGTATCTAACCCGTAATGTATCTGCCCTGGGAGTGTTTGATGGGTCAGTGTAGAGGGAGCTTTACTCTGTATCTACCCCGTGTTGTACCTGACCTGGGAGCGATTGATGGGACAGTGTAGAGGGAGCTTTACTCTGCATCTAACCCGTGCTGTACCTGCCCTGGGAGTGTTTGATGGGACAGTGTAGAGGGGGCTTTACTCTGTATCTAACCCGTGCTGTACCTGCCCTGCGAGTGCTTGATGGGACAGTGTAGAGGGAGCTTTACTCTGTATCTATCCATGATTTACGTGCCCTGGGAGTGTTTGATGGAACAGTGTAGAGGGAGCTTTACTCTGTATCTAACTCGTGCTGTACGTTCCCTGGGTGTGTTTGATGGGAAAGTGTAGAGGGAACTTTGCTCTGTATCTAACCCGTGCTGTACGTTCCCTGGGAGTGTTTGATGGGATAGTGTAGAGGGAACTTTGCTCTGTATCTAACCCATGCTGTACCTGGCCTGGGAGCGTTTGATGGGACAGTGTAGAGGGAGCTTTACACTGAATCTAACCCGTGCTGTACGTTCCCTGGGTGTGTTTGATGGGACAGTGTAGAGGGAACTTTCCTCTGTATCAAACCCATGCTATACCTGCCCTGGGAGTGTTTGATGGGACAGTATGTAACATTCTCAAAATTCACAGATCCCCCAAAGCTAGAAGTAAACCCTAAGGAAAATGACTTTTGAATCTTTCTAACAAGCTTCAGGATGATAAAATACGCATTGGGCCTAACAGAGGGTGATTCAAGGTCGGAAACCAAGATTTGGCATTTTAAAAGGTATGTTGCGCCTGTAAAGAGAGAAAAGGCTGCAACAGGGAATGGGATCATCCTCTGTAAAGGCAGTTTGGGTACTGGAGTAAATCAAATTGTCTGGGGAACTGTGTAACCTCACTCAGCCCCGATCAGACATTAACATCCTAACAATCGACCCACGGAGGAGCAGTCCCCACCCAAAACACAGGACCCATCCAAAACATGCATAATGCAAATCACCTCGCCAACCTACATAGAAATCTCAGGCTCAGACAGGAGACTGGAAACCTGAGTATTGTAATGTATGTACCTTTAAGAGGAACTATGTTTTTGAAGCCCCTGTATACTGTAGTACCAGTAGTGACCACTCGGGTACATAAGCCTGTGTAGCGTCTTGTGTAGTTAGTTCACCTCCAGACTTTGTTCAGTAAACACTTGTTAAATCAACTCCTGCATTCCGTGTCTCCATTAACACACGGATCTAACAGTGGCGACGAGTTAGAAACGAACTTAACTGCAATTCGGCAGCACCTCAAGGAAATTGATTCCTCAGACGAAGGTCGAAGCCAGAAGCAAGAAAAAAAAATAAAAAAAAATAAATAACTCGAAGAAACTCGAAAACGAGGGCCAGGCTTGGTCTCCAGTCTGTGGTTTCCCCAGCTAAACGGGCTGGTGGCAGGTAGTGCACTGATCCTTCCTGGGCTGCGGCGGGCTAGAGCTCGATTGGGTGGCTCTGCAACGGGGCCGGGCAGCGAGTCGGGAAGCAGAAGCAAAGAGAGAGAGAGGGTGGAGCACTCAGGGCGCGTCCGATGCTGCAAAGCAGGTCGGCGTTCGGACCGAGTAGAGGAAGGGGAAAGTCCCAGAGGGTCCGCTCCATGACGGGAACGGTTCTCCAAGTAACGGAGAAACTATTGAAGAGATATATATTTTTAAAAAATAGAAATATTGCGAAAAGCTGCAGGTCGCAACGGGAACCGCGGAGAACAGCGTTGGCAGCAGCGGCAGCGGCGGGAAAGCACAGGAGGCGCCATCTCAACTCGGCGGGGAAGAAAGAAAAGCGCGGGAGGCGCCAGTTTGATCCATCGGGGACGGAGGAAAAACGCGGGAAGCGCCATTTTAGATTTTCAAGATGCCGAAGACTGGCAATATTATTGCTTTCGATAGTGATATAGAAGATTGGACCACATATGTGGAAAGAGTGGAGGTATATTGCAAGGCGAATGAAGTAGCGGATGATAAAAAGGCATCGGTACTTCTAAATCTGATGGGCGTGAGGACATACGGGCTGTTACGAAACTTGATCACTCCAGCCAAACCGATGGACAAGAATTTTAAGGAGATTGTTGATACCTTACAAGAGCACTTAAACCCAACACCACTGCTGATAGCGGAACAATTCAAATTCTTCAGGAGGAATCAGCACAAGAATGAAAGTAACGCTGATTACCTCACCGAATTATGAAAGCTGTCAAAGCACTGCCAATTCGGGGCAGGACTGGCAGATTCTCTCCGAGACAAATTCGTCTGCGGTCTCCTAAGTGAAGGAACACAGAAAAGACTACTTTCTGAGAAAGATTTGACACTGGACAAGGCTTTCAGTGTGGCTGTATCATACGAAGCAGCAGCAAGAGGAGCTGCAGAGATACAGCAAAAGCCACAGGACTTCGACACCCATGAAATGACACAGGGTTTCGAGAGATGTTATCGCTGCGGCAGATCCACCCATGACCAGAAGGACTGCTGGTTCAAGGACAAAGCATGCAGGCAATGCAGAAAGATGGGACACATTGCACGTGTATACAGATCTGGAAAGAAATCCACTGACAGTAAAAAGGTCAATAAGGAAAAGTACAGAAAGGTACAAATGATGACGGACAGTAGCTCCGAAGACCAGAAGAGCGATAGCGACTCCGGAAACAAGAGACTAAGCTGTCTCAAATTACATAATGTAATTGCCAAAGAAGATTACCAGACCATTTGGGTTACCCTCACGATAGCGGGGTCCCCGGTCAAAATGCAGCTAGATACAGGATCAACTCTGACCGTCATAAGTCGACGGGATTACGAACGGCTATTTCCGCATATACCTTTGAAAGACACATCCATTATCTTGAAGACATATACGGGGCAGAAAGTATACCCCAGAGGGAAAATAAGGGTGCCTGTTGTATACAACGGCAAGGAAATACAGAAGTTGTATTTATACGTTCTGCAAGACGGTGGTCCACCGTTGTTGGGACGTGAATGGATCAGGAAGATACGTTTAGACTGGCACTCCATTCAGGCACTGACGGTGACCAGTAAGAAAAAAAACGATGATGACGTCATACCTGGACGATTAAAAGACATCTTGGCTAACGCCAAAGAAGTGTTTCAACAGCAACTAGGAACCCTGAAAGGCGCCACCGCCTCAATAAAAGTGGAAGATGCGGCAATTCCCAAGTTTTTTAAGGCAAGGCCGGTGCCATACGCAATTCGTCCAGCCGTCGAGGCAGAGCTGGAGAATTTGGAAAAAGCAGGCGTGTTATCCAAGGTAGATTGGAGCGAGTGGGCAACACCCATCATCCCGGTCATGAAGAAAACGTTGAATAATGATAAATCTGAAGAACAGAGAAAAGTTCGCATCTGTGGGGACTTCAAGGTGACTGTAAACCCGGTTCTTCACACGGTACAGTATCCTCTTCCGAGGATAGAAGATATTTTCGCCTCACTATCCGGAGGGAAACGTTTCACCAAAATTGACTTAGCACAGGCATATCTACAGATGGAGGTTGAGGAGGCCTCTAAAAAGTATCTCACGATAAACACGCACAAAGGCCTGTACCAGTACAATCGACTGGTTTTCAGAGTGGCATCAGCTCCGGCTATCTGGCAAAGAGCTATGGAGCAAGTCCTGCAAGGGATTCCGGGGACTCAATGCTACCTAGACGACATCCTTGTAACAGGAGAAAATGACAACGAGCACCTTGCCAACTTGGAGCAGATGTTCACGAGGCTGAGAGAATGGGGCCTACGAGCAAATCGCCCCAAGTGCGAATTTTTCCAGAAACAAATATCATATTGTGGCCATGTCATTAACGAAGAAGGGTTGCATAAGTCATCTGAAAAAATTGAAGCGGTCGTAAAGGCCCCAGCGCCTGAAAATGTCTCACAATTAAGGTCGTTCCTGGGATTAGTAAATTACTATCATAAATTTTTACCAAACTTGTCGACGGTTCTGCACCCGCTTAATGCACTGCTACAAACGGGAGTAGTTTGGAAATGGAGCGAAGACTGTAAACGTGCCTTCCATAAATGCAAAGGCTTGATCACGTCCAAGGAAGTGTTGGCTCATTACAACCCATCACTGCCAATCAGACTGGCGTGCGATGCATCACCTTACGGCTTGGGAGCGGTATTATCGCATAGATTCCCTGATGGCTCGGAGCGGCCGATAGCTTTTGCGTCACGCTCATTGAACTCAGCTGAGCGTAACTATGCCCAGATCGACAGGGAGGCACTCAGCCTGGTGTGGGGAGTGAAGAAATTCAACCATTACCTACACGGACAAAAATTTACCTTGTTGACTGACCATCAACCCCTCGTCTCCATATTCAACCCTAAAAAGGGCGTTCCCATTACGACAGCGCAAAGGCTACAGAGGTGGTCCCTTTTCCTAGGGGCACACCAATATGACATAGAATACAAAGGAACAAAACAGCATGGGAATGCTGACGGGTTATCGCGCCTACCGTTGCCAACGGTGGAAGAGGCGCCTACAGTGGACCCAGTGGAGATGTTCCACTCGACCATAGTGGAATGTCTACCGTTGACAAATTCTACCATTGAAACGGAAACGCGAAATGACCCGACTCTCTCACAAGTCTACGATTTAACGGTGAAGGGATGGCCATCACATGGCGAATCACTGTTGCCAGCATTCTCGCAAAGAAGAGAACAGCTGTCAGTGTGCCGAGGAACCTTGATGTGTGGATCCAGAGTGGTGATTCCACCCAAACTCCAGGATAAAGTGCTAAAGGAGCTTCACGAGGGGCATCTGGGTGGAGTGAAAATGAAGAACTTAGCCAGAGCGTTTGTGTGGTGGCCAGGTATCGATGGAGACAGCGAAGAAATGACCAAGAGCTGTCTAGGATGCCAGAAGGTCCAAAACGCCCCACCACAAGCCCCTCTACATCCATGGGAGTGGCCCTCATCTCCATGGCAAAGGGTACACATCGACTTTGCTGGTCCATTTATGGACTCAATGTTCTTAATCGCGGTGGATGCACACTCCCAGTGGCTGGAGGTAATAAAGATGTCCTCCACCACCACGGAAAAAACCATCACCGTATTAAGGACCATATTCGCCAGGAATGGGCTGCCTGAACAGATCTGTTCTGATAATGGACCGCAATTTGTATCCGAAGAATTCAGGAAGTTCTTAAAAAACAATGGGGTTAAGCACTACACGTCCGCCCCATACCATCCCACCACCAATGGATTGGCTGAAAGGTTTGTCCAGACCTTCAAGAAGGCCATAAAGGCCATGGGTAATGAAGACATAAATCTACAACATAAGGTAGATAACTTCTTGTTTGCGTACAGGAATGCAACACATGTAGTTACAAACTAACCCCCGCCATGATGTTTTTCAATAGAAGACTAAGATGCCGGCTGGATTTGGTCAAGCCAAACGTCAGAAGGGACGTAGAGAACCAGCAATTTCAAAGCATGAATGAAAGGCCAACTAGAACCTTCCAGATAGGTCAACCAGTTTTGGCCCGGGACTACCGAACCGAGAAATGGCAGCCTAGAACTATTTGCACACGACTAGGACCGTTGATGTATACCGTGGACATTGGAGAAAGCATAATAAGGCGCCATGCTGACCAGATCATAGAGTCATCCGAAAAAGGACAACCTACACCACAACTCTATACGCCTCGTGATGAAGCAGAGATACCCATAGTATCTACCTCCGATCCGGTGATACTGGGACCAGATGAACCCAACACTGGCATTGAAGCTGAATCGACCTTGCCAAAAGAACCTACTACACCACCGAAACCTACTATACCACCGAGGCATTATCCGGACCGAGTCAGGAAGCCTCCAGAGAGACTGAATTTGTAATTGATTAACTTCAGCAAATGTGTATATTATTGTTCTTGTAAAAATGTTATTTAATGATTACTTAAAATGTTATGTACTATTTATCTAAAAGGGGAGGAATTGTAGTGTATGTACCTTTAAGAGGAACTATGTTTTTGAAGCCCCTGTATACTGTAGTACCAGTAGTGACCACTCGGGTATATAAGCCTGTGTAGCGTCTTGTGTAGTTAGTTCACCTCCAGACTTTGTTCAGTAAACACTTGTTAAATCAACTCCTGCATTCCGTGTCTCCATTAACACACGGATCTAACAAGTATAGCTATGACAATTAACTAGGAGCTCAACAGCTCATTGAACAATCAGTGCAGCATCCCGGAACCATTTTACACATTTCTAATCAAGTTACCATTAACGAGCCCGCCCAAATCAAACAATAAACCGGGACTGATTTGGCGCGCAGGTTAGAGGCCCCTCAAAGTATAATTGAAGGTCTGTTTTCTCAGGAAGACAGTTCTCTCTAGAAGCAACACACAAGAAGAAACCGGAGCATTGAGACGGGGCAGCATCCTACCGTACACCCAAGTTCAACAGCTTCAGTGACCCAGGACATCATCAGACACATCGCGGCAACAAGAGCCTTACGGAACTACCAACAAAATATTACCAACAACCAACCTGGTAATATCGAGCCACCGCAACCAAAGAAAAACAACTCAGGAGAAAACCGAAGATTCAAAAGTTTTCCACTCTACAATCTATTCCTGACTTACCCCCGGGTAAGATTTTTACTTTAAAAAAACTCTAAACCCTATCTCTACAGAAGAAAAGTCGGTACTCACCCCATAAATCCAAAACACACCCTACTGCATCAGTGGACTCGTGAAGACTGACCAGCAGTCGAAGTCCTCTACCGCGTCCGGGGTATGGCAGACACCGACCAATACATCCAGCGAACCCCAAAACCATGAACCAGCTCAACAGTCAAGGATTCGTTTGGTGAGCATTATCCCTGGTCCTCTAGAGTTCAACTTAGCTAGGAAGTGAGATTGGGAGGGGTGAGGTATTTTCTACTGTATTTCCCTCATATGTATTAAAATGTTCCCCATTTTTATTAGCGTAATAAGAATGTTGTGTTGCATTTTCTTTCATGAATAAAGATCAAAGTTTCTTGCAGCAAAACCAGTTGTCTGCTGCATTTTTGTCACCCCCCCCCAAATAAGCCCAAGGGCTAGAATCAAGGGAGTGGGAGCAATTCGAACCGCTCATAAGTCAGGCTGACCCACACCACCCCCTACATAAGGGATGTGATACATTGGTCACTGTTTTTGAGGAAAAAACTACGATGGAAGAGAGGATTTCCTCTTACGTGTTCAAGAGAGTAAATATCACTAAGAAATGGGTGCTCAGTCTGTTGCGCGCTGATCGTCCAATAGACGCTGCAGCCAAATGGACTGAGAGCAAGGACCATAAGAAATCTGTGGAGAAAGCAATCTGGTTGGTAAGCTTCCAGCGACAGATACAGCTTTTGGATAAACATGTCGAGGCACTGGCAGCAGAGCTACGGGAGTCAGTTCAACAGTCTCACGCAAGGGCTCTAGCAGGGGAAAGGTTATTGGCAGAACTAAACACACAAAACGGGAAAAATGCAGCTAGTGGAAACACCCAGTAACAGACAGGAATACTTTCGGTGTCAGGTCACCAAAGCCAAAAACAATGAACTGGTGTTACGGGAAGAGAACGCCTGCCTCGCCAGGCAAGTAAGAGAGCAGGAGGAGAGGTTGAGAGACGTCCAGGCAGCTTACAAAATAGCAAGCACTAGGGGGTTTGAGGCAGGAGATCATGGCCCCTGTAAGAAACAAATTGAGAGTTTGAACCTTGCTCTGTCCAGGGCCAAAGGCATGGTATACCTAATAAGCCCGGGCATGGCCCAGGTGGACCTGGGAGAGCAAGGGGAAACTGTTTGGACTCCACCGGGGAACGACCCGGTTGGGCAGCAGGAGGGACAGATGATTTGTGAGGCCGGCAGGGAGTGCACACCACCACCACCTGTGGCGCCGGGTTTTAACTTGGTTTGGCAGCATGGAGAGGTGGGTGAGCCAATGCAAGAAGGGTCAGAGCCGGGGCCGATGTGCCCAATCCAGCAACAAAAGTTTGGCCCGCCCAGCGATGGTGGGGGTCAAGGACCCCTTGAAAGCCAATTCGTGGCTCCCCATGGCACCCAACAGCTTAGGGCTACGGTAAGCCACCTGAGTAAGCTCACTCAAAAAGGGGACCCCTCGGTCCACTTCATGGAAGTGGAACAGGCAGCAGGCATTAACTCCAAAATGGCAAAGATGCTACTTTTCTCCTGGATAGCAAACTCTACCAATCCCTCTCTGTGGAGAGCAGAAAGGAGCAGGGTAGATACGCTGTTATCCGGGAGGAAGTTCTGGAGGCCATGGGCATGAATGATGGAAGTCCCTTCTCCCGGGTGGAGAGGACAGCACAGCTCGCAGGGGAGACCCCACAGGCTTTCGCAGACAGGCTGTGGCCTGTGTACAGGAGTGCCTGTAATGGGGTTCTCGACCGGGCTCACCTGAGCCAGGATGAGCTGGCCCGCTGGCTCCGAAGCCTGGTGGCAAACAGCTTGCCGTGGATCAGAGCCAAGGCTGAGCTTTGGTTTGACCCGAAGGACCCCCGGGTCACCGAGGAGACAGTGGTCAGACAACTGACCCTGGCTCACCAGAACGGTAGAGGGACAGAAGAACACCCACCAAAAGGAAAAGTACATGAAGTAAAGCCTAGTCAGAATAAGAAAGTGGAAACAGGAAGGAGGTAACCTTTCCGATGCGAAGCGTTACTTCTTCGGGTGCGGGAAGAATGGGCATTGGAGAAGGGGCTGTAGGAATCCGTGGAAGGATAACACAGGAAAGAGTGCCCCAGCTCCTGCCCAAAAGACCGAGACACCGACCTCTCCCCCACGTTTGACTCATTCGTAGCTGCGCTCCGAACTTTATTAAATGGCCCAGGAAAGGTAGCCAGCACCACTGGTGCTTTAACCCCATCTGCCCCATACAACACAGGCCTATGACTAGAACCAGTGCAGCCTGTCTACCTGTGTCCCCTTGAATACGATGCATGGAAGAGACCGTATGTTCAGATGGAGGTGGAGAAGGTGAAAGGGACTTATCTGTTAGACACTGGAGCGTCGAGCACCATCGTCTATTCAGCTAACCCCGCCGCCTCACCTCTGTCTAACAGGGTCCCGTACAGCTTAGTGGGGTTTACAGGTAACGAGCAGGCTGGCTCGTTCTCCATCCAGCTGTCCATTCGTTTAGGAGCACTCCACACCAAGTGGACCTGTGTCTTAATGAAATGGGAGCAAGAAGGTTAGGGGATCCTGGGGGCCGATTTTATCATAGACCACAGGATTCTAGTGGATCTTAGGGGAGCATGTGCCGGCAAAGAAAGTGAAGTGGCAGTTATCCCAGAGAAACAGGGCAAGGGGGCCTTGTGCACCATGAAACCAAAGGAGGGTTACGACCTCGAACTGATGGTCAGTAACACTCCGGTGGAGTACCAGGCATTTGTGCGAGCACACCTCGCCGCATTTGCCACTCACAAACACGATTGTGGGAGGGTAAACGGGGTCAAGGTTAGTGTGAATGGGGACCCCATGACCCGACCACAAAAGCAATACAATTTCCCCAGGGAGGCGGAGACAGACATGGAAACGGTCATGGCTTCTTTAGTCAAACAGGGGGTATTGAGACTGATAGGCATCCATGTAAACTCTCCACTGTGGCCGGTTAGAAAACCGGACAGCTCCTGGAGGGCCACAGTGGACTATCGGGTACTCAACTGTAACATCCCCACGGTCGCAGCCGTCGCCTACCTCATTGGAAGTATCCCAGCATCCGCGACCATCTTCACGGTGCTGGATATTTCCAATGAGTTTTGGTCCATCCCTTTATGGAGAGAGGACCAGTACAAGTTCGCCTTCACATTTAAAGGCCAACAATATACCTGGAACTGTCTACCTCAGGGCTTCCACAATAGCCCTAGCATTTTCAATCAATGCATGGCTAATTGTTTGAAGGGTTTCAGCCGGCCCCGGCAGTTGGTACTGTAATGTATGTACCTTTAAGGGGGAGAACTACTTTTTACAGCTCCTGTATCCTGTAGTACCGGCAGTGACCACACCTGTATATAAACCCTGAGTAGTGATCTGTACAGTCAGTTGCAGTTTGAACCCTCATTCAGTAAACACCTGTTGATCATTCCCTGCAGTCTGTTGTCTGATTATTGAAGGACACAACATTAAGATACACGGATATAACATTGGCGACGATGCAGATTCGAACCTACCTGCAACTCTGCATCACCTCCCAGGGATTCGCTCCTGGAGAACAGTGGAAAGAGGTCGAGTCCAGAAGCACGGGCGTCGACCACGGGCAACCACCCAGTCATCCAGCGGAGATTTGAGCATCGCAGGGGAGGCTGTCGAGAGACAGGCTTGGCTTTCCAGTCACGGTGGTCCAGCGAAACGGGCTGGCAACAGATACAGCGCAGACCCTTCCAGGACAGCGGCGGCTAGAGCCAACCGAGCGGCACAGAAAAAGGCCGAGCAGCGTCGACGGGGGAGAGAGAGAGGGCAGAGCGCACAGGGCGCAGCCGGTGTTCAGAACCGAGCAGCGTCAATGGGGAGAGAGATGAGAGAGAGCAGAGCGCAGCCGGTGTTCAAGGGCCAAGCAGCGTCAACGGGGGAGAGAGGCGCGCAGGAAAACGCGAGGCGCTGCCATTGCCACGAGGAACGCAGAGAGCGGCATTGGCAGCAGCGCAGGAGCAGCGCACAAAACCCACAGGGCGTCGCCATTTGCCAGGAGGACCGCCGAGAGCGGCGTTGGCAGCAGCGCGGGAGACGCCATTTTAAGCCGCAGCGGAGAAGAAAGGAAAGCGCGGGAGACACCATTTTAAGCCACAGCGGGGAAGAAAGGAAAGCACGGGAGATGCCATTTTAAGCCAGTCTAACCACACCCAAAAATGCCAAAGAGTGGCAGTATCACAGCGTTCGACAATGAAGTCGAAGATTGGACGACATATGTCGAACGCATAGAAGTATACTGCAAGGCGAATGAAGTGCCAGATGACAAGAAAGCACTGGTATTGTTGAATTCAATGGGTGCGAAACCTAGTAACCCCAGAGAAGCCAGTAGAAAAGGATTTTGAAAACATAGTGTCAATCCTACAGGACCACTTAAACCCCACACCGCTGCTGATAGCAGAAAGATTTAAGTTTCACAAAAGGAACCAGCATAAAGATGAAAGGAATGCTGAGTATTTAACGGAACTGCGCAAGCTATCGAAACACTGCCAGTTTGGAACGGGACTAGCAGATACTTTAAGGGACAAGTTTGTGTGTGGGCTTCAAAGTGAAGGAACCCAGAAACGGCTTCTATCATAAAAGGATCTTACGCTGGACAAGGCTTTCAGCATTGCAGTATCACACAAAGCAGCAGCACGGGGCGCTGCAGAGATACAACGGAGACCACAAGAATATGGCACAAATGAAATGTCATACGGAACAGTCATGTGCTATCGCTGCGGCAGAACAGCACATGACCATAATGATTGCTGGTTCAAGGACAAAGTGTGCAGACAGTGTGGAAAAGTAGGACACATAGCTAGAGTCTGCAGGTCGGGAAAGAAAACCAGCAGCAAGAAATCTCCACAGGAGAAGTACAAGAAGGTACATAAGGTGACGGAGAGTAGTTCAGACGAACAGAAGAGTGATACAGACTCCAGAAGCAAGGAGCTGGGTTGTCTGAAACTACATAATGTGATCAAAACGGAGGATCACCAAACTATCTGGGTCACGCTCAAGATAGCAGGAGTCCAAGTGAAAATGGAATTGGACACAGGATCAGCCCTAACAGTCATAAACCAAAGGGACTACAAGCAGCTATTCTCACATATACCCTTGAGAGATACGAAGATTGTCTTGAAGACGTACACGGGGCAAAAAGTCTACCCCAAAGGAAAAATAAGGGTGAACGTTATATATAACGGCAAGGAAACACCAAAAATGGACCTATATGTATTGCCAGATGGAGGACCACCACTACTAGGATGTGAATGGATCCGGAAGATACAGCTAGATTGGCATTCCATACAAGCACTGACTGTAGATGCCAAAAAGGATGACGGCGTCACACCTGGACGACTGTCAAAAACGCTAACTGATGCACAAGAAGTGTTCCAGCAGGGACTCGGAACACAAAAAGGCATAACAGCGACGATCAAAATAGAGGAAAATGCAAGCCCAAAGTTTTTTAAGGCCAGACCTTATGTGATCCGCCCAGCCGTCGAAGCAGAGCTGGAAGGTTTGGAACATTCAGGAGTACTGTCCAAAGTGGACTGGAGCGAGTGGGCTACACCCATCGTTCCTGTAATGAAGAGGTCGTTGAGTAATACGCCTGGGAACCAAAGAAGGTTCGCATCTGTGGGGACTTTAAGGTGACAGTGAACCCAGTCCTTCACACGGTACAATATCCGCTTCCGCAGATTGAAGATATTTTCGCCTCGCTATCTGGAGGGAAACGCTTCACTAAGATTGATCTGGCCCAGGCATACCTGCAAATGGAGGTAGAAGAAGCCTCGAAACAGTACCTCACGATCAACACTCATAAAGGTCTCTACAAATACAACCGGCTGGTGTTCGGGGTAGCATCAGCTCCGGCTATTTGGCAAAGGGCAATGGAACAAGTCCTGCAAGGGATTCCAGGGACCCAGTGTTATTTGGACGACATCCTGGTCACGGGCGAAAATGACAGTGATCACCTCGCCAACCTGGAGCAGGTGCTCACTAGATTGAAGGAATATGGGCTCCGAGCTAATCGCCACAAATGCGAGTTTTTCCAGAAGCAGATCTCGTATTGTGGCCACATTATTGATAAAGAGGGGTTACATAAGTCCCCTGAAAATATTGAGGCAGTAGTCAAGGCTCCAGCACCGGAAAATGTGTCACAACTGAGGTCGTTCCTCGGGCTGGTGAACTACTACCATAAGTTCTTGCCGAATTTGTCTACCATACTACACCCACTGAACACCCTACTGCAAACGGGGGTGCCATGGAAATGGAGTGACGAATGTAAACGAGCTTTCCAGAAGAGCAAAGCATTGATCACATCAAAAGAGGTGTTGGCTCATTTCAACCCAGCACTACCAATTCGGTTGGCGTGTGATGCATCACCCTATGGCATTGGAGCGGTGCTGTCGCACAAATTCCCGGACGGCTCGGAGAGGCCAGTAGCCTTTGCGTCTCGGTCACTAACCTCAGCCGAGCGTAACTATGCCTAGATTGACAGGGAGGCCCTCAGCCTAGTGTGGGGAGTGAAAAAGTTCAATCACTATCTGCACGGGCAGAAGTTCACCTTGCTGACTGACCACCAACCACTTGTCTCCATCTTTAATACAAAGAAGGGCGTTCCGGTGATGACTGCACAACGGCTACAAAGATGGTCCCTTTTTCCAGGGGCACACCAATATGAAATCGAGTATAAGGGCACAGAACTGCATGGAAATGCTGATGGGCTATCACGCCTGCCACTGCCTACTGTGGAGGAAGCACCAGCAGTGGATCCTGTCGAAATATTTCATTCAACTATAATTGAATGCTTGCCAGTAACTAACGCTGGCATAGAGAAGGAGACCTGAAATGACCCGACACTGTCTCGGGTATATGATTTGACAGTGAAGGGATGGCCAGCAGATGGCGACTCACTGTTGCCATCATTCTCATCCAGAAGAGAACAGCTGTCAGTATGCCAGGGGACCTTGATGTGTGGATCCCGAGTGGTAATTCCACACAAGTTAAGGGAGAGAGTGCTCAATGAGCTTCACGAAGGTCATCTGGGAGGGGTGAAAATGAAAAGCCTTGCTAGGGCTTATGTGTGGTGGCCGGGGATCGATCAGCAAATCGAGGACCTGACAAAGCGGCTCAGGATGCCAGAAGGTCCAAAATGCACCACCACATGCCCCTCTACACCCATGGGAGTGGCCCTCATCTCCATGGCAACGGGTGCATATTGATTTTGCTGGTCCATTCATGGACTCAATGTTTTTAATAGCCGTGGATGCGCACTTGAAATGGCCTGAGGTCATCAAAATGTCCTCCACCACCACGGAGAAAACTATTGCAGTCCTACGGACCATTTTTGCCAGGAACGGCTTGCCAGAGCAGATTTGCTCTGATAACGGACCACAGTTTGTGTCCGAAGAGTTTCGAAGATTTATGAAATGGAATGGGGTAAGGCATTACACATCCGCCCCGTATCATCCAGCCACAAATGGATTGGCTGAGAGGTTTGTACAAACCTTTCAAAAAGCAGTAAAGGCCATGTGCGATGACGACATTCCACTGCAGCATAAGGTGGACAATTTCCTGTTAGCCTACAGAAATGCGACACGTGCAGTCACCAACCAGGCCCCGGCCATGATGTTCTTTAACCGAAGGTTGAGATCTCGTCTGGATTTGCTCAGACCAAATGTACGAAGAGATGTTGAGAGTAAGCAATTCCAGCACATCAATGAGAAGCCGACAAGGAGCTTCAATGTAGGGCAACCAGTCTTGGCTCGCGACTACCGAACAGAGAAATGGCAACCAGGAACGATATGCACACGGCAGGGGCCACTAATGTACACAGTGGATGTTGGGGAGAACATTGTGAGACGCCATGCTGACCAGATCCTAGAGTCACAGGAACGAGTCAACCCCATGTCTCGGCCATACGTACCTGGTGAGGAACCCGACGTACAGGTCGCATCTACCTCAGAAACAATAGCATTGGAAGCTGATGAATCAACTGACGACAGGGTGTTAGAATCGCCTCCGCACCAAGAGCGAGACACTCGGGAAAGGCGTTATCCAGAAAGAATCAGGAAGCCTCCCCAAAGACTGAATTTATAAATAGACTATTTTCAGTTAAGGTTGCATGTTAAAAGTGTTAATTGTAATTAGTTTGATATTTAATTGTTAAATGAGTGTTATGGTACTGTTAATCTAAAAGGGGAGGAATTGTAATGTATGTATCTTTAAGGGGGAGAACTACTTTTTACAGCTCCTGTATCCTGTAGTACCGGCAGTGACCACACCTGTATATAAACCCTGAGTAGTGATCTGTACAGTCAGTTGCAGTTTGAACCCTCATTCAGTAAACACCTGTTGATCGTTCCCTGCAGTCTATCGTCTGATTATTGAAGGACACAACATTATGATACACAGATATAACAGGTACAGTACGTGGATGACCTGCTGCTATTCACCGATGTGGGAGAGGAGCATGGTCCACTACTGGCTGAACTGCTGGAGCTGCTCAGCAAGAAGGCTTCAAAGTGAACCCGAAGAAAGCACAGATCGGCCAGCAGGAAGTAAAATTCCTGGGGCTGACTGTGCGCGCTGGGGAAAGGGCCATCGACAGAGCTAGAAGGAAGCAGTGCAGGAGTTACCAGCCCCCAACACAGTTACAGGAGTGAAATCTTTTCTAGGGCTAACCGGGTACTGCAGAGATTTCATTGTGGATTACGCAGCCACAGCAGCCCCTCTGCTCCGACTCCTACACAAGGGAGTGGAGTGGGTCTGGGATGAGGGTTGCGAGGCAGCATTTGTGAAACTCAAGAAAGATCTGCAGACTGCGCCGGCTCTAGGGGCTATTGATGGGGGAAATGAGCTTTTCCTGGAGGTGGCAGCCAGCGGGGACAGTCTGAGTGCAGTGCTGCTCCAAGAGCGGCAGTCAGCTGAGACCGGTGGTTTACTCCTCCAGGATACTCACGGATGTGGAAAAGGGCTATTCCAACTGTGAGAGGCACCTCCTCGCCACTCACTGGGCTGTGAAAAGATCATTGATGTTCACAGGCACCTTGCCCATCACCCTCCTCACCCATCTCAATGCTCCTAGATGGGAGAATTAAAGATGGGACAGTGAGCGGTGCCCGCATTGCTCGCTGGACCCTGCTTCTCTCCCAGATGGACATAGAAGTGAAAGGTCTCTGCGAGCCGAAGCTCGCGGCCAACATGATTTATCCAGGGACGGCCCACCGGTGTTCCATAGAAGGGGTATGGGAAGTTAACATAGGTTTTCAGGCCGGAATACACCCCGCGGGCTGTGAAATCTATGTGGACGGTTCAAGCACAATATCTGCTGGCGAGCGACTTACCGGGTGTGGAGTTTATGACCCAGAGGCGGACATTGCCCTGGCAATTAAACTCCCCAGCAGCATGAGTGCCCAGCATGCTGAACTATCCGCGGTAGTGTATGTGGTCACACACCCCGAGAAATTCCCTAACCCGTACACAATTTGCTCGGACAGTATGTTCACATGCAATTCATGTATGGAATACCTGGCTATCTGGTCCCGTCGCGGATATACCTCCGCTGACAGGAAACCCCTGGCAATTAAGCCTCTGCTGGAGAAAATCATGGCGGCCGTGGGGGAGGAAGGAAAGGTCTATATACACAAAGTAATAGCCCATTCCTCCACTGAACCCTGTGGCAAGGGAAATCAGCAAGTCGATGCACTGGCAAAAAAAGGTGCTCGTACGGGCACTTTTTGGGACCCATATGGGTTAAGTCCCATAGCAGCGATCAGAGGCAGAGGCGGGACGCAAGGGGGTTCAGGGGTAGCATTGGCACCGGATCTGAAAATGGTTCAAACCCAAGATCACGTCCTCAAAACCGTCCTGAACGTGCTCACTAAAGGGGAAAAGGTAGAGGGCCCATACGGCACAGCAGCCATCACCGTAAAGGAAGGCCTGCTGTTCAGGGGGGAGCAGTGGGTAGTGCCGCAGCAGCACCAAAGGGAATTCCTCCAACTGGCCCATGAGGGTCCAGGAGCGGGGCATCCCGGACCTGAGACCACCTGGCAACGGATGGAACAGGCAGGATGGTGGCCAGGACTCAGGGAACATGTCCGTGAGTTTTGTGCCGGCTGTCTGGTGTGTGCTGCTAACAACCCTGACCCCCAGAAAAGGAAGGTATCTATGGGACACATCAGGAGGGTAGAGGGACCATGGCAGTCGATCCAGGTCGATTACATCGGGCCCCTACCCACCGCCCAGGGAGGCTACAAGTATTGCCTAGTCCTGGTGGATGTGTTCTCAAAGTGGGTAGAAGCTTTTCCCTGCCGAACTGCTACCGTATTGGGTACGGCTAGGATCCTGGTCAGGGAAGTGTTCTCACGATGGGGAGTATGTGGAGTCCGACCAAGGGAGCCATTTTACCGGGCAGGTCATGCAAGAGACCCTCATGGTACTCGGCATTGAGGGGAAATGGCACGTCGCCTACAACCCGCAGTCATCGGGTCCTGTGGAGCGTTTAAACCGTACCATTAAAGAAAGGCTGTGGAAGGAGACGGGAGACTCACCGAAGAAGTGGGTAGAAGTCCTCCCGTTGGTCCTAATGGGGATCTGAGCTATCCAGTCAAAAAGCACGGGGTATTCCCCACACGAGCTCATGACCGGTAGGATTATGCGGACCCCCACCCATGTGCTAGCCCCAGTGCTCACGGAAGGTCAGCTTAGAGAGGTGAACCGGGATAGCTTCGTCAGGAATCTGTTTGAACACCTTAAACAGGTTCACTGGCAGGCTGCTAGCAACATGGGAAAACAGCATCGGAGTAACCGATTGCTGCTGGAACCCTGCAAGCACCACGAGTGGGAGATAGGGGATCAGGTCATGGTTAGGAATTTTGCTCAGGTAGGGAGTTTTGAACAATTGTACATGGGGCCGTACAGCATTGTGGACAAGGCAAGCCCCATGGTGTATGCCATCAAGATGCCCCGCCGCACAAAGTGGTTCCACATTAACCAGTGTAAACTGTTCAACCCCGAGAAAGGGGAACGGCCAGCAAGGGTGAACTGTCCTAAGGACAGGGATCCTCAGCCAGCAGCTGTGGCAGACTCACAGACCGCACCGGTGGGGGCAGTGGCTTGTGTCACTGGAGGGGCCCTCCCACCATTTATTTGGGACTCAGACACACCCCCGGTAGCCGGAGCCCTAAGAAGGTCTCCTCGCACACCACAGCCAAAACTACCGTGGTCACCAGCGCATCAGTTTCAATGGTTCAGCCCCGGAAGGGTCGCAACCCGTAAAAGAATGCCCAAGGTCAGGGATCATTCTAGGAATAGGGATCCCCAGCCTGCAGCCTCCAACGGTGAGGGTCTCACAGGAGAGGTAGCGGTGGGCAAAGAGAACGAGAGGGGTCCCCAGCCTGTGGCCTCAGGCTGCGAGGAACCCACAGGACAGGACAGGGACTCAGCAGCCACACAGAAGGGGGTAGTGTGCTGTAGTACAGGAGGAGACACTCCCCCGATCATCTAGGATTCAGGGAAACCCCCAGTTGCTTTAAGAAGGACTCTCCGGGTCCTGCGGTACAGGCCACCTTACGCCCAGGTGTACAAGCTGCCCAGAAGCCACACAAGACAGAGGCCGAACAGGAATTAGCCTGGCCGCCCGAAGATGAGCGGCGGATGGACATAGCGTTTCTGATGTATTTAGGTGTGTTTTTACAGTTTTGGTAGCTTTAAGTTTATTATTTAATTATTTTCGAAGTAAGTTTAAGTTTTGAAACTCGATCACTTTGTCAAGCCAGAGAACCTTCTCGGTACATGGCTATCTGTTTTGTGTGTCCCTGCAGAGAGGAAATCGGCATGAGAAAGGTTCTGCTCCTGCTCGCCCTGGTAGGGGTGAGCATCGGTGACCGAGGTGACGTGGAGAACTCCCACATCTATGGGTGCTCGGGAGAGAGAGCGCCGATCGTTGCCGCTGGGGGTGGCGAACCGGGTGTGGAGGAGCTTGCTATTTACTTCATGAGGGAAGGTGGCCAGGGTGGCTGGGGTCTAACTCTACACAATACTCCAGCCAGACCAGGTTCACCTACGGGGAGGCCTCCATCCCGTGCCCCAGTGTACAGGTCATTGCTACAAGGGTCAGTGTCACTGAGGGGAAATGTGTGTGTCTTACACGCAAAGGACGGATTCCCCTGGATAGGTGGTGGTGGCTTAGAAAGCTGAGCAGGGACATAGGGGACCGTACAGCTGACTGGGAATGACTGGGGAACGACACCCACCGTACGATCGCAGGGACCCGAGGGGGAGTGAATGGGAGTCGGAACAGGGAATTTACATCTGCATGTGGGGATCAGAAAGAGCCTGCCCCACAGGCATATCCATCATCTTCTCCAGACAATGGCAAGATACCAGGAAGGGGATGGGGTGGGATTCTAGCCTGCATGCGTGCGCGGTCCCACACTCCCCAATCGCAGTCAACGCCACCGAACTCATAGCACGCACCCGAAAGCCCCTGCCCATGATCCCGACAGCACGGACAGTAATAGAGAGGTGTCCTACCACCACCAAGGGACCAGGGAATGGGTTAGTGCTAGTGCCGTCTGAAAAGGTACAAACCAGGGGGTACACTATGCAGTAGCTTCAGTGATCCTAAACCTTACTGAAGTACACTTACCTGAATGGTGCCCTGCGGAGACAGAACAGCTATACCAGGCCCTACTAAAGGAAATGTTCAGGAAATTCTACAAATTCGACTTTGCCAACATAGACAAAGCAGAGCTATACACTGTATTGATTTCTTTGTGAGTTCAATGAAGAGACATTTATGAAAGAGAATGTCTTTTTATCTAAAGTACGTTCAACTCTTGTTAACAGCATTTACAGGAGACATCATGCTAGAAATCCATCTAAAGTGAAACTAAAACTAAACTGCTTGTCTCTGTCACATGCCCTCTGCTGGTCAGGCATAAGTAATCAATACATGCAATTATGCTGGTAAGGCATGATAATCAAACAAGCAAATAACATCACTATTTGCTGATATCATTACATCTCCCTTTCTTAAAACAAAAGTATTTTACTTTTAACTAACATGTTTTCTTTGTATTAATCGGCATTTTAACTGTAACACTTAATGAACTTACATTAACATTATCACGATCAAGGTTTTTTAACCTTGCTTTGTGTGTTCACATGAAATATGTAAATACACTAGAACTTGAAGAAAGAATAAGATAACATTACTTCCTTCTATAACAAGAGTCCTTAAATTTGCTCAATGAGTCGCTCAGGAGGCTTCACGTGCCTTGAGGATTTTCTGATTGATTGTCCTTGAATCTGTGTTGTTGCCTCAGATGATGGTTTCTCAGCTGTGTGATCAGGTTGTTCAACAGTATCAGTCTTTTGACTTGCTGTGTGATCAGGTTCTTCAACAGTATCAGTCTCTTGACCTGCTGTGGCTGGTCCCATGAGAAGATCTCGACGATTTCTTCTCAGAACAGCACCCTCATCTGTCTGAATGGTGTATGATCTTGGTTGAACTTCACTCAGGACGGTTCCCTTCTGAGTCCATATGTTTGTTTTGTCTTTGAACCTTACTTGGTCACCAGTGTGGAGTTCAGGTAGGTTTTGTGTTCCTCTGTCATAGTAGTACTTTTGCTTTTCTTTCTGTTGTTCTTTGAACTTCCTCACTTTCTCCCCTTCTTTTGTTTTCAGGAGGTTCTCCGGGATGGGTAGGTTTGACCTTAGCCGACGTCCCATAAGGAGTTGGGCTGGTGACATACCACACTCGAGCGGCGTTGTGCGGTATACAAGCATGCTCTGGTAGAAGTCAGTTCCACTGCCTTTTGCCTTGTACTTCAGTCTTTTCACTGTCTGGACCGATTTTTCCACTAGTCCATTGGACTGTGGAAAGTGAGGACTTGACGTTGTGTGGACAAAGTCCCACTCTTTGGCAAAATGTCGGAAACTTGCATTGTAAAACTGGGGTCCGTTGTCTGTGAAGACCTCGCTTGCCACGCCATGTCTGGAGAATATGGCTTTCATACATGTTATCACAGCATCTGCAGTGGTGGTGTACAGTCTACAAACCTCTGGATACAGGGAGTAATAGTCTGTGACTACAAGATAGTCCTTCCCTTGACATACGAATAGGTCGGCGCCTACCTTCTGGTAAGGTCTGTCTGGCGCTGGGTGTGGCTTTAGTGGTTCTACCGGATTGCTTGCTCGATATTTCAGGCATATTGTGCAGTTTGACACCTCATTTGTCACATCTTGGTTGATTCGTGGCCAGTACATCACCTCTCGTGCTCTTTTCTTACACTTTTCGATTCCCAGATGTCCTCCATGGATCCTTTTTAGCATTTCTTTTCTCAGACTCTTTTGGATAACTATTTTACTTCCTTTGTAGATGATGTCTTCGACCAGTGATAGTTCCGCCCTGCAGTTCCAGTACTCTGCCATGTCAGGTGAGCAGTCTTGCTTCATGTTGGGCCATCCATCCAAGATGCTTTTCCTCAGTCGTCTCATTGTTTCATCTTTGATTGTCTCAGTCTTTATGAGCTCCATTTTTGCATCTGCTATGGGCAGTGCACTTGTGATCATGTCCACGTAGGCGTTCACTTTTTCATCCATTTTGGTGTTTGCGGGCTCACTTGGGTCAACAGCTCTGGACAACGTGTCTGCTGTATACATCAGCTCACCCGGTGTGTACGCAACATTCAGTGTGTAGCGTTGCAGCCTGATCATCATTCTTTGTATTCTAAGCGGACAGCTATTTAGTGGCTTTTGGAACAATGCAATCAAGGGCTTATGGTCAGTCTCTACACTGATTGCTTGTCCTGCCACAAACTGGTGAAATCTTTCACAGGCGTATGTGATGCTGAGCAGCTCCTTTTCTATTTGAGCATATCGCGTCTCCGCGTCTGTCATTGAGCGCGATGCATATGCAATAGTTTGCCAGTAGTCATATTTTTGCAGAAGAACGGCACCGAGCCCACTCTGTGATGCATCTGATGATATCTTGATGGGTCTCGCTGGGTAATAAAACCTCAGAACTGGTTCCTCTGTGAGCAGTTTCTTTAGATCGCTCCATGACTTCTCATGCTCATGATTCCATTCCCATTCTATGTTCTTTTCAGTTAGTCTTCTCAGTGGCGCCATCTTTTCTGAAAGGTTGGATATGAATTTACCCATGTAGTTGATCATTCCATTAAACCTCTGCACGTCCTTTTTGCATTGTGGCTTTGGCATATTCTCAATGGCGGACACCTTTCTGGGATCTGGTCTGATGCCCTCACTGCTAAGGCTATCTCCCACAAATGTCAGTTCTGTCACCCCGAGCTGGCATTTCTCTCTATTCAGCTTCAGGTTTGTTTTCCTTGTTGCTTCCAGACTTTTTTCAGTCTCTCGTCATGCTCAGTTCTCGTGGTTCCCCATACTATGATGTCATCCATTGATGTATCAACTCCCTCCAGGTGCTCATAGATCATATGGATAGTTTTGTGATACACTTCAGGAGCTGAGGCAATGCCAAATGGTAACCTTAGGAATCTGTATCTGCCAAATGGACTGTTGAACGTGCACAGTCTTGAACTTGCCTCGTCCAATTTCATCTGCCAAAATCCTGATGATGCATCTAACTTGCTGAAATACTTTGCATTTGCAAACTGTGCCATGATTTCCTCATGTGTAGGAAGCTTGAAGTGCTCTCTCTTTATTGCTCTGTTTAGATCTCTTGGATCCAGGCAAATTCTGAGCTTTCCATTCTTTTTGTCCACTACGACGAGGGAACTCACCCACTCAGTTGGCTCATCTATCTTCCGAATCACGTTCAGGCTTTCCATCCTGTCCAACTCTGCCTTCAGTTGCTTTTGAAGAGCAAACGGAACTTTTCTGCATGGATGTATGACCGTTGGCATACTTTTATCTACTCTGATCGTGTGTTCTCCTGGAATGCAGCCTAGACCCTTAAATAGGTCGTTGTACTCTTTCATGAGTTCATCATAGACTGTCTCTCCTTCGCTTTCCACAACGAGGTCTCTCTTTACCAGGTTCAGTCTCTCACAGGCTTTTAAACCTAGTATGGCCTGCACATCCTTTGGCACCACGATTAATGCTAGTGTGTGCTCTCTGTCCTTGTGTGTCACTTTGACAATGCATCTTCCTTTCACTGGTATATCAGTACCTGAGTATCCTGTCACTTTCACTTTTATTCCATGTATCTTTGGTCTGGGTCTAATTTTCTTAAAATCAGCCTCTGATATCACATTAACTTGTGCTCCAGTATCCAATTTAAATGGAATGTGTATGTCATTCACTTTTAGTGTCAACATCCAGTCTCTTTTTCCTTCTTTGTTTTCAGACACTGCATCTACATAGAACTCCTCTATCTCGCTTTCATCTACTGTATGGACCTTGCTTTGTTGTGCTTGGTTCTTACAGCAACGGGCATAATGGTTGTTTTTGTTGCAACTATTGCATGTTTTACCATATGCTGGACACTTTTTTGGTGTATGCTGTGTACCGCATCGACTACATGACTTTCGATTGTCTTTTTCATTTTTGTTCGCTGGCCACGCCTCTTTCACATTGGCGCTCTTTTTGTTAAACGGTTTGTGTCCGTTCTTTCTCACTGCATCCACGTTGCAGCTACTGTCACTGAACAGCTCCTTTGCCTGCAACTTCACAGTCTCTGTAGCCCTACACAGTGCTATGGCTTTTCCCAGGTCTAGATCTTGCTCTCTTAGCAGTCTTTCCCTTAGACCATTATCTGGAATACCACACACCAGTCTGTCTTTTATCAGCGAGTCTGTCAGTCCCCCAAATTCACATGTTTTGCTTCTGTTTCTCAGTTCAGTCACATACTGATCAATAGTCTCACCCGTTTTCTGTAGACATGTGAAAAATCTGTGCCTCTCAAACATCACGTTACATTTAGGTATGCAGTAGGCCTCAAACTGTTCCATTATTTTATCTAGCTTCATTTTATCTCCATCAGCAGCAAATGTGAAGTTATTATACACCTCCAGCGCTTCATCACCCACGACATGTAAGAACACTGACGATTTCTTATTATCACTTTTCTCGTCAGCTCCGATTGCCGCTAAATACAACTCTACACGTTGTTTGAATCTCCTCCAATTTTCAGCCACATTACCTGTCAACTGAAGCTTCGCCGGTGGGTGTAAAACTTCCATTTTTTCACTTCGTTTGCTATTCTCCAATGGTAAGCAACGATGTTCTCTTTTGGCTTGCTAATTTGTGGAGAGCTGATTTAACTTCAGATTTTTTCTCTTCATCTCTTTCAGCCACTTCTGACACCATGTATTGATTTCTTTGTGAGTTCAATGACGAGACATTTATGAAAGAGAATGTCTTTTTATCTAAAGTATGTTCAACTCTTGTTAACAGCATTTACAGGAGACATCATGCTAGAAATCCATCTAAAGCAAAACTAAAACTAAACTGCTTGTCTCTGTCACATGCCCTCTGCTGGTCAGGCATAAGTAATCAATACATGCAATTATGCTGGTAAGGCATGATAATCAAACAAGCAAATAACATCATTATTTGCTGATATCATTACATACACATTACATGCTGAGTACACTATGGGCGCGGGGAGACAAAGAAGAGGAACCTGGAACGATAATTTCACTACCTACAATACAGGATCCTCTGTAATAAATAGCCTGGATGATATAGAACTGCAAACACAAATAAATGGTCTAAAAACCCAACTATGAAAGATCCTAACGGAGGAAAACACAGTGGTAGGCTCAGAGCTACACGAGGACTAAGCTAGGATGGTCCATTTAAAGGAGATAATTGCTGAGCTGGAGAGACACACAAAAACAGTAAATACACTCATACGGGAGGATAGGAATGCTTCGGATCAGGCTGCACAGAATGAGGTGTGTGTGCTATACGGGGCATGGTTGCTGGGTGAGGGCTGTAGCAATCTGGAGGATTTAAAACAAGGTTTAGTTCCCTCCTGGATCAGCAACAAGCACCTCGCAGCCCTCCATCTATTTAGTAATTTGCTGAGCCCGTGTCAGCTCCGCCTAGCTTCCGAAGCCTACCCTGTCCCAGTGGATTGTGGACGTTCCAATCACACTATCATGGGGATAGTAGTGAGGATGCCGGTCATGGGTGGGACAGCCCGACCCGCACCGGTATACAGGTTGGAGAACATTGGGATCATTCAATGGGGTGCACACGTCCGTTTTGCAGATGTCCCACCTTATGTCATAAAGTGGGAGCACACTATGACAGGTGCTGACCTCTCCGGGTGCCGGAGCCGGGGAGCACACATAATACTGTGTCCCCAGCACTTGAATGCCCATTCGAGACCACAGTGCGGGTTTAAAACTGCTGGCGCACGACCTATGAACTGTACCATGGAGGTAATGGCACAAGACCATGTTCCCCCACAGGTAGCCTACATAGGGGGTGGGACATATTGTGTCACCACAAGTGCGCCCCACTACCAGAATGGACAGCACATCTGGTGTCCGGTAAGTGACAGCAGTTTCTGCTTTAAACCCGAGGCAGAAGTTCAAGTGGCCCAGGAACGGATTGTCCCCATTCCTGAACCCTCCACTGTTCACCTCACTGTAACTGAAAACATAACCAACCTGCAAGACTACGTTTACATACTTTGGCTATGAAATTCCCCCTCTACCCGAACATCTTACCGCCCTACTCAAAGCCGTAGAAGTATCACAAAAACATTTCTATACTCTAGAACAAAAAACAGTCGAGATAGGGGGCGAGATTTCAGATATCATAGTTCCACACTGGTGGGATATTTTCAAAAATATAGAGGTCCCTTCCTGGATCAGAATGGCTTCCTATATTTTAGTGGTCTGCCAGCTCGGTGTAGTTTTCTACTTACTATGCACAAAGTGCAAGGGGAGGGGCAGAAAACTCCGATCCCGACATGAGAGGTTATTGGACGAGCATTACAATAAAGTTTATGATCATGTATTGGACAAGCCTTAATCGTCATTGTAATAAAGTTTGTGACCGCGTATTATTTTACTATGTATGTATCGTATTTTCCGAGTGGTGCAGGGGTGTTGGATTCCCTCCGTGCTTGGATATGAATGTAACTGAATTTTACCTGTGTATGCATCTGAACACTACATTTAAAGGGGAATGTAAGCTTTGGGCCTCAGATAGGTAAACTACAGGGGGACGGTTAGCTCTCGGGGATCAAGAATGTTGCTCAGTTAGTATAACACTCTAGCAATTAAAGTATCACAGGGATGACTGTAAGATTCTCAAAATTCTCAGATCCTCCAAAGCTAGAAGAAAACCCTAACGAAAATGACATTGGACTCCTTCTAACAAGCTTCAGGATGATAAAATACGCATTGGGCCTAACAGAGGGAGAATCAAGGTCGGAAACCAAGATTTGGCATTTTAAAAGGCATGTTGGGCCTGTAAAGGGAGAAAAGGCTGCAACAGGGAATGGGATCAACCTCTGTAAAGACATTTTGGGTATTGGAGTAAATCAAATTGTCTGGGGAACTGTGTAACCTCACTCAGCCCCTATCAGACATTAACATTCTAACAATCGACCCACGGAGGAGCAGTCCCCACCCAAAACACAGGACCCATCCAAAACATGCATAATGCAAATCACCTCGCCAACCTACATATAAATCTCGGGCTCAGACAGGAGACTGGAAAGCTGAGTATCGCTGTGACAATTAACTAGGAGCTCAACAGCTCAGTGAATAATCAGTGCAGCATCCCGAAACCATTTTACACATTTCTAATCAAGTTACCATTAACGAGCCCGCCCAAATCAAACAATAGACCGGGACTGATTTGGCGCGCAGGTTAGAGGCCCCTCAAAGTATAATTGAAGGCCTGTTTTCTCAAGAAGACAGTTCTCTCTAGAAGCAACACACAAGAAGAAACCGGAGCATTGAGACGGGGCAGCATCCTACCGTACACCCAAGTTCAACAGCTTCAGTGACCCAGGACATCATCAGACACATCGCGGCAACAAGAGCCTTACGGAACTACCAACAAAATATTACCAACAACCAACCTGGTAATATCCAGCCACCGCGACCAAAGAAAAACAACTCAGGAGAAAACCGAAGATTCAAAAGTTTTCCACTCTACAATCTATTCCTGACTTACCCCCGGGTAAGATTTTTACTTAAAAGGAACTCTAAACCCTATCTCTACAGAAGAAAAGTGGGTACTCACCCCATAAATCCAAAACGCACCCTACCGCATCAGCGGACTCGCGAAGACTGACAAGCAGTCGAAGTCCTCTACTGCGTTCGGGGTACGGCAGACCCCGACCAAGACATCCAGCGAACCCCGAAACCGCGAACCAGCTCAACAGTCAAGGATTCATTTGGTGAGCATTATCCCTGGTCCTCTAGAGTTCAACTTAGCTAGGAAGTGGGATTGGGAGGGGTGAGGTATTTTCTACTGTATTATCCTCGTATGTATTAAAATGTTCCCCATTTTTATTAGAGCATAAGATTGTTGTGTTGTATTTTCTTTCTTGATTAAAGATCAAAGTTTCTTGCATCAAAACCAGTTGTCTGCTACACTTTTGTCACGCTCCCCAAATAAGCCCAAGGGCTAGAATCATGGGAGTGGGAGCGATTCGAACTGCTCACAAGTCAGTGGTGAGGCTGACCCACACACCACCCCCTACAAGAGTAGAGGGAGCTTTACTCTGTATCTAACCCGTGCTGTACCTGCCCTGGGAGTGTTTGATGGGACAGTGTAGTGGGAGCTTTACTGTGTATCTTACCCCGTGCTGTACCTTCCCTGGGAGTGTTTGATGGGACAGTGCAGAGGGAGCTTTACTCTGTAACTAACCCCGTGCTGTACCTGCCCTGGGAGTGTTTAATGGGACAGTGTAGAGGGAGCTTTACTCTGTATCTAACCTGTGCTGTACCTGCCCTGGGAGTGTTTGATGGGACAGTGTAGAGGGAGCTTTACTCTGTATCTAACCTGTGCTGTACCTGCTCTGGGAGTGTTTGATGGGACTGTGTAGAGGGAGCTTTACTCTGTATCTAACCCGTGCTGTACCTGTCCTGGGAGTGTTTGATGGGACAGTGTAGAGGGAGCTTTACTCTGTATCTAACCCGTGCTGTACCTGCTCTGGGAGTGTTTGATGGGACTGTGTAGAGGGAGCTTTACTCTGTATCTAACCCGTGCTGTACCTGTCCTGGGAGTGTTTGATGGGACAGTGTAGAGGGAGCTTTACTCTGTATCTAACCTGTGCTGTACCTGCTCTGGGAGTGTTTGATGGGACTGTGTAGAGGGAGCTTTACTCTGTATCTAACCTGTGCTGTACCTGCCCTGGGAGTGTTTGATGGGACAAGGAAGATGGATCTTGACTCTGTATCTAACCCGGTGCTGTACCTGCACTGGGAGTGCTTGATGAGACAATGTAGAGGGAGCTTTGCACTCTATCTAACCCCATGATGTACCTGCACTGGGAGTGTTTGATGAGACAATGTAGAGGGAGCTTTACACTCTATCTAACCCCGTGATGTACCTAGTGTTGTGTATGTACCTTTAAGAGAATAACTGGTCTCAGACTGCAGTACCAGCAGTGACCACCCCTGTATAAAAGGCGCTAGAGAGCCTCTGTTGTTTAGATTCGTTTATGCCTTTCACCAGTAAAGACTTGTTTGTTTCTCTCCTGCTAGTCCGTGTCTCAATCATTCATGGACTTAACACTGGCGACAAGTTAGAAACGAACTTACCTGCAATTTAGCAGCAGCTCCGACGACGTTGTTGAAGGTCGGAGCCAGAAGAAAGAAAAAAAAAATAGGCCATTGTAACTCGAGAAACGGGCGTCGACCGTCAATCATCGAGTTCAAAACTTGCAGGAGAGACTGTCCAGAGCCAGGCTGGGTTCCTCGGTCCGTGGTTTCCCAGCTAATCGGGCTGGTGGCAGGTAGTGCTCTGATCCTTCCTGGGCTGCGGCGGGCTGAAGCTCGATCGGGTGGCATTTCAACGGGGCCGGGCAGCGAGTCGGGAAGCAAGGAGATAGAGAGAGGGTGGAGCACACAGGGCGCGGCCGGTGTTTCAAAGCTGGGCAGCGTTCGGACCTCAGAAGAGGGAGGGAAGTGGCCCAGAGGGTCTGCTCCACGACGGGAAGATAATAAAAGAAAACGAATTAATATTTAACGCGCAGGAAACCGTGGAAAGCAGTGCTAAAAACAGCGGGGAAGAAGACAAAGCACGGGAGGCGCCATTTTGTTCAATCGGGGAAGAAGGCAAAGCGCGGGAGATGCCATTTTAGATTTGCAAGATGCCGAAGACTGGCTGTATCACTGCTTTTGATAATACATTAGAGGACTGGACCACGTATGTGGAAAGAGTCGAGGTATATTTCGAGGCAAATGAAATAGCGGAGGGGAAAAAGGCATCAATATTGCTAAACGTAATGGGCGCTAGAACGTACGGCCTATTGCGGGATCTGATTACTTCAGCCAAACCGAAGGCGAAGAGTTTTAATGAAATTGTTGCTGTTCTACAGGAGCACTTAAACCCTGCACCGCTGTTGATAGCAGAAAGATTTAAATTCCACAGGAGAACTCAGCACAAAGATGAGAGCAATGCTGAGTATCTTACGGAACTACGCAAGCTATCAAAGCACTGCCAGTTCGGAGCAGGACTGGCAGATACCCTACGGGACAAATTTGCCTGTGGACTCCTGAGTGAAGGAACACAGAAGAAGTTACTCGCAGAAAAAGAGCTGACGCTAGATAAGGCTTTCAGCGTGGCAGTATCGTATGAAGCAGCAGCCAGGGGAGCTGCAGAAATTCAACAAAAACCACAGGAATACGGCACCCATGAAATGACACGGGGATTTGCAAAATGTTATCGCTACGGCAGAACTAACCATGACCAGAAGGACTGCTGGTCCAAAGACAAAATATGCAGACAATGCGGGAAGATTGGACACATTGCACGAGTTTGTAGGTCTGGGAAGAAGATCAGCGACAACAAAAAGGCTACTAAGGAACCGTACAAGAAAGTACAAAAGATGACGGACAGTAGTTCCGAAGACCAGATGAGCGATAGTGAATCCGAGAACAGGAGATTAAGCTGTCTCAAACTTCACAATGTAATCGCAAAAGAGGATCACCGAACCATTTGGGTCACCCTCACGATAGCAGGGTCCCAAGTTAAAATGGAATTGGATACAGGATCAGCGCTAACCGTCATGAATCGACGAGACTATGAGCGGCTATTTTCACACATACCCTTGAGAGAGACATCCATCATCTTGACGACGTATACGGGGCAAAAAGTATACACCAGAGGAAAAATAAGGGTGCCTGTCGAATACAATGACAAGAAAATACGGAAATTGTATCTTTACATACTGCCAAATGGTGGACCACCGTTATTGGGACGGGAATGGATCAGGAAGATAAACTTAGATTGGCATTCCATTCATGCAATGACGGTGGACGGTAAAAAAGATGAAGACGTCACTCCTGGACGATTGTCAACAATCTTAGCTAACGCCAAAGAGGTATTTCAACAAGAACTGGGCACACTTAAAGGCGTAACCGCCTCGTTAAAAATAGAAGAGAATGCAGTTCCCAAGTTTTTCAAAGCAAGACCGGTACCATATGCAATTCGTCCAGCCGTCGAGGCAGAGCTGGAGAATCTGGAGAAGGCGGGCGTGTTGTCTAAGGTCGACTGGAGCGAGTGGGCGACACCCATCGTTCCTGTCATGAAGAAAACATTAAGCAGTAAGTCCGGAGAGCCAAGGAAGATTCGCATCTGTGGGGATTTCAAGGTGACGGTGAACCCTGTCCTTCACACAGTACAATATCCTCTTCCAAGGATAGAAGACATCTTCGCCTCACTGTCTGGAGGGAAGCGTTTTACAAAAATTGACCTAGCACAAGCATATTTGCAGATGGAGGTTGAAGAGTCCTCTAGGAAGTATCTCACGATAAACACTCACAAAGGTCTTTACCAGTATCATCGATTGGTATTCGGAGTAGCATCGGCTCTGGCGATATGGCAAAGAGCGATGGAACAAGTCCTGCAAGGGATTCCGGAGACTCAGTGTTACTTGGACGACATCCTTGTAACAGGTGAAGATGACAGTGAATGCCTTAACAACCTAGAACAGGTGCTCACTAGACTACGGGAACATGGGCTGCGAGCCAACCGCCCCAAGTGCAAATTTTTTAAGAAACAGATATCGTATTGTGGCCACGTGATTGATGATGAGGGGTTACATAAGTCCCCTGACAAAATTGAAGCGGTTGTTAAGGCCCCAGCGCCTGAAAATGTGTCGCAACTGAGGTCATTCCTCGGGTTGGTGAATTACTATCATAAGTTTTTGCCGAATTTGTCGACAATTCTGCATCCACTGAACGCCCTGCTACGAATGGGGGTAGCATAGAAATGGAGCGATGATTGTAAACGTGCTTTTCAGAAGAGTAAGGACTTAATCACTTCGAAGGAAGTATTGGCTCACTACAACCCAGCACTGCCAATCAGGCTGGCATGCGATGCGTCTCCCTACGGCATTGGGGCGGTACTGTCACATAAATTCCTTGATGGTTTGGAGAGGCCGATAGCTTTTGCGTCACGCTCGTTAACTTCTGCCGAGCGTAACTACGCCCAGATTGACAGAGAGGCCCTCAGCTTAGTGTGGGGGGTGAAGAAGTTCAATCACTATCTGCACGGTCAAAAATTACTCTACTAACCGATCATCAACCTCTTGTCTCCATTTTCAACCCTCAGAAGGGCGTACCGATAATGACAGCACAACGGCTGCAGAGATGGTCCCTTTTCCTAGGGGTACACCAATATGACATCAAGTACAGGGGAACTAAACAGCATGGAAAGGCTGATGGATTGTCACGTCTACCGTTGCCGACGGTGGAAGAAGAAGACCTTGCAGTGGATCCAATGGAGTTATTCCACTCGACCATGGTCGAATGTCTCCCTGTGACGAATGCAAACATAGAAAAGGAAACACGGAACCCGACACTCTCACGGGTCTATGATTTAACGGTGAAGGGATGGCCAGCACATGGCGAACCACTGCTGCCAGCATTTTCGTCAAGAAGAGAACAGCTGTCAGTGTGCAGAGGAACCTTGATGTGTGGATCCAGAGTAGTAATTCCACCTAAGTTGACGGATAGAGTGCTCAATGAGCTTCATGAGGGTCATCTGGGTGGGGTAAAAATGAAGAGCTTAGCCAGAGCGTTTGTGTGGTGGCCGGGAATCGATAGAGAAATCGAAGAGATGACCAAGAGCTGTGCAGGATGCCAGAAGGTCCAAAACGCCCCACCACAAGCTCCTCTGCATCCATGGGAGTGGCCCTCATCTCCATGGCAAAGGGTGCACATTGATTTTGCTGGTCCCTTCATGGACTCGATGTTTTTAATTGCGGTGGATGCACATTCAAAGTGGCCACAGGTAACAAAAATGTCCTCAACCACCACGGAAAAAACTATCGCAGTTTTATGAACCATATTCGCCAGGAATGGGCTGCCTGAACAGATTTGCTCTGACAATGGACCACAGTTTGTGTCTGAAGAGTTCCGGAGGTTCTTAAAGAACAATGGTGTTAAGCATTACACATCTGCCCCATATCATCCAGCCACTAATGGATTGGCCGAGAGGTTTGTCCAAACATTCAAGAAGGCTATCAAGGCAATGTGCAATGAAGATATACCCCTACAACACAAGGTGGACAACTTCTTGTTTGCCTACCGGAATGCGACACATGCGGTTACCAACCAAACTCCAGCCATGATGTTCTTCAATCGAAGACTACGATGCCGCTTGGATTTGGTTAAGCCAAACGTCCGAAGAGATGTGGAGAACAGGCAGTTTCAGAATATGAATGAAAGGCCGACCAGGAGTTTTAAGATAGGTCAACCAGTTTTGGCCCGGGACTACCGCACTGAGAAATGGCAGCCAGGAATGATTTGTACACGACAAGGACCTCTCATGTATACCGTGGACGTTGGGGAGAGCATTGTAAGATGCCATGCTGACCAGATTCTAGAGTCACTGGAAAACGTCGACTCCACACCACGATCTGATACACCTGGTAATGAAATCGACGTTCCAATTGCCGCTACCGCAGAACCGGTAATATTGGAAGCAGATGAAGCAAACAACGACATTGATTCCGACTCAACATTGCCAGAAGAACCTGATACTCCAAAGAGGGGTTATCCAGACAGAATTAGGAAGCCTGCTCAAAGACTGAACTTATAATTGCTTAAACTTAACCAATGTATCTAGCAACAGTAATTGTGATTGTAATTCGTTATCATTAGTTGTTAAATGAATGTTATGTACTGTTTATCTAAAAGGGGAGGAATTGTTGTGTATGTACCTTTAAGAGAATAACTGGTCTCAGACTGCAGTACCGGCAGTGACCACCCCTGTATAAAAGGCACTAGAGAGCCTCTGTTGTTTAGATTCGTTTATGCCTTTCACCAGTAAAGACTTGTTTGTTTCTCTCCTGCTAGTCCGTGTCTCAATCATTCACGGACTTAACACCTAGCATGGGAGTGTTTGATGGGAAAGGTAGAGGGAGCTATACTCTGTATCTAACCCGCACTGTACCTGCCCTGGGAGTGCTGGTTGGGACAGAGTAGAGGGAGCATTACTCGGTATCTAACCCGTGCTGTACCTGACCTGGGAGTGTTTGATGGGACAGTGTAGAGTGAGCTTCGCTCTATATCTAAACTGTGCTGTACCTGTCAAGAGAGTGTTTGATGGGACACTGTGGAGGGAGCTTTACTCTATATCTAACCTATGCTGTGCCTGCCCTGGGCGTGGTTGATGGGACAGTGTAGAGGATGCTTTACTCTGTATCTAACCCGTGCTGTACCTGCTCTGGGAGTGTTTGATGGGACAGTGTAGAGGGAGCTTTACTCAGTATCCAACCTGTGCTGTACTTGCCCTGGGAATGTATGATGAGACAATGTACATGAGCTTTAGTCTGTATCTACTCCATGCTGTAACTGCTCTGGGAGTGTTTGATTGGACAGTGCAGAGGGAGTTTTACTCTGTATATAACCCATGCTGTACCTGCCCTGGGAGTGTTTGATGGGACAGTCTAGAGGGAGCTTTACTCTGTATCTAACCCGTGCTGTACCTGCCTTGGGAGTGTTTGATGGGACAGTGTAGAGGAAGCTTTACTCTGTATCTAACCCGTGCTGTACCCGCCCTTGATGTGTTTATCAATTATTTGGATGAGGGGACTAAATGTAACATTTCCAAATTTGCTGATGATACAAAGCTAGGTGGCAGTGTCAGTTGTGAAGTGGATGTGAAGAGGCTTCAATGCGATCTTGACAGGCTCAGTGAGTGGGCGAGAACATGGCAGATCGAATATAATGTGGATAAATGTGAGGTTATCCATTTTGGTAGTAAAAATAAAAAGGCAGAATATTTTCTAAATGGTGAAAGATTGGGGAATGCAGATGCTCAAAGGGACCTGGGTGTCCTTGTACATGAGTCACTGAAAGTGAATGTGTAGGTGCAGCAAGCCATTAGGAAGGCAAATGGTATGCTGGCCTTCATTACAAGAAGGTTTAAGTACAGGAGTAATAAGTCTTACTGCAATTATATAGGGCCTTGATGAGATCACACCTGGAGTACTGTATACAATGTTGTTTTCCTTCCCTAAGGAAGGATATACTTGCCATAGAGGGAGTGCAATGAAGGTTCACGAGATTGATTCCTGGGATGGCGGGACTGTCGTATGAGAAGAGATTGAGTAAACTAGGGCTGTATTCTCTTGAATTCAGAAGAATGAGAGGGGATCTCATTGAAGCATACAAAATTATTACACAGTTTGATAGGGTGGATGCTGGGAGAATGTTTCCCTTGGGCTGGGGAGTCTAGAACCAGGGGTCACAGCCTCAGGATAAAGGGTAGGCCATTCAGGACTGAGAGGCGAAGAAATTTCTTCACACAGAGGGTGGTGAATCTTTGGAATTCCCTACCCCAGAGGTCTGTGGAGGCTCAGTCATTGGGTATATTCAAGACAGAAGTCGATAGATTTCTGACTAGTAAGGGCATCAAGGGTAATGGCGATAGGGCCGGTGAATGGAGTTGAGACAGCAAATCACCATGATCTCATTGAATGGCGGAGCAGGCTCAAAGGGCCGAATGGCATACTCCTGCTCCTATTTCTTATGTTCTTATGTTTGATCAGAGAGTGTAGAGGGAGTTTGAGTCTGTATCTAACCCGTAATATACCTGCCCGGGCAGCACGGTGGCATAGTGGTTAGCACTGTTGCCTCACAGCGCCAGGGACCCGGGTTCAAATCCGGCCTCGGGTGACTGTCTGTGTGGAGTTTGCACATTCTCCCCGTGTTTGCATGGGTTTCCTCCGGGTGCTCCGGTTTCCTCCCACAGTCCAAAGATGTGCGGGTTAGGTTGATTGGCCATGATAAAAATTGGCCCTTAGTGTTAGGGGGGATTAAATACGTGGGGTTGCGGGGATAGGGCTTGGGTGGGATGGCTGTCGGTATAGGGACCGGGTGCTAGGGTTTGGATGATCAGTCATGATCTCGTTGAATGGCGGAGCAGGCTCGAAGGGCCGAATGGCCTACTCCTGTTCCTATCTTCTATGTTTCTATGTTTCTATGTGTTTGATGGGACAGTGTAGAGGGAGCTTTACTCTGTATCCAACCCGTGCTGTACCTGCCCTGGGAGTGATTGTTGGGACAGTGTAGAGGGAGCTTTACTCTGTATCTAACCCCGTGCTGTACCTGCCTGGGAGTGTTTGATGGGACAGTGTAGAGGGAGCTTTACTCTGTATCTAACCCGTGCTGTACCTGCCCTGGGAGTGTTTGATGGGACAGTGTAGAGGGAGCTTTGCTCTGTATCCAACCCGTGCTGTACCTGCCCTGGGAGTGTTTGATGGGGCAGTGTAGAGGGAGCTTTACTCTGTATCTAACCAGTGCTGTGCCTGCTCTGGGAGTGATTGATGGGACAGTGTAGAGGGAGCTTTACTCTGTATCTACCCTGTGCTGTACCTGCCCTGGGAGTGTTTGACGGGACAGTGTAGAGGGAGCTTTACTCTGTATCTAACCCGTGCTGTACCTGCCCTGGGAGTGATTGTTGGGACAGTGTAGAGGGAGCTTTACTCTGTATCTAACTCGTGCTGTACCTGCCTGGGAGTGTTTGATGGGACAGTGTAGAGGGAGCTTTACTCTGTATCTAACCCGTAATATACCTGGCCTGGGAGTGTTTGATGGGACAATGTACAGGGAGCTTTACTCTGTATCTAACCAGTGCTGTACCTGCCCTGGGAATGATTGATGGGACAGTGTAGAGGCAGCTTTACTCTGTATATAACCCGAGCTGTACCTGCACTGAGAGTGTTTGGTAGGACTGTGAAGAGAGAGCTTTAGTCTCTATCTAACCCATGCTGTACCTGCCCTGGGAGTATTTGATGGGAAAGTGTAGAGGGAGTTTAACTATGTATCTAACTTAGTGCTGTACCTGCCCTGGGAGTGTTTGATGGGACAGTGTAGAGGGAACTTTCCTCTGTATCTAACCCATGCTGTACCTGCCCTGGGTGTGTTTGATGGGACAGTGTAGAGGGAGCTTTACTGTGTATCTAACCCGTAATATACCTGGCCTGGGTGTGTTTGATGGGACAATGTACAGGGAGCTTTCCTCTGTATCTAACCCATGCTGTACCTGCCCTGGGTGTGTTTGATGGGACAGTGTAGAGGGAGCTTTACTCTGTACCTAACCCGTGCTGTACCTGCCCTGGGAGTGATTGATTTGACAGTGAAGTGGGAGATTTACTCTGTATATAACCCGTGCTGTACCTGCCCTGGGAGTGATTGATTTGACAGTGAAGTGGGAGATTTACTCTGTACCTAACCCGTGCTGTACCTGCCCTGGGAGTGATTGATTTGACAGTGTAGTGGGAGATTTACTCTGTATATAACCCGTGCTGTACCTGCCCTGGGAGTGATTGATTTGACAGTGTAGTGGGAGATTTACTCTGTATATAACCCGTGCTGTACCTGCCTGGGAGTGTTTGATGGGACAGTGTAGAGGGAGCTTTACTCTGTATCTAACCCGTAATATACCTGGCCTGGGAGTGTTTGATGGGACAATGTACAGGGAGCTTTACTCTGTATCTAACCAGTGCTGTACCTGCCCTGGGAATGATTGATGGGACAGTGTAGAGGCAGCTTTACTCTGTATATAACCCGAGCTGTACCTGCACTGAGAGTGTTTGGTAGGACTGTGAAGAGAGAGCTTTAGTCTCTATCTAACCCATGCTGTACCTGCCCTGGGAGTATTTGATGGGAAAGTGTAGAGGGAGTTTAACTATGTATCTAACTTAGTGCTGTACCTGCCCTGGGAGTGTTTGATGGGACAGTGTAGAGGGAACTTTCCTCTGTATCTAACCCATGCTGTACCTGCCCTGGGTGTGTTTGATGGGACAGTGTAGACGGAGCTTTACTGTGTATCTAACCCGTAATATACCTGGCCTGGGGGTGTTTGATGGGACAATGTACAGGGAGCTTTGCTCTGTATCTAACCCGTACTGTACCTGCCCTGGGAGTGATTGATTTGACAGTGAAGTGGGAGATTTACTCTGTACCTAACCCGTGCTGTACCTGCCCTGGGAGTGATTGATTTGACAGTGTAGTGGGAGATTTACTCTGTATATAACCCGTGCTGTACCTGCCCTGGGAGTGATTGATTTGACAGTGTAGTGGGAGATTTACTCTGTATATAACCCGTGCTGTACCTGCCCTGGGAGTGATTGATTTGACAGTGTAGTGGGAGATTTACTCTGTATATAACCCGTGCTGTACCTGCCCTGGGAGTGATTGATTTGACAGTGTAGTGGGAGATTTACTCTGTATATAACCCGTGCTGTACCTGCCCTGGGAGTGATTGATTTGACAGTGTAGTGGGAGATTTACTCTGTATATAACCCGTGCTGTACCTGCCCTGGGAGTGATTGATTTGACAGTGTAGTGGGAGATTTACTCTGTATATAACCCGTGCTGTACCTGCCCTGGGAGTGATTGATGTGTAACGGGTGGTGTGTGGGTGTTGTTTGTCAGCTTCACCTCTGACTCCTTTGAGCGGTTTGAATCGCTCCCACTCCCTTCTGTTCTCGACTTTGGACTTATTTGGGGGTTGTAATAAACTTGTAACAGACACCTGGGTTTGTCAAAAGAATTCAGATCTTTATTTTGAGAGGAAAGATATACAATACAATAAAACTTACACTTTAAAAGGGTGGGAAACACACGGAATAAGCGAGGGAGAATTACAATACACAAAACCCCTTACCCTCCCAACCCCACTACACTAGCTAGGCTGGAATCCAGAGGACCAGGAAATGCTCACCAAAGCAACTTTCTTGACAGACTGGAGAGGTTCACGATTTCGGGGTTCTCTTTAGTTGTGGCGATTGGGGCCTGCCATACCTCGGATGTGGCAGAAGACTGCACCTGCGTTGGGTCTTCAGTTGGGTTTGGTCCGCTGATGCGGTTAGTCGCGCTGATGGACCTATCGGATAAGTACCCAATTTTCTTTGGTTAGGGCTAGTTTTAGGGTCTTTTGTGTCCAAATCTTACCCAGGGGTAAGTCAGACTAGCCTGTAGAGTGGAAACAAGTCTTTGGTTCGTGAGTTTTTCAGTGGTTGGTTTCTTGTTGGTCGCGGTGGCCCAATATTACCTGGTTGGTGGTAATATTGGCGGTTGTTGATTTCTGTAGGCCTTTGGTTGCCGCGATCTCTGTTTCTTCTTTCTTCCTTCGAGTCTCCGATGATGGTCTCTCTCTTGAGCTGGTTGTCTGGACTTGAACTCGGACCGGCTGTCCGTTTGAACTGTCTCTCTGTCTGTGTTCCGAACTGTACTGTGCTGTCTTAAACTGTACTGTACACTGAAAAGGCAGGCCTCAATTATACTAATTTGGGGCCTGGCTTACCTGACCGCCAAATCTCGGTTTCCTTTGTTAAATATGGTGGGCTCGTTATTTTTGATGTCTTTTAACAAGCTTCGGGGAAGTTCCATCTAATTTAACGAGTTTAGGGGATGGCTTTTAACTTTTTATCGGCCTTTAACTGGTTTTGGGATTGCCTTGAAACCAATTTTAAAATGCAAAATGTTTGTCAATCTCTTTAATTGACTTTGGACTGTGGTTTGTTTGTGGTAACTTGTAGGGCTAATGTTCTTTCCTTTGTATGGCTGGGGACATGTCCTGTTTACTCGATACCTGGCTCTGTGACTTCTTGGCGGGAAAACAGGCTTCATTGTCCTTATGTAAAACTGGGGCGGCCCTGGACATTCCTCAGAAAGGCCAATATCCAAACTTCGGGGGCCCAGCCCGCCTCCCCGTTGTTCCAGCTTTTTGCAAGCCTGAACATGTCTTTTAAACCAGCCAAATCTTCCTGGGATTTTGTTTAAATCCCTGTTGCCCAATGACTCTATAAAACAGTCCAGTCACTTCCTTAAATTTAACTCCTTGAAATCCTCTGTTTAGCCCAACCACACTTATACCCCTTTTCCAGATTTCTTCTGTGAAGTTCCCAAAATCCTTTAAAAATAACTTTCCTTGTGTTCTGGGGTTGTGCAGAAATTTTCGAACCTTACAGTTGGGACAGTGTAGAGGGAGCTTTACTCTGTATCTAACCCGTGCTGTACCTGCTCTGGGAGTGTTTGATGGGACAGTGTAGAGGAAGCTTTACTCTGTGTTTATACCATTCTGTACCTGCTCTGGGTGTGTTTGATGGGACAGTATAGAGGGAGCTTTACTCTGTATCTAACCCGTGCTGCACCTGCCCTGGGAGTGTTTGATGGGACAGTGTAGAGAGAGCTTTACTCTGTATCTAACCTGTGCTGTATCTGCCCTGGGAGTGTTTGATGGGACAGTGTAGAGGGAGCTTTACTCTGTATCGAACCTGTGCTGTGCCTGCCCTGGGAGTGTTTGATGGAACATTGTAGTGGGAGCTTTACTATGTATCTAACCCGTGATGTACCAGCCCTGGGAGTGTTTGATGGGACAGTGTCGAGGGAGCTTTACACTCCATCTAACCCGCACGGTACGTGCCCTGGAAGTGTTTGATGGGGCAGTGTAGACGGAGCTTTACTCTGTATCTAACCCATGCTGTACCTGAACTGGGAGTGATTGATGGGACAGTGTAGAGGGGGTTTAACTATGTACTGTATCTAACGTAGTGCCGTACCTGCCCTGGGAGTGTTTGATGGGAAAGTGTAGAGGGAGCTTTACTCTGTATCTAACCCGTGTTGTACCTGTCCTGGGAGTGTTTGATGGGACAGTGTAGAGGGAGCTTTACTCTGTATCTAACCCATGCTGTACCTGCCCTGGGAGTGTTTGATGGGACAGTTTAGAGGGAGCTTTACTCTGTATCTAACCCGTGCTGTACCTGCCCTGGGAGTGTTTGATGGGACAGTGTAGAGGGAGCTTTACTCTGTATCTAACCCGTGCTGTACCTGCCCAGGGAGTGTTTAATGGGACAGTGTAGTGGGAGCTTTACTGTGTATCTAACCCCGTGCTGTACCTTCCCTGGGAGTGTTTGATGGGACAGTGCAGAGGGAGCTTTACTCTGTAACTAACCCCGTGCTGTACCTGCCTTGGGAGTGTTTAATGGGACAGTGTAGAGGGAGCTTTACTCTGTATCTAACCCGTGCAGTACCTGCCCTGGGAGTGTTTGATGGGACAGTGTAGAGGGAGTTTAACTATGTACTGTATCTAACGTAGTGCCGTACCTGCCCTGGGAGTGTTTGATGGGCAAGTGTAGAGGGAGCTTTACTCTGTATCTAACCCGTGATGTACCTGTCCTGGGAGTGTTTGATGGGACAGTGTAGAGAGAGCTTTACTCTGTATCTAACCCGTGCTGTACCTGCCCTGGGAGTGTTTGATGGGAGAGTGTAGAGGGAGCTTTACTCTGTATCTAACCCCTGCTGTACCTGCCCTGGGAGTGTTTGATGGGGGAGTGTAGAGGGAGCTTTACTCTGTATCTAACCCGTGCTGTACCTGCCCTGGGAGTGTTTGATGGGACAGTGTAGAGGGAGCTTTACTCTGTATCTAACCCGTGCTGTACCTGCCCTGGAAGTGTTTGATGGGACAGTGCAGAGGGAGCTTTACTCTGTATCTAACCCCGTGCTCTACCTGCCCTGGGAGTGTTTGATGGGACAGTGTAGAGGGAGCTTTACTCTGTATCTAACCCATGCTGTACCTGCCCTGGGAGTGTTTGATGGGACAGTGTAGAGGGAGCTTTACTCTGTATCTAACCCGTGCTGTACCTGCCCTGGGAGTGTTTGATGGGACCGTGTAGAGGGAGCTTTACTCTGTATCTAACCCGTGCTGTACCTGCCCTGGGAGTGTTTGATGGGACAGTATAGAGGAAGCTTTACTCTGTATCTAACCCGTGCTGTACCTGCCCAGGGAGTGTTTGATGGGACAGTGTAGTGGGAGCTTTACTGTGTATCTAACCCCGTGCTGTACCTTCCCTGGGAGTGTTTGATGGGACAGTGCAGAGGGAGCTTTACTCTGTAACTAACCCCGTGCTGTACCTGCCCTGGGAGTGTTTAATGGGACAGTGTAGAGGGAGCTTTACTGTGTATCTAACCCGTGCTGTACCTGCCCTGGGAGTGTTTGATGGGACAGTGCAGAGGGAGTTTAACTATGTACTGTATCTAACGTAGTGCCGTACCTGCCCTGGGAGTGTTTGATGGGAAAGTGTAGAGGGAGCTTTACTCTGTATCTAACCCGTGTTGTACCTGTCCTGGGAGTGTTTGATGGGACAGTGCAGAGAGAGCTTTACTCTGTATCTAACCCGTGCTGTACCTGCCCTGGGAGTGTTTGATGGGAGAGTGTAGAGGGAGCTTTACTCTGTATCTAACCCATGCTGTACCTGCCCTGGGAGTGTTTGATGGGACAGTGTAGAGGGAGCTTTACTGTGTATCTAACCCGTGCTGTACCTGCCCTGGGAGTGTTTGATGGGACAGTGTAGAGGGAGCTTTACTCTGTATCTAACCCCGTGCTCTACCTGCCCTGGGAGTGTTTGATGGGACAGTGTAGAGGGAGCTTTACTCTGTATCTAACCCGTGCTGTACCTGCCCTGGGAGTGTTTGATGGGACAGTGTAGAGGGAGCTTTACTCTGTATCTCACCCGTGCTGTACCTGCCCTGGGAGTGTTTGATGGGACCGTGTAGAGGGAGCTTTACTCTGTATCTAACCCGTGATGTACCTGCCCTGGGAGTGTTTGATGGGAGAGTGTAGAGGGAGCTTCACTCTGTATCTAACCCGTGCTGTACCTGCCCTGGGAGTGTTTGATGGGACACTGTAGAGGAAGCTTTACTCTGTATCTAACCCGTGCTGTACCTGCCCTGGGAGTGTTTGATGGGACAGTGTAGAGGGAGCTTTACTCTGTATCTAACCCATGCTGTACCTGCCCTGGGAGTGTTTGATGGGACAGTGTAGAGGGAGCTTTACTCTGTATCTAACCCGTGCTGTACCTGCCCTGGGAGTGTTTGATGGGACACTGTTGAGGAAGCTTTACTCTGTATCTAACCCGTGCTGTACCTGCCCTGGGAGTGTTTGATGGGACAGTGTAGAGGGAGCTTTACTCTGTATCTAACCCGTGCTGTACCTGTCCTGGGAGTGTTTGATGGGACAGTGTAGAGGAAGCTTTACTCTGTATCTAACCCGTGCTGTACCTGCCCTGGGAGTGCTTGATGGGACACTGTAGAGGGAGCTTTACTCTGTATCTAACCCTTGCTGTTCCTGTCCTGGGAGTGTTTGATGGGACAGTGTAGAGGGAGCTTTACTCTGTATCTAACCCATGCTGTACCTGCCCTGGGAGTGTTTGATGGGACAGTGTAGAGGGAGCTTTACTGTGTATCTAACCCGTGCTGTACCTGCCCTGGGAGTGTTTGATGGGGCAGTGTAGAGGGAGCTTTACTCTGTATCTAACCCGTGCTGTACCTGCCCTGGGAGAGTTTGATGGGACAGTGCAGAGGGAGCTTTACTCTGTATCTAACTCGTGCTGTACCTGCCCTGGGAGTGTTTGATGGGACAGTGTAGAGGGAGCTTTTCTCTGTATCTAACCCGTGCTGTACCTGCCCTGGGAGTGTTTGATGGGACAGTGTAGAGGGAGCTTTACTCTGTATCTAACCCATGCTGTACCTGCCCTGGGAGTGTTTCATTCTGGCATTGCGTGTCTGAAATTGAAATGTACAATTCTCAGCCCAGAAGGAGTGGGGAATTGTTTGGGAAATGTTGAGGGACTGTGTCTGATCTCGGGCCTTCCTTCCTCTGTGTCTTGTATGCCTTGTCTCAGTTAATAATACTGCTGAAGATTTGGTTGCTCTCTGCCCATGTTGATTCAGTGAAATGTCGGAAAGCTGCAGCGTGTCCTCGCACTCCGTGTTCATCAGTAGAATTCTTGGCTGGTTGTCTTTGGAAATGGAGCTTTACAAATCTTATCAATAAGAACCAGTTGGCAATCCGGGGAGTGGAAGCGTTCTCCCGGTGCTAATCCTTAATAGGACATGTCCACCGGCTAAAGTCAGAGCTGGTTATTGATGCTGTGATTGACTCTGGACTCTTGCTGAAGCCCACCTCGAATCATTGCAGTGTCAACGGGGAAAGGTTTTTACCCCAGGATCCTTCTCCCCCTCCTGCTTAGTTGTGCCATTGAGTGAATGAGGAGATTGAAGGCGTTTTCTCCATGATTTGAGATATCCAAAGTTTCTCACAGCCCTCGTTTACTCTGTTTGACACGGCTTGGCCGGGAGCTGTGTTTGGTGCATAGGTTTCCTCCTGTAGCCGCGATGGTTCAATCTTGTACCGGTTTATAATATCCTGTTACTGCCTGCAGGTGAATAATTGGAGAGCAGTCCTCAGATTGGAACAGCCCAGAGAGAGTCAGATGGTTGTTTAATCATGTACAATCAGCTGAAGACTGTAAGGAGGGTTTGTGTGTGTGCGACGGATGTGTGAGAGGGGAGTGTGTGAGGGGGGAGTGAGTGAGTGAGGGGGGAGTGAGTGAGTGAGGGGTAGTGAGTGTGTGAGGGGGGAGTGAGTGAGGGGGAGTGAGTGAGTGAGGGGGGAGTGAGTGAGTGAGGGGGGAGTGAGTGAGTGAGGGGGGAGTGAGTGAGGGGGAGTGAGTGAGTGAGGGGGGAGTGTGTGAAGGGGAGTGTGTGGGGGGGAGTGTGTGAGAGGGGAGTGTGTGGGGGAGTGTGTGAGAGGGGAGTGTGTGAGGGGGGAGTGAGTGAGGGAGTGAGTGAGTGAGGGGTGAGTGAGTGAGTGAGGGGGGAGTGAGGGGGAGTGAGTGAGTGAGGGGGGAGTGTGTGAAGGGGAGTGAGTGAGTGAGGGGGGGTGAGTGAGTGAGGGGGGAGTGAGTGAGGGGGAGGTGAGTGAGTGAGGGGGGAGTGTGTGAAGGGGAGTGAGTGAGTGAGTGAGGGGGGAGTGAGTGAGGGGGAGTGAGTGAGTGAGGGGGGAGTGTGTGAAGGGGAGTGTGTGGGGGGAGTGTGTGAGGGGGGAGTGTGTGAGGGGGAGTGAGTGAGGGGGGAGTGAGTGAGTGAGGGGGGAGTGAGTGAGGGGGGAGTGAGTAAGTGAGGGGTAGTGAGTGAGTGAGGGGGGAGTGAGTGAGGGGGAGTGAGTGAGTGAGGGGGGAGTGTGTGAGGGGGGAGTGAATGAGGGGGGAGTGAGTGAGTGAGGGGGGAGTGAGTGAGGGGGGAGTGAGTGAGGGGAGAGTGAGTGAGTGAGGGGGGAGTGAGTGAGGGGGGAGTGAGTGAGTGAGGGGTAGTGAGTGAGTGAGGGGGGAGTGAGTGAGGGGGACTGAGTGAGTGAGGGGGGAGTTTGTGAGGGGGGAGTGAGTGAGGGAGTGAGTGAGGGGGGAGTGAGTGAGTGAGGGGGGAGTGAGTGAGTGAGGGGTAGTGAGTGAGTGAGGGGGAGTGTGTGAAGGGGAGTGTGTGGGGGGAGTGAGTGAGGGAGTAGTGAGTGAGGGGGAGTGAGTGAGTGAGGGGGGAGTGTGTGAAGTGGAGTGAGTGAGGGAGTGAGTGGGGGGAGTGAGTGAGTGAGGGGGGAGTGAGTGAGTGAGGGGGGAGTGAGTGAGTGAGGGGTAGTGAGTGAGTGAGGGGGAGTGTGTGAAGGGGAGTGTGTGGGGTGAGTGAGTGAGGGAGTGAGTGAGGGGGAGTGAGTGAGCGGGAGTGAGTGAGTGAGGGGGGAGTGTGTGAAGGGGAGTGTGTGAGTGAGGGGGGAGTGTGTGAGGGGGAAGTGAGTGAGGGAGTGAGTGAGGGGGGAGTGAGTGAGTGAGGGGGGAGTGAGTGAGTGAGGGGTAGTGAGTGAGTGAGGGGGAGTGTGTGAAGGGGAGTGTGTGGGGGGGAGTGAGTGAGGGAGTGAGGGGGGAGTGAGTGAGGGGGAGTGAGTGAGTGAGGGGGGAGTGTGTGAAGGGGAGTGTGTGAAGGGGAGTGTGTGGGGGGGAGTGTGTGGGGGGGAGTGTGTGAGGGGGGAGTGTGTGAGGGGGGAGTGAGTGAGGGGGAGTGAGTGAGGGGGGAGTGAGTGAGGGAGTGAGTGAGTGAGGGGGGAGTGGGTGAGTGAGGGGGGAGTGAGTGAGGGGGAGTGAGTGAGTGAGGGGGGAGTGTGTGAAGGGGAGTGTGTGAAGGGGAGTGTGTGGGGGGGGAGTGTGTGAAGGGGAGTGTGTGGGGGGGAGTGTGTGAGGGGGGAGTGAGTGAGGGGGGAGTGAGTGAGTGAGGGGGGAGTGAGTGAGTGAGGGGTAGTGAGTGAGTGAGGGGGGAGTGAGTGAGGGGGGAGTGTGTGAAGGGGAGTGTGTGGGGGGGGAGTGTGTGAGGGGGGAGTGAGTGAGGGGGAGTGAGTGAGTGAGGGGGGAGTGTGTGAAGGGGGAGTGAGTGAGTGAGGGGGGAGTGTGTGAAGGGGAGTGTGTGAGGGGGGAGTGTGTGAGGGGGGAGTGTGTGAGGGGGGAATGAGTGAGGGGGAGTGAGTGAGTGAGGGGGAGTGAGTGAAGGGGAGTGTGTGGAGGGGAGTGAGTGAGGGGGGAGTGAGTGAGTGAGGGGGAGGGAGTGAGTGAGGGGGAGTGTGTGAAGGGGGAGTGTGTGAGGGGGGAATGTGTGAGGGGGGTGTGTGAGGGGGAGTGAGTGAGTGAGGGGGGAGTGAGTGAGGGGGAGTGAGTGAGTGAGGGGGGAGTGTGTGGCGGGGAGTGAGTGAAGGGGAGTGAGTGAGTGAGCGGGGAGTGTGTGAAGGGGGAGTGAGTGTGTGCAATGTCTGGTGTGTGTAGTGTGTGCAATGTCTGGTGTGTGTACAGAGTGTGTGCAATGTCTGGTGTGTGTACAGAGTGTGTGCAATGTCTGGTGTGTGTACAGAGTGTGTGCAATGTCTGGTGTGTGTACAGAGTTTGTGCAATGTCTGGTGTGTGTACAGAGTGTGTGCAATATCTGGTGTGTGTACAGAGTGTGTGCAATGTCTGGTGTGTGTAGCGTGTGCAATGTCTGATGTGTGTAGTGTGTGCAATGTCTGGTGTGTGTAGTGTGTGCAATGTCTGGTGTGTGTACAGAGTGTGTGCAATGTCTGGTGTGTGTACAGAGTGTGTGCAATGTTTGGTGTGTGTAGTGTGTGCAATGTTTGGTGTGTGTAGTGTGTGCAATGTCTGGTGTGTGTACAGAGTGTGTGCAATGTTTGGTGTGTGTAGTGTGTGCAATGTTTGGTGTGTGTAGTGTGTGCAATGTCTGGTGTGTGTACAGAGTGTGTGCAATGTCTGGTGTGTGTACAGAGTGTGTGCAATGTCTGGTGTGTGTAGTGTGTGCAATGTCTGGTGTGTGTAGTGTGTGCAATGTCTGGTGTGTGTACAGAGTGTGTGCAATGTCCGGTGTGTGTACAGAGTGTGTGCAATGTCTGGTGTGTGTACAGAGTGTGTGCAATGTCCGGTGTGTGTACAGAGTGTGTGCAATGTCTGGTGTGTGTAGTGTGTGCAATGTCTGGTGTGTGTAGTGTGTGCAATGTCTGGTGTGTGTACAGAGTGTGTGCAATGTCTGGTGTGTGTACAGAGTGTGTGCAATGTCTGGTGTGTGTAGTGTGTGCAATGTCTGGTGTGTGTAGTGTGTGCAATGTCTGGTGTGTGTACAGAGTGTGTGCAATGTCTGGTGTGTGTACAGAGTGTGTGCAATGTCTGGTGTGTGTACAGAGTGTGTGCAATGTCTGGTGTGTGTACAGAGTGTGTGCAATGTCTGGTGTGTGTAGTGTGTGCAATGTCTGGTGTGTGTACAGAGTGTGTGCAATGTCTGGTGTGTGTACAGAGTGTGTGCAATGTCTGGTGTGTGTACAGAGGGTGTGCAATGTCTGGTGTGTGTAGTGTGTGCAATGTCTGGTGTGTGTACAGAGATGAAAATTATTGGGTAGTATTGGAGAGTTCTCATAATAAAACCGCAGTACTGAACAATGGGTGCATCACAAGAAACTGAGAAAGTCTTCTTCATAAAAGTTTATTGTAATAAATAACATTTCATTATCATTTCTTTTGTTAAACAAAACTCGTTAGAAGCTGGTTAGGATTGTCTTCTTACTACATACAATATGGGTCGTTAACTCTGGTTGCATGAAGACATCGCATTATTGGAAATTAAACACCCTTACATCTAGATGACGTTTTGAAAAACCTCTCCCCTAATTCCGTTAAGATTGATGCGCCTCGTGCCAATAATATTCGCTTAGCTCGGTGGCGGCTATGCACCTCATGCAGACGGTGTCAGTGAGACAAAACGTGTAACCCCTCCGTGACATGCAGTTTGTACGTGCGAGCGGTGTGATGGCCGGGCTAGACTACACCTATTTCATATTGCCTACGCTCCAGCCCAGCTCAACACAAGGTCCTCTGAAGGAGCCAGGCCCAGTTAGAATTGGACTAATGAGGCTAGCTTGGTGGTACCTGGCTTACTAATTAGTATTATTAATTAGCAATCATTAATAATATAATAATAGTATGCTTAAAAAGGAACAGATTGAGGAATCGTTGAAAGGGCACTTCTCCTGGGGTTGAAGGGTCCTGCTTAATGCCATGTCTGGGGGATGGGGTGTGATTCAGCATGCAATGGCATCATCGTGATACAACGGAGACCCGCACTATGATAGACTGCAAACGGTTTCCATTCAGTTAATAATGAGTTTTTTTCTTAATACCAGCAGAGTAAAGTTCGAACAGCAGGGGAGGAGAGTGCCCACACCCTGTGAGCTATCTCCACACAGTTCTGGTCAATTCAGTTTGTTCACAAGGTGTACGCCCGAGACTGCAATGTAAGATCCACATGAATGAGCACCCAGGTGAATGCTGTTCTGGCAACAGTGAATGAGCGAGAAGAACATATATTTAACGTCAGGTTTTGACCCCAAGGTTAGAGAGTTGGGGAGGCTTTATAAAGTCTTGCATCCAGTGTGCATCCACCATACCCAGACTTATTACGCCATTACAGATGTAAAACAACGTTAAATGACTTTCAGTCAACTATGGGAGTGAAACTCAGTCATTGACCAGCTGCCTGAAATGTATAAGCAGTTACAACAGCTCACTGATTGACAACAGATGTTTATAAGCAAATACAATTTCCTGTGGATTTGCATAATCCCAGTATGGACCTTAAAGGGACAGGCCAGGTTTGCAGCTAAACATCACAACCATGTTCCAGACCCAAGGCTTCTGTTGAGCAAATGTCCAAATACGCTTAAATAGTCTGTGTCAACACTGCCTCCCCAGCCCCCACTTGTCTCAGGCTCATTAGGTTACATTTAGGGGTTGTACTGAAGCCCTGTTCTCAGTTAGTGAGAAGTTTGTGAAGTTAAAGTCACAAACCCCACAATTTATATGTTAAAATGAGTCAAATATTGCTCTGTACAGTTTGTAAAGAGCTGGGTTTTCATTTTCCTGCTGTCTTTAACACTGAAGATTCCTCTGGGATGTTTTGGCTCCCTCTCTCCTGGCTCTGCTCCAGTACAAAAGGATTTGAAACCCAGTTGGAGGATGAAGGGATCAAAATATCCTGAGGAATGTTACACACAGTGAAGGTAACAGGAAAATGGTAAAAGCCAATCATCCCATACCTGAGAACAAGGGATAATATTACACATTCATATGTTGACAAGGGGTTTTGAAGATTTTGTTTATCTGTGTAGTTGAGGAAACACACTACCATGAGATGTTGGGCATGGAAGTGATGAATTAGATCGGGTAATTACCCTAACAATAATGGGGATCTCCAGCACAATGTGGGGGCTTTCAGTGTGATTAATGGGAGGTCTTACATCTGAAAAATAAGTGAATCAAAAATTCAATTTCAGGAAAGTCAGTCTGCCCTACCGATTTTATTTTGCTTCCAGTGTCCCGTGATCTCTGCGCCATCTTGGAAAAGTGGAACATCTGGAGGGCAGAGGAACTGAGCACAGCTGGATTCAGGTTGGGTCATGTTTCTTCCTAATTGAGCTTATTTCTAACCTGCCTCAGTACAGCTATCAGGGTATCTAACATTGCCTGTCCTGTCAGAGCATAAAGAATTGAACAATGAGATAAGGCCATACATACCCAGCCCACTCCTAACAGACCCTTTCTAGTTGGTGGTGTCTTAGACTCTTCACAACATATTTAAAGGATAATTTCACGATATTACGCTCCTGGACGGGAGCATCGCCCACCGGGTGTGTGTATTAGGGACTGGGGTGCATGCTATGCATAAATATCTGAAGTACACTCCCAGCGAGCGAGGCTCCCTCCTGGAGTTCAAAGCTGGAGAATGATCCGTTTACTCCCCTGAATAACTCTGTTAAAACTGCCCAGAGAGATCTAGAAAACTGCCTCCTAACCACAGAAATACACACCATCTAGCACCCTACCATTCAGGACATTGGCTTGTTAAGTATCTGAAAGGGAAAAATCCAGCCCACACTGATAGGTCTACCCATCCAGGTCCCTTCGGTGATCTAGACCAGCTATGCAGAGGGTAGCAGTTCAACATAAAGTGTGATATTAAGGGGTAAATGTTGTCAGGCGCAGCACCGCCAGCACACTTTGCAAATGGCCTGCATTTATCCAATATGTGCAAGGGCCCTCCGATAAAGTGGGGTCTGGCAAAATTGACCCTTAACTATCAGTGACAGAGTAAACGTGGGGGTGGGGGAATTTTGTGTCTGGGCTCAGCCAAAACTGACTGCAAATCAGCTACTCACTTCACTTTTAAATCCCCGATTGCAATCACGTTACCGTTTTGAGTCTGACGCCTTTGAAGGACATGGTTGTCACCGTGCTGTGCCACCGCGCCGTGCCACCGCGCCCCCTCAGTCCTTTGGCCTTCGCTCCACCCGCTAACTATCTTTCAGTCAGATTGTGTGACCACTTGTTTGTTGCGTGCTATTTTTAAATTGAAAATCTCATTAAAAAACATGATTCAAAACATACCCCGTAAATGCACAGCATTCCGCAGGGAGATTCTCAGTTCCATCGCCAGTTTGTGCTGAGTTAGACATCCCAGCAAGGCAGCGACAGGGCACTAGTTAGCCTAATCTCAGACAGGGTTCATGCTCCTGAACATTATCTGGTGGTCCCTACTGGGAACAGTGAGTGAGAGGACATGTGTAAATATCGTATTAAAAATCCTACACCTGAGTGCATTTCCTGTTGAAATGCCTTTCTGTCAATGCTTTTGTTGTCAACTTGTCCATTATAAATTCCGATGTCCTCGTTTAATATTAACCCCACCCCCGCGGTTAGAGCGTTGTAGCAGATTTTAATTTGCCGCCCTGGTGTAAAACTGGCCTATGTTAGAGATTGGGTTCTATAATGGGCGGCTGATCTGCAACGCCAGTTTGAAGCCCTGGTGGCAAGTTGAAAATGTACCTCATCGTGTCCAGCTTTGGGCGCTTTACTTTAGGAAGGATGTGAAGGCCATGGAGAGGGCATAGAAGAGATTCACTAAAAGTATCCTGAGGGTGAGAGGGTGAAGTTACGTGCAGAGAATAGAGAAACTGGGGCTCTTTTCAATATAACAAAGAAGGTTACGAGGAGATCTGACAGAGGAGTATAAAAAGCTACTTCCACTGGGCGGTATCATTAAAGGGCATGAATTTAAGAGTAGCACTGGAAGAACAAGGTTAGTGAATTATTTTTATGCAGAGGGTTATTAAGACATTAAGGGGGAGAAATTCAGTTGGTTAGCACCTCCCGTTAGTGCCTCGGGGGGGGGGGGGTGCACTAATGACTTACCGCCTGTGGCACGGTGATGTTACCACCGCCCGCAAAATTCACCTGGCGGTTTGTGGCGGTGGTAACCCCTAGTGCCACAGTCTCCTGCGCCCGGAGATCGTGACATCATCCGGCTGCGCAGCACTCTGATAGCACCCCGGACCCGAACTTCGGTTCCGCCCCCTTCTGCATCGCAGGGCGAAAACACCGGCTGCTGCAGGAGGCGTTCATCAGGGGGCCGGGGCGCTTCGGGGGCAATACTTAAAGGCAAGGTGGCCGAGGTAAGTAAAACAATTCTGAAGTGCTCTTTTTCTTTTTTTTCCCCCTTTGTCTTCTCCAGCGATCGGTCAGCCCGGCACTCTGCTGCAGTGCATCGGGCCGGATCGCGGCTGCCGTCAGGGACCAGGTAAGTTTTCCCCTTGCAGAGCCTGCAGCGATGGCCCTTCGCTTTAAGGGAGGGAAGGTGCTTTCTAACACGGCAGCGCTGCACGGCCCAGTGTGCAGCTGTTCACCTACCGCCCCACCTGTTGCGCTTGATTTAGCGCTCCACTCCCTTCCTGGAACGCTAAAACCACATTTTTTAAAAGCTGGGAATCTTTAGTGCCTGGCGCTAAGTTTCCCAGCTTTCAAAAGTTACCGCCCTGTGAATTTCTCCCCCTAAGTGTCCGGCTCGAAACAGTGGTGGAAACAGAGTCCATAATAGCTATTACAACAGAGGTGAATAAATTATTTGAAAAATATTTGTTTTTTAAAGTATGGGGAAAGGACATAGGAATGGGGCTAAGTAGATATCTCTTTCAGAGAGCCAGCACAGGTTTGCCGGATTGAATGGGTAAAGGGCTCAAGATTGTGACTAGTTGCACCAACTGAAGATGGTTATTTGGATAAATTGCTGCACTTTTCAGATGTCCATATCCTAGCACCAATGAATCGTTCTGCGAACCCTGGCTTAGTGAGCCCCACTTCCACCAGGGCGTTATATGTCTATATGTATGCCGATGCGGGGGTGGATAAGACAGGTAGAACTGTGGGATATCTGGCAGGAGATGTGAACCCACCAGTCCCACTTCCTCATCCGACATCAGCACGGGCCAGACGCTATTGGAATTCTTCATTGGAGGAAAAGGGGCTGAGGCCCGGCAGAATTGGGTCCTGCCCCAAGTCCCACCACTCTCCTGACCAGGGATTTCAAGCCCATATATATGCACAGATATGAACCCCTTCACAGTTGAATAGTGTGCCAATATTGTGTGGGGTCTGGAGCTGTATCCCAGCAAGGTGTCAGCACCTTCAGCAAAGGATGCGAACAAAGGGGAAGAAAGTAGAAAAAGGAAACAATCACAAGAGGATTCTAAAATCACGCCAAATATCTGCAGAATCAGGAGAGTATTGTTCTTTGCAATTTCCCTGCAGAACGGTTAACATTCGAGGAAAACTGCTGCATGAGAGGAATGTTGAAGAGTACAGAAGCAAAACCACAAAAGTTTCCGCACTGCACCGACACTCAGCCTGAAGGGCTGGGACTCAGCACTATGTGGCCGTATTCATTTAGATTATCCAGTCACTGAAACAAAGAAATTCTACTCTGTTTTCCAACTGTGGTGAGGAGGGAGAGGGAATATACTTTATTTAGTTTTCTTTATTCAGAGAGTGGTGAGAATGTGGAACTCGCTACCACATGAAGTAGTTGAAGACATGATAAGTACATGAGGGAGAAAGGGATAAAAGGATATGCTGATAGGGTGAGATGAAGTAAGGTGGGAGGAGGCTGGTGTGGAGCATAAACACCAGCATAGGCTAGTTGGGCCGAATGTCCTGTTTCTGAGCTGTAAATGCTATGTAATACTGAGACCAGGCTGAACCTCTTCAAGCAGAACACTAAATTTCTGGTCAAGGTGCAATTTCCTACTCTCAGAAATTCAAAGCTCCATTTTTTTAAAATTCATTCTCAGGATGGGGGCATGCTGGCAATGTCAGCATTTATTGCTTGTTGGGCCACTTCAGAGCACAGTTAAGAGACAACCACATTTGTTTCAGTCACCAGCCCAATGTTCTGTTCCACATTTATAAAATCCTTGATCTGATTTGAAGTCTGACTGATCCCCTTTGAAACTGGTTACATAGAAGATAGGAGCAGGAGTAGGCCATTCGGCCCCTCGAGCCTGCTCCGCCATTCAATGTGATCATGGCTGATCATCCAAATTCAGTACCCAGTCCCTGCTTTCTCCCCATACCCCTTGATCCCTTTAGCCTTAAGAAATATATCCAACTCCTTCTTGAAGATATTTAATGAATTGGCCTCTACTGCCTTCTGTGGTAGAGAATTCCATAGGTTCACCACTCTCTGGGTGAAGAAATTCCTCCTCATTTCTGTCCTAAATGGCATATCCCTTATCCTTAGACTGTGACCCCTGGTTCTGGACTCCCCGACCATCGGGAACATCCTTCTTGCATCTAGTCTGTCCAGTCCTGTCAGAATTTTATAAGTTTCAATGAGATCCCCTCTCATTCTTCTAAACTCCAGCGAGTATAAGCCCAATCGACCCAATCGCTCCTCATACGTCATTCCTGCCATCCCAGGTATCAGTCTGGTGAATCTTCGCTGCACTCCTTCCATGGCAAGCACATCCTTCCTCAGATAAGGCGACCAAAACTGCACACAATACTCAAGGTGTGGTCTCACCAAGGCCCTGTACAACTGCAGCAAGATATCCTTGTTCCTGTACTCAAACCCTTTCGCTACGAAGGCCAACATACCATTTGCCTTCTTAACTGCCTGCTGCACCTGCATGGTTAAATTCTGATGCACCTGTGATTGCACACATTCTAGCTCGAGGTTTCGTGTCTCAGTGAGTAATTCTGGTGCCGTGGTTTTTGATCCTCCGCTGATTGCCCAGTTTTCCTCTTCAAAAGATCCTGATGTAATCATGGGGACAGTGCAGGGAATGGGACTATGTGGAGCTTTCAGAGAGCTGGCACAGGTCTGATGGGCAGAACAGCCTCCTGTGATGCTCAATTGTAGAGGCTCTTCAAACTAAGATTGGCATCACCTAACTTTTCAACCTTGACCCTGTCCTGCATAATGGCCCAGTCCATTCTCAATTTAAAAAATTCAAAGATGTTGGTTTTAGTTTGATCATTAAAAATAGTGAGCCAGCCACTGGGTGAGTCACGGAACAATGTGAGGCCTCGCGTTCCCAATGTAATGGGTTAAATACAAACCCCTTATCACCTGCTACCCATCATTTTCCAGGTACAAAATCTACATAAGAGTCTGGAGATGGTCACTGATTAGCCACAATGCACTGTTGTACAGGAGGCTCACAAGATGCACATACATCCCCCCCCCAAAAAAAGTAAACTAGGATTTTCAAAACATGGACCCCTCACCCTGTGTGGTTACCTGCTGTCACAGAGAGATCTAGATCAATAAAGTCCGCGATATCTCAGAAACCCGAGGCTAAGACTCTGAAACCTTGTCTCCCATCAGCTGCAGCCTTGGAGTTGTATCTGTGGTCAGTGATTTTAATAAATGATGGATCCCTTTGATCTAGCCTTCTCAGCTCTCTTGTGCAGCAGTTTAATTGCGCAGGGCGGGTATCACAGGCACTTTGAGAAGTGCTGTATTAGCAATAGCTCATGTGTTGTTTGGAGATATATCTTTGGCAAATTGTCCAAACACTCTTTACTCGGGGACTAACTCTCTTTCTCTTTGCGGCTCATATTTCACGGAATAAACACAAAAGTCAAAACAACAATCTGGGCAGTCATCTGATATTAAACTGTAGGCCAAGAGAGTGTGACTTTTCAAAACATCTGAAAGACAGAATTGTGTTACACGTTGATGCTCCCATACCCTACTGAGCTCAGGCTGAAGCTTCATTTTCTACAATGGCTGTGCACCCAGAACAGGCATGACCCCACCATCAGTGACCCCACCGTCAGTGACCCCGCCGTCAGTGACCCCGCCGTCAGTGACCCCCACCGTCAGTGACCCCGCCGTCAGTGACCCCGCCGTCAGTGACCCCGCCGTCAGTGACCCCGCCGTCAGTGACCCCCGCCGTCAGCGACCCCGCCGTCAGCGACACCACCGTCAGTGACCCCCACCGTCAGTGACCCCGCCGTCAGCGACCCCGCCGTCAGTGACCCCGCCAACAGCGACCCCGCCATCAGTAACCCCACCAACAGCGACCCCATCAACAGCGACCCCCCATCAACAGCGACCCCGCCGTCAGCGACCCCACCATCAGTGACCCCCGCCTTCAGTGACCCCACCAACAGGATCCAGGTGTCTGAATTTCTGGCTGGTACTGACACGTGGGCCGATGATATGAATGTGCAGTCCGTGGGGAGCCGCACCTGCTGAGGGCACAGATCAGGACACACTGCCCATGATTTTCCAATGTCCCTGGCTGGTGGGCGTGGCTCCTCCCAGTACAGTGCATTCATGTGATCGGCCTTTGGATAAGGCAGCCTAAACTCTCCAACAGTTGTTTCCCACCAAGTCTAATAACACCTTCACATTAGATGGCAAATACATTTTAAAAAATTCTATTAGACTCAACTCAGCTGCTATTGTAGCCAGCACTCTAAACATGCTGTGGTAAGCTTGGTATGGGGAGAGCACACCGGCCTCTGTGCTCAATAGTTAAACAGTACAAGAGAAATATTGGGTTTGTGAATTTCCCAAGAAAATAATCTGTGTCTTTAGTATTAAATGGTGGTTACTAGGAAGGGAAAATGGTTTCAGGATGCTTTCCTAAGTCAGGGCTTCAGGATATGCTGTACACCTCTCAATATGGTTCAGGATTTCCCCTGACTGCTGGATAGGCTTCATTTGTAACAACATATTGTCAGACTGGTCGCCAATCTGCACAATTTTTTTAAAAAGGGGAAATGTATCCTTGTGAATTGTTGAACTGTGCCTGTTATAAAATGCAGCTACCTATACACTTTCCAGTCTCTTAGTCACTCCTTGTGCTGTGTTTTTGGCAATAGGACACTACTGGTTTGAAGCTGTCTGGGAGCAGCCATTTTGTGTATAACTTCCCCTCATACGATATCTGGAAGTTTGGTTCCACTGGCCTGAGTGGGCAGTACATTCCCCGATCCAGTGTCCACTCATGATGTCACTGGGGTGGACCTGCACAATGGGGAATTTGAGCACAGGATGGCTCAGTTGGTAGCACTCTTCCCTCTCAGTCAGCAGGTTGTGGGTTTATGTCCCATACCGGCCAATCTGACCGTGCAGTGCAGCACTGAGGGAGATATCTGCCCTTTCCAGTGGTTTAGGTGGACATTAAAGATCCCAAGGCACATTTTGAAGAGCAGGGAATTCTCCCAGTGCCTTGACCAATATGTTTCTCTCAGCCACAAAAAGAGATTAACATCTTATTGCTGTTTGAGTTTTTTTTTGCTGTATTCAAAATGGCTGTCATATAAGCAAGTGTAAAGCAACCTGAGACGTTTGAGAGATGTGATCAAGTCCTTCTTTTTGTGCCCAGCCTGCTTCTAACCAGCAGTTCAAAAACATAAAACACAGTAACAAGACATAACTGAGAGGCACAGATATAATTATACTGTTATCACTCTTCATAAGTTTAAGATGATGTGATGATTCACTGGAATACACTCCCCTTTAAACGCTTTTATGATTTCTCAACTAGGATAAGATTATCTAATCTAGTGCCAGGCTACACAAAGGCAGGGAGGCCTTTATGATGATAAGCTAATGATGTCCTAATAGCAGCACTACCAACACTTGTAACTTTGTAAATAATTTATTGGTTTGATGCTTGTTAGTCACAAGGATAGAGATAAAGATCCGTCTTCTTTGTCGCTTCTATTCTCTCTCCTTTCTATTCGCTCTCCCTCTTCTATCACATACATTGAAATATTAACAGATTTGTGAGAGTTGGTCTTGGTGTGAGGCTAACCTTTGGTTGTATGTGATGTAAGAAGGCTGGTACTGCCCATGAGACTGTATTTTGATGGGCCCCCACCATCACACGGCTCCAATTTTTAAACTTGGGTTTCTGGTTAATTAGCATTTCAGCTGTGGGTGATATTACAGCTGTTATCTGAATCAGAGATAGGCTGACAGACAGGGGGCTGGTAATAATGGCTCCCAAGGACTGCGTTTCTAAGTATAGTTACTGGGGTCCTTATAGGAGTCCGTCTATTGTTTTTTTACTTAACGTGAGCCAAGCGTGGGACTAGGTTAGACTTCTCTTGCATTTTATACTCTAGTTACAGTGCAAGGGCACCTGGAACTCACTGAGAAATGCTGTCCTGGTCTGAGGTCTAATGTGAAGATTGAGCTGGGATTTTGTGCTTTTGCATTTGCCAGCATTTCATTTTACAGTCCTTCATTTTGATGGACGACAATCGCAGGCTAACACACAGAGTGGTAGAAAATCTCAGCCATAATGTGTTGGGGTATTCTCATCTTTAAATCTGCAACCTCCCAATAAGCCCCCTCTCTCAGCAGGATTTGATTGAATTGTTCCTCAAGGATCTTTGACAAAGAAGAAGCCCTTTCTTTAACATCCTGCCTTGATTCAGATAGATGCCTCCAATGCTGTCCAGGAAGCTCACTCTCATACTGCTGATCACTCTCTAACAGACTGTTGACCTTGGCCAGAGTCCTAACAATATGGTTGAAATCTTTCTGCAATCCAGCTTCTAGTGACATTGTGCTATACTGTGTTCAGCCTGACCTTGCGCATGATTCCTTTGGTGCAGAAAGCCAAGCAATAACCAGGGAATCTCAGACACACCTCAAATATGATAAACAGTTTCACTGGAATGTTCTGAATAGAAAATAGGAATTCCGCCCTTTTCTGGGAATCCTATCAGTGTTTTTGCCAACATTACATTTCTTACTATGGATTGCCTTGTGCAGATGCTCTACTGAAGTTGGGGCTGGAAGATTGTGCCTCATTTCCAAGCCTTGTGCAAAAATGTTCACAGGCCATGCTGATAAATTGTGTTGTCTGCTGTTTTGGAATCGCAGGAGACATCATCCAAGTTTATTCTGATATTGGGCTAGTGATGGTCCTCGAGGCTACAGAAGATATTCCTTAAAGTGTTGGGATCTGTTCTTCAAAAGTTAATCATTGATACAGAAAAGACATCATTAAATTAAAATTAAAAACAATAATGATAGTTTTTAAATGTCTTCTTAAATCAGTTAGTGCCAATCCACATAATTAAATTCAGTCGGATTATAGATGAGTCTGGGTCACCTGGACCTTCTAATGAGCTTACTCTAGGTTTGTAGTGGCAGATATATTCAACGTCTGGGTAGACATGGAGATATCTGTAGTGTCCACTGGGCTGTGATAATCAGAGGTCAGGTCCTGGTCAATTAGAGGAATGTTCATCGCAGCCAGAGTCAACGCTGTCACTGAGCCTTTGCTTAAGCTCTGGCTGTAGATCATCAATAACATGTCCAGCTTTTGTTCTATGGACTGCACCTGGAATATACAGAGCAAAGACTTAGTGCAAAAAAACAGAAATGGAATGAAGCAAGGATACTGTGAGCCAAAACTACCGATGTCCATAGTGTTCAAGCTATATTAAAGTGTGGTCAAATGCTAAAATGGAGATGTAGTTGGTGGTTTGATTGGCGATGTAGTGATCTGTAATCACACATTTTCTGCCCTCTTGAGGGAGGTATTAGGAACATAGAACAGGAGGAGGCCTTTTAGCCCCTCGAGCGTGTTCCGCCATTCAATCAGATCACGGCTGATCTGTGACCTAACTCCATATACCCACCTTTGCCCCATATCCCTTAATACCTTTGGTTAACAAAAATCTATCAATCTCAGATTTAAAATTAACAATTGACCTAGCACCAACTGCCGTTAGAGGAAGAGAGTTCCAAACTTTTACCACCCTTTGCGTGTAGACGTGTTTCCTAATTTCATTCCTGAAGGGCCGGGCTCTAATTTTTAGGCTATGCCCCCTAGTCCTAGAATCCCCAGCCAGAGGAGATAGTTTCTCTCTATCTACCCTATCTGTTCCTGTTAATATCCTGAAAACTTCGATCAAATCACCCCTTCATCTTCTAAATTCCAGGGAATACAACCCTAGTTTGTGTAATCTCTCCTCGTAGCTTAACCCTTGGAGTCCAGGTATCATTCAAGTAAATCCATGCTGCGCTCCCTCCAGGGCCAGTATATCCTTCCGAAGGTGTGGTTCCCAGAACTGAACACAGTGCTCCAGGTGTAGTCTAAACAGGACCTTGTATAGCTGGAGCATAAATTCTACCCCCTTGTATTCCAGTCCTCGAGATATAAAGGCCAGCATTCCATTGGCCTTTTTGATTATTTTCTGTATCTGTCCGTGACATTTTAATGATCTGTGTACATGTGCCCCAACTCTCTTTGGCCCTCCACTGCTTCTAGCTTTTCACCATTTAGAAAGTGCCCTGTTCTATCCTTTTTTGGTCCAAAGTGGATGACCTACACTTACCTACATTGAAATTCATTTGCCACAGATTTGCCCATTCACTTAATCTATTAATATCTCTTTGTAGTTTTGTACAGTGCATACTGACTCTTTCTGGGGTATAAGTTCCACAGGTGCTGACTGCCCAAGTGACCATTCTTTGCATTAGCCTAAATAGTAAAAGTTAGAAGGCTATTCGAACATGGGAAGCATCACAACCAAGTGGATTCTCTAGCAGGATAATTGGATAGTGATTAGGAGAGGAAAAAACTCCAGGTTTGTTGAGGACAACAGTAGTGCCCCTATTGGCATCTTGGCTGAGATCAGCTAACTCAGATGGGAGAGGAAACTGGGACCTTATTGCTTACTATACTTACACCCCACCATGCAATGCAGTCAGCAACTGGGCCATTGGGAATACCCTGGCTCTCCCACTTCGAAAAACTTTCTCAGTTATCAAAATACATCAAACTAGATTTCTTTACCCCCACAAGTCCTTCATTGTTGGAGGGGCTGCATCAGCTGCCCCACAAACACATCCTGGTGATCAGACAACCAGTCTGAAAACTCCCCAAACATGAACTATGCAGAACCTTGGTATCAACCAGCCAGTTACAGACCCAAAGCAATGCAGTCAGCTCCAGGTAATGTACCCAGTGTCTTCAGCTCTGTGAGTTGAATCGTTTCAGCAGCAAACTCAGTTTCATTTCATCCATTTTTAAGCCACCATATTTGAGTCTTTATAATTATATGCACCCACTGCCTGAAATTACGTCTGACAAGTGAAACATTGCATTTGAAATTCCGTGTGTTTCTGAGTTGTGTGTGTGGGGGGGTGGGGGGCATTGAATCTCTTTTATTTCTGTGTATCTGTATCAGAGAGAGAACAGCAGAGAAAGGATTAACATAAAGGAGAGAGATCCTGTAAGGACTGCACCATCATTTGACAAGGAGAGGAGGTCAAAATAAAAAGTATTGAATTTAGACATATCATACAAAGAGCTCTTTGGCAATAATCAGTCCTGCTGTAGAGGGGTTTGGTGAAGAATGAAGGATACACGTTACGTTGCCACTTTCTGAAGCTTTGGGTTTTTGGTCCTCCCTTTAAAAACCCACCCTCTTGCCCAATACTTGATAATTGCAGGTAAGGACTGAATCGATTTCCCTCTCGCAAACATTTTATGTAATTGATATTAATTTTGTTTAAAACATTGGGGCAAAAATGTGTGGCGGGGTGGGGGCGGGCGCATCCCAACACAACTGAGATGTCCCCGCCCAGGACTGCTGCCGCTAACCCCCAAAGTTTGTGGGGTCAGGGAGAGGTCCTCTGATTTGGGCAATGGTGGGTGCCTGCTCCACAGATTCCAGTGCAGGCACCAATTGGATTATTGTGGAGACCTAGAGTTGTAACCCCATGCTCCTCCCTCATGGCAAATTACCTGTTTCTCCACTTTTATCACCCGTCCCATCATGCTCATCTCATCAAAGGGTTCCAGTTCTGGTGGGACTTTCTCTCCTTTCTCACGCAACTTCTTGTCTGTGGGCATCTGACCTTTCCCAATGATTTGGTCAACTCTGTGAAACGTAAAATAACATCAAAGTCAGCAAAAACCAAAGCAGTTATGTTACGTCCTGTATGCTAAAAGAGTTCAAAAGAAACCAAGGCAGGGTGGAGAAACGAGGCAGAACTTTTCAATACCCCACACCACTGTTGGGCCTTGTATACAGCGGGCAGTTTATTGGAAATTTGCGAATGCTTTGCACACCATTTTTTATCCATTGACTTTAACGGTCAGAAAATCACAGGCAATTTTCCAGTGAGCTGAACAGCACTGGTGGTGCGGGGCTTGGAAAATTCCACCCTTTGTCTTGTTCAAGCAATCCATACGACAACAGTGGAGAGGCGGGGAGGTTTAGGGGGGAGTTAGAATCAGAGAACAGAATCATAGAATGGTTACAGCACGGAAGGAGGCCATTCAGCCCGTCGAGCCTGTGCCGGCTCTCTACAAGAGCACTTCAGCTAGTCCCACTCCCCCGCCCTTTCCCTGTGGCCCTGCAAATTTCTTTCCTTCAGATACTTATCCAACTCACTTTTGAAAGCTGTGATTGAATCTGCCTCCACCGCCCTCTCAGGCAGTGCATTCCGGATCTTAACCACTCGCTGCGTAAAAAAGTTTTTTCTTATGTCACCGTTGGTTCTTACGTCACCTTAAATCTGTGTGCTCCAGTTCGCGACCCTTCTGCCAATGGGATCAGTTTCTCGCTATCTACTCTGTCTAAACCCATGATTTTGAACACCTCTATCAAATCTCTCAATCTTCTCTGCTCCAAGGAGAACAACCCTAGCTTCTCCAGTCTATCCATGTAACTGAAGTCCCTCATTCCTGGAATCATTCTCGTAAATCTTTTCTGCACCCTCTCTAAGGCCTTCACATCCTTCCTAAAGTGTGGTGCCCAGAATTGGACAAAGTACTCCAGTTGGGGCCGAACCAGTGTTTTATAAAGCTTCATCATCATTTCCACACTTTTGTACTCTATGGGCAGGAATTTAACTCAAGAGTCGGGTTGGAGGCAGGACTACAACACTCAGGGTTGTAGTCCCGCCTCCATCGAGATGCTGCCAATCCACGCGATTTTAACTTGATTGACCTTGTTGAGCCTGCCCAGCGGGCTCAGCAGGCCAATTAAGGGCCACCCGGCAACAGGTGACGTCACAGACTGAAATTTCATCTGTCAAGAGCGTTTGGCAGATGAAATATCAGTGTTTCACAGCTGTTTGAAGCTGTCAAACACTGAGTCTTACTTCTAACCTGAGTCCTTCTCCACAGACTCAGTTAGAAACCTCTCCTGCACAGAAAGCTGCAGGCTGTCACTTTTGACAGTTCACAGCCATTCTGCTTTCTGTGCCGGTGAGATGAGGGACTCCCGGAACCTAAAGGAAGGAAGGCTGTAAAGGTAAGAAAAGGTAAGTAAAACTTATTTAATCACTTTAGACACACCAAACACACTTACCTTTGCACTCATGCACACATCACTCACCTGAACACCGACATCTCGACCCCCTCCAAGTCCTTCAACCCGACGGCCCGACTCCTCTAACTTGGCGTGGTTTGGAGACGTCGGGAAACCCACACTTCAACATCAAAAATAGGGATTAGGCTAAAAACTGCCTGTTAACTACCTGTTAACAGGCAGTTAATTGGCACTAATCCCTTCCCGCCTCGGGTAGGTGGGTCCCAGTGCGGGGCGGGTGCCCGCCTCCTTTGAAACTGGCATGGAGGCAGGTTTGGGTGCGGGAAGGGGTCGGGACCCCTGATTTCGGGATTTTAACCCCCCCCCCACGCCTCCAATCCCGAATCCATGGCACAATGAAAATCCTGCCCTATACCTCTATTCATGAAGCCCAGGATCCCATAAGCCTTTTTAACCACTTTCTCAACCTGCCCTGCCACCTTCAACGATTTGTGCACACATACCCCCAAGTCTCCCAGTTCATGCACCCCCTTCAGGATTGAACCATTTAGTTTATATGTCCTCTCCTCATTCATTCTACCAAAATGTATCACTTCACACTTTTCTGCATTAAATTTCATCTGCCACGTGTCCACCCATTTCACCAGCCTGTCTATGTCTTCTTGAAGTCTATCACTATCCTCCTCACTGTTTACTATACTTCCAAGTTTTGTGTCATCTGCAAATTTTGAAATTGTGCCCTGCACACCCAAGTCCAAGTCATTAATATATATCAAGAAAAGCAGTGGTCCTAGTACCGACCCCTGTGGACCACCACTGTATACCTTCCTCCAGTCCGAAAAACAACCGTTCACCACTACTCTCTGTTTCCTGTCACTCAGCCAATTCCGTATCCATGCTGCCACTGTCCCTTTTATTCCATGGGCTTCAACTTTGCTGGCAAGCCTATTATGTGTCATTTTGTCAAACGCCTTTTGGAAATCCATGTACACCACGTCAACCGCATTGCCCTCATCAACCCTCTCTGTTACTTCATCAAAAAACTCGATTAAGTTAGATAAACACGATTTGCCTTTAACAAATCCGTGCTGGCTTTCTTTAATTAATCCACACTTGTCCAAGTGACTGTTAATTTTGTCCCTGATTACTGTTTCTAAAAGTTTCCCCACTACCGAGGTCAAATTGACTGGCCTGTAGTTGCTGGGTTTGTCTTTACACCCTTTTTTGAACAAGGGTGTAAAGATAAAGACAAAGCTTAGGGCCTAGGCAGCTGAAGGCACGGCTGCCAATGGTGGGGCGATAAAAATTGGGAATGTGCAAGAGGCCAGAACTGGAGGAGTGTAGAGATATCGGAGGGTTGTAGGGCATTGATGTGGGCTCTGCAAACCAATGTGCATCTGGCTGTTAGGAACCTAAGTTCCTAACGGTGAGGAAGTTGGGTGTATTTTTTTCAAAGTACAGGAGACTGCGAGGTGACCAAACTCAAGATTTTAAAATGATGAAGGGTACTGACAGAGCTGATCCAGACAAATTGCTCTCTGTGGTGAAAGGTTCAAATCCCAGGGGGTACAAGATAAAAATGAGGTTGTTATGAGTAAGAATGGAAGTTGGGAACTTTTTGCTCAAAGGATAAAGAGGTTCTGGAATAAGTTACCAGGGAAGGACATTGAAGCTGACGGTATAAATGGGCTCAAGAGACAATGGGATGTGTTAAGAACATAAGAAATAGGAGCAGGAGTCGGCCATTTGGCCCCTTGAGCCTGCTCCGCCATTCAATAAGATCATGGCTGATCTTCTATCTCATCTCCACTTTCCTGCACTATCCCCATATCCCTTGATTCCCTTAATATCCAAAGCTCTATCGATCTCTGTCTTGAATATACTCAACGACTGAGCCTCCACAGCCCTCTGGGGTAGAGAATTGCAAAGATTCACCACCCTCTGAGTGAAGAAATTTCTCCTTATCTCAGTCCTAAATGCCCGACCCCTTATTCTGAGACTGTGACCCCTGGTTCTAGACTCCCCAGCCAGGGGAAACATCCTCCCTGCATCTACCCTGTCAAGCCCTGTAAGAATTTTATTCATTTCAATGAGATTACCTCTCATTCTTCTAAACTCTAGAGAATATCGGCCTAGTCTACTCAATCTCTCCTCATAGGACAATCCCCCCATCCCAGGAACCAGTCTGGTGAACCTTCGTTGCACTCCCTCTATGGCAAGTATATCCTTCCTTAGGTAAGGAGACCAAAACTGTACACAATACTCCAGGTGTGGTCTCACCAGGGCCCTATATAATTGCAGTAAGGTGTCTTTACTCTTATACTCAAATCCTCTTGTAATAAAGGCCAACATACCATTTTCTTTCCTAATTGCTTGCTGTACCTGCATGTTAATGTTCAGTGATTCGTGTACAAGGACACCCAGGTCCCTCTGAACACCAACATTTCCCAATCTCTCACCATTTAAAAAATACTCTGCTTTTCCATGTTTCCTACCAAAGTGGATAACTTCACATTTCTCCACATTATATTCCATTTGCCATATTCTTGCCCACTCACGTAGCTTGTCTACATCCCCTTGAAGCCTCCTTGCATCCTCCTCACAACTTACATTCCCACCCAGCTTTGTATCATCAGCAAACTTGGAAATTTTACATTTGGTCGTCTCATCCAAATCATTGATGTAGATTGTGAATAGCTGAGGCCCAAGCACTGATCATGCGGTACCCCACTAGTTACAACCTGCCAATCCAAAAATGAAACGTTTATTCCAACTCTCTGTTTCCCGTCCGTTAACCGTCCTCAATCCATGCTAGTATATTACCCCCAATCCCATGAGCCCTAATCTTGTTTAATAACCTCTTGTGTGGCACCTTATCAAATGCCTTCTGAAAATCCAAATACACCACATCCACTGGTTCCCCCTTATCTATTCTGCTAGTTACAACCTCAAAAAACTCTAACAGATTCATCAAGCATGATTACACTTTCATAAATCATAGGATCATAGAAAGTTCCAGCACGGAAGGAGGCCATTTCGGCCCATCGTGTCCGCGCCGGCCAACAAAGAGCTATCCAGCCTAATCCCACTTCCCAGCTCTTGGTCCGTAGCCCTGCAGGTTACAACATCCCAAGTGCACATCCAAGTACTTTTTAAATGTGGTTAGGGTTCCTGCCTCTACCACCCTTTCAGGCAGTGAGTTCCAGACCCCCACAACCCTCTGGGTGAAGAAATTTACCCTCAAATCCCCTCTAAACATTCCACCAATTACTTTAAATCTGTGCCCCCTGGTTTTTGACCCCTCTGCTAAGGGAAATAGGTCCTTTCTATCCACTTTTTCTATACCCCTCATAATTTTATACACCTCAATAAGGTCTCCCCTCAGCCTCCTCTGTTCCAAAGAAAACAGACCCAGCCTATCCAGTCTTTCCTCATAGCTAAGATTCTCTACTCCCAGCAACATCCTTGTAAATCTCCTCTGTACCCTCTCTAGTGCAATCACATCTTTCCTGTAATGTGGTGACCAGAACTGCACGCAGTACTCTAGCGGAGGCCTAACTAGTGTTTTATACAGTTGAAGCATAACCCCCCTGCTCTTGTATTCTATGCCAGGGCTAATAAAGGCAAGCATTCCGTATGCCTTCTTAACCACCTTATCTACCGGGCCTGCTACCTTCAGGGATCTGTGGACATGCACTCCAAGGTCCCTTTGTTCCTCTACACTACTCAGTGTCCTACCATTTAATGTGTATTCCCTTTCCTTGTTAGCCCTCCCCAAATGCATTACCTCACACTTCTCCAGATTGAATTCCATTTGCCACTGTTCTGCCCACCTGACCAATTTATTGATATCTTCCTGCAGTCTACAACTTCCTTCTTCAGTACCAACCACACAGCCAATTTTAGTATCATCTGCAAACTTCTTAATCATACCCCCTGTATTCAAGTCTAGATCATTGATATATACCACAAAAAGCAAGGGACCTAGTACTGAGCCCTGCGGAACCCCACTGGAAACAGCCTTCCAGTCACAAAAACACCCATCAACCATTACCCTCTGCTTCCTGTCTCTGAGCCAGTTTTGAATCCAACTTGACACTTTGCCCTGGATCCCATGGGCTTTTAACTTCGTGACCAGTCTGCCATGTGGAACCTTATCAAAAGTTTTGCATCCGTATACACTACATCAAACGTATTACCCGCATCTATCCTCGTTACCTCCTCAAAAAATTCAATCAAGTTTGTCAGATATGACCTTCCCTTAACAAATCCGTGCTGACTATCCTTGATTAATCCGTGTCTTTCTAAATGAAGATCTATCCTGTCTTTCAGAATTCTTTCCAATAATTTTCCCACTACTGAGGTTAGGCTGACTGGCCTGTAATTAGTCTATCCTTTTCTCCCTTTTTAAACAAGAGTACCATATTAGCAGTTACCTCCTCTGGCACCACACTTGAAGCCAGAGAGGGTTGAAAAATGCTGGTCAGGGCCTCTGCTATTTCTTCTTTTGCTTTGCTTAACAGCCTGGGATACATTTCATCCGGGCCTGGGGATTTATCCACTTTTAAAGCTGCTAAACCCCTTAATACTTCCTCTCTCACTATATTTATTTCATCTAATATTTCACACTCCTCCCCCCAATAGCAATGTCTGCTTCGCCCCTCTCCTTTGTGAAAACAGACGCAAAGTATTCATTAAGAACTCTACCGACGTCTCCCGCCTCCACACACAGATTACCCTCATGATCTCTAATAGGCCCTACCCTTTCTTTAGTTATCCTCTTACTCTTAATATATTTATAAAACATCTTTGGGTTTTCATTGATTTTACTTGCCAAGAATTTTCCATGCTCTCTCTTTGCTTTCCTAATATCCTTTTTAATTGCACCCCTGCACTTTCTGTACTCCTCTAAAGATTCTGGAGTATTTAGCCCTCGGTATCTGTCATACGCCTCCCTTTTTTTCTTTATCCTACCCTGTATGTCCCTAGACATCCAGGGGGCTCTAGATTTGTTAGTCCCACCTTTTTTCTTTAAGGGCACATGTTTGGTCCGAACCCTCCGGATCTCCTCCTTGAATGCCTCCCACTGCTCTGACACTGATTTACCTTCAAGTAGCCGTTTCCAGTCCACTGTGGCTAAATCCCCTCTGAGCTTAGCAAAATTTGCTTTTCCCCAATTTAGAACTTTTTTCCTGGTCTATCCTTGTCCTTTTCCATAACTACCTTAAATCTAACAGAATTATGGTCACTAGCACCAAAATGCTCCCCCACTGATGCACCTTCTACCTGCCCAGCTTCATTCCCTAAAACTAAGTCCAGAACCGCCCCCTCCCTTGTTGGGCTTGCTACATACTGGCTAAAAAAGTTCTGCTGGATGCATTTTAGGAATTCCACACCCTCTATACCCTTCACACTAATTTTTTCCCAGTTAATGGCCCAGAAATTAGGATCGGGTGCTTGCCGCGCGTGCAAGCCCCCGATGTGCACTTACCCGGCACGCCGACAGCTGAAGCCTGGGCCTGCTTGGAATTCCTGTCACTGGCCCGGTTCAGATGTCGGCGCGATGTGCTTACCTGATCCAGCGGCGTAGTTAGTTCGATGTGCCGGCTGGGATCAGGTGAGCACTGTGCAGCCAATCAGGGGAGGGGAAACTTCATTCATGAGTTTGATAGTAAGAACTGTCAAACTCATGAAAAGTACGGGCGCCCAAAAGACTAGTTTAACTTTAAATAAAACTTTAAAAAACATCCCAATAATTAAATAAACTATAAATAACTTTAAAAAACTATTTTAAACAATTAATCAAATTTTTGAAAAAAATAATTTTTTTAAAAATCGGGTCTAAAACTACTTACCTTACTGTAAAGTCCTTAAAAACAATAAAGCTGTGGAAAAAATGTTATAATTTTAAGTAATAGAACACTTACCTTAAAGAATGAAGTCCTTACGTCTCCTTTTTACATTCATAAAAAGGAGAGGACCTTACACACGCGCAAACCTGTGGAAAAAAAGGAGTTTCAGCGCGCACGCGCAGACACCTGCGCGCACACGTTCGTCCTCTGAACCCCTTGGTTCAGAGGACAGGAAATGCTGGTTTCCCGCGCATGCGCTGTGCATGCTGAAAACCGGCACTTCCATCGGGCCCACGCGTGAGTACCCCGTCCATACTCACGCGTTGGGCCCGGAATTACTGGGCCAATATTGGGGTAGTTGAAATCCCCTACTATTACTGCCCTATAGTTTTTGCACTTCTCAGAAATTTGTCTACATATTTGTTCTTCTAGCTCCCTCTGACTGTTTGGGGGTTTGTAGTACACTCCCAGCAGTGTGATCGCCCCTTTTTGTTTTTCAATTCGACCCATATGGCCTTGTTTGATGATCGCTCCAACATGTCATCCCTCCTCACAGCTGTAATAGTTTCTTTAATCAATACCGCGACCCCCCCTCCCTTTTTACCTCCCTCTCTATCCCGTCTGAAAATCCAGTAACCAGGAATGTTGAGCTGCCATACCGGCCCCTCTTTCAGCCACGTCTCTGTAATAGCTATAATATCATAGTCCCAAGTATCTACCTGTGCCCTCAGCTCCTCTGCCTTGTTCGCTATACTCCTTGCATTGAAGTATAGACCATTTAGTACAGGCAAACCTCCTTGCTGACTACTATCTAGCCCTTGATTCCTCTGTCCTTCCAATTTAATTTCTACATTTTTGTTTTCCAATTCCAGTTTTTCTTCCCTCCATTTTGACTCTATACTTAGGTTCCCATCCCCCTGCCAAGCTAGTTTAAACCCTCCCCAACACCACTAGCAAACCCTCCCATGAGAATATTGGTCCCGTTCCCATTGAGGTGCAACCCGTTTGGCTTGTAGAGATCCACCTCCCCCAGAAACGGTTCCAATTCCTCAAGAATCTAAAGCCCTCCCTCCTACACCATCTTTCCAGCCACGCATTCATCTGCTCTATCTTCCTATCTAAATGCACGTGGCATTCGCCACAAGGTGAATTAATTAATGGCACTAATAGAATTAAATTGGTATGATGTAATTGCCATTACAGAAACATGGCTGCAGGGTAACCAAAGCTGGGAACTGAATGTTCCAGGGCACTCAACATTTAGGAAGGACAGACAAAAAGGAAAAGGAGGTGGCGTAGCGCTGTTAATAAGGGATGAGATTGGTACGGTAGAACGTGATGTAGAACTGGAATCAGTTTGGGTGGAGCTAAGAAACAGCAAAGGGCGGAAAACATTGGTGGGAGTTGTGTATCGGCCATCAAACAGTAGTTGTAATGTAGGGCACAGTATCAATCAAGAGATTAGAAGTGCATGTAACAAGGGCAATACAGTAATCATGGGGGACTTTAATCTACATATCAACTGGGCAAATCAAATTACCACTAGTGGTGTGGAGGATGAAGTCTTGGAATGCCCGCGAGCTAGTTTCCTGGATCAGTATGTGGAGGAACCAACCAGGGGACAGACTATTCTGGATCTGGTACTGTGTAATGAGAAAGGGCTAATCAATAATCTTGTGGTAAAGGGGCCTTTAGGGACAAGTGACCATAATATGATTGAATTTTACATTAAGTTTGAGAGTGATATAGTCCAATCTGAAACTAAGGTCTTCAATCTAAACAGAGGAAACTACAAGGGTATGAGGGACAAGTTGGCCATGGTGGATCGGGAGAGTTCACTAAAAGGTATGAAGGTGGAAATACAATGGCTAACATTCAAGGAAATAATGCATAATTTTCAACAAACATGTATTCCTCTAGGGCATAAAAAACCAAAAGGAAAAGTGATCCAACCATGGCTAACAAAAGAAATTAAAGCTAGTATCAAGTCAAAGGAGGAAGCTTATAAAGTTGCCAGAAAAAGCGGTCAGCCTGAGGATTGGGATCTTTTAGAAATCAGCAAAGGGGACCAAGAAATTGATAAAGAAATGAAAAATAGAATATGAGCACAAACTAGCGAAAAATATAAAAATGGATTGTAAAAGTTTCTATAGGTATGTGAAAAGGAAAAGACTGGCGAATGTAAATGTAGGTCCTTTACAGTCAGAGACGGGAGAATTTATAATGGGGAATGCTTACGGGATGGTTTCCTGGACCAATATGTTGAGGAACCAACCAGAGATCAGGCCATCTTAGACTGGGTATTATGTAACGAGAAAGGATTAATTAGCAATCTTGTTGTACGAGCCCCATTGGGTCGGAGTGATCATAATATGATCAAATTCTTCATTAAGATGGAGAATGAAGTAGTTGACTCAGAGACTAGGGTCCAAAATTTAAATAAAGGAAACTATGATGGTCTGAGGCGCGAGATGGGTAGGATTGATTGGGGAATGTCACTCAAAGGGATGACGGTGGATAGGCAATGGCAAACATTCAAAGACTGCATGGATGAACTACAGAATTTGTTCATCCCAGTTTGGCATAAAAATAAAACAAAAAAGGTGACTCAACCGTGGCTAACAAGGGAAATTAGGGATAGCATAAGATCCAAGGAGAGGACATATAAATTGGCCAGAAAAAGCAATAATCCTGAGGATTGGGAGCAACTTAGGATTCAACAAAGGCGGACAAAGGGATTAATTAAGAAGGGGAAAATAGAATATGAGAGTAAGCTTTCAGGGAACATAAAGACTGACTGTAAAAGCTTTTATAGATATGTGTGAAGAGAAAAAGATTGGTGAAGTCAAGCGTAGGTACCTTGCAGTCAGAATCAGGGGAATTTATAATGGGGAACAAAGAAATGGCAGACCAACTAAATACATATTTTGGTTCTGTCTTCACAAAGGAGGACACAAATAACCTCCCAGAGATGCTGGAGAGGATGAAAGGGAGGAACTGAAAGAAATCAGTATTTGTAGGGAAATGGTGTTAGGGAAATTGATGGGATTGAAGGCCGATAAATCCCCAGGGCCTGATAATCTACATCCTAGGGTACTTAAGGAAGTGGCCCTAGAAATAGTAGATGCATTGCTGATCATCTTCCAACATTCGATGGAATCTGGAACAGTGCCCATGGATTGGAGGGTAGCTAATGTTACCCCACTATTCAAAAAAGGTGGTAGTGAGAAAACAGGGAATTACAGACCGGTAAGCCTGACATCGGTCGTGGGGAAAATGCTAGAGCCCATTATAAAAGGTGTAGTAGCAGAGCACTTGGAAAACAGTGACCGGATCGGACAAAGTCAACATGGATTCACAAAAGGTAAATCGTGCTTGACTAATCTACTGGAATTTTTTGAGGATGTAACTGGTAAAATAGATAAGGGAGAACGAGTGGATGTGGTGTATCTGGACTTTCAGAAGGCCTTCGATAAGGTCCCGCATAAGAGATTAGCGTGTAAAGTTAAGGCACATGGGATTGGGGGCAAGGTATTGACTTGGATAGAGAACTGGTTGGCAGACAGAAAGCAAAGAGTTGAAATAAACGGGTCTTTTTCCGAGTGGCAGGCAGTGACTAGTGGGGTACCGCAGGGATCGGTCCTTGGACCCCAGCTATTCACAATATATATTAATGATCTAGACAAGGGAACTAGATGTAATATCTCCAAATTTGCAGATGACACAAAGCTGGGTGGGCGTGTGTGCTGTGAGGAGGATGTCGAGAAACTCCAGGATGATTTGGACATGTTGGGTGGTTGGGCAGAAACATGGCAGATGCAATATAATGTGGATAAATGCGAGGTTGTCCACTTTGGTGGCAAAAACAGGAAGGCAGATTATTATCTAAATGGCAATAGATTGGGTGAAGGGGAAGTGCAACGAGACCTGGGTGTCCTTGTGCACCAGTCGCTGAAGGTAAGCATGCAGGTGCAGCAGGCGGTTAAGAAAGCAAATGATATGTTGGCCTTTGTAGCGAGAGGGTTTGAGTACAGGAACAAGGATGTTTTGCTGCAGTTGTACAGGGCCTTGGTGAGACCACATCTTGAGTATTGTGTGCAGTTTTGGTCGCCTTATCTGAGGAAGGATGTTCTTGCCATGGAAGGAGTTCAGCGAAGATTCACCAGGCTGATACCTGGGATGGCAGGAATGACATATGAGGAGAGATTGGGTCGATTGGGCTTGTACTCGCTGGAGTTTAGAAGAATGAGAGGGGATCTCATTGAAACTTATAAAATTCTGACAGGACTGGACAGACTGGATGCAGGGAGGATGTTCCCGATGGTCGGGTAGTCCAGAACCAGGGGACACAGTTTAAGGATAAAGGGTAGGCCATTTAGGACAGAAATGAGGAGGAATTTCTTCACCCAGAGAGTGGTGAACCTGTGGAATTCTCTACCACAGAAGGCAGTGGAGGCCAGTTCATTAAATATATTCAAGAAGGAGTTGGATATATTTCTTAAGGCTAAACGGATCAAGGGGTATGGGGAGAAAGCAGGGACCGGGTACTGAATTTGGATGATCAGCCATGATCACATTGAATGGCGGAGCAGGCTTGAGGGGCCGAATGGCCTACTCCTGCTCCTATCTTCTATGTTTCTATGAATGAGGAAATGGCAGAGAAATTAAATAAATACTTTGTTTCTGTCTTCACGGAGGAAGATACAAAAAACCTCCCAGAAATACGAGAAAACCAAGGGTGTGGCGAGAATGAAGAACTTAAAGAAATTATTATTAGTAAAAAAAACAGTACTAGCAAAATTAATGGGACCAAAAGTCGATAAATCCCAAGGACTGGATGACCTACATCCTAGGGTTTTGCAAAAGGTGGCCATTGGAATATTCGATGCATTGGTTGTCATCTTCCAAAATTCTATAGATTCCGGAACGGTTCCTGCAGATTGGAGGATAGCAAATGTAACCCCGCTATTTAAGAAAGGAGTGAGAGAGAAAATGGCGAACTACAGACCTGTTAGCCTCACATCAGTAGTTGGGAAAATGCTGGAATCTATTATAAAGGATGCAATAACTGGGCACTTAGAAACTAATAGTAAGATTGGGCAGAGTCAACATGGATTTATGAAAGGGAAATCCTGTTTGACAAACCTATTGGAGTTCTTTGAGAATGTAACTAGTGGAGTAGACAAAGGGGAACCGCTGGATGTGGTGTATCTGGATTTTCAGAAGGCCCCACACAAGAGGTTGGTGAACAAAATTAGGGCACATGAAATTGGGGTAATATACTAGCATGGATTGAGAATTGGTTAACAGACAGAAAAAAAAGAATAGGGATAAACGGGTTTTTTCAGGATGTCAGGCTGTGACTAGTGGGATACCGCAAGGATCGGTGCTTGGGCCCCAGCTATTCACAATCTAGATCAATGATTTGGATGAGGGGACTAAATGTAACATTTCCAAATTTGCTGATGATACAAAGCTAGGTGGCAGTGTCAGTTGCGAAGAGGATGTGAAGAGGCTTCAAGGGGATCTCGACAGGCTCAGTGAGTGGGCGAGAACATGGCAGATGGAATATAACGTGGATAAATGTGAAGTTATCCACTTTGGTAGAAAAAACAGAAAGGCAGAGTATTTCCTAAATGGTGAAAGATTGGGGAATGCAGATGCTCAAAGGGACCTGGGTGTCCTTGTACATGAGTCACTGAAAGTGAATGTGCAGGTGCAGCAAGCCATTAGGCAAATGGTATGCTGGCCTTCATTACAAGAGGATGGAGTAAAGAAGTCTTACTCCAATTATATAGGGCCTTGGTAAGACCACACCTGGAGTACTGTATACAATTTTGTTTTCCTTATCTAAGGAAGGATATACTTGCCATAGAGGGAGTGCAACGAAGGTTCACGAGTATGATTCCTGGGATGGCGGGACTGTCGTATGAGAAGAGATTGAGTAAACTAGGCCTGTATTCTCTTGAATTCAGAAGAATGAGAGGGGATCTCATTGAAGCATACACAATTATTACAGGGCTTGACAGGGTGGATGCTGGGAGAATGTTTCCCTTGGGCTGGGGAGTCTAGAACCAGGGGCCACAGCCTCAGGATAAAGGGTAGGCCATTCAGGACTGATATGAGAAGAAATTTCTTCACACAGAGGGTGGTGAATCTTTGGAATTCTCTACCCCAGAGGGCTGTGGAAGCTCAGTCATTCAGTATATTCAAAACAGAAGTCGATAGATTTCTGTAGTAAGGGCATCAAGGGATATGGCGATAGGGCCGGTGAATGGAGTTGAGGCAGAAGATCAGCCATGATCTCATTGAATGGCGGAGCAGGCTCGAGGGGCCGAATGGCCGACTCCTGCTCCTATTTCTTATGTTATTATTTCTGTACTCACTAGCACGTGGCACTGGTAGTAATCCGGAGATTACTACCTTTGAGGTCCTGCTTTTTAACCTCTTTCCTAGCTCCCTAAACTCTGCCTGCAGGCCCTCATCCCTCTTCCTACCTATGTCGTTGGTACCGATATGGACCACGACCTCTGGCTGTTCACCCTCCCCCCTCAGAATGCCCTGCAGCCGTTCAGTGACATCCTTGACCCTGGAACCAGGGAGGCAACATACCATCCTGGAGTCACGTCTGCGGCCGCAGAAACGCCTGTCTGCTCCCCTAACTATTGAATCCCCTATAACTATGCCAAATCCTATTAAAATTTTTCTAAGTGCCCTGTTACCACGTCCTTAATAATAGATACTCGCATTTTCCCTACTACTGATGTCAGACTAACTGGTCTGTAGTTTCTCTCTCCCAGCTTTCTTACATAATGGGGTTACATTTGCTACCTTCCAATCCACAGGAACTGTTGTGTATGTACCTTTAAGAGAATAACTGGTCTCAGACTGCAGTACCAGCAGTGACCACCCCTGTATAAAAGGCGCTAGGGAGCCTCTGTTGTTTTCAGTTTCACTATTGACTTCCATCAGTAAAGACGTGTTTTGTTCAACTCCTGCTGTCCGTGTCTCAATCATTCACGGACGTAATACTGGCGACGAGCAGATACGAACCTACCTACAGTCTGCACCACCTCCTGGGATCCATTCCTACAGCGAAGTGAGCAGAGGTCGAGGCCAGAAAGAAAAGAAAGTAAGAGGCAGTAGAAACGGGCGTCGACCATGGGCATCCGCCCCTGTGATAGCGGAGTTGAAGATTGCTGGAGAAGCTGTCGGAAGCGGGGCCTGGTTCCTGTCGACGGTGCTTCAGCTAATCGGGCTGGTGGCAGGTAGTGCACTGATCCTTCCTGGGCTGCGGTGGCTGCGAACTCGAGCGGGTGGTTTGCAACGGGGCCGAGCAGCGTTGTCGGGAAGAAGAGAGAGAGAGGGTGGAGCACACAAGGCGCGGCCGGTGCTACGAAGCCGGGCTGCATATAGACCCGCGAAGAGGGAGGCAAGAGTCCCACAGGGATGTTCCACGACGGGAAAATAATTTTAAAAAAGAAATATTAAATGCGCAAGAAACCGCGAGGAGCTGCAGGTTGCAATGGGAACCGCGGAAAGCAGCGCTAGCAACAGCGGGGAAGAAGGCAAAGCGCGGGAGGCGCCATTTTGTTAAATCGGGGAAGAAGGCAAAGCGCGGGAGGCGCCATTTTAGATTTGCAAGATGCCGAAGACTGGCTGTATCACTTCTTTTGATAATACAATAGAGGACTGGACCACGTATGTGGAAAGAGTCGAGGTATATTTCGAGGCAAACGAAATAGCGGAGGAGAAAAAGGCATCGATATTGCTAAACTTAATGGGCGCTAGAACGCACGGCCTATTGCGGGACCTGATTACTCCAGCCAAACTGAAGGCGAAGAGTTTTAACGAAATTGTTGCTGTCCTACAGGAACACCTAAACCCTGCACCGCTGTTGATAGCAGAAAGATTTAAATTCCACAGGAAAACTCAGCATAAAGATGAGAGCAATGCTAAGTACCTTACGGAACTACGCAAGCTATCAAAGCACTGCCAGTTCGGAGCAGGATTGGCAGATACCCTACGGGACAAATTTGTCTGTGGACTCCTGAGTGAAGGAACACAGAAGAAGTTACTCTCAGAGAAAGAGCTGACGCTAGATAAGGCTTTCAGCGTGGCAGTATCGTATGAAGCAGCAGCCAGGGGAGCTGCAGAAATTCAACAAAACCCACAGGAATACGGCACCCACGAAATGACACGGGGATTTGCAAAATGTTATCGCTGCAGCAGAACTAACCATGACCAGAAGGACTGCTGGTCCAAAGATAAAATATGCAGGGAATGCGGGAAGATGGGACACATTGCACGAGTTTGCAGGTCTGGGAAGAAGACCAGTGACAACAAAAAGGCTACTAAGGAACCGTACAAGAAAGTACAAAAGATGACGGACAGTAATTCCGAAGACCAGATGAGCGATAGTGAATCCGGGAACAGGAGACTAAGCTGTCTCAAACTTCACAATGTAATCGCAAAAGAGGATCACCGAACCATTTGGGTCACCCTCACGATAGCAGGGTCCCAAGTTAAAATGGAATTGGATACAGGATCAGCGCTAACCATCATGAATCGACGAGACTACGAGCGGCTATTTTCACACATACCCTTGAGAGAGACATCCATTGTCTTGACGACGTATACGGGGCAAAAAGTATACCCCAGAGGAAAGATAAGGGTGCCTGTCGAATACAACGGCAAGAAAATACGGAAATTGTATCTCTACATATTGCCAAATGGTGGACCACCGTTATTGGGACGGGAATGGATCAGGAAGATAAACTTAGATTGGCACTCCATTCATACAATGACGGTGGACGGTAAAAAAGATGAAGACGTCACTCCTGGACGATTGTCAACAATCTTAGCTAACGCCAAAGAGGTATTTCAACAAGAACTGGGCACGCTTAAAGGCGTAACCGCCTCGATAAAAATAGAAGAGAATGCAGTTCCCAAGTTTTTCAAAGCAAGACCGGTACCATATGCAATTCGCCCAGCCGTCGAGGCAGAGCTGGAGAATCTGGAGAAGGCAGGCGTGTTGTCTAAGGTCGACTGGAGCGAGTGGGCGACACCCATCGTTCCTGTCATGAAGAAAACGTTAAGCAATAAATCCGGGGAGCCAAGGAAGATTCGCATCTGTGGGGATTTCAAGGTGACGGTGAACCCAGTCCTTCACACAGTACAATATCCTCTTCCAAGGATAGAAGACATCTTCGCCTCACTGTCTGGAGGGAAGCGTTTTACAAAAATTGACCTAGCACAAGCATATTTGCAGATGGAGGTTGAAGAGTCCTCTAGGAAGTATCTCACCATAAACACTCACAAAGGTCTTTACCAGTATCATCGATTGGTATTCGGAGTAGCATCGGCTCCGGCGATATGGCAAAGAGCGATGGAACAAGTCCTGCAAGGGATTCTGGGGACTCAGTGTTACTTGGACGACATCCTTGTGACAGGTGAAGATGACAGTGAACACCTTAACAACCTAGAACAGGTGCTCACTAGACTACGGGAACATGGGCTGCGAGCCAACCGCCCCAAGTGCGAATTTTTTAAGAAACAGATATCGTATTGTGGCCACGTGATTGATGAAGAGGGGTTACATAAGTCCCCTGACAAAATTGAAGCGGTTGTTAAGGCCCCAGCGCCTGAAAATGTGTCACAACTGAGGTCATTCCTCAGATTGGTGAATTACTACAATAAGTTTTTGCCGAATTTGTCGACAATTCTGCACCCACTGAACGCCCTGCTACGAACGGGGGTAGCATGGAAATGGAGCGATGATTGTAAGCGGGCCTTTCAGAAGAGTAAGGACTTAATCACTTCAAGGGAAGTATTGGCTCACTACAACCCAGCACTGCCGATCAGACTGGCGTGTGATGCGTCTCCCTACGGCATTGGGGCGGTACTGTCACATAAATTCCTTGATGGTTTAGAGAGGCCGATAGCTTTTGCGTCACGCTCGTTAACTTCTGCCGAGCGTAACTACACCCAGATTGACAGAGAGGCCCTCAGCCTAGTGTGGGGGGTGAAGAAGTTCAATCACTACCTGCACGGTCAAAAATTTACTCTACTAACCGATCATCAACCTCTTGTCTCCATTTTCAACCCTCAGAAGGGCGTACCGATAATGACAGCACAACGGCTGCAGAGGTGGTCCCTTTTCCTAGGGGCACACCAATATGACATCGAGTGCAAAGGAACTAAACAGCATGGAAATGCTGATGGATTGTCACGCCTGCCGTTGCCGACGGTGGAAGAAGAAGACCTTGCAGTGGATCCAATGGAGTTATTCCACTCGACCATAGTCGAATGTCTCCCTGTGACGAATGCAAACATAGAAAAGGAAACACGGAATGACCCGACACTATCGCGGGTCTATGATTTAACGGTGAAGGGATGGCCAGCACATGGCGAACCACTGCTGCCAGCATTCTCGCTGAGAAGTGAACAGCTGTCAGTGTGCAGAGGAACCTTGATGTGTGGATCCAGAGTAGTAATTCCACCTAAGTTGACGGATAGAGTGCTCAATGAGCTTCATGAGGGTCATCTGGGTGGGGTAAAAATGAAGAACTTAGCCAGAGCGTTTGTGTGGTGGCCGGGAATCGATAGAGAAATCGAAGAGATGACCAAGAGCTGTGCAGGATGCCAGAAGGTCCAAAACGCCCCACCACAATCTCCTCTGCATCCATGGGAGTGGCCCTCATCTCCATGGCAAAGGGTGCACATTGATTTTGCTGGTCCCTTCATGGACTCGATGTTTTTAATTGCGGTGGATGCACATTCAAAGTGGCCAGAGGTAATAAAAATGTCCTCAACCACCACGGAAAAAACTATCACAGTTTTACGAACCATATTCGCCAGGAATGGGCTGCCTGAACAGATTTGCTCTGACAATGGACCATAGTTTGTGTCTGAAGAGTTCCGGAGGTTCTTAAAGAATAATGGTGTTAAGCATTACACATCTGCCCCATATCATCCAGCCACTAATGGAGTGGCCGAGAGGTTTGTCCAAACATTCAAGAAGGCTATCAAGGCAATGTGTAATGAAGATATACCCCTACAGCACAAGGTGGACAACTTCTTGTTTGCCTACCGGAATGCGACACATGCGGTTACCAACCAAACTCCAGCCATGATGTTCTTCAATCGAAGACTACGATGCCGCTTGGATTTGGTTAAGCCAAACGTCCGAAGAGATGTGGAGAACAGGCAGTTTCAGAATATGAATGAAAGGCCGACCAGGAGTTTTAAGATAGGTCAACCAGTTTTGGCCCGGGACTACCGCACTGAGAAATGGCAGCCAGGAACGATTTGTACACGGCAAGGACCTCTCATGTATGTCATGGACATTGGGGAGAGCATTGTAAGACGCCATGCTGACCAGATTCTAGAGTCACTGGAAAACGTCAACTCCACACCACGATCTGATACACCTGGTAATGAAATCGACGTTCCAATTGCAGCTACCGCAGAACCGGTAATATTGGAAGCAGATGAACCAAACAACGACATTGATCCCGACTTAACATTGCCAGAAGAACCTGATACCCCAAAGAGGCGTTATCCAGACAGAATCAGGAAGCCTCCTCAAAGACTGAACTTATAATTGCTTAAACTTAACCAATGTATCTAGCAACTGTAATTGTGATTGTAATTAGTTATCATTTAGTTGTTAAATGAATGTTATGTACTGTTTATCTAAAAGGGGAGGAATTGTTGTGTATGTACCTTTAAGAGAATAACTGGTCTCAGACTGCAGTACCGGCAGTGACCACCCCTGTATAAAAGGCGCTAGGGAGCCTCTGTTGTTTTCAGTTTCACTATTGACTTCCATCAGCAAAGACGTGTTTTGTTCAACTCCTGCTGTTCGTGTCTCAATCATTCACGGACGTAATAGGAACCATTCTAGAATCTATGGAATTTTGGAAAATGACAACCAATGCATCCACTATCTCTATAGCCACCTCTTTCAAAAGCCTAGGATGTAGGCCATCAGGTCCAGGGTATTTATCGGCTTTCAGTCCTATTAATTTCTCCTGTACTATATTTTTACGAATACTAATTTCTTTCAGTTCCTCATTCCCTTGGTTCTCCACTATTTCCGGGAAGTTTGTTGCATCTTCTTCCGTGAAGACATACACAAAGGCCACGATTTTATTTCAGGAGGCGGGATGGAGTTGGGTTGCCTGGTGGGCGGGGTCCGGACCCGCTGCCGGCTGCATCCGATCCCTAGTTGAGATTTTAGCTGAATTGACCCCTTGAGTCGAGCGGTGCGAGCTGGCCGGTCCAATGACTGGGATCGGGTCTGTTATTCGCCTTTGATGACGTCATTAGTGCGGATGTGTTTCAGGGCCCCATGCAGCCTTAGCCTTTCAGTTCTTGATTCTGCTGGACTCTGGAATTGGCAAGGCCACAATGAGCTCATCGAAAGGTAAGGCAGCACCACGCTTCACTGAGGACTCCCTCCAAGCTCTTGTGGAGGGAGTTAGAAGGTGCAGAGAGATTCTGTTCCCTGTGGATGGCCGGAGGAAGCCTCCTCAGCAAACCGAGGCAGTCTGGCTGCGCATTGCTGAGGAGGTCAGCGCACGGTCCGTTTGTTCACGCACATGGATCCAGTGCAGGAAACGCTTTAATGATCTTCTGCGATCATCAAAAGTGAGTATCCCATCACATTTACCTTCAATCTGCTTCCCTTCTCTTCTCATCACCAGCACTCTGCTTTGTCAGCCTGCTCCTCCACATCCCACGTTACCCTTACTTCCCCTGCAACCTTACCTATCCATCTCTCTCTCTCTACTGAATCACTTCACCATCCTGCCTATGCACCCCTCAGACTCATTCTCACTGTTACGCATTGACAACAACTAACAATGCACATGGTGCTAGCTTCCTCTTGGCACCTCACTCCATCTTGGTCTCCCTCTAAGCTTCTATGTTAGAGATTCTTCACACTCACTCCATCACTGTGGTTGAAACTCTGCTTGTGTCCCTCCTTGCAAGAAAAGATAGCCCACAATAAGAGGGAGAGAGCAATGACTGGAGGAGGAACACCTACCCTTGCAACATTGACAAGTGCTGAGGAGGCTGCGCACGAAATCGTCAGAGGTGGCAAGGATCTGGAAGTTGCCGATGGAGAGACGGGTGCACCAGACGAAGCTAGTGACAGAATAGAGTTTGATCCCTCTCATTTAGATTTAATGATTGACTGCAATGGCATATGGGCCCAGAAATTCGGGTCGGGGGTTTCCCGCGGGTGCAAGCCCCCCACCTGCACTTACCTACCGCGCCAACCGTTGAGCTGTGGGCCCGCGTGGGATCCTGATCCTGGGCCTCCTCCAACTGCCGGCGCGGCGTGCTTGTGTATCCCAGGGGCATAGTTTGTTCGATGCGTCCCCTGGGATCACGTGGGCCATGGAGAGCCAATGGTAGCAGGGAATGCTTCATTCATAAGTTTGACAGGAAGGCCTGTCAAACCTATAAATACTATAAGCCCCAAAACATCACTAAATCTTCAAATAAATTTTTTTTTTATCACATTTTTAAAATAAACTATAAATTACATGAAATAACTATTTTAAACAATAATTTAAATTTTTGAAAAAATTAATTACATTTTATAACAGGGCTAAAAATAAACTTACCTTTCTTTAAAGTATTTAAAAATAATAAACCTGTGGAAAAAATGTTTTAATTTTAATTAATTCACCACTTACCTTGTAAAAAGCAGGCCTTACGCCTGCTTTTTAAATGTCTAACTCCTGGAGACTTACCCTCCCGGGAAAACCTGCAAAAAAAACGTAAGTTCGATGCGCACGCACTGCCTCTCCTGCGCACGCGTTCCACCTGTCAACCCCTTCTTTCAGGGGAATGGAAGTGCCGGTTTCCCGCGCATGCGCAGTGCATGCACGAAACCGGCACTTCCATTGGGCTTACGGGTGAGTACCCCAAGTGTACTCACCCGTGGAGACCCGAATTTCTGGGCCCATGATGATGTTCATAGAGATTCGCTTTGTATCATCTGCACAAAAAGATGTGTCTGTTACATCAAAATCAGATGTCTAAATCATGCCTTTACTCTCCCACAGGACCATCGAGCGCCCCCCTCCCCACTGTCCAGGAGGAACAGCTAGACGACTCCTCAGAGGAACCTGCAGCCTCTGAGGGAGCAGCGTCACCAGGACCCAGCACCAGCACACGCACCTCGGGGGGGGAGGGGGGCCCTCGTGACTTAGAGTAGTGTCGTCACCTGGTGTATCACAGCTCACAAGTGAGCATCAGCAGATGGTGGAGACAGTGACTGCAGTGAAGAGTCCTCATCGGAGGTCGCAGGACTCTCCTAGCTCTGCTCAGCTGCATGTAGACACTGTGCCTCTGGGGCCATCCAGAAAGAGAGTGGTGCTGGAACTCCAGGAACAAGTGCAGGAGTCCGTGAGAGGGTTTGCATCCTGGATAACTGCAAGTGTGGAGAGAATGGAGGAGTCTATCTCTAACATCAGCACTGCCTTTGTGGAGGCAATGGCGCATGAATGTTCCGCCATGGAGAGGGTGGCAACCACCACTGAGGACATAAGGCGTCAGGCTAACGAAAACATGGTGACTCTTCAAAATAGATTGTCAGCTCTGGAGGAGAGATGAGCATCTATTTCGGAGAGGCCCCAGAGCTTCATGGACGTCCTTGTTATGATGACTGCTAGTACAGATAGAGGTCCTCATGGCCCCTCTGATGTGCAGCAAGGTGCTCTCCAGCCACTTGCTAGCATTGAAGTGCGGCTGACCCATGAGAGGGATGTTGGTGGCAGGCAAGAAGGAAATGTGGGCTCCTCTCCAAGTGCTCACACGATCATGCCACTGCGGAGCCCTTGCTCAAATTGCACACCCAACTGAGATGGCCGTTTCAGCCCCTGCGCAGCCGCAGGAAGAGCAAATTGTGGAGGAGCCCTCCCAGGCTCCCAAACACAGAGGACGCCCCGCCAAAGGCGTCTAAGCAGGCGCAGCATCAAAGTCAGCAAGGTGCTGCTACATCTCCTGAAGCCATAGGGAAAACACGCGTAAGAGGAAGATAACGCACAAGTAGTCACAAGGGGAGTCACTTGGGTGTTTGGTTCTGTGTAATATTTTGCATTGTCATGCTTTTGTGAATGTAGTAAACAAAAGTTATGGCAAACAGTTGAAGGTCTGGAAAATGGAAGTTACACATTGAGGTCTCAGGGCGACTTGCATTTGTAATGATGATGCTGAAAGTGATAGGAAAGCTCCTTTTATTGGAGAGATGATGTATGGCGTTTTAAGAATGTCATCCACACATTCATTGCCATATGCTAGCCACCTGTGGCGGAAGCGTGAGCTTACGCGAATCTGACCTGGATGAATGCATCCCTTGCGTGATGGCTAGCAATGTGCTTGAGTGCTGCTGCTTTGGCCACATCAGGCCCCCCAAGGCATGCCTCCTTGTCCTCATCGTCCCCCTCCTCCTCATCCTCCCCCTCTTCTTCCGAGGATGCTCTGTGCTGTTCCTCAGGGAGCGCTAAGCCACGCTACTGTGCGATGTTGTGGGCACAACAGATGACGACGATTCTGGACACCGTGTCTGGTGCTCCAGCAGATCTCTCGAGGCATCGGAATCGCATTTGGAGAAAGTTGAATGTTTGCTCTATGATGCTACTGGTGGAAATGTGGCTCACATTGTACTGCTTCTCAGCCTCATTTGATGGCCTCCTCATCGGTGTCATGAGCCACTTTTTGAGGGGATAGCCCTTGTCACCAAGTAGCCATCCAGAAAGCTCCCTCTACACTGTCACATCAAACACTCCCAGGCAAGGTACAGCACGGATTAGATACAGAGTAAAGCTCCTCTACACTGTCCCATCAAACACTCGCAGGGCAGGTACAGCACGGGTTAGATACAGAGTAGAGCTCCATCTACACTGTCCCATCAAACACTCCCAGAGCAGGTACAGCATGGGTTAGATACACGGTAAAGCTCCCTCTACACTGTCCCATCAAGTACTCCCAGGGCAGGTACAGCACGGGTTAGATACAGAGTAAAGCTCCCTCTACACTGTCCCATCAAACACTCCCAGGGCAGGTACAGCACGGGTTAGATACAGAGTAAAGCTCCCTCTACACTGTCCCATCAAACACTCCCAGGGCAGGTACAGCACGGGTTAGATACAGAGTAAAGCTCCCTCTACACTGTCCCATCAAACTCTCCCAGGGCAGGTACAGCACGGGTTAGATACAGAGTAAAGCTACCTCTACACTGTCCCATCAAACACTCCCAGGGCAGGTACAGCATGGGTTAGATACAGAGTAAAGCTCCCTCTACACTGTCCCATCAAACACTCCCAGGGCAGGTGCAGCACGGGTTAGATACAGAGTAAAGCTCCCTCAACACTGTCCCATCAAACTCTCCCAGGGCAGGTACAGCACGGGTTAGATACAGAGTAAAGCTCCCTCTACACTGTCCCATCAAACACTCCCAGGGCAGGTACAGCATGGGTTAGATACAGAGTAAAGCTCCCTCTACACTGTCCCATCAAACACTCCCAGGGCAGGAACAGCACGGGTTAAATACAGAGTAAAGCTCCCTCTACACTGTCCCATCAAACACTCCCAGGGCAGGAACAGCACGGGTTAGATACAGAGTAAAGCTCCCTCTGCACTGTCCCATCAAACACTCCCGGGGCAGGTACAGCACGGGTTAGATACAGAGTAAAGCTCCCTCTACACTGTCCCATCAAACACTCCCAGGGCAGGTACAGCACGGGTTAGATACAGAGTAAAGCTCCCTCTCTAGACAAATACACAAGGCAGAAAGGAGGGGAAAGATGTGGTGCTAGCCTGAGATCAAGTAGGGTGGGAAAAGGATCATGTGGACCATAAACATCGGCACAGACCATTTGGATTGAACAGATTGTATCTGTTCTGTAAAATTCTATGTAATTCTACACCATCCAAGCAAACACTACCACGGCAGGCACAGCACGGGTTAGATGTCTCGCTGTATCTAGGACTGTCCGGTGAGATGTCTCACTGTAGATTGGACTGTCCGGTGAGATGTTCCCCTGTATCTGGGACTGTCCGGTGAGATGTTCCCCTGTAGTTGGGACTGTCCGGTGAGATGTTCTCCTGTATCTGGGACTGTCCGGTGAGATGTTCCCCTGTATCTGGAACTGTCCAGTGAGATGTTCCCCTGTAGTTGGGACTGTCCAGTGAGATGTTCTCCTGTATCTGGGACTGTCCGGTGAGATGTCCCCCTGTATCTGGGACTGTCCGGTGAGATGTCCCCCTGTATCTGGGACTGTCCGATGAGATGTCTCCCTGTAGTTGGGACTGTCCGGTGAGATGTTCCCCTGTAGTTGGGACTGTCCGGTGAGATGTTCCCCTGTAGTTGGGACTGTCCAGTGAGATGTTCCTCTGTATCTGGGACTGTCCGGTGAGATGTTCCCCTGTAGCTGGGACTGTCCGGTGAGATGTCTCCCTGTAGTTGGGACTGTCTGGTGAGATATCTCCCTGTAGATGGGACTGTCCGGTGAGATGTTCCCGTGTAGTTGGGACTGTCCGGTGAGATGTTCCCCTGTAGCTGGGACTGTCCGGTGAGATGTCTCCCTGTAACTGGGACTGTCCAGTGAGATGTTTTCCTGTATCTGGGACTGTCCGGTGAGATGTCTCGCTGTAGCTGGGACTGTCCAGTGAGATGTCTCGCTGTAGCTGGGACTGTCTGGTGAGATGTCTCCCTGTAACTGGGACTGTCCAGTGAGATGTTCCCCTGTAGTTGGGTCTGTCCGGTGAGATGTTCCCCTGTAGTTGGGACTGTCCGGTGAGATGTCTCCCTGTAGTTGGGGCTGTCTGTTGAGATGTCTCCCTGTAGATGGGACTGTCCGGTGAGATGTTCCCCTGTAGTTGGGACTGTCCGGTGAGATGTTCCCCTGTATCTGGGACTGTCCAGTGAGATGTTCCCCTGTAGTTGGGACTGTCCGGTGAGATGTTCCCCTGTATCTGGGACTGTCCGGTGAGATGTTCCCCTGTATCTGGGACTGTCCGGTGAGATGTTCACCTGTATCTGGGACTCTCTGGTGAGATGTTCCCCTGTAGTTGGGACTGTCCGGTGAGATGTTCCCCTGTATCTGGGACTGTCCAGTGAGATGTTCCCCTGTAGTTGGGACTGTCCGGTGAGATGTTCCCCTGTATCTGGGACTGTCCGGTGAGATGTTCCCCTGTATCTGGGACTGTCCGGTGAGATGTTCACCTGTATCTGGGACTCTCTGGTGAGATGTTCCCCTGTATCAGGGACTGTCCGGTGAGATGCTCCCCTGTATCTGGGACTGTCCGGTGAGATGTCCCCCTGTATCTGGGACTGTCCGGTGAGATGTCTCCCTGTATCTGGGATGTCCGGTGAGATGTCTCCCTGTATGTGGAACTGTCCGGTGAGATGTTCCCCTGTAGCTGGGACTGTCCTGTGAGATGTCTCCCTGTATCTGGGACTGTCCAGTGAGATGTTCCCCTGTAGCTGGGACTGTCCGGTGAGATGTCTCCCTGTATCTGGGACTGTCCGGTGAGATGTTCCCCTGTAGTTTGGACTCTCTGGTGAGATGTTCCCCTGTAGTTGGGACTGTACGGTGAGATGTCTCCCTGTATCTGGGACTGTCCGGTGAGATGTTCCCCTGTAGTTGGGACTGTCCGGTGAGATGTTCCCCTGTATTTGGGACTGTCCGGTGAGATGTTCCCTTGTATTTGGGACTGTCCGGTGAGATGTTCCCCTGTATCTGGGACTGTCCGGTGAGATGTTCCCGTGTAGTTGGGACTGTCCGGTGAGATGTTCCCCTGTAGTTGGGACTGTCCGGTGAGATGTTCCCCTGTATCTGGGACTGTCCGATGAGATGTTCCCCTGTATCTGGGACTGTCCGGTGAGATGTTCCCCTGTAGTTGGGACTGTCCGGTGAGATGTTCCCCTGTAGTTGGGACTGTCCGGTGAGATGTTCCCTTGTATTTGGGACTGTCCGGTGAGATGTTCCCCTGTATCTGGGACTGTCCGGTGAGATGTTCCCGTGTAGTTGGGACTGTCCGGTGAGATGTTCCCCTGTAGTTGGGACTGTCCAGTGAGATGTTCCCCTGTATCTGGGACTGTCCGATGAGATGTTCCCCTGTATCTGGGACTGTCCGGTGAGATGTTCCCCTGTATCTGGGACTGTCCGGTGAGATGTCTCCCTGTAGATTGGACTGTCTCAGGGTAATTTTAACTCCCCAATATGCTGGGGCAGGGGATATGGCAGGGGGTGGTTAGTAATTTTGAAAAGGGAAAGCTAACCCCAACCTGCCTACTTACAGTATTAACAGAGGCGGTTTGGGAGGCGGGTGACTAACATGCTGCCAGAGATGGGTCCCTCATTTAATATTTTAATGAGGCTGCGTGACTCAAATGTAACCTCACGCTGGCCAGCCGGGATTACGAGGCCTCGGTGAAAGGAGGCGAGAAGAGCTTGTTCCAACAGTTAATTGCCTTTCCAGCACTGCTTGTGGGCCAGCAGGAACAACAGTGCTTCCCCCCGGCCCCCCAAGGAAACCTTTTAAATTCCCCCATGATCAGCATCCCCAGTGATTGGACCCTTCCCACGAACTCTCCGGCCCCTCCGAGGTCTCTGCCCCACACCTCACATTCTCTCCAAGTCCAAGTCCATCCCGACTTACGATCTCTCCCGGCACTCCCTCTGATGTTCCCCATCGACCCACGATCTCTCCCTCCCTCCCCCCGCACCGCTTCCTGGCTCCGGCCGACAGCCAGATAGCCTCTGGCACCCAACACCTCAAATTAAAATTCTCATCTTTGTGTTTAAATCCCTACTTGACTATGCCTCTCCTTATCTCTCTCTCTAAACTGCTTCAGACCTACAAACCTGCACACCCAAACCCCCTCTTCCGCTGGCTTCTCTCCTACCCTTCCATTTGCCCCACAATTGGGGGCACGTTGGCATAGTGGTTAGCACTGTTGCCTCACAGCGCCAGGGACCCGGGTTCAAATCTGGCCTCGGGCGACTGTCTGTGTGGAGTTTGCACATTCTCCCTGTGTCTGCGTGGGTTTCCTCCGGGTGCTCTGGTTTCCTCCCACAGTCCAAAGATGTGCGGGTTAGGTTGATTTGGCTATGATAAATTGACCCTTAGTGTTAGGGGATTAAATACGTGGGGTTACGGGGATAGGGTGGGATATGTGTCGGTGCAGGCTCGATGGGCCGAAATGGCCTCTATCTGCACTGTGGGGAATCTGTGATTCTGTGAATTGGCAACTGTGCCTTTAGCCATCTCGGACCCACACGATGAAATTCCCTCCCTAAAGCACGCCACCTCCCTCTCTTTCTTTAAGATCCTCCTTAAAACCCACCTCTGTGACCAGCCTTTTGGCCGCCCCTCCTAATCTCTCCTTCTTTGGTTTAGCGCCTGTTTTCCTTACTCTGCTATTGAGTGCACTACAATGTTTTTCGATGTTAAAGATGCTATATAAATGCAAGTTGTTGCTGCGTTTCCCCAAAAGCCAGAGTCCACGGTTTTGATCTGCTCATCAGGAGGCAGAGATCTCTGGGTGGGATTTCTTCTGGTGGATTGGGGTGAGGAGATGGAAGAAGACAGCTTGAGTTAATCGCTCTCACACATCCCCTGACCAGCCATTAAAGGAAGAGATACCGCTTGACAAGTTCTGTGGCACCAGACACATTGACTCAGGTGACAGTAGACATACCGTGACTGGAGGCTCTTGATCCGGCCGAGCATGTCCAGATGTCCAGCAGAGTATTGCTCGATCACATCTTTGACGTCGTATGGTCGCAAGGTCTCTTTAAACTTCCTCTTTGCTACAAGAAATTTCAGGATCCTGCAGGGGATAAGAGTGTAAAAAAACATTAGGGTAATTCAATAGTAGGTGGCTTAGAGCTTATTACATGGCTGTGGGTTAGTGTACAATTTGAACCACAGGAGCCAAGCTTATGAGCTGATAGACTGGGAGACCTGCTGCTAAATATTTTAAGATAATACCGAGGACATAAGCAGTACACACCAGCACATTCCCACCTTTGATTGTTTTATCCGCAGCTTCTGGGTTTTCCCGTTGGAAATATTTTATAGGCACATCCATTAAAAAAGGAAGGTTGGGATGGGAATAGGACCATTAAGGGATAGACAGGATAATATCACAGGTAACGATAGAGAGTTGGCAGAAATATTAAATAATTATTTTGCTTCAGTATTTACCAGGTAGATAGAACAGGTAGATATGACATTGGATGATGAAATTAGTAATGAGATAAGTGCATTAAAATAAAAAGAGGGGATGTATTAAATAAACTAATCAAACTCAAAGAGGATAAAACCCCTGGTCCGGATGGATTGCATCCAGGCATTTTAAAAGAATCTAGGTAAGAGATATCAGAGGCATTACTAGACATATTTAATAGTTCGTTAGAAAAAGATGTAGTGCCAGAAGACTGGCGGATAGCTAATGTAATACCTATAGTTAAGAAGGGGGATAGAACATAAGAACATAAGAAATAGGAACATGTCCAGGGAATTATAAACCAATCAGCTTAACATCGATGGTAGGAAAAATAATGGAATCCCTACTAAAGGAGAAAATAGAAGAACATCTAGAAACCAAATATATAAGGAATAGTCAGCATGGATTTCAAAAGGGAAAGTCTTGCTTAACCAACCTCATTGAACCTTTTGAAGAGGTAACAGAGAGAGTAACATAAGAAATAGGAGCAGGGATAGGCCACTTGGCCCCTCGAGCCTGCTCCGCCATTCAATAAGATCATGGCTGATCTTGGGCTCAAAACCACTTCCCAGCCCGCTCCCCATAACCCTTCACTCCCTTATCTTGCAAAAATCTGTCTGTCTCCACCTTAAATGTATTTAATGACCCAGCCTCCACAGCTCTCTGGGGCAGAGAATTCCACAGATTCACGACCCTCTGAGAAGAAATTCCTCCTCATCTCAGTTCTAAAAGGGCGACCCTTTATTCTGAAACTGTGCCCCCGAGTTCTAGATTCCCCCACGAGGGGAAACATCCTCTCTGCATCTACCCTGTCGAGCCCCCTCAGTATCTTATATGTTTCAATAAGATCACCTCTCATTCTTCTAAATTCCAATGAGTATAGGCCCAGCCTGCTCACCCTTTCCTCATAAATCACCCGCCTCATCTCTGGAATTAACCTCGTGAATCCTCTCTGAACTGCCTCCAATGCAAGTATATCCTTCCTTAAATAAGGAGACCAAAACTGTACGCAGTACTCCAGGTGTGGTCTCACCAATACCCTGTACAGTTGTAGCAGGACTTCCCTGCTTTTATACTCCAACCCCCTTGAAATAAAGGCCAACATTCCATTTGCCTTTGATTACTTGCTGTACCTGCATGCTAACTTTGTGTTTCATGCACAAGGACCCCCAGGTCCCACTGAACTGCAGCATTTTGTAATCTCTATCCATTTAAATAATAATTTGCTTTTATATTTTTCCTGACAAAGTGGATAACCTCGCACTTTCCCACATTATACTCCATCTGCCAAATGTTTGCCCACTCACTTAGCCTGTCTATATCCCTTTGCAGATTCTTTGAGTCCTCTGCACAACTTGCTTTCCCACCCATCTTTGTATCATCCGCAAACTTGGCTACATTACACTCGGTCCCTTCATCCAAGTCATTAATGCAGATTGTAAATAGTTGAGGCCCCAGCACCGATCCCTGTGGCACCCCACTCGTTACCGTTTGTCAACCGGAAAATGACCCATTTATCCCGACTCTCTGCTTTCTGTTAGTTAGCCAATTCTCTATCCATGCTGATATATTACCCACAATTCCGTGAGCTCTTATCTTATGCAGTAACCTTTTATGTGGCACCTTATCCAATGCCTTCTGGAAATCCAAATACACCACATCCACTGGCTCACCCTTGTCCACCCTACTCGTTACATCCTCAAAGACCTCCAGCAAATTTGTTAAACATGATTTCCCTTTCATAAAACCATGCTGATTCTGCTTGACTGATTTTCCAAATGCCCTGCTACTGCTTCCTTAATGAAGAACTCCAGCATTTTCCCAACGACAGATGTTAGGCTAACTGGTCTATAGTTTCCTGCTTTCTGTCTCCCTCCTTTCGTAAATAGGGGTGTTACATTAGCGGTTTTCCAATTCGCTGGGACCTTTCCAGAGTCCAGGGAATTTTGGTATATTGCAACCAATGCATCCACTATCTCTGCAGCCACTTCTTTTAAGACCCTGGGATGCAGGCCATCTGGTCCAGGGGACTTGACATCTTTTAGTCCCATTATTTTACCAAGTACTATTTCCTTAGTGATAGCGATTGTATTTAGTTCCCCCCTCCCTGTGGCCCCTTGATTATTCATTATTGGGATGTTGTTAGTGTCTTCTACAGTGAAGACAAATGCAAAATATTTGTTCAGAGTCTCTGCCATTTCCCCGTTCCCCATTATTAATTCCCCAGTCTCATCCTCTAAGGGACCAATGTTTACTTTAGCTACCCTCTTCCTTTTTATATACCTGTAGAAGCTCTTACTATCTGTTTTAATGTTTCTTGTCAGTTTACTCTCATAATTGATCTTCTCTCTCTTTATTATTTTTTTAGTCATCCTTCGCTCGTTTTAAAAAATTTCCCAATCCTCTGGTCTCCCACCAATCTTGGCAACATTGTATGCCTTCATTTTCAATTTGATACCATCCTTCACTTCCTTAGTTAGCCACGGATGGTGCTCCCTTCTCTTAAAATCTTTCTTTCTCACTGGAATATATTTTTGTTGAGAGTTATGAAATATCTCCGTAAATGTCCGCCACTGAATTTCAACTGTCTTACCCTTTAATTTATTTTTTCAGTCCACTTTAGCCAGTTCTGCCCTCATGCCACTATAATTGCCTTTGTTTAAGATCAGGACACTTGTTTGAGATACAATTTTCTCACCCTCCAACTGAATTTGAAATTCAACCATGCTATGATCACTCTTTCCTAGAGGATCCTTTACAATGAGATCATTTAATAATTCTGTCTCATTACACAGTACCAGATCCAAGATAGCCTGCTCCCTGGTCGGTTCCATTACATACTGTTCTAGGAAACCATCCCAGATACACTCTATGAACTCCTCCTCCAGGCTACCATGGCCAATTTGATTTATCCAATCAATATGGAGATTAAAATCACCCATGATTATTACCGTACCTTTTTTACAGGCCTCCATTATTTGTTGATTTATACTCTGTCCAACAGCATTGCTACTGTTCGGGGGCCTGTAGACTACGCCCACCAGAGACTTTTTCCCCTTATTATTTTTTATCTCCACCCAAACCGATTCTACATCTTGATCTTCTGAGCCAATATCACTTCTCACCACTGCACTGATCCCATCCTTTACCAACAAAGCCACCACACCCCCCTTTCCTTTCTGTCTATCCTTCCGAATTGTCAAATACCCTGGAATATTCAGTTCCCAGCCCTGATCACCTTGCAACCGCGTCTCTGTAATGGCGATCAGATCATACCCATTTGTATCTATTTGTGCCATCAACTCATCTATCTTGTTATGAATGCTGCGTGCATTCAGATATAAAGCTTTTAACTTTGTCTTTTTACCATTTCTCCTTGTTTTGGCCCCATTTTCTGTTGCACTCTTATTTTTAAACATTCTGTCCCTTCCTGTCGCACTCTGGTTATTATTTCCCCCATCTCTATCCTGCTCTATTGCTTTCTCATTTCTTATTGACTTTTTAAATTCCCACTCACCTGGATCCTCCCCCCCACTATTTAGTTTAAAGCCCTCTCTACAGCCCTAGTTATTCGATTCGCCAGGACTCTAGTCCCAGCATGGTTCAAGTGAAGCCCGTCCAAGCGGAACAGCTCCCTCTTATCCCAGTACTGGTGCCAGTGCCCCACAGATCAAAACCCATTTCTCCCACACCAGTCTTTGAGCTTAGACAAGGGTAATGCAGTAGATGTAATTTATCTAGATTTTCAAAAGGCCTTCGATAAGGTACCACATAATAGACTGATGAACAAGGTCAGGGATTGCGGAGTCAGGGGACAAGTAGCAGAATGGATAGCTAGCTGGCTTCAAGACAGAAAGCAGAGAGTAGGAGTAAAAGGTGGCACCGTGGCAGAAGATGGATAGTGGTGTTCCACAAGGATCAGTGCTGGGACCACTTTTGTTCACAAATTATATTAATGATTTAGACTTTGGAATCAAAAGCACAATTTCTAAATTTGCGGATGACACCAAATTGGGGGGGATAGTTAATACTGAGGAGGACTGCAACAAATTACAGGAAGACATTAATAAACTTGCAGAATGGGCATATAATTGGCAAATGAAGTTCAACACAGATAAATGTGAGGTATTACATTTTGGTAGGAAGAATAGGGAGGTCACTTATTACTTGGAGGGTGCGAGTCTAGGTGGGGTAGAGCAACAAAGGGATCTCGGAGTACAAATACACAAATCACTAAAAGTAGTGACACAGGTTAGCAAGGCCATAAAAAAAGCAAACCAAGCACTAGGGTTTATGTCTAGAGGTATTGAATTGAAAAGTAGTGAAGTTATGCTAAACCTGTATCGAACCTTGGTTAGACCACACTTAGAGTACTGCGTACAGTTCTGGTCGCCATATTATAAAAAGGATATAGAGGCACTAGAGAGGGTGCAGAGAAGATTTACAAGGATGATACCAGAAATGTGAGGGTATACATACAGTATCAGGAAAGGATGAATAGGCTGGGTCTCTTCTCTTGGAAAAAGGTAATTTAATAGAGGTCTTTAAAATTATGAAAGGTTTTGATGGAGTGGATACAGAGAGAATGTTTCCACTTGTGGGGAAGAGCATAATTAGAGGCCATCAATATAAGATAGTCACCAAGAAATTCAATAGGGAATTCAGAAGAAACTTCTTTACCCAGAGAGTGGTGAGAATGTGGAACTCGCTGCCACAGGGAGTGGTTGAAGCGAATAGTATAGATGCATTTATGGGGAGGCTGGACAAGCCCATGAGGGAGAAGGGAATAGAGGGCTATGCTGATAGATTTAGATGAGGAAAGACGGGAAGAGGCTCGAGTGGAGCATAAATTGGTTGGGCCGAATGGCCTGTTTCTGTGCCGTATATCCTATGTAATCCTATGTCGACTGACAGTTGCTAACTCAGCACAGGCTGCCACACCACTACTGAGCCATTGTGGGAGTGGATTTGGGTGTTTCACTGTAGAAAGAAAATGGTCTGTGACTGTGACAAGACAACAGGATGCGACTTTTCACTGTTGCCAGGGGCTAATGTTCAATACTGTGGAGTGATTACATGCCATTAATGTAACTGATGGATTCACATAACATCAGAAATAGTGAGAGAAAAGCTGAAGTAGTTTATAAATATCGTCTGAACACCAAGAGCATATTACTGATCTGGACTCACCCAGTGAATCAGTTATCTAGAAAACACATTTAACGAGCTGGAGTTATTTAATTTTTGTCTGTTGGGTTGTCATTAACTAACTGTTGCAATGGTACTCTATGGTCCATGACACATCATGGTTCCTGTGCTGCAGGGGTTGAGGAAGGAAGTTATCTGGAGGTGAGAGTTGAATAGTAGAGTCACAGAATGTTCCAGTACAGAAATAGGCCGCTTGGCCTATCAACTCTGTGCTGGTGATTTTCTCCATATGGGCTTCCTAGTCTCATCGCTCTCCTGCTCACCCCATACATTTTAATATTCCTCTTTTCAAGCAACTAACTAATTCCCTGTTAAAAGAATTTATGGACTTTGCTTCAACAACAGGTTGTAGCAAAGAATTCCACATTCTAATCATCCTCTGTGTAAATAAATTTGCTCTATAATCTCCCTTTCACATTTTTTGTGATTATCTTAAATCTGTGCCCTCTCTTTACCGTCTCATGGATCAGTGGAAACATTTTAACACTATTCATCCTATTACACTCTTCATAATTGTGACAGCCTCTATCGGGTCACCCTTTAATCTTCTTAGCTTTAGTGAAAAAAGCCCTAACTTCTCAAGTCTCTCTTCACAACTGTAACCCCTCATCCCTGCAAACCTCCATAGCTTGTAACATCCTAGTGAACCTACACTGCACCTTTTCCATTGCTTTTATATTCACCCTGTCATGAGGGGCCAAAAACTGTACAAAATACTCCATCTGCGGTCTTAGGTCTTGTACAACTTCAACACTATCTCCTTGCGTTTGTATTCTATGCCTCTAGAAACAAAACAATGGGCTCCAATTGCCATTTTTGGGGATTTACCTATTTGTGCCAACATCTTTAATGACCTAAAATTATCTGCTCCTTTACGCCATTTAAAATATTGCAATTTCAGGCATATTCCTCTACCTATTCTTATGCCCAAAATGTATAAGTTCACATTTTCTACACTGAACTGCATCTGCCACCTACCTGCTCACCCTGATAGCTTACCCTATGTCCTCCTGCAGTCTTTCCTCATTCCTCACAATTTGATATACATCTCAATTTCAGCAAACCTTGCTATTATGAGGATACATGAATATTCTGAAGGTTTGCTTTATTAACTTTGGTAATCGGGGATGAATTACATAGAACCTTCCCTCAGGTGATTAAATGGGTGGGAGTGGAGTTTGCACTTGGGTAAAGTGCCCCTGATGTGTGACAGCAGCGTGTTTGATGGGCCCAATGGCCTTTCTTCATTCATGCCTTCTTAGTTCTGATGACGTCATTACATAAATGGCTGTGTTTTAAGCTGGTAATCAAAGTTTCAACCAGTGCACCAGCTGGTTAGCATCTGACAAACTAAAAATCTGCTTTTTTCACTTGGTTACAGGATATCAACCAATTAGATCAGGTACAAGACAAGACTCAAGCCCGTCAGGACCACAGATTGGTTCAAAGGCTGGACTAAATGCTGTCACAACCAATCAAGACATTACTTCCTCCTACTGTTGGTCACATGTAAACTTGAAACAGAAAAGTTTTAAGATGAGAGTCACAGTTACGAGTGTATTTATTTAATGGTTGTCTCCAAATATGTTATATGTAACAAATAAGCTCCTAAAATGCAGTTTTAGAAACTTGCCTTCCTCAAAAGGAACTTTTGCTGTCTTATGTGAAGATTTATTTTCATCAAGATTAGGTATTTTTTGTGATAAGAAGGGTGTTCCCCGCTGAGATTGAATGAAGTGCCTTTATTTGAGAATTTATCTTCCTATACTCAATCACCAGGGGCTGGAAATAAAATAGGGAGTGGTGTTGAGTTTCATTTAATTTAAAACATTCCCATATTTAGGATTTTACTACTTCTAGTGAAATGGGCCATTACTGGGGGCATTCAGTCAGCTCCACCCAAGGCAACAACATTCAGCTCCTCAGGCCGTTCCTGCAAACCGCATGTTGTTCGCTTCAGTTTTTTTCAATGATTACAGTGTGTAGTGATTTTTATTTTCAGTACAAGAAAATGAACCTGTTTGACTGGGTTGAACAGGCGTAAAATGAACATTAGTGATTTTAACAGGGAATGCTGAGCGAGCTGGAACGAGCCTCCTCTGTTGTCAGCTTTAACAGATGTGTGACCCTGATTATTATACACAGGTTAACACTTCCATTAAAGTAACAGACAGAGAACTGTCATCCCAACCCGTTGAGTGTCGTCCAATATTATCACCAGCAGTAACTTCTACCCTCGTGTTTTAAGGTTTGAAATGCACAGCAGGCTGATCAGCAGAGGTTCATGTGTGGGTCTGACCTCCATCAGAGCTCGACTCAAAGTTTTACTTCAATGACACTGACCCACCCTTAACCCTCCTGAAGCTACGTAAAATACAAAATATTTATTTAAAACAGTGAACTCATTAATCCAAGTGATCCCCACCTGCCTTTGGGCTGCAATTATTCTAGGTCTGTGTTGTAAAAGGTTTCAGTTCATGCGTTAACATCTTTTATCCGGGGCTAGGTTCCCAATGATTGAAGTCCCCAAACCTATTTTTATTTTCCTCTTTGTGTACTTTTGGCTTCCCCTGAAATAAAAGTTATGTAATGTAGGGTGTACCTGCAGCTTAAGTGCTGACAAGTGTCCTGCTGCACTCTCTGACTAACTCCTTGCTACGTGAGCCATAAGCCTATATTCAGGCCCCTTTTTGAGGTCAGCTTCTGCTAACTTTCTAGGTTGGCATCTGAGGCCTCAGAAATAAAAGTTGCAGTACATTAAACAAAGATCTTTAACTTCTGGAATCAGGGTTTAAATCGACCCATTTTGACTGGCCTATCATCTCTATGGCGTGATGTGCAGGAGGTATATTGTCTATCAGCTAGAAGGTATATTGTCCATCAGGCTCCTGAAGTTGTGGCTGAAGCACTTTGATGAGACAGTGTAGAGGGAGCTTTACTCTGTATCTAACCCGTGCTGTACCTGCCCTGGGAGTGTTTGATGGGACAGTGTAGAGGGAGCTTTACTCTGTATCTAACCCGTGCTGTACCTGCCCTGGGAGTGTTTGATGGGACAATGTAGAGGGAGCGTTACCCTGTATCTAACCCGTGCTGTAACTGCCCTGGGAGTGTTTGATGGGACAGTGTAGAGGGAGCTTTACTCTGTATCTAACCCGTGCTGTACCTGCCCTGGGAGTGTTTGATGGGACAGTGTAGAGGGAGTTTTACTCTGTATCTAACCCCGTGCTCTACCTGCCCTGGGAGTGTTTGATGGGACAGTGTAGAGGGGGCTTTACTCTGTATCTAACCCGTGCTGTACCTGCCCTGGGAGTGTTTGATGGGACAGTGTAGAGGGAGCTTTACTCTGTATCTAACCCGTGCTGTACCTGCCCTGGGAGTGTTTGATGGGACAGTGTAGAGGGGGCTTTACTCTGTATCTAACCCGTGCTGTACCTGCCCTGGGAGTGTTTGATGGGACAGTGTAGAGGGAGCTTTACTCTGTATCTAACCCGTGCTGTACCTGTCCTGGGAGTGTTTGATGGGACAGTGTAGAGGGAGCTTTACTCTGTATCTAACCCGTGCTGTACCTACCCTGGGAGTGTTTGATGGGACAGTGTAGAGGGAGCTTTACTCTGTATCTAACCCATGCTGTACCTGCCCTGGGAGTGTTTGATGGGACAGTGTAGAGGGTGCTTTACTCTGTATCTAACCCGTGCTGTACCTGCCCTGGGAGTGTTTGATGGGGCAGTGTAGAGGGAGCTTTACTCTGTATCTAACCCGTGCTGTACCTGCCCTGGGAGTGTTTGATGGTATACTGTAGAGGGAGATTTACTCTGTATCTAACCCGTGCTGTACCTGCCCTGGGAGTGTTTGATGGGACAGTGCAGAGGGAGCTTTACTCTGTATCTAGCCCGTGCTGTACCTGCCCTGGGAGTGTTTGATGGGGCAGTGGAGAGGGAGCTTTACTCTGTATCTAACCCGTGCTGTACCTGCCCTGGGAGTGTTTGATGGGACAGTGTAGAGGGAGCTTTACTCTGTATCTAACCCGTGCTGTACCTGCCCTGGGAGTGTTTGATGGGGACAGTGTAGAGGGAGCTGTACTCTGTATCTAACCCGTGCTGTACCTGCCCTGGGAGTGTTTGATGGGACAGTGTAGAGGGAGCTTTACTCTGTATCTAACCCGTGCTGCACCTGCCCTGGGAGTGTTTGATGTGACAGTGTAGAGGGAGCTTTACTCTGTATCTAACCCGTGCTGTACCTGCCCTGGGAGTGTTTGATGGGACAGTGTAGAGGGAGCGTTACTCTGTATCTAACCCGTGCTGCACCTGCCCTGGGAGTGTTTGATGTGACAGTGTAGAGGGAGCTTTACTCTCTATCTAACCCGTGCTGCACCTGCCCTGGGAGTGTTTGATGTGACAGTGTAGAGGGAGCTTTACTCTGTATCTAACCGGTGCTGTACCTGCCCTGGGAGTGTTTGATGGGACAGTGTAGAGGGAGCTTTACTCTGTATCTAACCCGTGCTGCACCTGCCCTGGGAGTGTTTGATGTGACAGTGTAGAGGGAGCTTTACTCTGTATCTAACCCGTGCTGTACCTGCCCTGGGAGTCTTTGATGGGACAATATAAAGGGAGCTTTACTCTGTATCTAACCCGTGCTGTCCCTGTCCTGGGAGTGTTTGATGTGACAGTGTAGAAGGAGCTTTACTCTGTATCTAACCCATGCTGTACCTGCCCTGGGAGTGTTTGATGGGACAGTGTAGAGGGAGCTTTACTCTGTATCTAACCCGTGCTGTACCTGCCCTGGGAGTGTTTGATGGGACAGTGTAGAGGGAGCTTTACTCTGTATCTAACCCGTGCTGTACCTGCCCTAGGAGTGTTTGATGGGACAGTGTAGAGGGAGCTTTACTCTGTATCTAACCCGTGCTGTACCTGCCCTGGGAGTGTTTGATGGTATACTGTAGAGGGAGATTTACTCTGTATCTAACCCGTGCTGTACCTGCCCTGGGAGTGTTTGATGGGACAGTGTAGAGGGAGCTTTACTCTGTATCTAACCCATGCTGTACCTGCCCTGGGAGTGTTTGATGGGACAGTGTAGAGGGAGCTTTACTCTGTATCTAACCCGTGCTGTACCTGCCCTGGGAGTGTTTGATGGGACAGTGTAGAGGGAGCTTTACTCTGTATCTAACCCGTGCTGTACCTGCCCTGGGAGTGTTTGATGGGGCAGTGTAGAGGGAGCTTTACTCTGTATCTAACCCGTGCTGTACCTGCCCTGGGAGTGTTTGATGGGGCAGTGTAGAGGGAGATTTGCTCTGTATCTAACCCGTGCTGTAGCTGCCCTCAGAGTGTTCGATGCTGACTCTGAGTGCCATTGATGCTATTCGGAAGCACAACACTGACCTCGCTCCCTGCTGTGTCTCTGTTGTATTTATTACCTGTTGGGCTGTATTTAGTGTGTTACTGTTCCCTGCACATCAACAAAAACAACTCCTTCATGAAGCCCACCACGTACTCCCTCGATCCCCACCAGTTTCACCTCCACTCCCACACCACTGCTGAAACTGTCAAACTGTCTCTCGTTTGGCACTGTCCCCGCCGCCTTGAAAGCTGCTATTATCACTTCCACGTGCAAGAAACCCATCCTAAACTCTCCACCTACAATTCACAATTCTTTGATCCCTCTTCAAAGTATTTTCCTTGTGACTCTACACCCACTGACTCGCAATGTTCATTATTGATCTCTCTCCAATCTGGCTCCCTGACTCTCCTCATCCTCTTTGACCTTGCTACCATCTTCAGTGCCATTGACCATCTCATGGTCTTGCAAGGTCTCTTCGCCGCAGTCTGCCTCAATAACAACAACTTGCATTTCTGTAGCACCTTTAACATATTTAGACGTCCCAAGGTGCTTCACAGGAGAGGTTATCAAACAAAATTTGACACCCATCCACATATAAAGTTATTAGGATAGGTGACCAAAAGCTTGGTCAAAGAGGTAGGTTTTAAAGGAGCATCTTAAAGGAGGAGAGAGAGATAGAGAGGCGGAGAGGTTTAGGGAGCGAATTCCAGTGCTTAGGGCCTAGGCAACAGAAGGCACGGTCATCAATGGTGGAGCGAAGAAAATTGGGGATGCGCAAGAGGCCAGAATTGGAGGAGGGCAGAGATCTCGGAGGGTTGCGGGAGGTTACAGAGAAAGGGAGAGGCGAGGCCATGGAGGGATTTGTAAACATGGTTGAGAATTTTTTAATCGAAGGTTGCCGGACCGGGAGCCAATGTAGGTCAACATGCAGAGGAATGAACAGGACTCGGTGCGAATCGGGACACGGGCAGCAAGGTTTTGGATGAGCTCAAGTTTACGGAGTGTGCAAGGCGGGAGGTCAGCCAGGGGAGCACTGAAATAGTCAAGTCTAGACCTAACAAAGGCATGGATGAAGGTATCAGCAGCAGATGAGCTCAGGTAGTGGCGGAGACAGGCGATGTTATGGACGTGGATGTAGGCGGTCTTGGTGATGGAGAGGATATGGGATCGGAAGCTCAGCTCGGGGTCAAAGCAGGACGCCAAGATTGCAAACAGTCTGGTTCAGTCTCAGACAGCGGCCAGGGAGAGGGACGCAATTGGTAGCTAGGGAACAGAGTTTGTGTCGGAGTCCGAAGACAGTGCCTTCCGCCACCCCAAGGCATTGCTCTCTCCTGGTTCCTATTGGATTCAATGCAGGCAGTACAATGGCTTCTCCTCTTCTGCTTGCACAGTCAACTCTAGTGAATTCCAAAGGTCCACCCTTCCATTCAATATCTACATGCTATCCCTTGGTGACATTATTCGGAATCATGTAGCTGGCTTCCACACATATGGTGGTGACACCCAACTCTACCTCTCTATCTCCTCAATAACCAAAGGTTATTGACGCACTCTAAAATGGCTTGTACATTAATCCCCGAATGAAGTAAACATCTCTCCAGCTGAATGTTGGCAAGACTGAGGCTATCCTCTGCCTCCTATCAACGTTTGGTCTCGAGTCCATTGACCTCCCCTGCTGCTATCTCAAGCTGAGTCAGAAAGTGTGGAACTCTGGCATTCTGTTTGACACCAAACTCTGCTTCCTCCCCCGCATCTCCTCCATTACCAAAATCTGCAACTGTCGCCTCCGCAACATTGGGCAGGATTTTCATTGGGCCGAGGAGTCGGGATTGGAGGCGTGTGGAGGTTTAAAATCCTGAAATCGGGGGTCCCGACCCCATCCTGCCCCCAACCCGCCTCCATGCCAGTTTCAAAGGAGGTGGGTACCCGACCCGCACTGGGACCCACCTCCCCGAGGCGGGAAGGGGATTAGTGCCAATTAACTGCCTGTTAACTGCCTGTTGGCAGTTTTTAGCCTAATCCCTATTTTCATTGTTGAAATGTGGGATTCTCGACGGCTCCGAACCAGGCCAAGTTAGCGAGGCGGGCCGTCGGGATGAAGGGCTTGGAGGGGTCGAGATGTCCGGCGTTCAGGTGAGTGATGGGTGCATGAGTGCAGAGGTAAGTGTGTTTGGTGTGTGTAAAGCGTTTAAAGAAGTTCTACTAACCTTTACTTACCTTTACAGCCTTCCTTCCTTCAGGTCTCAGGAGTCCCTCATCTCACCGGCACAGAAAGCAGAATGGCCGCCAGCTGTCAAAATCTGCAGCCTCTGTTTTCTGTTCCGGGGAGATCTCTAAATCATCCTGAGAAGAAGAAATTAACTTAGAATACAGATTGTCAGTGTTTGACAGCTTCAAACAGCTGTGAAACGTTGATATTTCATCTGTCAAAAGGTCTTGACAGATGAAATTTCAATCTGTGACGTCACCTGTTGCCGGGTGGCCCTTAATTGGCCTGCTGAGCCCGCTGGGCGGGCTCAAGGTCAATCAAGTGAAAATCGCCTGGGTTGGCTAGAACTTGATGGAGGCGGGACTACAGCCCCGAAAGTTGTAGTCCCGCCTCCTCAATGAAAATCCAGCCCATTGTCTTTGCCCCATCTCTCCCCTTGGGCTGCCAAAATCTACACCTTTATCACCTCCACCTTTTAGGTCTCCAACACCCTTCTAGCTGGCCTCCCTGCCTCAACCCTCCACGAGCTTTGACTCCCAGCACCTCGGTCCTCTCCGAGCTCCAATGGATACCCGGGGGGAAAACTTGAGTCGCGCCCCCTTTGGTGCGCTAACTTCGCCGGGGCCCTACTTTGAGTGCCCTGAAAAAATTATCGCCCCCCCGTGGTCGAAATTCATCGGTAGCGCCCCAAGAGGGAAGCGCCCCGCCTCCCTCTTGGGGCGCTGCGAGTGAATATTGCAGCACGTCGCGCCGCGGTACAGCAGGCTTTCCTCCCCTTCTTAAAAAGGAGGGACCTAGTGCAGCACGACCCGGGGCCCAGCTGGGCCACCAGGGATCGGAGTGCCAGCAAAAGAGCCCGGCACTCAAGAGAAGTGCCGGGCTCACGGATCGCAGCCGGCACTCCACGGGGGGGGGGGGGGGGCTTCCAAGGAGGCCGGGGACGGCAGAGGAGGCAGGTGCTGGCAGGCGGTCAGCAACAAAAATGGCTGTCCGGCACCTCCCCTTTAATTATTGCTGCCCCGGCTGCAGTTGGGCCCCCCTGACCCCATCAAACATAGCGTCAGGCGGTAAGTCAGGGGGCGCTACCGAAGGTCGCGGCCGGGGCGCTGCACACGGCGATGATGTCATCGTCGGCGGCGCAGCACCGCGGGGCGCTAATGGTTACCGCCACTGCTAACCTCCCGCTGAATTTCGCGGGAAGCGTTGGCGGCGCCGCGCCCGGGCGCTAGTTGCTTTGTGCTAACGGGAGGCGCAAAGCAACCGAGTTTTTAGGCCCTGGTGCTCCAGTGTGCCAATTTCAAAACTCTTGTTCTTGTTTTCAAATTCCTCAATGGCCTCAACCTACTCTACCATAGTGATTGCCTCCTCCTACACTCATCTTCTGCTCCACTAACATGGGACTTCTCGTCCCCTCTGCTCCTCCAGCACCAGACCTTTTTCCTTTCACTACCATTGGCGCCATACTGATGCCTCTTGCTTCCACTTCTCTAATGCCAGACTTCACTCCTTCTGCCCACTGCTCCCTCTATTCAGCCACTAAACTCCTATTCACTGGAATCCCCTACCATTTCTCTCCATTTTGCCATCTTTCCAAAATACCCTAAATATCTTCCCCATTGACCATACTTTCCATTTCCCATCCTTGCCTCTCCATTCCCTCCCCCTTCCCCAAGCTCAGTGCCCAGTATATCCTTCCTACCCTAATTGATGGGTGCTCTCAGATGTCTTCCTGTGCAAAGATTGCTCTAAAAAAAACAGTTGTTATTATTGCCAAGGCTCCCACACGAAGAACGAGCATTTGGATGAGGTACTAGAGAATGGACAGTGCGTGTGTAACTTGCAATCCCAGAACGAGTCAACGCCAAGAGAAAAAATAAAACAGAAAGGAAATCCCCAATCCCATACAATGATCCCGAATGCACATAAAAGCATCTTGCTAACATTCCTCCACCAGCTCTTGTACCGTCACCAGGAGGTGGCGATCTCTGCCAGCGCCTCTTGTTCCTGAGCCTTGCTATACACACAGACTGAGTGCTGCCCTATATTCCTCAGCAGAAGGCAGGTGTGAAGCAGTGTATTTATAAGTGACTTTGATGATGATGATCAGAATAATAGTTCCAGCTAACAAGCAAAAGGCAAAAAAAGAACAATTCTGGGAAAAAGCCAACACAGCAAAACATGGCAGCAGACAGGTCCCAGTACTGTGATAAACGACTTTACAAATCTTTGTCAGCAAAGCACTGAGTTCTACAGAAAGCACAATCCAGCCTGGCACAGTAAAGAGGCTCCATTACACAGACCGCTCCTTCCCAACACTGTACAGAGGCTCCATTACACAGACCGCTCCTTCCCAGCACTGTACAGAGGCTCCATTACACAGACCGCTCCTTCCCAGCACTGTACTGAGGCTCCATTACACAGACCGCTCCTTCCCAACACTGTACAGAGGCTCCATTACACAGACCGCTCCTTCCCAGCACTGTACAGAGGCTCCATTACACAGACCGCTCCTTCCCAGCACTGTACAGAGGCTCCATTACACAGACCGCTCCTTCCCAGCACTGTACTGAGGCTCCATTACACAGACCGCTCCTTCCCAGCACTGTACAGAGGCTCCATTATACAGACCGCTCCTTCCCAACACTGTACAGAGGCTCCATTACACAGACCGCTCCTTCCCAGCACTGTACAGAGGCTCCATTATACAGACCGCTCCTTCCCAGCACTGTACTGAGGCTCCATTACACAGACCGCTCCTTCCCAGCACTGTACAGAGGCTCCATTACACAGACCGCTCCTTCCCAGCACTGTACAGAGGCTCCATTACACAGACCGCTCCTTCCCAGCACTGTACAGAGGCTCCATTATACAGACTGCTCCTTCCCAGCACTGTACTGAGGCTCCATTACACAGACCGCTCCTTCCCAGCACTGTACAGAGGCTCCATTATACAGACCGCTCCTTCCCAGCACTGTACAGAGGCTCCATTACACAGACCGCTCCTTCCCAGCACTGTACAGAGGCTCCATTACACAGACCGCTCCTTCCCAGCACTGTACTGAGGCTCCATTACACAGACCGCTCCTTCCCAGCACTGTACAGAGGCTCCATTATACAGACCGCTCCTTCCCAGCACTGTACAGAGGCTCCATTACACAGACCGCTCCTTCCCAGCACTGTACAGAGGCTCCATTACACAGACCGCTCCTTCCCAGCACTGTACTGAGGCTCCATTACACAGACCGCTCCTTCCCAGCACTGTACAGAGGCTGCATTACACAGACCGCTCCTTCCCAACACTGTACAGAGGCTCCATTACACAGACCGCTCCTTCCCAGCACTGTACAGAGGCTCCATTACACAGACCGCTCCTTCCCAACACTGTACTGAGGCTCCATTACACAGACCGCTCCTTCCCAGCACTGTACAGAGGCTCCATTACACAGACCGCTCCTTCCCAACACTGTACTGAGGCTCCATTATACAGACCGCTCCTTCCCAGCACTGTACAGAGGCTCCATTACACAGACCGCTCCTTCCCAGCACTGTACAGAGGCTCCATTACACAGCCCGCTCCTTCCCAGCACTGTACAGAGGCTCCATTACACAGACCGCTCCTTCCCAACACTGTACAGAGGCTCCATTACACAGACTGCTCCTTCCCAGCACTGTAGAGGCTCCATTACACAGACCGCTCCTTCCCAGCACTGTACTGAGGCTCCATTACACAGACCGCTCCTTCCCAGCACTGTACAGAGGCTTCATTACACAGACCGCTCCTTCCCAGCACTGTACTGAGGCTCCATTACACAGACTGCTCCTTCCCAGCACTGTACAGAGGCTCCATTACACAGACCGCTCCTTCCCAACACTGTACAGAGGCTCCATTACACAGACTGCTCCTTCCCAGCACTGTAGAGGCTCCATTACACAGACCGCTCCTTCCCAGCACTGTACAGAGGCTCCCTCGACCGTGTCCGTTCTATTTCCTGCACTTCTACTCTCACCCCTTCCCCTCCCTTCCAGAACCACAATAGGGTTCACCTTCCACCCCACCAGCCTCCACATTTAATGGATCATCCTCTGCCATTTCTGCCAAAACCAGCACGATGCCACCACAAACACATCTTCCCCTCCCCTCCCAGCATTCCGAAGGGACCGTTCCCTCCACAATGCTCTAGTCCACTCTTCCAACATCCCCACACCTGCTGCCCTTCCTACGGCACCTTCCCGTGCAAGCGCAGGAGATGCTACACCTGCCCTTTCATAGAAACATAGAAGATAGGAGCAGGAGTAGGCCATTTGGCCCCTCGAGCCTGCTCCGCCATTCAATGCGATCATGGCTGATCATCCAAATTCAGTACCCGGTCCCTGACTTCTCCCCATATCCCTTGATCCCTTCAGCCTTAAGAAATATATCCAACTCCTTCTTGAATATATTTAATAAATTGGCCTCTACTGCCTTCTGTGGTAGAGAATTCCACAGGTTCACCACTCTCTGGGTGAAGAAATTCCTCCTCATTTCTGTCCTAAATGGCTTGCCCCTTATCCTTAGACTGCGACCCCTGGTTCTGGACTCCCCGACCATCGGGAACATCCTTCCTGCATCTAGTCTGTCCAGTCCTGTCAGAATTTTATAGGTTTCAATGAGATCCCCTTTCATTATTCTAAACTCCAGCGAGTATAAGCCCAATCGACCCAATCTCTCCTCATATGTCATTCCTGCCATTCCAGGTATCAGCCTGGTGAATCTTCGCTGCACTCCCTCCATGGCAAGAACATCCTTCCTCAGATAAGGCAACCAAAACTGCACACAATACTCAAGATGTGGTCTCACCAAGGCCCTGTACAACTGCAGCAAGACATCCTTGTTCCTGTACTCAAACCCTCTTGCTACGAAGGCCAACATACCATTTGCCTTCTTAACCGCCTGCTGCACCTGCATGCTTACCTTCAGCGACTGGTGCACAAGGACACCCAGGTCTCGTTGCACTTCCCCTTCTCCCAATCTATTGCCATTCAGATAATAACCTGTCTTCCTGTTTTTGACCACAAAGTGGATAACCTCACATTTATCCATGTTATATTGCATCTGCCATGCTCCTGCCCAATCACCCAACCTGTCCAAATCATACTGGAGTTTTTCGGCATCCTCCTCACAGCACACACGCCCACCCGGCTTTGTGTCGTCTGCAAACTTGGAGATATTACATCTAGTTCCCTCGTCTAGATCATTATTATATATTGTGAATAGCTGGGGTCCAAGGACCGATCCCTGCGGTACCCCACTAGTCACTGCCTGCCACTCGGAAAAAGACCCGTTTATTCCAACTCTGCTTTCTTTCTGCCAACGAGTTCTCTATCCAAGTCAATACCTTGCCCCCAATCCCATGTGCCTTAACTTTACACGTTAATCTCTTATGCGGGACCTCATCGAAAGCCTTTTGAAAGTCCAAATACACCACATCCACTGGTTCTCCCTTATCTATTTTACCAGTTACATCCTCAAAAAATTCCAGTAGATTAGTCAAGCACGATTTACCTTTTGTAAATCCATGTTGACTTTGTCCGATCCTGTCACTGTTTTCCAAGTGCTCTGCTATTACATCTTTTATAATGGACTCTAGCATTTTCCCCACTACCGATGTCAGGCTTACCGGTCTGTAATTCCCTGTTTTCTCTCTACCACCTTTTTTGAATAGTGGGGTAACATTAGCTACCCTCCAATCCATGGGTACTGTTCCAGTTTCCATCGAATGTTGGAAGATGATCAGCAATGCATCTACTATTCTGGGGCCACTTCCTTAAGTACCCTAGGATGTAGATTATCAGGCCCTGGGGATTTATTGGCCTTCAATCCCGTCAATTTCCCTAACACCATTTCCCTACAAATACTGAATTCTTTCAGTTTCTCCATTTCATCAGACCCTATGTTCCACGACATCTCTGGGAGGTTATTTGTGTCCTCCTTTGTGAAGACAGAACCAAAATATGTATTTAATTGGTCTGCCATTTCTTTGTTCCCCATTATAAATTCCCCTGATTCTGACTGCAAGGGACCTACGCTTGACTTCACCAATCTTTTTCTCTTCACGTATCTATAAAAGCTTTTACAGTCAGTTTTTATGTTCCCTGAAAGCTTACTCTCATACTCTATTTACCCCTTCTTAATTAATCCCTTTGTCCTCCTTTGTTGAATCCTAAACTGCTCCCAATCCTCAGGTTTACTGCTTTTTCTGGTCAATTTATATGTCCTCTCCTTGGATCTTATGCTATCCCTAATTTCCCTTGTTAGCCACGGTTGAGTCACCTTTTTTGTTTTATTTTTATGCCAAACTGGGATGAACAAATTCTGTAGTTCATCCATGCGGTCTTTGAATGTTTGCCATTGCCTATCCACCGTCAACCCTTTGAGTGACATTCCCCAATCAATCCTACCCAACTCGCGCCTCATACACCTCCTCCCATCCCACCATCCAGGGCCCCAAACACCCCTTCCAGGTGAAACTGCGATTTACTTGAACTTCTTTCAATTTAGTATACTGTATTCGCTGCTCACGATGTGGTCTCCTCTACATTGGGGAGACCAAACGCAGATAGGATAACCACTTTGTGGAACACCTCCGTTCATTCTGCAAGTGTGACCCTGAGCTTCTGGTCACCTGTCACTTTAATTCTCCGTCCCACTCTCACTCTGACCGCTCTGGCCTCCTACACTATTCCAATGAAGCTCAACATAAGCTCGAGGAACAGCACCTCATCTTTCGATCAGGCACGTTACAGCCTTCCGGAGTCAACATCGAGTTCATCAATTTCAGATCATAACCTCTGCTCCCATTTTTTCGTCCAGCAGGTGCTGGTAATGACTCTGCTCTTGTTTAAATCACTCCTGCCCTCCACCCTATCACAGACCTTGCCTTCCGTTCGTTCCTCCCCTCCCCCACCCCTTTCCCTGCCTCTGTACCTGCTTAAAACCCGTTACATCTCCAGCATTTTCCAGTTCCGACGGAAGGTCCCAGACCGGAAACGTTGGGCTGGATTTTCATTGGGCCGTGGAGTCAGGATTGGAGGCCTGTGGGGGTTTAAAATCCCAAAGTCAGGGGTCCTGACCCCATCCCGCCCCCAACCCACCTCCATGCCAGCTTCAAAGGAGGCGGGTACCCGCCCCGCACTGGGACCCCCCTCCCCGAGGCGGGAAGGGGATTGGTGCCAATTAACTGCCTGTTAACAGGTAGTTTTTAGCCTAATCCCTATTTTCATAGTTGAAATGTGGGATTCCCGACAGCTCCAAACCACGCCAGGTTAGCGAGGCGGGCCGTCGGGATGAAGGGCTTGGAGGGGTCGAGATGTCGGGTGTTCAGGTGAGTGATGGGTGCATGAGTGCAGAGGTAAGTGTGTTTGGTCTGTGTAAAGTGTTTAAAGAAGTTCTACTAACCTTTACTTACCTTTACAGCCTTCCTTCCTTCAGGTCTCAGGAGTCCCTCATCTCACCGGCACAGAAAGCAGAATGGCTGCCAGCTGTCAAAATCTGCAGCCTCTGTTTTCTGTTCCGGGGAGATCTCTAAATCATCCTGAGAGGAAGGAATTAACTTAGAGTACAGATTGTCAGTGTTTGACAGCTTCAAACAGCTGTGAAACGCTGATATTTCATCTGTCAAAAGGTCTTGACAGATGAAATTTCAATCTGTGACGTCACCTGTTGCTGGGTGGTCCTTAATTGGCCTGTTGAGCCCGCTGGGCGGGCTCACAAGGTCAATCAAGTCTAAATCACGTGGGTTGGCTACAACTCGATGGAGGCGGGACGACAACCCCGAAAGTTGTAGTCCCGCCTCCTACCCGACTCCTCAATGAAATTCCAGCCCGTTAACTCCGTTTCTCTCTCCACAGATGCTGCCTGGCCTGCTGGGTATTTCCAGCATTTTCTCTTTATATTTCAGATTTCCAGCAACCTCCGTATTTTGCTTTTGCATTGATATATCCTTGTTACATAAGGGTATCAAGAGATATTGAACAAAGGTCAGGAAATGGAGTTCAGGTACAGATCAGCCATGATCTAATTGAATGGCAGAGCAGGCTCGAGGGGCTGAATGGCCTCCTCCTGTTCCTAATTCTCCTAAAGTAGCAATTTGCCCTGTCTACTTTGGGACCAGGCTTTAAATGTTTTTGAGCTAATGCCCACATTGCAGCATCCCATCAAAGGTGCAAGGAGAAGATGAGGTAAATCAGGAAGTAGTAATTAGGCAACAATTCAGCCGAATCTGCTTGGATGAGTTTCCTGTATTTGGGTCTTTAAGGGTTCTGCAGGGAATGAGCCTGGGACAAGGCAGTTCTCCGTGGGTGGGGACCATGCCACTAAAGGACAGCCAGTTGGCAATTACACGATAATCGTACTCAAGAAAGGCCACAGGAAGTCTGGTGTGGGAAATAGAGAATGTCAGCCTGGCACAGTAGGAAGCACTCTTCTGACATCCGGGCTTAGGCGTATTCTTTGAGAACTACGAGTAATCTTTATTTTGTATCGAACCCGTGCTGTACCTGCCCTGGGAGTGTTTGATGGGACAGTGTAGAGGGAGCTTACTCTGTATCTAACCCATGCCGTACCTGCTCTGGGAGTGTTTGATGGGACAGTGTAGAGGGAGCGTTACTCTGTATCTAACCCGTGCTGTACCAAACGTGAGTGAGCTTAATACTAATATTATGGGAGGAATCTTAATCCCACACGAATGGTGAGAGACCGTTAAGTCAGTTAAAATGTGAAACCCAACCCGCCGTGATCTTCTGACCTCCCGCCCATCCGGTGATCCTCTAACACCCCCGCGATCCTCCGACCCCCCCGCGATCTCTTGACTTTCCCGCGATCTTCCAAACCCCCCATTGAGCCCCGGTCTTTCCCTCCCTCCCTCTTCACTGCCATGCTTTGAGCCCCTCTCCCTCTCCACCACCCCCCCCCCCCCACCATTGCCGGGGACCTTCCCCAGCCTCTCAACCTGGCCAGTTGCTGAGCGGGAAATGGAGCAAAAAAATGATAATGAGGTCCTGCTGTTAAATTTGGCAGGACTTCCGCATTCCCGGATTTCCCCGCCCGCAAACATGCGCCCTGGTCCCTCCCCACCTCCCTGTAAATATTAGGGCCTGTGTCTCTGAAAAAAAATAAACGTTCCATTACAAGTACCAACATCCCTCGCCTTGATGAGCATCGATACAAATGAAAAAATACAACCTAGTTATGAATAACTGTTCCAAAGTACCATTACATTCCTTCATGGATTACATAGTAAGTTAGAATGATACATTTTCCAGACACCCATATTTTGTTGTCTTAATTTTCCTTGTTACATAGCCAAGTCCCGTCATTTATCTTACTCTTTTCCTGTCTGTCTTGCATGATGACTGTATCAGAGAGGGAGGCTGCAGAGGTCCCCTTTGATGTCCTCACTGGCCCTAACTTCTGCTCCCGAGGGGTGCTGCAGGCTCTGCTTGGTGGATGGCACTGGATGCAGCTCAAGTAAGGATCTGAAGGTTGACCTGCTCCACTGAGTAACACTCATCCTCACCCCCCGTAAAACCATTCCTTTCCCTATCCACCAATCTGTGTGCAGAGTCTCAGGGGTAAGGGGAAGGTGCTATTCTCCTACCACCTGGTGTCCTGGAGTTTCCACTATCACGGGCTGGCCAGTGAAATGGTTAATATGCTGTGTCTTCAACAATTACTGCACCACGTGCACACCATTTCAAAGAGAACCCTGTTGTCTTTCCTTGCATGCCTTGTCTCAGTAATGACCCTTCTCTAGTTACTGTGCTGATGAATCTGCAAGGGACACACATTACGACACACTCTGCTCCCAGATGGATGGTGACCACTGCAGATTCTGTTTTCGATGTTCAAGCCTTTTTTGCAGGTGCTAGCACATTTCTGCTGCTCCCCATTCAGGTATGTGCCTGTGTGAGGTTTGGGTACCAAATACCAAACTATCTATTTCTGTCAGCTTGTTCCAGGAATGTGCTGAATGAGCAGAAGAAAAGTAAACACGCTCTGCTCCATTAACTGTGTTTGCTTCCAGTGTTCTCTTCTGAAAGTGCTGACTCTCGCAGTTGTACAGGTTCTACAGGGAGCCATGCCTTGCTCAAGCGTCTGTTTTCAGGTGTGAACCGAGACACTGACAGTCAGCAGCTTATTCAACTGTGGAAGGTATCACTGCCGAGCCCAATCCTCTCCTCATCTGATGTTCACACACTTGTGCACTTCCCAGCAGGGGCCACTAGATAGTGATCTAGAGTAGGCAACCTGGCTGATTGTCTCCTTTCCAGCCCAGGGGCACTGGGCCAATAATACAGCCACAACGACTGGCCCCAGCTGAGATCAACGGTCCGCAGATCCATTTTGGTATGCCAGCACATTTATCCTCTGATCCAATGTGGGGCTTTGTTCTGCTACATCCTTAACACATTAGGTTTCTCTTTCATTTCAGAGATCGTGATTGGCAGTAGGGTGAGAGTAGGGGGTGCTCACTTGGGTCTAGTGGAGCTAGGCACTCACAAGTTCATGGCTGTGATCTTGCGGTCATGGAGGGTGCTCTTTGCTCCAGGTATGAAAAATGTTGTACATGGGTGAGTGCCTGATGACTGATGGAGTAACGGTACATTAAAGAAAACAGGACAGAGAGCAGCTCAATCCGGTCCTCACCTGATGCTCACACACAAGATCACTGAGAACGATCAGGAACAGGAGCCCCATTTTATTATGTCACCAACATCCCTCTAACCCTCCCTGCGTTATATTTTGCACTGCCAGCATTTCAGCTGTAGCTGAGGGAGGTGATTCTGAAAATTCTACCTTGTATAGTCAGGTACCATTTCATGCTGTGACTCTGATGCTCAATCTCTGGTGTCTCAGGGGCGGCTGTACGTTACAGCAGACAGGATGAGGGGAGTAGAGGTCTCCCTGAACTTACAACAAGTGTTTAAATTACACAATTAGATAAACGGCAACACTATTCTGCTAAAAGCATCAGGAAATGTAATGTGAAAAACCTGCACTAGGAGATCGATAAAACCATGTCAGGGTGTTTAACTGAGCCCCATGCTGTCAGTGGGGAGATGTGCTCGATGAGTGCATGGGTCAGTGATAGGTGGGATGATGAATTTACTCTACGGAGCCCCAGCTCCCCCAATAACTTAATGGATAGATGCAGTGCCTCGTGTGGTAGTATGCCATATAGACCAGGGGAGCCTGAGTCTCAGGGCTGAACTGGGTCAGATGATCTCAGGTGAGAGATGGCATGGGTGCTACATTTAGCCTTAACGTTCCTTGGGCTAGGGAGGGAAAAATCCTGCTCGCATTCGGAAGTGCATGCGTTCAGACACTGATGACAGGATCAGGCTCGGTTGTGATGCCCACCATGGTGAACAAGCTGCTGGCACTAACTGTTTAGGTTCACACATGGATAATGGCCATTTGGATGAGGTTGTGTAGAGCTATCGGAAACTGGAACCATAAGGCAACATGTCAGCCCATTCTTCAAGGTGTACCGTGGCCACAAACATAAACAGTACAGTGTAGTATACAAAGTATTGTCTTGCTTGGGACAAACACGTGTGCCAAGTGTTGTACAAACACATGGAATGAGCAGCATAAGAACATACATACAACACAACACAACACACAAGCTGTACACACTAGACAGAGGCCCAGAGGACAAGCATGTGCCCAGAGCCTGTTACAGGATATCCATCTTAATAGCTAAGGGTCAGTCAGGTCACGGCCTGGATGGCAACACCCCTGAAGCTGTGATTATTGAAGTCTTATAACTCATGCCTACAAAGCGTTTTTAATAAAGGCACGTTTGATAAAGTCGCACACCTCGAGTGTCTGTCTCTCGGCCCCGCCGATGAGGATATTGCCTGGCCCTTTCCTTGGTGTCTGATATTTCTCTCCTACAGTGAAAAGACTTTTATTTCTATTAATATATAGCCAGGCAACCTGACCACAGCAATTGAGAAGTTCAAAGTGATTCTACTGCCCCAGGCTGGTTTCGCGTCAGTTGGGTGTTTGAACAGTATGGCCAGAAATCAAAACTCCAATTCTTAAAAATGTCTTCACAAGTAGGAACATAGGAACAGGAGGAGGCCATTTAGCCCCTCAGGCCTATCCCACCATTCAATTAGATCATGGCTGATCTGCATCTTAACTCCATTTGTCCACCTTGGTTCTATATTCCTTAATACCCTTACGAAACAAAAATATATCAATCTCAGTTTTGAAATTTTCAATTGGCCTAGCTTCAACAACTTTAAAAGCAATCAGCAGCTTAATAAGATTCTCATCAAATCAGGCCTTGGAACACAAATTCCACGCTGGGACAGTGTAGAAGGAGTTTCCTCTGTATCTAACCCATGGTGTACCCGCTCCATTACTGTTTAAATTCCACGCTGGGACAGTGTAGAAGGAGTTTCCTCTGTATCTAACCCATGGTGTACCCGCTCCATTAATGTTTAAATTCCACGCTGGGACAGTGTAGAAGGAGTTTCCTCTGTATCTAACCCATGGTGTACTCGCTCCATTAATGTTTAAATTCCACGCTGGGACAGTGTAGAAGGAGTTTCCTCTGTATCTAACCCATGGTGTACCCGCTCCATTAATGTTTAAATTCCACGCTGGGACAGTGTAGAAGGAGTTTCCTCTGTATCTAACCCATGGTGTACTCGCTCCATTAATGTTTAAATTCCACACTGGGACAGTGTAGAAGGAGTTTCCTCTGTATCTAACCCATGGTGTACTCGCTCCATTAATGTTTAAATTCCACACTGGGACAGTGTAGAAGGAGTTTCCTCTGTATCTAACCCATGGTGTACTCGCTCCATTAATGTTTAAATTCCACACTGGGACAGTGTAGAAGGAGTTTCCTCTGTATCTAACCCATGGTGTACTCGCTCCATTAATGTTTAAATTCCACACTGGGACAGTGTAGAAGGAGTTTCCTCTGTATCTAACCCATGGTGTACCCGCTCCATTAATGTTTAAATTCCACGCTGGGACAGTGTAGAAGGAGTTTCCTCTGTATCTAACCCATGGTGTACTCGCTCCATTAATGTTTAAATTCCACACTGGGACAGTGTAGAAGGAGTTTCCTCTGTATCTAACCCATGGTGTACTCGCTCCATTAATGTTTAAATTCCACACTGGGACAGTGTAGAAGGAGTTTCCTCTGTATCTAACCCATGGTGTACTCGCTCCATTAATGTTTAAATTCCACACTGGGACAGTGTAGAAGGAGTTTCCTCTGTATCTAACCCATGGTGTACCCGCTCCATTAATGTTTAAATTCCACGCTGGGACAGTGTAGAAGGAGTTTCCTCTGTATCTAACCCATGGTGTACCCGCTCCATTACTGTTTAAATTCCACGCTGGGACAGTGTAGAAGGAGTTTCCTCTGTATCTAACCCATGGTGTACTCGCTCCATTAATGTTTAAATTCCACGCTGGGACAGTGTAGAAGGAGTTTCCTCTGTATCTAACCCATGGTGTACCCGCTCCATTAATGTTTAAATTCCACGCTGGGACAGTGTAGAAGGAGTTTCCTCTGTATCTAACCCATGGTGTACTCGCTCCATTAATGTTTAAATTCCACACTGGGACAGTGTAGAAGGAGTTTCCTCTGTATCTAACCCATGGTGTACTCGCTCCATTAATGTTTAAATTCCACGCTGGGACAGTGTAGAAGGAGTTTCCTCTGTATCTAACCCATGGTGTACCCGCTCCATTAATGTTTAAATTCCACACTGGGACAGTGTAGAAGGAGTTTCCTCTGTATCTAACCCATGGTGTACTCGCTCCATTAATGTTTAAATTCCACGCTGGGACAGTGTAGAAGGAGTTTCCTCTGTATCTAACCCATGGTGTACCCGCTCCATTAATGTTTAAATTCCACACTGGGACAGTGTAGAAGGAGTTTCCTCTGTATCTAACCCATGGTGTACTCGCTCCATTAATGTTTAAATTCCACGCTGGGACAGTGTAGAAGGAGTTTCCTCTGTATCTAACCCATGGTGTACCCGCTCCATTAATGTTTAAATTCCACGCTGGGACAGTGTAGAAGGAGTTTCCTCTGTATCTAACCCATGGTGTACTCGCTCCATTAATGTTTAAATTCCACACTGGGACAGTGTAGAAGGAGTTTCCTCTGTATCTAACCCATGGTGTACCCGCTCCATTAATGTTTAAATTCCACACTGGGACAGTGTAGAAGGAGTTTCCTCTGTATCTAACCCATGGTGTACCCGCTCCATTAATGTTTAAATTCCACGCTGGGACAGTGTAGAAGGAGTTTCCTCTGTATCTAACCCATGGTGTACTCGCTCCATTAATGTTTAAATTCCACGCTGGGACAGTGTAGAAGGAGTTTCCTCTGTATCTAACCCATGGTGTACTCGCTCCATTAATGTTTAAATTCCACGCTGGGACAGTGTAGAAGGAGTTTCCTCTGTATCTAACCCATGGTGTACACGCTCCATTAATGTTTAAATTCCACACTGGGACAGTATAGAAGGAGTTTCCTCTGTATCTAACCCATGGTGTACCCGCTCCATTACTGTTTAAGTTCCACGCTGGGACAGTGTAGAAGGAGTTTCCTCTGTATCTAACCCATGGTGTACTCGCTCCATTAATGTTTAAATTCCATGCTGGGACAGTGTAGAAGGAGTTTCCTCTGTATCTAACCCATGGTGTACTCGCTCCATTAATGTTTAATGTTCAAACTGGATAGAAAAGCACTGAAACTCTGTACAAACACTGGGTGTAAACTGTGGTGTATGTAACCTGTTCCACCTTAAGAGAACTACCTTAAGAGATGTACTACTTTCTCTTGGCTGCTGTATACTGTAATACCGGTGGTGACCACACCGGTATATAAACGTTGTGTAGGGATTTGCTGGGCAGTTCAGCCCTGACCTCCGAATAGTAAAGACCTGTTAAAAGTTATTCTTGTGGTCTGTGTCCAGTGATTTATAATAAGCATAACTGGGACACACAAACTTAACAGTGGCGACGAGTCCGATCTTACCCTGCGGCAGTTTTACATCCAAGGCAGCTTCGTCCTCAGAACGGGTGTCGAGAAGAGGCATCCGCCCTCATCATCCTGCTGAGCACCATCGCACGGGAGGCATCAAGAACCCGGGTTAAAAAGAAAAATTCTGACCACGAAGCCCTCCATCAGCGACAGGCAGTGATCATCCCTTCTACCACGGTGGTGGGTAAGCCGATCAGCAACACGAGCAGAAAGTCGGCCGCGTTGACTGTGGAGTGGGGGAGGGAAAACGGAGGAAAAAGGGCGGAGAACTCGACCACGGCCGGTGAAAAGGGCCGGGCTGCAATCGAGGCCGAGAGGCGCAGCGACTGGGGCAGCTTAAGGCACAAGAGCCGCGGAGAACTCAAACGCAGCCGGTGTAAAGGACCGGCCTGCATGTGGGGCTGAGAGGCGCAACAGCAGGGGAAGCGTGAATGCCCACGGGAACCGCGGGGGAGTAAAAGCAGCGTCGGGGAATTGAGAACCGCTGGGGAGGCGAGAACGGCAGCAGCACGGCAATCGCCATTGCAGCCAGCGGGGGAAGAAGGCAAACGCGGGAATCCGCCATTGTAGTCGGCGGGGGAAGAAGATGAGCGCGGGAAAGACTGCCAAGCGTGGGAAGCCGCCATTTTAGTAGGCGGGGGAAGCCGCCATTTTGAGAAAAAGAAAAATTTAAAAACTTGCAAGGATGCCTAAACATGGGAACATTAATACCTTTGATAGTGATATCGAAGATTGGACCACGTATGTAGAACGCATGGAAGTTTATTGTAAAGCAAATAAGGTACCAGATGATGAGAAAGCACTAACCTTATTAAGCTCAATGGGTGCGAAGACATACGGGCTATTGAAGCACCTTCTATCACCAGATAAACCGGCGGATCAGACTTTCGCGAATATTGTTACTGTCCTGAAAAATCATTTAAACCCCACGCCGCTGATGATAGCGGAACGATTTAAATTTTACAGAAGAACGCAGCTGAAAGACGAAAGCAACGCTGAATTTTTAATTGAACTGCGTAAGCTATCAAAGTACTGTCAGTTTGGAACAGGACTAGCAGATGCGCTGAGAGATAAATTTGTGTGTGGATTGTTAAAAGAAGGAACACAAAAGCGACTGCTTGAGGAGAATGATCTTACGCTTGATAAAGCTGTCACTATTGCAGCATCGCACGAAGCCGCAGCGAGAGGCACTGCGGAAATGCAGCTACGGTCACCGGAACTCAGCACCAATCAAATGGTCTTGGGTACAGTAAAATGTTATCGTTGTGGAAAGACAACGCATGATCAGAACCAGTGCTGGTTCAAAAATCAGGAATGCAGAAAATGTGGCAGGCTTGGTCACATAGCTAAAGTATACCAGTCAGGAAAGAAGACCAGCAACAAAAAGTCACCGCAGGAAAAGTACAGAAAGGTACACAAGGTGACAGAGAACAGTTCGAACGAACAGAAGTCAAATTCAGACTCCAGCAGTAATGAACTGGGTAGTCTAAGAGTACACAATGTTGGTAATGAAGCAGACCTCCAAACAATCTGGGTCACACTTCAGATAGCAGGAGTCCAAGTGAAGATGGAATTGGACACTGGATCGGCATTGACAGTCATGAATAAGCAAGATTATAAAAGGTTATTCCCACATATTCCCCTACGGGATACGGAGATTGTATTGAAAACATACACGGGGCAAAGAGTATACCCCATCGGGAAGATAGAGGTAAAGGTGGTCCACAAGGGCAAAGAAAGCCGAGGAATGGACTTATATGTGCTACCTGAGGGAGGTCCACCACTACTGGGACGGGAGTGGATTAGGAAAATAAATATGGACTGGCATTCCTTAAAAGCACTAACGGTAGATTCTGGTAAAAAAGATGTCAAACCTAAACGATTGTCCAGAATATTGGATGATGCTAAAGAGGTGTTCCAACAGGGACTGGGAACACTGAGAGGAATTACGGCAAACATCAAGGTTGAAGAACATGCAAACCCGAAATTTTTCAAAGCCAGACCGGTACCTTATGCGATACGACCTGCTGTGGAAGCTGAGCTGGAAGGGCTAGAACGTTCAGGAGTACTGTCTAAGGTAGACTGGAGTGAGTGGGCCACGCCCATTGTCCCCGTCATGAAGCGTTCATCGAACAACAAGCCGGAGGAACCGGGGAAGCTTCACATCTGTGGAGATTTCAAGATCACTGTTAATCCGGTGCTTCACACGGTGCAGTATCCGCTTCCGCGGATTGAGGATATCTTCGCTTCGTTGTCTGGCGGGAAACATTTCACCAAGATAGACCTGGCGCAGGCGTACTTACAGATGGAAGTTGAGGAAGAGTCACGCCAGTATCTCACGATCAACACGCATAGAGGCTTGTACCGGTATAATAGACTGGTTTTTGGAGTGGCATCGGCTCCAGCAATTTGGCAGAGGGCCATGGAGCAGGTATTACAGGGAATTCCAGGCACACAATGTTACCTGGACGATATTCTGATTACAGGAGATGATGACGAGGAACACCTTGCAAATTTGGAACTGGTGCTCACCAGATTGAAAGAATATGGACTTCAAGTTAATCGCCAGAAATGTGAGTTCTTTCAGAAGCGGATCTCGTACTGTGGTCATGTCATTGACCAGGAGGGGCTTCATAAGTCTCCTGACAAGATCGAAGCTGTTGTGAAGGCTCCCGCTCCGGATAATGTATCCCAGTTGAGGTCGTTCCTAGGGTTGATTAACTATTACCATAAGTTTCTGCCAAATTTATCCACGGTGCTGCACCCGCTGAACACTCTTTTGCAGAAGGGAGTACCATGGAAGTGGAGCGAGGACTGTAAGAGGGCCTTTCGCAAAAGCAAGGCATTGATCACCTCAGGAAGTGTTGGCTCACTTCAACCCAACGCTGCCTATTCGTTTGGCTTGTGATGCTTCTCCATATGGTATTGGGGCAGTACTCTCACACAAGTTGCCAAATGGCCTGGAGAGGCCAGTCGCGTTCGCATCCAGATCATTGACCTCCGCTGAGCGCAACTATGCTCAGATAGATAGGGAGGCTCTCAGCCTTGTGTGGGGAGTAAAGAAGTTTAATCATTACCTGCGGGGCCAAAAGTTTACGCTTCTGACAGACCACCAGCCGTTGGTATCCATTTTTAACCCTAAGAAGGGTGTTTCGGTGATGACAGCACAGAGACTCCAGAGATGGTCCCTTTTCCTAGGGGCACATCAATATCAGATCGAATTCAAATGTACAAAGCAGCATGGTAATGCTGATGGGCTGTCGCGCCTGCCACTACCTACAGAGGAGGAGGCACCGACGGTTGACCCTGTTGAGTTATTTCACTCGACCATCATCGAATGTTTACCAGTCACCAATGCAAGTATTGAAAGAGAAACCAGGAACGACCCGACACTGTCCCGGGTCTACGAAGTGACAGTGAAGGGATGGCCAGCACATGGTGATCCACTGTTACCGGCATTCTCAGCAAGACGAGACCAGCTGTCCGTCTGTCAAGGAACATTGATGTATGGAACAAGGGTGATTATTCCTCCTAAGTTAAGAGAGAGAGTTCTAAAGGAACTGCATGAAGGTCATCTGGGGGGAGTCAAGATGAAAAGCCTTGCTAGGGCTTATGTGTGGTGGCCGGGTATCGACCAACAGATAGAGGATCTGACGAAAAGCTGCTCAGGGTGCCAAAAAGTGCAAAATGCACCTCCGATTGCACCGCTGCATCCATGGGAATGGCCTTCAACCCCATGGCAATGTGTACATATTGACTTTGCTGGTCCATTCATGGACTCCATGTTTTTAATTGCGGTGGACGCACGTTCTAAATGGCCAGAAGTGATTAAGATGACTACCACTACCTCGGAAAAGACGATCGCGGTGCTAAGAACGATATTTGCAAGAAATGGATTGCCAGAACAAATATGTTCAGACAACGGACCGCAGTTCGTGTCAGAAGAATTCCAGAAATTCATGAAGAAGAATGGGGTGAAACATTATACCTCCGCCCCATATCATCCGGCTACAAACGGGTTGGCCGAGAGATTTGTACAAACGTTCAAAAAAGCAATCAAGGCCATGAGCGAAGATCAGATTCCACTACAACACAAGGTGGACAAATTCCTACTGGCATATCGAAACGCCACTCATGCAGTGACAAACCAAAGTCCTGCCATGATGTTCTATAACAGGAGGTTGCGGTCCAGGTTGGACTTGTTAAAACCAAATGTGCGGAGGGAAGTTGAAAACAAACAGTTCCAGCATATAAATAACAAGACCACTCGGAGTTTCGAAATAGGACAACCAGTGTTAGCCCGGGACTATAAAAACGAGAAATGGCAATCTGGAACAATTCGGGCCAGACAAGGACCCCTGATGTACACGGTAGATATTGGTGAAAATGTAATACGGCGTCATGCTGACCAACTGGTAGAATCGAGAACAAGGGTCGAATCCAGGGTTACGGCAGAGACAGCCGTGGAAGAAGTTAGTGAACCTGAAGCATCTACCTCAGAAGTGAATGTACCTGAGGATGATGTCCAATCCATAAGAGATCAACTAGATGAGTCACCCCAGCAACAAGAATCAGAGACCCCTGAAAGGCGTTATCCAACTCGAATCAGGAGGCCTCCTCAGAGACTGAATCTTTGAACTGTTTTGCATGAAGTTGTATATATATATATCTATAATATGTTATTATGTTATGTTAAATGGGGATATAACTGTTAAGCTAAAAAGGGAGGATTGTGGTGTATCTAACCTGTTCCACCTTAAGAGAACTACCTTAAGAGATGTACTACTTTCTCTTGGCTGCTGTATACTGTAATACCGGTGGTGACCACACCGGTATATAAACGTTGTGTAGGGATTTGCTGGACAGTTGAGCCCTGACCTCCGAATAGTAAAGACCTGTTAAAAGTTATTCTTGTGGTCTGTGTCCAGTGATTTATAATAAGCATAACTGGGACACACAGACTTAACATAAACACTGACACTGGGTATAAGTAACGACACTGGATACAAACATCGGCACTGGATACAAACACACTGCTTCTGGCTACATGTATAAGCACCACAGCTTACAAACAGAAACAAGGGATACAAATTTACTGGAGTTCTTTGAGGATATAACGAGCAGGGTGGATCAAGGGGAACCAGTAGATATCGTGTATTTGGATTTTCAAAAGGCATTCGATAAGGTGCCACATAAAAGGTTACAGCACAAGATAAGAGCTCATGGGGTTGGGGGTAATATATTAGCATGGATAGAGGATTGGCTAACTAACAGAAAACAGAGAGTCGGGATAAATGGGTCATTTTCAGGTTGGCAAACTGTAACTAGTGGGGTGCCACAGGGATCAGTGCTGGGGCCTCAACTATTTACAATCTATATTAATGACTTGAATGAAGGGTCCGAGTGTACTGTAGCCAAATTTGCTGACGATACAAAGATAGGTGGGAAAGCAAGTTGTGAGGAGGACACAAGTCTGCAAAGGGATATCGATAGGTTCAGTGAGTGGGCAAAAATTTGGCAGATGGAATATAATGTGAGAAAATGTTAGAATATCCACTTTGGTAGGAAGAATAGAAAAGCAAAATATTATTTAAATGGAGAGAGACTACAGAATGCTGCGGTACAGAGGGATCTGGGGGTCCTCGTACATGAAACACAAAACGTTAGCATGCAGGTACAGCAAGTAATTGGAAGGGAAATGGAATGTTGGCCTTTATTGCAAGGGGAATGGAGTATAAAAGTAGGGAAGTCTTTGTACAATTGTACAGGGCGCTGGTGAGACCACACCTGGAGTACTGTGCACAGTTTTGGTCTCCTTATTTAATGAGAGATATACTTGTCTTGGAGGCAGTTCAGAGAAGGTTCAGGAGGTTGATTCCGGAGATGAAGGGGTTGTCTTCTGAGGAAAGGTTGAGCAGGTTGGGCCTATACTCATTGGAGTTTAGAAGAATGAGAGGGGATCTTATTGAAACATATAAGATTCTGAGGGGGATTGACAGGGTAGATGCTGAGAGGCTGTTTCCCCTCGTGGGGGAATCTAGAACTCGGGGGCACAGTTTCAGGATAAGGGGTTGTCCACTTAAGACGGAGATGAAGAATTTCTTCTCTCAGAGGGTCGTGAATCTTTGGAATTCTCTACCCCAGAGAGCTGTGGAGGCTGAGTCAGTGAATATATTCAAGGTGGAGAGCGACAGATATCTGAGCTACAGGGAGTCAAGGGTTATGGGGAGCGGGCGGGAAGCGGAGTTGAGGCCAAGATCAGGTCAGCCATGATCTTATTGAATGGTGGAGCAGGCTCGAGGGGCAGAATGACCTCCTCCTGCTCCTATTTCTGATGTTCTTATATTAGCACTGGGTGCAACACTGGTACCAGGTACAAACACTGGGACTGGCTAAAAACATACAGGCACATATCTAACTCTGGCACTGGATAAAAACACAGGCGTTGGGTACAAGCACTGGCACTGGATGAAAACACACTGCCACTGGGTACAATCGGGTGCAAACACTGGCACTCATCGCTTAATCAGCACCAACATCGAAAGTAATTACTAGATTAGCACAAAGGACTGTCAGCGGTGAGCTCATCACTGGGGGGCAGGGGTGGGCACGAGGCTGCTTCCCCTTTCCAGTTCCCCAGATCCTCATTTTGCTGACTTGGATCAACTCTAAATTTGAAGATGACAAAGCGAAATCTGATTACATTCCCTACGTCGTTGTGGAATTCAGGAATAAAAATCCTGGCAGGCAATCCCACTGTCTCACATTTCACTCCCTCTGTGAAATTCGAGATTCAATTGAATTCAATAAACTGACTTAAAAAATTTATCAACTGCCTTAAAGAGGAATCGCAATCTCTTGACTCGCCACAAACTTCTCCACATCACAAATGAGGTTATCTCAGCCAGCCTTTGAATTCTACAATCCCAACTGTTGTGTATGTACCTTTAAGAGAATAACTGCTCTCAGACTGCAATACCGGCAGTGACCACCCCTGTATAAAAGGCGCTAGAGAGCCTCTGTTGGTTAGTTTCGTTTATGCCTTTCACCAGTAAAGACTTGTTTGTTTCTCTCCTGCTTGTCCGTGTCTCGATCATTCACGGACTTAACACTGGCGACGAGTTAGAAACGAACTTACCTGCAACTCAGCAGCAGCTCCGACGACGTTGTTGAAGGTCGGAGCCAGAAGAAAGAAGAAAAAATAAATAAATAAATAAAAATCGGCCATTGAAACTCGAGAAACGGGCGTCGACCGTCAATCATCGAGTTCAAAACTTGCAGGAGAGATTGTCCAGAGCCAGGCTGGGTTCCTCGGTCCGTGGTTTCCCAGCTAATCGGGCTGGTGGCAGGTAGTGCTCTGATCCTTCCTGGGCTGCAACGGGGCCGGGCAGCGAGTCGGGAAGCAAGGAGAGAGAGAGAGAGGGTGGAGCACACAGGGCGCGGCCGGTGTTTCAAAGCTGGGCAGCGTTCGGACCTCAGAAGAGGGAGGGAAGTGTCCAAAAGAGTCCGCTCCACGACGGGAAGATAATAAAAGAAAATGAATTAATATTTAACACGCAGGAAACCGTGGAAAGCAGCGCTAACAGCAGCGGGGAAGAAGACAAAGCGTGGGAGGCGCCATTTTGTTAAATCGGGGAAGAAGGCAAAGCGCGGGAGACGCCATTTTAGATTTGCAAGATGCCGAAGACTGGCTGTATCACTGCTTTTGATAATACATTAGAGGACTGGACCACGTATGTGGAAAGAGTCGAGGTATATTTCGAGGCAAATGAAATAGCGGAGGGGAAAAAGGCATCAATATTGCTAAACGTAATGGGCGCTAGAACGTACGGCCTATTGCGGGATCTGATTACTCCAGCCAAACTGAAGGCGAAGAGTTTTAACGAAATTGTTGCTGTTCTACAGGAGCACTTAAACCCTGCACCGCTGTTGATAGCAGAAAGATTTAAATTCCACAGGGGAACTCAGCACAAAGATGAGAGCAATGATGAGTATCTTACGGAACTACGCAAGCTATCAAAGCACTGCCAGTTCGGAGCAGGACTGGCAGATACCCTATGGGACAAATTTGTCTGTGGACTCCTGAGTGAAGGAACACAGAAGAAGTTACTCGCAGAAAAAGAGCTGACGCTAGATAAGGCTTTCAGCGTGGCAGTATCGTATGAAGCAGCAGCCAGGGGAGCTGCAGAAATTCAACAAAAACCACAGGAATACAGCACCCACGAAATGACACGGGGATTTGCAAAATGTTATCGTTGCGGCAGAACTAACCATGACCAGAAGGACTGCTGGTCCAAAGACAAAATATGCAGACAATGCGGGAAGATTGGGCACATTGCACGAGTTTGTAGGTCTGGGAAGAAGTCCAGCAACAACAAAAAGGCTACTAAGGAACCGTACAAGAAAGTACAAAAGATGACGGACAGTAGTTCCGAAGACCAGATGAGCGATAGTGAATCCGAGAACAGGAGATTAAGCTGTCTCAAACTTCACAATGTAATCGCAAAAGAGGATCACCAAACCATTTGGGTCACCCTCACGATAGCAGGGTCCCAAGTTAAAATGGAATTGGATACAGGATCAGCGCTAACCGTCATGAATCGACAAGACTATGAGCGGCTATTTTCACACATACCCTTGAGAGAGACATCCATTGTCTTGACGACGTATACGGGGCAAAAAGTATACCCCAGAGGAAAAATAAGGGTGCCTGTCGAATACAATGGCAAGAAAATACGGAAATTGTATCTCTACATACTGCCAAATGGTGGACCACCGTTATTGGGACAGGAATGGATCAGGAAGATAAACTTAGATTGGCATTCCATTCATGCAATGACGGTGGACGGTAAAAAAGATGAAGACGTCACTCCTGGACGATTGTCAACAATCTTAGCTAACGCCAAAGAGGTATTTCAACAAGAACTGGGCACGCTTAAATGCGTAACCGCCTCGTTAAAAATAGAAGAGAATGCAGTTCCCAAGTTTTTCAAAGCGAGACCGGTACCATATGCAATTCGTGCAGCCGTCGAGGCAGAGCAGGAGAATCTGGAGAAGGCGGACGTGTTGTCTAAGGTCGACTGGAGCGAGTGGGCGACACCCATCATTCCTGTCATGAAAAAAACGTTAACCAATAAGTCCGGAGAGCCAAGGAAGATTCGCATCTGTGGGGATTTCAAGGTGACGGTGAACCCTGTCCTTCACACAGTACAATATCCTCTTCCAAGGATAGAAGACATCTTCGCCTCACTGTCTGGAGGGAAGCGTTTTACAAAAATTGACCTAGCACAAGCATATTTGCAGATGGAGGTTGAAGAGTCCTCTAGGAAGTATCTCACGATAAACACTCACAAAGGTCTTTACCAATATCATCGATTGGTATTCGGAGTAGCATCGGCTCCGGCGATATGGCAAAGAGCGATGGAACAAGTCCTGCAAGGGATTCCGGGGACTCAGTGTTACTTGGACGACATCCTTGTAACAGGTGAAGATGACAGTGAACACCTTAACAACCTAGAACAGGTGCTCACTAGACTACAGGAACATGGGCTGCGAGCCAACCGCCCCAAGTGCGAATTTTTTAAGAAACAGATATCGTATTGTGGCCACGTGATTGATGAAGAGGGGTTACATAAGTCCCCTGACAAAATTGAAGCGGTTGTTAAGGCCCCAGCGCCTGAAAATGTGTCGCAACTGAGGTCATTCCTCGGGTTGGTGAATTACTATCATAAGTTTTTGCCGAATTTGTCGACAATTCTGCATCCACTGAACGCCCTGCTACGAACGGGGGTAGCATGGAAATGGAGCGATGATTGTAAACGTGCTTTTCAGAAGAGTAAGGACTTAATCACTTCGAAGGAAGTATTGGCTCACTACAACCCAGCACTGCCGATCAGGCTGGCGTGTGATGCGTCTCCCTACGGCATTGGGGCGGTACTGTCACATAAATTCCTTGATGGTTTGGAGAGGCCGATAGCTTTTGCGTCACGCTCGTTAACTTCTGCCGAGCGTAACTACGCCCAGATTGACAGAGAGGCCCTCAGCCTAGTGTGGGGGGTGAAGAAGTTCAATCACTATCTGCACGGTCAAAAATTTACTCTACTAACTGATCATCAACCTCTTGTCTCCATTTTCAACCCTCAGAAGGGCGTACCGATAATGACAGCACAACGGCTGCAGAGATGGTCCCTTTTCCTAGGGGCACACGAATATGACATCGAGTACAGGGGAACTAAACAGCATGGAAATGCTGATGGATTGTCACGTCTACCATTGCCGACGGTGGAAGAAGAAGACCTTGCAGTGGATCCAATGGAGTTATTCCACTCGACCATAGTCGAATGTCTCCCTGTGACGAATGCAAACATAGAAAAGGAAACATGGAATGACCCGACACTATCACGGGTCTATGATTTAACGGTGAAGGGATGGCCAGCACATGGCGAACCACTGCTGCCAGCATTTTCGTCAAGAAGAGAACAGCTGTCAGTGTGCAGAGGAACCTTGATGTGTGGATCCAGAGTAGTAATTCCACCTAAGTTGACGGATAGAGTGCTCAATGAGCTTCATGAGGGTCATCTGGGTGGGGTAAAAATGAAGAGCTTAGCCAGAGCGTTTGTGTGGTGGCCGGGAATCGATAGAGAAATCGAAGAGATGACCAAGAGCTGTGCAGGATACCAGAAGGTCCAAAACGCCCCACCACAAGCTCCTCTGCATCCATGGGAGTGGCCCTCATCTCCATGGCAAAGGGTGCACATTGATTTTGCTGGTCCCTTCATGGACTCGATGTTTTTAATTGCGGTGGATGCACATTCAATGTGGCCAGAGGTAATAAAAATGTCCTCAACCACCACGGAAAAAACTATCGCAGTTTTACGAACCATATTCGCCAGGAATGGGCTGCCTGAACAGATTTGCTCTGACAATGGACCACAGTTTGTGTCTGAAGAGTTCCGGAGGTTCTTAAAGAACAATGGTGTTAAGCATTACACATCTGCCCCATATCATCCAGCCACTAATGGATTGGCCGAGAGGTTTGTCCAAACATTCAAGAAGGCTATCAAGGCAATGTGTAATGAAGATATACCCCTACAACACAAGGTGGACAACTTCTTGTTTGCCTACCGGAATGCGACACATGCGGTTACCAACCAAACTCCAGCCATGATGTTCTTCAATCGAAGACTACGATGCCGCTTGGATTTGGTTAAGCCAAACATCCGAAGAGATGTGGAGAACAGGCAGTTTCAGAATATGAATGAAAGGCCGACCAGGAGTTTTAAGATAGGTCAACCAGTTTTGGCCCGGGACTACCGCACTGAGAAATGGCAGCCAGGAACGATTTGTACACGAGAAGGACCTCTCATGTATACCGTGGACGTTGGGGAGAGCATTGTAAGACGCCATGCTGACCAGATTCTAGAGTCACTGGAAAACGTCAACTCCACACCACAATCTGATACACCTGGTAATGAAATCGACGTTCCAATTGCAGGTACTGCAGAACCGGTAATATTGGAAGCAGATGAACCAAACAACGACATTAATTCCGACTCAACATTGCCAGAAGAACCTGATACTCCAAAGAGGCGTTATCCAGACAGAATCAGGAAGCCTCCTCAAAGACTGAACTTATAATTGCTTAAACTTAACCAATGTATCTAGCAACAGTAATTGTGATTGTAATTCGTTATCATTAGTGTTAAATGAATGTTATGTACTGTTTATCTAAAAGGGGAGGAATTGTTGTGTATGTACCTTTAAGAGAATAACTGGTCTCAGACTGCAATACCGGCAGTGACCACCCCTGTATAAAAGGCGCTAGAGAGCCTCTGTTGGTTAGTTTCGTTTATGCCTTTCACCAGTAAAGACTTGTTTGTTTCTCTCCTGCTAGTCCGTGTCTCAATCATTCACGGACTTAACACCAACCCTTAACCTTTACCCCCGTTTCAGGCAAACAGGGGCATTACCTTCGTTCCATCGCGATCTAGAACATTCCACGCACCTATGTATTCAAAAAATATTCCGGTACACTTGTGAGCAGGTCAGCCTTAAATTAACGGAAAACAAGTGCGGTTTTGTTTGGGATATAGGATGATGGGGAATGCTGGAATCACTGCCTTCCTCTCGAGGTGCTCTTGTTTAACCCTTGCAGTACAGCTCATCTGGCTAAATAAGAAATAGGAGCAGGAGGAGGCCATTCGGCCCATCAAGCCTGCTCCGCCAATCAATAAGATCATGGCTGATCTTCTACCTCAACTCCACTTTCCTGCTCTATCCCCATATCCCTTGATTCCCTTAATATCTAAATCTCTATCGATCTCTGTGCTAAATATACTCAACGACTGAGCCTCCACAGCCAAATTCCAAAGATTCACCACCCTCTAAGTGCAGAAATTTCTCCTCATCTCAGTCCTAAATGGCCACCCCCTTATTCTGAGACTGTGACCCCTGGTTCTCGACTTCCCAGCCAGGGGAAACATCCTCCCTGCATCTACCCTGTCAAGCCCTGTAAGAATTTTGTATATTTCAATGAAATCACCTCTCGTTCTTCTAAACTCTAGAGAATATAGGCCTAGTCTACTCAATCTCTCCTCATAGGACAATCCCCCCATCCCAGGTATTCAGTCTGGTGAACCTTCGTTGCACTCCCTCTATGGCAAGTATATCCTTCCTTAGGTAAGGAGACCAAATCTGTACACAATACTCCAGGTGTGGTCTCACCCGGGCCCTATATAATTGCAGTAAGACGTCTTTACTCTTACACGCAATCCTCTTGTAATAAAGGCCAACATACCATTTTCTTTCCTAATTGCTTGCTGTACCTGCATGTTAACTTTCAGTGATTCGTGTACAAGGACACCCAGGTTCTCCTGAACACCAACATTTCCCAATCTCTCACCATTTAAAAAATACTCCGCTTTTCTATTTTTCCTACCAAAGGGGATAACTTCACATTTCTCCACATTATATTCCATTTGCCATGTTCTTGCCCACTCACTTAGCCTGTCTATATCCCCTTGAAGCCTCTTTGCATCCTCCTCACAACTTACATTCCCACCTAGCTTTGTATCATCAGCAAACTTAGTATTTCTAACATAAATAACAACAGAAAATGCTGGAAGCACTCAGCAGGCCAGGCAGCATCCATGGAGAAACAGAGTTTATTACATTTGGTCCCCTCATCCAAATCATTGATATAGATGTGAATAGCTGAGGCCCAAGCACTGATCCTTGCGGTACCCCACTAGTTACAGCCTGCCAACCCGAACATGACCCGTTTATTCCTACTCTCTGTTCTGTCCATTAACGAATCCTCAATCCACAACAGTATATTACCCCCATCCCATGAGCCCGAATTTTGTTTAATAACCTCTTGTGGTGGCACCTTATTGAAGGCCTTCTGAAAATCCAAATACAATACACCACATCCACTGATTCCTCCTTTTCTATTCTGCTAGTTACAACCTCAAAAAACAGGTTTGTCAAACATGATTTCCCCTTTCATAAATCCGTGTTGACTCTGCCCAACCCTATTATTATTTTCTAAGTGCCCTGTTACCACGTCCTTAATACGTAATAGATTCTAACATTTTCCCTACTACTGATGTCAGGCTAACTGGTCTGTAGCTCCTCACTTCTGGCAAACACGAACTGATTCCCTGCTGGGTTTGCATTATAGATTGGACTGACTTATGATCCAACTGCCTCAAACTTCTGAATTAAAGCCTATCATTAGCTCCAAAAATCCTGCCCTTAGATACCAGTTCAACTAATAAAAGACTTTTTTTTTTTTTAAATGCAGATCATAGAATCATAGAATGGTTACAGCACAGGAGGCCATTCGGCCCGTCGAGCCCGTGCCGGCTCTCTGCACGAGCACTTCAGCTAGTCCCACTCCCCTGCCCTTTCCCCGGAGCCCTGCAAATTCTTTTCCTTCAGGTACTTATCCAATTCCCTTTTGAAAGCCGTGATTGAGTCCGCTTCCACCGCCCTTTCAGGCCGTGCATTCCAGATTCTAACCACTCGCTGCATAAAAAGGTTTTTCCTCACGTCGCCTTTGGTTCTTCTGCCAATCACCTTAAATCAGTGTCCTCTGGTTCTCGACCCTTCCACCAACGGGAACTCTGTCCAGACCCCTCAGGATTTTAAACACCTTTATCAAATCTCCTCTCAACCTTCTCTGCTCAAAGGAGAACAACCCCAGCTTCTCCAGTCTATCCATGTAACTGATGTCCCTCATCCTTGGAATCATTCTCGTAAATCTTTTCTGCACCCTCTCTTAGGCATTCACATCCTTTCTAAACTGCGGTGCCCAGAATTGGACACAATACTCCATCTGAGGCTGAACCAGTGTTTTATACAGGTTCATCATAACTTCCTTGCTTTTGTACTCGATGCCTCTATTCATGAAGACCGGATCCCATATGCTTTTTTAACCGCTTTCTCAACCTGCCCTGCCACCTTCAACAATTTGTGCACATGTACCCCCAGGTCTCTCTGTTCATGTACCCCCTTCAGGATTGTACCCTTTAGTTTATGTTGCCTCTCCCCGTTCTTCCTACCAAAATGTACCACTTCGCACTTTTTTGCGTTAAATTTCATCTGCCACATGTCCGCCCATTTCACCAGCCTGTCTATGTCTTCCTGAAGTCTATCACTCTCCTCCTCACTGTTCACTATACTTCCAAGTTTTGTGTCATCTGCAAATTTTGAAATTGTGCCTTGTAGACCCAAGTCCAAGTCATTAATATATATCATGAAAAGCAGTGGTCCTAGTACCGACCCCCTGGGGAACACCACTGTGTACCTTCGTCCAGTCCGAAAAACAACTGTTCACCACTACTCTCTGTTTCCTGTCACTTGGCCAATTTTGTATCCATGCTGCCACTGTCCCTTTTATTCCATGGGCTTAAACTTTGCTGGCAAGCCTATTATGTGGCATTTTATCAAACGCCTTTTGGAAATCCATGTTACCTTTCTGTTACCTCATCAAAAAACTCAATCAAGTTGGTTAAACACAATTTGCCTTTAACAAATCCGTGCTGGCTTTCCTTAATTAATCCACACTTATCCAAGTGACTGTTAATTTTGTCCCGGATTATCGTTTCTAAAAGCTTTCCCACCACCAAGGTTAAACTGACTGGCCTATCGTTGCTGGATTTATCCTTACACCATTTTTTGAACAAGGATGTAACATTTGCAATTCTCCAGTCCTCTGGCACCACCCCCGTATCTAAGAAGGATTAGAAGATTATGGCCAGTACCTCCGCAATTCCACTCATAATCTTAGGATGCATCCCATCTGGTCCTGGTGACTAATCTACTTTAAGTAAAGCCGGCCTTTCTAGTACCACCTCTTTATCAATTTTTAGCCCATCTAGTATCTCAACTACCTCCTCTTTCACTGACTTTGGCAGCATCTTCTTCCTTGGTGAAGACAGATGCAAAGTACTCACTTAGTACCTCAGCCATGCCCTCTGCCTCCATGCGTAGGTCTCCTTTTAAGTCCCTAATCGGCCCCACCCCTCCTCTTACTACCCGTTTACTATTTATATGTCTGTAGAAGACTTTTGGATTCCCTTTTATGTTAGCTGCCAGTCTATTCTCATACTTTCTCTTTGCCCCTCATATTTTCTTTTTCACTTCCCCTCTGAACTTTCTATATTCAGCCTGATTCTCACTTGTATTCTCAACCTGACGTCTGTCATACACGCTCTTTTTCCGCTTCATCTTACTCTCCATCTCTTTCATCATCCAGGGACCTCTGGCTTTATGTATCCTACCTTTCCCCCTCGTGGGCATGTACCTCGACTGTACCCAAACCATCTCCTCTTTAAAGGCAGCCCATTGTATGATTACAGTTTTGCCTGCCAATCTTTGATTCCAGTTTACCCGGGCCAGATCCGTTCTCAACCCACTGAAATTGGCCTTCCTCCAATTAAGTAGTTTTACTCTAGATTGCTCCTCATCCTATTCCATAGCTAATCTAAACCTTATGATATATGATAACTGTTTCCTAAATGTTCCCCTACTGACACTTGCTCCACTTGACCCACCTCATTCCCCAGAACCAGGTCCAGCAATACCTCCTTCCTCGTTGGGCCAGAAATTTACTGATCAAGAAAGTTCTCCTGAATACACTTCAGAAATCCTTCCCCCTCTCTGCCATTTACACTATTACTATCCCAGTCTATATTAGGATAATTGAAGTCCTCCATTATCACTACTCTATAGTTCTTGCTTCGCTCTGTCATTTCCCTGCATATTTGCTCGTCTATATCCTTCCCACTAGTTGATGACCTATAGAATACACCTAGTAGTGTAATGGCACCTCTATTGCTTCTTAACTCTAACCAAATAGATTCTGTCCATGACATCTCCAGGACATCCTCTCTCTCCAGCACTGTAACATTCTCCTTAATCAATACTGCCACCCCACCTCCTTTCCTTCCTTCCCCATCTTTCCTGAACACCTTTAATCCAGGAATATTTAGTACCCAATCCTGCCCTTCTTTGAGCCAGGTCTCCGTTACTGCCATGACATCATATTCCCATGTGGTTATTTGCCCCTGCAGCTCACCAGCCTTATTTACCACACTTTATGCATTTCCACACATGCACTGTAAACCTATCTTCGACCTTCTTGTATTTTCTCTTAGTCTGACCCCACCTAACACGGTATTATTTCTTACTCTAGTGCATCGGTCTCTCCCAATTCTTTGTGAAATTTGTTTTTCCTTTCTAATGCTACTTCCTGGTGTCCATCCACCTGCCAAATTAGTTTGAGCCCTCCCCAACAGCACGAGCAACACCCCCCACAGGGATATTGGTCCTGGCTCTGTTGAGGGGCAACCTGTCTGGTCTGTATAGGTTTCACCGCCCCCAGAACCAGTCTAATGTCCCAGGAATCTAAAGCTGTAACTCCTGCACCATCTCTCCAGTCCCGCATTCATCAGTTCTATCCTTCTATTTCAACACTCACTAGCTCGTGGCACCGGGAGTAATCCGGGGATTATTAACTTTGAGGTCCTGCTTATTAATCTCTTTCCTAGCTCCCTAAAATCTGCCTGCAGGACCTCATCTCTCTTTCTACCTACGTCGTTGATACCGATATGGACCGCGACCTCTGGTTGTTCTCCCTCCCCCCTTAAAATGTTCTGCAGCCGCTCAGTAACATCCTTGACCCTGGCACCAGGGAGGCAACATGCCAACCTGGAATCACGTCTGTGTCCGCAGAAACGCCTGTCTGTTCCACTAACTATCGAATCGCCTATCACTGTTGCTTTCCCGAAAGCCAGAGCTCGAGCTCCTCCAGCTGACGACACTTCCTGCACACGTAGTTGTCCAGGAGATGGGAAGCATCCTGGAGTTCCCACAAGGCGCAAGATGTGCATTCCACGGGACTGAGGTACCCTTCCGTGCCCCTATTTAATAGACGATTAACTAACTTAACAGAAATAAACTCAAGACTTAACAAGAAAGCTAAGGTTGTGCAGACTCCTAACTGCAGCGCGGCAGCAGGGGTTGGACATGTACAGGCTTAGTGAGGTGATTCAATGGAGCAAACAGGGAGCAGAAGAGGTAAAAAGAGGAAATTTATTCTTCAAATTTGAGATTAGGCAATGGAAAGAATAAAGAGAAAACAGGCCGAGTAAACGATGGGTGATTGATTACTCTCGCATCTCTCCCTGTCAGAGGACACGGTCTGTGATTGACAGGGAGTGGTGTGGGAGTACAGAGTACACGGACTGTGATTGACAGGGAGAGGTGTGAGAGTAATCAGAGTACACGGTCTGTGATTGATAGGGAGAGGTGTGAGAGTAATCAGAGTACACGGTCTGTGATTGACAGGGAGAGGTGTGAGAGTAATCAGAGTACACGGTCTGTGATTGATAGGGAGAGGTGTGAGAGTAATCAGAGTACACGGTCTGTGATTGACAGGGAGTGGTGTGAGAGTAATCAGAGTACACGGTCTGTGATTGACAGGGAGAGGTGTGAGAGTAATCAGAGTACATGGTCTGTGATTGACAGGGAGAGGTGTGCGAGTAATCAGAGTACACGGTCTGTGATTGACAGGGAGAGGTGTGAGAGTAATCAGAGTACACGGTCTGTGATTGACAGGGAGTGATGTGAGAGTAATCAGAGTACACGGTCTGTGATTGACAGGGAGAGGTGTGAGAGTAATCAGAGTACATGGTCTGTGATTGACAGGGAGTGGTGTGAGAGTAATCAGAGTACACGGTCTGTGATTGACAGGGAGAGGTGTGAGAGTAATCAGAGTACACGGTCTGTGATTGACAGGGAGTGGTGTGAGAGTAATCAGAGTACACGGTCTGTGATTGACAGGGAGAGGTGTGAGAGTAATCAGAGTACACGGTCTGTGATTGACAGGGAGAGGTGTGAGAGTAATCAGAGTACATCGCCTGTGATTGACAGGGACAGGTGTGAGAGTAATCAGAGTACACGGTCTGTGATTGACAGGGACAGGTGTGAGAGTAATCAGAGTACAGGGTCTGTGATTGACAGGGACAGGTGTGAGAGTAATCAGAGTACACGGTCTGTGATTGACAGGGAGTGGTGTGTGAGTAATCAGAGTACACGGTCTGTGATTGACAGGGAGAGGTGTGAGAGTAATCAGAGTATACGGTCTGTGATTGACAGGGAGTGGTGTGAGAGTAATCAGAGTACACGGTCTGTGATTGACAGGGAGAGGTGTGAGAGTAATCAGAGTACACGGTCTGTGATTGACAGGGAGAGGTGTGAGAGTAATCAGAGTACACGGTCTGTGATTGACAGGGAGTGATGTGAGAGTAATCAGAGTACACGGTCTGTGATTGACAGGGAGAGGTGTGAGAGTAATCAGAGTACACGGTCTCTGATTGACAGGGAGTGGTGTGAGAGTAATCAGAGTACACGGTCTGTGATTGACAGGGAGAGGTGTGAGAGTAATCAGAGTACACGGTCTGTGATTGACAGGGAGAGGTGTGAGAGTAATCAGAGTACACGGTCTGTGATTGACAGGGAGAGGTGTGAGAGTAATCAGAGTACACGGTCTGTGATTGACAGGGAGAGGTGTGAGAGTAATCAGAGTACACGGTCTGTGATTGACAGGGAGAGGTGTGAGAGTAATCAGAGTACACGGTCTCTGATTGACAGGGAGAGGTGTGAGAGTAATCAGAGTACACGGTCTGTGATTGACAGGGAGTGGTGTGAGAGTAATCAGAGTACACGGTCTGTGATTGACAGGGAGTAGTGTGAGAGTAATCAGAGTACACGGTCTGTGATTGACAGGGAGAGGTGTGAGAGTAATCAGAGTATACGGTCTGTGATTGACAGGGAGTGGTGTGAGAGTAATCAGAGTACACGGTCTGTGATTGACAGGGAGAGGTGTGAGAGTAATCAGAGTACACGGTCTGTGATTGACAGGGAGTGGTGTGAGAGTAATCAAAGTACACGGTCTGTGATTGACAGGGAGAGGTGTGAGAGTACTCAGAGTACACGGTCTGTGATTGACAGGGACAGGTGTGAGAGTAATCAGAGTACACGGTCTGTGATTGACAGGGACAGGTGTGAGAGTAATCAGAGTACAGGGTCTGTGATTGACAGGGACAGGTGTGAGAGTAATCAGAGTACACGGTCTGTGATTGACAGGGAGAGGTGTGAGAGTAATCAGAGTATACGGTCTGTGATTGACAGGGAGTGGTGTGAGAGTAATCAGAGTACACGGTCTGTGATTGACAGGGAGAGGTGTGAGAGTAATCAGAGTATACGGTCTGTGATTGACAGGGAGTGGTGTGAGAGTAATCAGAGTATACGGTCTGTGATTGACAGGGAGAGGTGTGAGAGTAATCAGAGTACACGGTCTGTGATTGACAGGGAGTGATGTGAGAGTAATCAGAGTACACGGTCTGTGATTGACAGGGAGAGGTGTGAGAGTAATCAGAGTACATGGTCTGTGATTGACAGGGAGTGGTGTGAGAGTAATCAGAGTACACGGTCTGTGATTGACAGGGAGAGGTGTGAGAGTAATCAGAGTACACGGTCTGTGATTGACAGGGAGTGGTGTGAGAGTAATCAGAGTACACGGTCTGTGATTGACAGGGAGAGGTGTGAGAGTAATCAGAGTACACGGTCTGTGATTGACAGGGAGAGGTGTGAGAGTAATCAGAGTACATCGCCTGTGATTGACAGGGACAGGTGTGAGAGTAATCAGAGTACACGGTCTGTGATTGACAGGGACAGGTGTGAGAGTAATCAGAGTACAGGGTCTGTGATTGACAGGGACAGGTGTGAGAGTAATCAGAGTACACGGTCTGTGATTGACAGGGAGTGGTGTGAGAGTAATCAGAGTACACGGTCTGTGATTGACAGGGAGAGGTGTGAGAGTAATCAGAGTATACGGTCTGTGATTGACAGGGAGTGGTGTGAGAGTAATCAGAGTACACGGTCTGTGATTGACAGGGAGAGGTGTGAGAGTAATCAGAGTACACGGTCTGTGATTGACAGGGAGAGGTGTGAGAGTAATCAGAGTACACGGTCTGTGATTGACAGGGAGTGATGTGAGAGTAATCAGAGTACACGGTCTGTGATTGACAGGGAGAGGTGTGAGAGTAATCAGAGTACACGGTCTCTGATTGACAGGGAGTGGTGTGAGAGTAATCAGAGTACACGGTCTGTGATTGACAGGGAGAGGTGTGAGAGTAATCAGAGTACACGGTCTGTGATTGACAGGGAGAGGTGTGAGAGTAATCAGAGTACACGGTCTGTGATTGACAGGGAGAGGTGTGAGAGTAATCAGAGTACACGGTCTGTGATTGACAGGGAGAGGTGTGAGAGTAATCAGAGTACACGGTCTGTGATTGACAGGGACAGGTGTGAGAGTAATCAGAGTACAGGGTCTGTGATTGACAGGGACAGGTGTGAGAGTAATCAGAGTACACGGTCTGTGATTGACAGGGAGTGGTGTGAGAGTAATCAGAGTACACGGTCTGTGATTGACAGGGAGAGGTGTGAGAGTAATCAGAGTACATGGTCTGTGATTGACAGGGAGAGGTGTGAGAGTAATCAGAGTACACGGTCTGTGATTGACAGGGAGTGGTGTGAGAGTAATCAAAGTACACGGTCTGTGATTGACAGGGAGAGGTGTGAGAGTAATCAGAGTACACGGTCTGTGATTGACAGGGAGAGGTGTGAGAGTAATCAGAGTACACGGTCTGTGATTGACAGGGAGAGGTGTGAGAGTAATCAGAGTACACGGTCTGTGATTGACAGGGAGAGGTGTGAGAGTAATCAGAGTACACGGTCTGTGATTGACAGGGAGTGGTGTGAGAGTAATCAGAGTACACGGTCTGTGATTGACAGGGAGAGGTGTGAGAGTAATCAGAGTGCACGGATGGTTAATTAAACAGATCAGGCAGTGGGCAGTCAAAGATTCGCTCTTCGTGCAAACATAAAATCAGTAGTTGCTTTTGATGAAATATTGTCCAATCCCTGACCTCTGTAGTGCCTGTTATCCAACCAGAAGACATCCTTGGTGACTGGGAAGTAGAGCTAAGGGAATAGGGTTTAGTTAGCATGATGACTCTAAGATTTAATGGGATAGTGAAGCCTTTTGGAATTTTATTTTTATACAGAGCACTTCCCCCAATTCATAGGAACAGGAGGAGGCCATTTAGCCCCTCAAGCCTGTTCTGCCATTCAATGAGATCATGGCTGATCTGTGGTCTAACTTCATATACGCACTTTTGACCCATTCCCTTAATACCTTTGGTTAACAAAAAATCTACCAACTTCAGATTTAAAATGAACAATTGACCGAGCATCAATTGCCTTTTGCGGAAGAGTTCGACCACCCTTTGTGCGTAGAAGTGTTTAGACTATGCCCCCCAGTCCGAGACTCCCGAACCAGCGGAAACAGTTTCTCTCTTTCTACCCTATCAGTTCTCCTTAATACGTTGAAAACTTCAATCAAATCACCGCTTAGCTTCTAAATTCCACGGAATACAGCCCTAGTTTGTGTAATCTCTCCTCGTAATTTAACCCTCAGACTCCAGGTTTTATTCTGTTATGTTTAATATTATGTTTCAATGAGATCACCTCTCATCTTCGAAACTCCAGAGAGTATCGGCCCAAACTACTCAATCTCTCCTCGTAGGACAACCCTCTCATCCCAGGAATCAATCTAGTGAACCTTCGTTGTATCGCTCTAATCCTTCCTTGGGTAAGGAGACCAAAATTATACACAGTACTCCAGGTGTGGTCTCACTAAAGCCCTGTACAATTGCAGCAAGACTTCCTTACACTTGTACTCCAAACCCCTTGCAATAAAGATCAACATACCATTTGCCTTCCTGATTGCTTGCTGTACCTGCATGTTAACTCTCTGTGTTTCATGTACAAGGTCACCCTTTCTATCCTTTTTAGGTCCAAAATGGATCAGCTCACATTTGCCTGCATTGAAATCCATTTGCCACAGTTTTGTCCAGTCGCGTAATCTATTGATATCTCTTTGTAATGTTGCACTTCCATCTACACTGCTTACAATGTCGCCTATTTTTGTGTCAACGGCAAACTTGGATGTGTGACTTTCTGTCCCATCATCTAAATTGTTAATAAATACGGTGGTGAATATTTGAGGCCCCAACACAGATCCTTGGGGGATGCCACTAGTCACATCCTACCAATTAGAGTACCTGCCCATTATCCCGACTCCCCGTCTCCTGATGCTCAGCTAATTTCCTAACTAGCTCAATAATTTGCCTGCAATTCCATGAGCTTCAAAGTTTGCTAACAGTCTAACATGAGGGACTGTATCAAATGCCTTCAGGAAGTCCATATATGTAACATCCATAGACATTCCCATTTTCTACTTTAGTCACCTAAAGTATGGATGCCTTACATGACTTACTCTTTACAAATCCATGCTAGCTCTATGATAAGCTGAACATGTTCAGTCACTATCCTTAATTCTATACTCTAGTACTTTCCCGACAACAGATATTAGGCTAACTGGTCTATAATTCCTTGCTTTCCCTCTCTCACCTTTCTTAAATAGCAGAGTGACAAGCGCAATTTTCCAATCTAAAGGAACAGTTCTTGTTCTTATAGAAGATGAAATTAGTTTCATGCTCTTTAATTATTTCTTACTGGCAGACAAGCACAAATTGGATCCCCCTCACTGTCTGATGGCTCTGATGTTTCCATCACCATCGCCACGTGGCTCCACAGGAAACACTGGGGATGTCAGAGCAGCCTGCGAGCTGCTCGGACCCACACCACCACTGCAGCAGCTGATTTCCCAGGCTGTACTGTTGTTCCCAGGATCATCATCTACAGCTCTCACCACTGACACCATACCGCTCTATAGCCACTATCGCAGACTGAACCAGACAGATCGCAACCTCAAAGTCTCATTCAACGCCAAGCTGAGCTTCCAATCCAATATCTCTCTGTCGTAAAGACTGCTTAGTTCCACCTACGTAACATTGGCTTCCTCTGCTTCTACCTCAGCCCATCTGCCGCTGAATCCCTCATCCAAGCCTCTGTCAGCTCCAGACTCAATAATTACAAGAATCTCCTGGCCGGCCTCCCAGCCTCCACTCTCCATAAACTTCAGTTTATCCAAAACTTTTCTGCCGTTATTGTAACCTGCACCAAGTCCCGCTCACCCATCAGTCCTGCCCCAACATCTCAAATTTAAAATTCTCAACCTGTGTTTAAATCCTTCCATGGCCTTGCCCCTCCCTATCTCTGTAACCTTCTCCAGTGTTACAACCCCACCCTGAATCTCTCTTCCTCTGTTCTGGTGTTTGTGCATTCCCTCCGCTTTTGCCCAACCCTTGGCAGCTGTGCCTTCATCATTTAGGCCCCCTGCGTATTAATTGATTCAATGATTCGATAGAGTAGAGGCAGAGAAGCTATTTCCGCTTGTGGGGAATCGAGCACAATCTTAAAATTAGAGCTAGGTCATTCAGGTGTGAAATCCAAAAGAACTTTTTCACACAAATGGTCATGGCAATGTGGAAGTCTCTCTCACAAAACGCTGTGAATGCTGGGGGGTCAATTAAAATTATCATGGCTGAGATCAATAGATTTCTGTTGGGTAAGGATATCAAGGGATATGGAACAAAGGCAGGTAAATGGAGTTGAGCTACAGATCAGCCATGATCTCATTAAATGGTAGACTAGGCTCGAATGGGCTGACTGGCCTCCTCCTGTTCCTATGTTCCCATGCTGGGACATTCTCTCTTTCAAATACTCTGCCTCTCCACCTCCTTACCTTCCTTAGAGGTCCAGTCATTAACTGTCAATGAGCTCAGCCTGAGGGTGGGGGTATAGTCCATATCTTGTGAAAGAATCCCCTTCAGAATAAATAAAATATCCAACTGAGACTCAAAGCAACATATTCTCCCAGACCATGGATCCCACACACGGGGCCCAGATCTCTCATTACACAACCCGTGCAACATCAGACTTCTATTCTATCATCATATATTACCCAGTAATTACTGGATTTAGAGCCACTTAAGGCCAGCTAACCTCAGAAATGGCTCTAGAACATAAAGTGGTAGACCTTTCCTCCAACAGATATATAAAACTAGGAAGTATAGTGAACAGTGAGGAGGAGAGTGATAGACTTCAGGAAGACATAAACAGACTGGTGAAGTGGGCGGACACGTGGCAGATGAAATTTAATGCAGGAAAGTGTGAAGTGATACATTTTGGTAGAATGAATGAGGAGAGGACATATAAACTAAATGGTACAATCCTGAAGGGGGTGTGTGAACAGAGAGACCTGGGGGTATGTGTGCACAAATCGTTGAAGGTGGCAGGGCAGATTGAGAAAGCGGTTAAAAAAGCTTACGGGATCCTTGTCTTCATTAATAGAGGTATAGAGTACAAAAGTGTGGAAATTATGATGAACCTGTATAAAACACTGGTTCGGCCCTAACTGGAGTATTGTGTCCAATTCTGGGCACCACACTTTAGGAAGGGTGTGAAGGCCTTAGAGAAGGTGCTGAAAAGATTTACAAGAAAGACTTCAGTTACGTTGATAGACTGGAGAAGCTGGGGTTGTTCTCCTTTGGAGCAGAGAAGATTGAGAGGAGATTTGATAGAGATGTTCAAAATCATGAGGGGTTTGGACAGAGCAGATAGAGAGGAACTGTTCCCATTGGCAGAAGGGTCGAGAACCAGAGGACACAGATTTAAGGTGATCGGCAAAAGGAACCAAAGGCGACGTAAGAAAAAACTTTTTACACAGCGAGTCTGGAATGCACTGCCTGAAAGGGTGGTGGAGGCAGACTCAATCACAGCTTTCAAAAGGAGTTGGATAACTACCTGAAGGAAAGAAATTTGCAGGGCTACAGGGAAAGGGCGGGGGAGTGGGACTAGCTGAGAGTCGGCATGGGCTCGATGGGCTGAATGGCCTTCTTCCATGCTGTAACCATTCTATGATTCTAAATATATGATAAAATAAGCCCATTACTGACACCAGGGTCAATTTTGACTCCCAGGCAGGAATGTGGCCGAGCGAGCAGCCCGAGAGTGGGACTGGGAAGGCTCAAACGATTTTAACGGCCAGACCTTATTCACATTCTGCAGGATGGACTCCTGACCAGACCTGGTGGAAATGACCAGGAGGCTGGAGGGCGGGAAAGGGAGTTCAGCCCGCAGAAGGCCACTGCCGGGGACCCAAGGGAATGCTTCCAGGCATAAGGTAAGCGGTCGGAGGGTCCAGAAGCAATTGCGGTTGGGTGAGGGAAGCCCAAGGTTTCCTTGTGGGGCCTGCAGGAGCACATCTGCTCCTCCTGACCCACAGGCAAAATAAAATCAATGTAAAGAATTGACCTTGCTGGCCCTGGCTCCTGCTCCAAGCAGGTTTGGCAAGTTAGAATTGGCGCCCACTATATTTAACATGAGCAAAGCCACAGTAGCTCTGTTAGTACTATAATAAAACGGCATGGGTCGCTTGCATTTCTGATCTGTCACACTTCAAGTGCCACACTCAAATTTCTGTGTTACACTTTAAAAAAAATATAAAGAAACAAAGGCAACTATTTTGAAATTACAGGGAAATGCTCCAGCAACAGAAAATACCAGACATAATACCTGCAGTCTCTAAATTATCTTCATATTAACTCACAGAGATCCTTTTGCAGGAATTAGATTTTGTGGCCATATCGAGACAAAGCTTCACATTAGCAGCATTCGGTATTACATGGTATAACACTTCAGTCTGTATAGAACACTATCATCTGATTAATCGTTGCACCACTGGACAACAACACATTAACGTTCTGAGACACATCAATCAATCTTCAGGTGTCACACATGCACATTTTATAATACCACACTTTATAAAAGCATAATTAAGAAAAAGAGAACCAGCCATTCCCTTCTCTGTTTTTTTTTCCTGCATTGGGCAGGAGCCAGGGATTTATAAGCACCTGTTAATCTACAAAGGAACTTTGCTGGCAATAAAATATACTTTCTGATTGACCTCAAGATCTACGTACAAGCAAATAATCTCTAGTTTTCCTCAGGAGGTGCTCATTTACAGTAACTGGGACTTTGTGGCTTTAAATAGACAACTTAAGCACAGTTCCACCTTAGCAGCAGAACATATTATACGTATACCAACCACAGGAGATCTGATAGTAAGTGATCAACTATCCTCCATCTCCCTCCAGTACTGGATTTAACTTCATGCCTGTTATATTCAACATGATGACAAAGAAAATCCCCCACGACAAAATGATTCAGAAGCTTTGGCCTCAGGTGAAAATACCAAGGGAATGACTTTCCGGGCGGGTTCTTCCGTTCTCTCACTGTAACCTCGATGGAAGAGCTACAAAACCCAGTGGGTGGGCGGAAGAACCCCTGTGGAGGCTCAGCCCCCAACTATTTCACAAGGCTGACTCAGCCAATCACAGCCTTGAAGTAATCTGATTTTTCATTGGCCAGGATGTGCTGGTGTCACTGCAGCTTGAGGAAGCGCTAACTCCCCCCAGACCTCACCTTGTAATGAAACACTGACCTAATGGCTCGGATAAGGGTTTTCACAATGGGCTTTACATCTTCCATACTGATGTCACAATGAAATGCCTTTTCATCATAGTTGTCATCTCCCAGGTTCTCGGCTTCATGAAAAACAAAGAAAGAGTTATCACAGTATGCTAACACACAGTTTTGGATTTTGAAAGAAAAAAATGAAAGACTTGCATTTCTATATCGCCTTTCATGACCTCAATGCGTCTGAAGGTGCTTCACAGCCAGTGAAGTAGTTTTGACGTGTAGTCACAAAGTAGTTACAGGGTCCTAACGTAAGACCTTCTTTAAAAAAAAAAGTCCTGAGGCGCAACTCTCTCTCTGTTCCCAACTTACCCCCTCCTTCCCATAACAACTGTGTGAGCCTGGACAGTGAATGCTGACAGACTCTTCCACCATGGAGAGTATCACAGAGAGGCCTGATCCTGCCTTTACCCAAAGGCCACAGGTATTTTTGGCCATCAACAGCCACTCTGGGCCAATGCTGAAGGGAATGACCTGATGTGCCTCAATAATTCCGAGACTCGATGTTAGCGAAACAAAACAAGGCTTTTATTAACTTAGAAAGTAACACGTAAGAGAGAGAGGTATCTTCCTTCTGGAGACTGAGGCCAGACTGAGCTAGCTTACAAAAGGGGCCAGGTATGGGCGGAGCCCTACACACAGCACATTCCAATAAACAATACAATGAGGACTGGGGGAAGGGAAATGACACTGAAACCGACCACAGTCACAGGCAGTGATGAATGGAATATTTCATCACATGACCCTCCCCCACCTCCCCGACAAGGTTTAATTTCAATCTATGGTGGCCTTCTCCTGTTTGTTGGACCACTCTAGTGCCTGTCAATTTGTCCTTTAACTGCCAAATACTTGCAAGGTGACCTGAATCACAACTGGATTCCACAAAAATGCTTCTGGGAATTAAATAAGTATTTGTAAAAGAACATAAAAGTGTACGGGGAAAAGGCAGTGATATGCAATTAGAGCTGGCACCAACACAGGCATAATGGACTGAAGGGCCTCTTTCTGAGCTGCAATTTCCATGATTCTATCAAGCTGATTGATGTTTGCACTGTGGAATGGAGTACTTTCCATTTCAGGCACTCAATGTCATAGCAAGCAATCCCAGGCCAGGTACCGCACAGCCAGCTGCAGAATAAAGTTGCCTCTTCAATGCCCCAACAAAGTCCCTTAGCTTCAACCTCAGACACGTAGGGAGCGATTTTGCCAGCCCTGGGGAGGCGGGACTGCTGGGAAAATGGCAGAATTTGGGGGCAAGTTGGGCATGCGCCTCCATGCCATCTTCCTAGGAGGCGGGTAGCCGTCCCGCACCGGGTCCCATCTCCTTGGAGACGGGAAGGGATTAAAGCCTATTAACAGGTAGTTAATAGGCAGAAAATAGGATTATCCCTTTTTGCCCTCACAAGTGCGGGCTTCCCGAAAGCTCCAAAACACGTCAGCTCAGCGAGGCGAGTACTGGGTCTGCGGGGGTCAGGGGGGTGCAAAAGTGTGGTGTGAAGGTAAGTGATGGGTGCAAAAGTGTAGCGGTGAATATCTGAGTTAAGTGTAAAGTGTTTTTAAAAGTGTACTTACCTTTGTTTCTTCCTGCAGGCTTCAGTCGGTGTGTATGTGGAGAGTCTCGGACCTCTGTGTTGCAGATGAGAGATGGCCGTTTCATTCTCAGATGCAACAACCATCTCAAGGCTTCATCAAACTGCAGAGAACGTCAGTGTTTGACAGCTTCACAGAGCTGTCAAACGATGACAATTCATCTGTCAAAAATTTTTGACAGATGAAACGTCATACGCTAACGTTCTCTGCAACCGGCTTTCCCTTAATTGGCCTGTTGAACCCGCTGGGCGGGCTTAACAAGGTCAATCAAAGGAAAATAGCGTGGGTTGGCCACAAATCGATGGAGGCGGGACTAAAGCCCGACAAGCAGCAGGCCCGCCTCCATTGGCGAGATCACCCCACAGAGTCAGTTGGGCAGTTCTGTGCGATGGGTCCTGTGCAATTACCCCAAATCACTTCAATTTATGCCTGTGGCCCAATGTAGCTGGGCTGGGAGCCAGTGCATAAACTGCATATGAGGCTCATTAGGGCTGTAAAAAAAATTTTAATGAAGGGGCCTGGGTGGCCTTACCTCTCACTTCCTCAGGCCACACAACTTTCCCATTATTCTGCACTGTGGTCTCAAAAAGCTGGTGCTGTGCTGCCCTGGACCCCGCCCCCCATGTATGGGTAATCACCATCCCATAGGGGTGCTGCACCCCCAAATTCCAGCCCTTGCATTGCATTCCTCCCCTCTTCCGCTGGCCATCCCAGCATATCATGCACTACATGCGGGTAGGGCCAGAAAACGCTGGCATTATGTGGCGAGGTCAGCTTATTCGTGCACAGGCACACAGAGTACCCAGGTAGCAGCGCAGCAGGTTATCTCCCCCCAAGGGCTAACTTGTTAACTCGGGCAGGATTTCCACCCTGCCTCTGAGATCCCTCTCTTCTTACTTTCCACTGTTGTTCTGGGCTTTAACCGGAGGGATGCTCGGAAGCGGGTTCTGTCGTTGAAACTCCAGCTCTTCTGCACCTTGGTGGGGCTGACTTGTGTCGCATTCTCTGTACTGGGTGAGCGCTGAATACTCGGAGCTGATGCTTGCTTGCTTCTCATGCTCTGAATCCTTGGACTGTTCATCTTCATTCTGTCTCTGAAGCCTAGCCTCTGGTTACTGAAACAAAGTAGAAAAGCATGAAAAATCCTTGCATCCATCAATATTGCTTATCCAATACAAAGCCAGTATGTTTTAAATATATATATTTACATATATTTAAAATAAATTTATACCACACGTGAAAATAAGAGCAGAATATTTTAGGAACAGGGAAAGTTCATGAGGATCAAGGAGTCAATCCTTACTGTGATTAACCCCATCTACTCACCTTCTCACCATATCTCTTTGTCCAGAAACACATCCTATTGTCCGGTAACTTATTCCCAAAATTCAACCACTCTTTGTGTGAAAAGGTTCCCTGTGAATTCCCTTCTTAATCTTAACATCCTCATTTTTAATTTGTGCCCACCTGGGAGTTTAACCTTTCACCACAGGGGACACTTTACTGGAATCACCTTCACAACCTTCAAATCTTCCGTTGGCTAACTCGCAGTCTGATCGCTTCCAAAGAGGAAGAAACTCCAATTTCCTTAACCTTTCCTCAGGACTTAAAATTCCCCAAAAATGATGGAGATAAATTTATAGTCTCCTTACTTATGATGCCAAAAACAGATCAACGTGTTTAAAAATATTTGAAACGTGTGGTATAAATAGGATAAATTATGAGCAGCAGTGAGCTGGATGGATATCTTTGCTCTCATGTTTGCCCATAATGCACTTGCTCACCAGTTGGTCTCACTTCTCAAGGTATTCATCCTAACTCACTGTTACCCAGGATATATCCTTGTTTATATTCCAAAATTATGACCTTATTCAAAGATTCAGAAGCATGTTTTAGCTGTTTTACTTTGTCAGAGAGGAGTATGGGCAGAGGCACCTTATTGGACAAGAGGAGAAAAGTAACACTGTTGTGCACATAAAATAGTCCAAACATTCACACACCAATCAGGAGAGAGAGCCTCACTCACACACACCAATCAGGAGAGTCTCACTCACACACACCAATCAGGAGAGAGAGCCTCACTCACACACACCAATCAGGAGAGAGAGTCTCACTCACACACACCAATCAGGAGAGAGAGCCTCAACACACACACCAATCAGGAGAGAGAGCCTCAATCACACATACCAATCAGGAGAGTCTCAATCACACACACCAATCAGGAAAGAGAGCCTCACTCACACACACCAACCAGGAGAGAGTCTCACTCACACACACCAACCAGGAGAGAGAGCCTCACTCACACACACCAACCAGGAGAGTCTCACTCACACACACCAATCAGGAGAGAGTCTCACTCACACACACCAATCAGGAGAGCCTCAATCACACACACCAATCAGGAGAGAGTCTCACTCATACAGCCACTAACTTGGAAACAGAATGATTCGCGCAGGAGTAAAACCAGAAATAGGCGTAATTATACATGAGTGAAATGGGAAATGGGCAAAATCACACACTTATGCAACAAGAAATTAGCTCAGATACACATATCCAAGAAATGGGCTCAATCAAGGGTGCAAAACAAGAATTGGGTTCGATCACGAGTAATAATCAAAATGGCCTCAATCACACGTGCATCAATCAAGAAAGACATTCAATCACACTCAGGAAATGGGAAAACGCTTGACCGGATGTGAGCAAACCAGTTCCAGAATGGTGCACAGCCAGTCCCAGAATGCTACAGGGTGAGATCCCTGCAGGCAGCTCTGGAATGTTTCCTAGGCCAATATACAGTTGTATATCCAGATTACACTAAGTTAGGAGGGACAGTAAATAGTGCGGATGGGAGCAGGAAGTTGCAAAGGGACATTTAGTGGGTAAAACTATGGCAAATGGAGTACAATGGGGAAATGTGAGGTCATCCACTTTGGACCCCAGAAAGATAAATTGGAGTATTTTCTAAATGGTGAGAAACTAAAAACTGTAGAGGATCAAAGAGATTTGGGAGTACAAGTACACACATCACTGAAAGCTAGTGGACAGGTACAAAAAGCAATCAGAAAGGCTAATGGAATGTTGGCTTTTATCTCAAGACTGCTGGAAGACAAAAGGAAGTTATGCTCCAGTTATAGAAAGCTCGGTCAAACCCCATCTGGAGTAATGCTTTCAATTTTGGGCGACGCACCTAAGGAAGGATTTATTGGCCTTGGAGGGGGTGCAGTGCAGATTCACCAGAAATAATACTGGGGCTTCGAGGGTTAAATTATGAGGACAAGTTGTGTAAACCTGGCTTGTATTCCCTTGAGTATAGAAGATCGAGTGGTGATCTGATTGAGGTGTTTAAAATGTTAAATGGATTTGATAGGGTCGATACAAAGAAATTATTTGCTGAGGAGGGTAAATCAAGAACAAGGGGGCATAATTTTAAATTTATAACAAGGTCATTCAGAAGCAAAATCAGGAAGCACTTCTTCACACAAAGGGTATTATGAATCTGGAACACTCTCCCTCTAATGGCTGTGCATGCTGGGTCAATTGGGACTTTCAGGTCTGAGATTGAGAGATTTTTGATAGGTAAGGATATCAAGCGATATGGAGCAATGGCTGGAAAATGGACTGAGGTGCAGATCAGCCATGATCTCACTGAATAGCTAAGCAGGCTTGGGGCTGAATGGCCTCCTCCTGATTCTAATGGTTCTATTCCTATGATACCCACAAGCAGCCCCAGAATGGTCACAGGCTGCGATACCTACAGCCCCAGAATGGTCACAGGCTGCGATACCTACAGCCCCAGAATGGTCACAGGCTGCGATACCCACAGGCAGCCCCAGAGTGGTCACAGGCTGCGATACCCACAGGCAGCCCCAGAGTGGTCACAGGCTGCGATACCCACAGGCAGCCCCAGAATGGTCACAGGCTGCGATACCCACAGCCCCAGAATGGTCACAGGCTGCGATACCCACAGACCCAGAATGGTCACAGGCTGCGATACCCACAGGCAGCCCCAGAATGGTCACAGGCTGCGATACCCACAGGCAGCCCCAGAATGGTCACAGGCTGCAATACCTACAGCCCCAGAATGGTCACAGGCTGCGATACCCACAGCCCCAGAATGGTCACAGGCTGCAATACCCACAGCCCCAGAATGGTCACAGGCTGCAATACCCACAGGCAGTCCCAGAATGGTCACAGACTGCGATACCCACAGTCCCAGAATGGTCACAGGCTGCAATACCCACAGGCAGTCCCAGAATGGTCACAGGCTGCGATACCCACAGGCAGCCCCAGAATGGTCACAGGCTGCGATACCCACAGCCCCAGAATGGTCACAGGCTGCGATACCCACAGCCCCAGAATGGTCACAGGCTGCGATACCCACAGCCCCAGAATGGTCACAGGCTGCAATACCCACAGCCCCAGAATGGTCACAGGCTGCGATACCCACAGCCCCAGAATGGTCACAGGCTGCAATACCCACAGCCCCAGAATGGTCACAGGCTGCGATACCCACAGGCAGCCCCAGAATGGTCACAGGCTGCGATACCCACAGGCAGTCCCAGAATGGTCACAGGCTGCGATACCCACAGGCAGCCCCAGAATGGTCACAGGCTGCGATACCCACAGCCCCAGAATGATCACAGGCTGCGATACCCACAGCCCCAGAATGGTCACAGGCTGCGATACCCACAGCCCCAGAATGGTCACAGGCTGCGATACCCACAGGCAGCCCCAGAATGGTCACAGGCTGCAATACCCACAGCCCCAGAATGCTCACAGGCTGCGATACCCACAGCCCCAGAATGGTCACAGGCTGCGATACCCACAGCCCCAGAATGGTCACAGGCTGCGATACCCACAGCCCCAGAATGGTCACGGGCTGCGATACCCACAGCCCCAGAATGGTCACAGGCTGCGGTACCTGTAGTGTATGTACCTTTAAGAGAGAACTACTTTTACAGCTCCTGTATACTGTAGTACCGGCAGTGACCACACCTGTATATAAGCCTTGAGCAGCCTCTGTACTCCCAGTCTTGAGACTACCCTACTCCAGTAAACACCTGTTGATTGTTAAGTTACAGCCTCCGTGTAGTTCTTGGGAAACATCCTATTTTAAGAATCACGGATCTAACAGTGGCGACGAGGTCGATTCGAATCTGCCTGCAACTTTGCATTTCCCTTCAAGGATTCGCTCCGGGAGGACGGTGGAAGAAAGTCGAGGCCAGAAGCACGGGCGTCGACCACGAGCATCCACCCAGTCATTCGGCAGAAAGTAAACATCGCAGGAGAGGTTGTTGAGAGCCGGGCTTGGTTCCCCAGCCATGACGATCCAGCAACAGACTGGCAACAGGTGCAGCGCACACCCTTCCCGGACAGCGGCGGCTGGAGCCGACCGACGGCGTAGAAAAGCCGAGCAGCGTTGATGGGGTAAGAGAGAGGGTGAAGCGCACAGGGCATGGCCGGGGGTTGAAAACCGAGCAGCGTCGAGGAAAAAACAAACAGAGAGAGAGGGTAAAGCAGCAGCCGGGTTCAGGACCGAGCGACGACAACAGGAAAGGCGCACAGGAGAACGCGCAGAGCACAGCCAGGGCGCAAGGGCTGAACTGCATCCGCGGGGAGAAGAAGGGAGAGCGCGGGAGATGCCATTGAGCCACGGAGAAGAAGGGAGAGCGCGGGAAACACCATTTTTAGAAGCCGCAGCGGAGAAGAAGGGCGAGCGCGGGAAGGAAGGAAAGCGCGGGAGACGCCATTTTGTGCCAGCGGAGAAGAAGGGAAAGCGCGGGAGACGCCATTTTAGACAGTTAAATCACACCCAGGGATGGCGAAGAGTGGCAGTATCACGGCGTTCGAGAATGAAGTCGAAGATTGGGCGACATATGTGGAACGCATTGAGGTGTACTGCAGGGCAAATGAAATGCCAGATGCTAGGAAAGCACTGGTTTTGTTAAATTCCATGGATGCAAAAACTTATGGCTTACTGCAAAACCTGATAACCCCAGAGAAGCCCGTGGATAAGAATTTCGAAAGCATAGTAGAAATCCTACAGGACCACTTAAGCCCCACACCACTGCTGATAGCAGAAAGATTTAAGTTCCAAAAAAGGAACCAGCATAAAGACGAAAGTAATGCTGAGTACTTAACGGAACTGCGCAAGTTATCGAAACACTGCCAGTTTGGAGTGGGACTATCAGATACGTTAAGGGACAAGTTTGTGTGTGGGCTTCAAAGTGAAGGAACCCAGAAACGGCTTCTATCAGAAAAGGATCTTACGCTGGACAAGGCTTTCAGCATGGCAGAATCACTCGAACCAGCCGCACGGGGCACTGCAGAGATACAACGGAGACCGCAAGAATACGGCACCAATGAAATGTCGTATGGAGCAGGGAAGTGCTATCGCTGCGGCAGAACAACACACGACCAGAAGGATTGTTGGCTCAAGGACCTAGTGTGTAGACAGTGTGGAAAAACAGGACACATAGCAAGAGTCTGCAGGTCAGGGAAGAAAACCAACAGCAAGAAATCTCCACAGGAGAAGTACAAAAAGGTACATAAGGTGATGGACAGTAGTTCAGATGAACAGGGAAGTGATACAGACTCCGGAAGCAAGGAGCTGGGTTGTCTGAAACTACATAAGGTAACCAAAATGGAGGATCACCAGACTATCTGGGTCACACTCAAGACAGACGGAGTCCAAGTGAAAATGGAATTGGACACTGGATAAACCAGCTTGTAAGCAGCTATTTTCATATATACCCTTGGAAGCTACAGAGATTGTCTTGAAGACGTACACAGGGCAAAAAGTCTACCCAAAGGGAAAATAAGGGTGAACGTGATATACAAAGGCCAGGAAATACCTAAAATGGACCTATATGTATTGCCAGATGGAGGACCACCACTACTAGGACGTGAATGGATCCGGAAGATACAATTAGATTGGCATTCCATACAGGCACTGAAGGTTGAGGCCAAAAAGGATGACGACGCCACACCTGGTCGACTGTCAAAAATGCTAACTGACGCACAAGAAGTGTTCCAGGAGGGACTCGGAACACTAAAAGGCATAACAGCAACGATTAAAATAGAGGAAAATGCAAGTCCAAAGTTTTTTAAGGCCAGACCGGTGCCTTCTGCGATCCGACCAGCCATTGAAGCAGAACTGGAAGGGCTGGAACGTTCAGGAGTACCGTCCAAAGTAGACTGGAGCGAGTGGGCTACACCCATTGTCGCTGTAATGAAGAGGTCGTTGAGTAATACGCCTGGGGAACCAAAGAAGGTCTGCATCTGTGGGGATTTTAAGGTGACAGTGAACCCAGTCCTTCACACGGTACAATATCCGCTTCCACAGATTGAGGATATTTTCGCCTCGCTATCTGGAGGTAAACGTTTCACCAAAATTGATCTGGCCCAGGCGTACTTGCAAATGGAGGTAGAAGAAGCCTCGAAACAATACCTCACGATCAACACTCATAAAGGTCTCTATCAATACAACCGGCTGGTGTTCGGGGTAGCATCGGCTCCGGCTATTTGGCAAAGGGCAATGGACCAAGTCCTGCAAGGGATTCCAGGGACCCAGTGTTATTTGGACGACATCCTGGTCACGGGCGAAAATGACAGTGATCACCTCGCCAACCTGGAGAAGGTGCTCACGAGATCAAAGGAATATGGGCTACGAGCTAATCGCCACAAGTGCGAGTTTTTCCAGAAGCAGATCTCGTATTGTGGCCACATTATTGATGAAGAGGAGTTACATAAGTCCCCTGAAACGATTGAGGCAGTAGTCAAGGCTCCAGCACCGGAAAATGTGTCACAACTGAGGTCGTTCCTCGGGTTGGTGAACTACTACCATAAGTTCTTACCAAATTTGTCTACAGTAGTACACCCACTGAACGCCCTACTGCAAACGGGGGTACTATGGAAGTGGAATGACGAATGTAAATGAGCTTTCCAGAAGTGCAAAGATTTGATCACATCAAAAGAGGTGTTGGCCCATTTCAACCCAGCTCTACCAATCCGGTTGGCATGTGATGCATCACCCTATGGTATTGGAGCGGTGTTATCGCACAAATTCCCAGACGGGTTGGAGAGGCCAGTAGCCTTTGCGTCTCGGTCACTGACCTCAGCCGAGCACAACTACACCCAGATCGACAGGGAGGCCCTCAGCTTAGTATGGGGAGTAAAAAAATGCAACCACTATCTGCATGGACAGAAGTTCACCTTGCTGACTGACCACTAACCACTTGTCTCCATCTTTAATCCAAAGAAGGGCGTTCCGGTGATGACTGCACAACGGTTACAAAGATGGTCCCTTTTTCTAGGGGCGAACCAATATGAAATAGAATATAAAGGCACGAAACAGCATGGAAATGCTGATGGGTTATCACGCTTGCCACTGCCTACTGTGGAGGAAGCACCAGCAGTGGACCCTATCGAGATATTTTATTCGTCAATAATTGAACGATTGCCAGTAACTAACGCGGATATAGAGAAGGAGACCCGCAATGATCCGACGCTGTCTCGGGTATATGATTTGACGGTGAGGGGATGGCCAACACATGGCGACTCACTGTTGCCAGCATTCTCATCCAGAAGAGAACAGCTGTCAGTATGCCAGGGGACCTTGATGGGTGGATCCCGAGTGGTAATTCCACCCAAGTTAAGGGAGAGAGTGCTAAATGAGCTTCACGAAGGTCATCTGGGAGGGGTGAAAATGAAAAGCCTTGCTAGGGCTTATGTGTGGTGGCCGGGGATTGATCAACAAATCGAGGACCTAACTAAGAGCTGCTCAGGATGCCAGAAGGTCCAAAATGCACCACCACATGCCCCTCTACACCCATGGGAGTGGCCCTCCTCTCCATGGCAACGGGTGCATATTGATTTTGCTGGTCCATTCATGGACTCAATGTTTTTAATAGCTGTGGATGCGCACTCAAAATGGCCTGAGGTGATCCAAATGTCCTCCACCACCACGGAGAAAACTATTGCAGTCCTACGGACCATCTTTGCCAGGAACGGCTTGCCAGAGCAGATTTGCTCTGATAACGGACCACAGTTTGTGTCCGAAGAGTTTCGAAGATTTATGAAAAGGAATTGGGTAAGGCATTACACCTCCGCTCCGTATCATCCAGCCACCAATGGATTGGCTGAGAGGTTTGTACAAACCTTTAAAAAAGCAGTAAGGGCCATGTGCGATGATGACATTCCACTGCAGCATAAGGTGGACAATTTCCTGTTAGCCTACAGAAATGCGACACATACAATCACCAACCAGACCCTGGCCATGATGTTCTTTAACCGAAGGTTGAGATCTCGCCTGGATTTGCTCAGACCAAATGTGCGAAGAAATGTCGAGGATAAACAATTCCAGCACATCAATGAGAAGCCGACAAGGAGCTTCAATGGAGGACAACCAGTCTTGGCCCGTGACTACCGAACAGAGAAATGGCAACCCGGAACGATATGCACAGGGCAGGGGCCATTAATGTACACAGTGGATGTCGGGGAGAACATTGTGAGACGCCACGTCGACCAGATCTTAGCGTCACAGGAACGAGTCAACCCCATGTCTCGCGTACCTGGGAATGAACCCGACATACCGGCAGCATCTACCTCAGAAACAGTAGCAGTGGGAACCGATGGAAAGGGGCCAGAATCGCCTCCGCACCAAGAACAAGAACCTCAGGAAAGGCGCTATCCAGAAAGGATCAGGAAGCCGCCCCAAAGACTGAATTTATAAATGGACTATTTCTGTTTAATGTGCATGTTAAAGTGTTAATTGTTATTTGAATGTTATGTTTAAGGAGATGGCTGGTAGTGGAGAAAAGAAGCCGGAGGTTATCTTTGCATTCCAGCATGATCCTGGAGTAGTGAACAGCTTTGGCAGAGGAGAGTTGGGCCCGATAGTGCTTGATGTTGTCTAGCAAGTTCTGGCAATTAATGGTTAAACCAGTTGAATGCCACATATGTTCATATCTGCATCCCTTGGGCTTAAGGGGGTGAAGATGGGGGTCGTACCAAGGAGAAAGACAAGGGTGGGAGAGAGTAAGCACTTTACTGGGGACAAGGGTATCAAAGGTGGAGGTGAGGGTGTGATTGAGCAGATCTTATAGCTGCAGGAGTATTGTGGTGAAAGGAAGACCAAAGGCTAGACAGTTGGGAATTTGCGAGTGCCGTTGTAAGTGACTTGGGGGAGAGTTTTTCCAGGGTCGAATGTAGAAGGAAGGGGGGTTGGGAGGAGGAAGGGGGATGTAAGTGCTGAGGGATACAAGGAGGTGATCAGCGATGGCCTTGTCTGTGATTGGTACGATGGGAATAGAAAGGCCACGTGAGATGGCAAGGATGAAAGGGTGGTCGTGAATATGGGTAGGAAAGTTTATAGGAAGGAAGTGAACTCAGACGAGGGCAAGGTGAGTTGAAATGTAGGTTGAAATCACTAAGGATGAGAAGTCACTTGATACAGAGGCTGAGGGAAGAAAGGAGTGAGGATATCGCGATGAGAAACTTGACTTGAGGTTTGGGTGGATGGTAGAGAACGAAGATTTTAAAGGAGGCAAATGGGGTGGAACAAAGTGAGGTGATCTAAGGAGGAAAGGTGCCAGAGGAGTAGGGGGACAAACCAAGGTATGATTTGGTGATAAGGGTCACACTGCCACTATGACGGTTTGGGGGTCAGGGCAGTTGATGGAAGGTATAGCCAAGCAGGAGGCTTCAGTAAGGCATCACCCATAAGCCAAGTTTCTTTCAAGGCCATGATGTCAATGCAATCATCCACAATAAGGTCATGGATTGCAGGGAGCTTGTTCGCAAATGAATGGACATTTTGGAGAGAGATATGGAGAGTGAGGGTGATTGTTGAACCGCTGGTAGAGTCCACGGGGTCAGCGGTAGGAGGGGTGAGTGAGATGGGAAGGAGGTTGACAAGATTAGCCTCCAGCGGGCGCGCTGGGTGGAAAGGTCAACGAGCGAGATGTGGCAGTTGGGGTTGCTGCTTGTAAAGAAGCAGCGATGGGTGCCTCCATGGGCCCTTCAGAGAATGTTGAGAGGCACAGAGGGAAGCTGTGGGCTTATCTAAGAGTGAGTCAAGCCTGGGATGGTGGCAGGAGAGTAGGAAGGTAGAGGCATAATGAAGGGTTGGGGTAGAGATTTGGAGGGGCAAAGTATCCGAGATAGGAGAAATTAAGGGAGGCATGACTAGGTAAGAGGAAGGGGAGGAAACCAGAGAGAAGGGCCCCGAGAGGGGCATCCAAAATGCACACAATAGACACAAGGAAATTCAGGTTACATAGGCATAAAAAAAAGAAAGACAGCAGGTCCATCAGCATCAGAAAAAAGAAGATAGAGAACATTTTGGTTAGGGGCTCTTAGAACTTGAGAAAGGAAAGGTATGCAATCATCTTTATTGGGCTGACCAAAGCAAAGAGGGGGGAATAACATGCAAAGGTCATGGGTCAAATGTGCTAACTATGAGTACGATGAAACAGCAGCTAATGGGTTTAATAACCTGAGGACATTCCAGGCAGAATGGTGTCTAATTAAACCTCCCACTTCCCTAAGTTGTTTGTATACCTGTACACTATAGAAATGCATCCTATCACAGCAAAGGGTCAGAGTCCTCAAGAATAAAAGGGAGGAAAATAAAGACTTGCATTTATATAGCGCCTTTCACGACCCCAGGCTGTCCCAAAGCACTTTACAGCCAATTAAGTACTTTTGAACTGTAGTCACTGTTGTCATGTAGGAAATGCATGGCATAGCAAAGATTAGGATCGATATGTCCTGGTTGTGAGTGGAGAATAGGGAGGAGAGAATAAGAGAGGCTCCAAAGTTGAAGTCAGAAGTCCCGTGGTGGGATGAAGCTGTCTTGTAGATCAGTTTGGAGCACCGATAAACTGATGTCCAGGTTTGGAGACAGGTGTGTGGTGAGTATTCCGTTACACTCCTGAGGAGTCAAGAGGTTTTTGTTCCTCTCTGTCCTCTTCTGCTCCTTTTCCTTCTTCACATTTGGCTGCAAGGCGATGGGTGGTATGGTGTGTTGTGAGGAAAGGAGCCACCAATGGATGCAGACTCCCTTTTGGATGAGGGTTCTGGGAAACATATGGCTCCCAGTGGCTCCCTCCCTTAAACACTCATGCTTCCCCACCCCCTCGCTATTATCATGTCCCCAACCTCTTCACCCCCTCCATCCACTCTTCCTCGATCCCCACATGAGGGGCGGGGGGGGGGTGGAAGGCAAGAGGCCAAAGATCCCCCCTTATGATAAACCAAACCCAGTTGCCCTCCTCCTTTACCCCTCCCACCTGCTCTTCCTATCTGTTTCCCTCAAAGAGGCTCTGTTTGCTTTCAAAATTCAACTTGTTTTTTAAAGCAATCTAATTAGAATAACAAAAAAAGCTACCTGTCTTATTTTAATTATGTCTTTCTCTCTGTCTCTTTCTCTATCTGTCTAATAGGTATTAAAATCTTTCCTCAAAAGTGTAAGCAATTAGATTGACCTTTATCAAACTGCTAACAAAACATGGGTGAAATAAATAGCTGGCTTTAAAATTCAACTTCGTTTTGAAAATGGAATTAACATTTGGCCTGGATATTTGCCCAGAAGAATGGGTTTCTCGAACGTAAACTGCAGGACTCTTTCAAATTGTTTTTTGTCAGTTTCCTGCCCACAGGCTAGAGGCCGATGGGGTGGTCCGATGGTGGTCTGGGGGGGAGGCGGGGGGAGCAGACGGTGGGAGGCGGGGGGAGCAAATGGTGGGAGGCGGGGGGAGCAGATGGTGGGAGGCGGGGGGAGCAGATGGTGGGAGGCAGGGGGAGCAGATGGTGGGAGGCGGGGGAGCAGATGGTGGGAGGCGGGGGGAGCAGACGGTGGGAGGCGGGGGAGCAGATGGTGGGAGGCGGGGGGAGCAGATGGTGGGAGGCGGGGGGAGCAGACGGTGGGAGGCGGGGGAGCAGATGGTGGGAGGCGGGGGGAGCAGACGGTGGGAGGCGGGGGAGCAGACGGTGGGAGGCGGGGGAGCAGACGGTGGGAGGCGGGGGAGCAGACGGTGGGAGGCGGGGGAGCAGACGGTGGGAGGCGGGGGAAGCAGACGGTGGGAGGCGGGGGAGCAGACGGTGGGAGGCGGGGCAGCAGACGGTGGGAGCAGGTGGTGGGAGGCAGAGGGAGCAGACGGTGGGAGGCGGGGGGAGCAGACGGTGGGAGGCGGGGGAGCAGACGGTGGGAGGTGGGGGGAGCAGATGGTGGGAGGCGGGGGGAGCAGATGGTGGGAGGCGGGGGGAGCAGATGGTGGGAGGCGGGGGGAGCAGATGGTGGGAGGCGGGGAAGCAGATGGTGGGAGGTGGGGGGAGCAGATGGTGGGAGGTGGGGGGAGCAGATGGTGGGAGGTGGGGGGAGCAGATGGTGGGAGGCGGGGGGAGCTGATGGTGGGAGGTGGGGGGAGCAGACGGTGGGAGGCGGGGGGAGCAGACGGTGCGAGGCAGGGGAGCAGACGGTGCGAGGCAGGGGAGCAGATGGTGGGAGGTGGGGGGAGCAGATGGTGGGAGGCGGGGGGAGCAGACGGTGGGAGGCGGGGGGAGCAGACGGTGCGAGGCAGGGGAGCAGATGGTGGGAGGCGGGGGGAGCAGATGGTGGGAGGCGGGGAGAGCAGATGGTGGGAGGCGGGGAGAGCAGATGGTGGGAGGCGGGGGGAGCAGATGGTGGGAGCCGGGGGGAGCAGATGGTGGGAGGCAGGGGGAGCAGACGGTGGGAGGCGGGGGGAGCAGATGGTGGGAGGCGGGGAGAGCAGATGGTGGGAGGCGGGGAGAGCAGATGGTGGGAGGCGGGGGGAGCAGATGGTGGGAGGCGGGGGGAGCAGATGGTGGGAGGCGGGGGAGCAGATGGTGGGAGGCGGGGGGAGCAGATGGTGGGAGGCGGGGGGAGCAGATGGTGGGAGGCGGGGGGAGCTGATGGTGGTCGGGGTGTGATAGTGATAGTGCTCAGGGGTGCGGTCCCAATGGTGGTTGGGGGGTGGGTGAAACAGATGGTGGTCGGTGGATCCGATGGTGGGTGAGGGGGGTTCCCATGGTATTTGGGGAGGAATCTGATGGTGGTCGGGGGTGGCGGGAAGCAGGTGGTTGTCGCGGGGGGGAAGCGGGGGGGGCGGGAGCAGATGGCGGTCACTGGGAGGGGCTCCGATGGTGGTGGGGGAGCAGACAGATCGCGGGGTGGGGGGTGGGAGCAGATGGTGGTCACTGGGAGGGGGTCCGATGGTGGTGGGGGAGCAGACAGATCGCGGGGTGGGGGGTGGGAGCAGATGGTGGTCACTGGGAGGGGGTCCGATGGTGGTGGGGGAGCAGGCAGATCGCGGGGTGGGGGGTGGGAGCAGATGGTGGTCACTGGGAGGGGGTCCGATGGCGGTGGGGGAGCAGACAGATCGCGGGGTGGGGGGTGCGGTGTTTACTGGGTGGCTTGTTGGGCCTGGAGGAAACACTCCTGCTCCTCCTGGTCCACAAGCAGTGCTGTAAAGCCAATTACCTCATGGATCCAGCCCTTCTCACCTCCTTACACCCGGAATTGGGTAGTTTCAGATGTTTTGTACTTTAACCTTACACAACCCCAACCCACCCATTTTTGGAGTTAAGATTCAGCCCAAAGACTCTCTTGACCCCTTCTTCTCTCCCGACCTCAGCTTATTACACAAGCTACAACAGGTGTTTAATGAGGACACTGTTGTTTCTCTCTCTTATACGCAGCTTCACTGTTTGTAAAGAAACACTAAATATGAATTGTACCTCAAAAGCTTTGGAATTTGTTCCCCTTTTGAAGAAAAGCTATTGAGTAAAAAATGCCAGAAGCTTAAGAAAAACATTCCATCAGTACAGCTGACTTTATGGTACTGATACACCCTGGGAAATTAGGGACACAGCACATATTCAGACTGCAAAATCCAAGTTCACAGCTCTCGGCAAAAATATCAAATCCAAGCCTGGGTTTTTTGGGAGAAGCTGAGGCCTTCAAGTAAAAACTTCAATGAAGGCATTAAAAGACACAAAAGACAATTCAAAGGATACATTTAATGATGTTATTGTGGCATATGTATATGTTTTATTTGGTTAAGCCCTTATTTTGGAAAATAGAAATTTCAGTTACTGAGAAAAAAATTGGGAATGAAAAACAATTTCAGAAAGCATCTTGAGCATAATGTGGGAAGCCAGTGGCCAGATTGTGCAATCACGAGGTAATGTGCTCTCACTATAAAACAACAGCTATTGTTTATAACTCAAAGTCACACAATTAACATTGAAAATACCCAATATAACAGTGTCACCTACGGGAGTAACAGGTTTTTAATTTTCAATGAAATGTGCACCGCACAAACCAATCTTAATACATAACTAGTCAATCTCCTGTGGCATTGAACACAAAAAGTCAAAGTCACAAAGTCCCTCTCTTACCTGTCTCTGATGTCTCTATGTTGCTGTCTCTCTCTTTCTCTTCCCTCCCCTTAACTGTTATTGCTTTTCTCTCTGTCCTTGCCTGCTTCTCTCTCTGTCCTTTTTTTCATTTCTTCTTCTTTTGGCTGGTATGGCATGTTGTGATGGGGAAAGGAGCTACCAACAGCTGCTGACAACATTTGGTTTGGGGTTTGTGGGGACAACGTGGCCCAATCATACATGCTTCCCCCCACTCCCTTACTTTCATCGTGTCCCCTACTCCTTCACCTTCTCACTATCCATTCCCTTTCCTCCCACCTTCTTACTTCTATTACTACCCCTACCTTTTCCCCTCCGAATGACCCACTCAAAGAGTCTTTGTTTACATTCAAAATTCACAGTGTGGCACATTTGATATTGAAACTACCTATCACAGCAGCACCTACAGGGGTAACTGCAGGTACTTTGAACAAGTTTTTGAAGGAATGTCCCATTTACTGAATTTAGAATATAACGAGTTGACCTTCCATGATGATGGGAGTGAAGCCCAATTTGAATGTTTTAGGTCAGCCAAGTTCAGAGCTTGGGGGATAATGGACTAATGTGGAGGAGTGAGGACAGGAGGAGGAAGGGGCAAATCGAAGGGGGAGTGGAGGAGGTAGGTAAGGGGAGTGAGGGAGAGGAAGAGGAGGGGAGGCAGAAAGATAGGGAACTGTGAGAGGAGGGGAGGGCAGAGAAGGGAAGGAGAGCAGGGAGAAGAAGGAGAAGACAGTGAAAGAAGATGAGAGAGGAGGAAGAGAGAAAGAGGAGAGAAATGGAGATAAAAGAAGAGGGAATGCTGAAGTTGGGGAATTCGCATCGGTGGGGATAAGCAGATTAAGGCATGGAACAGGCAGCCATTGCTTCAGTTTACAGACCAGTATTAGTATCAAGCACTTTCCTGTCTTTGGTACAACCATTTTATTTCCACTACTGAAATTCAAAAGTCACCTTTCATTCCTTAGAGACTAATGAATCGTGTAAATGTATAGGTTGACAAGCCCATGCTGTAATAGGAACTCTATGGGCTGGATTTTCATTGAGGATTTGGGTAGGAGGCGGGACTACAACTTTCGGGGTTGTAGTCCCACCTCCATCGAGTTCCAGCCAACCCACGCAATTTTGACTTGATTGACCTTGTTGAGCCCACCCAATCTGTACTCTAAGTTAATTCCTTCCTCTCAGGATGATTTAGAGATCTCCCCAGAACAGAAAGCTGAATGTTGCAGATTTTGACAGCTCGCAGCCATTCTGCTTTCTGTGCCGGTGAGATGAGGGACTCCCGAGACCTGAAGGAAAGAAGGCTGTAAAGGAAAGCAAAGGTGTGTAAAACTTATTTAAACACACCAAACAAACTTACCTTTGCACTCATGCACCCATCACTCACCTGAACACCGGACATCTCGACCCCTCCAAGCCCTTCATCCCAACGGTCCACCTCCTCTAACCTGGCGTGGTTTGGAGCTGTCGGGAATCCCACACTTCAACATTAAAAATAGGGATTAGGCTAAAAACTGCCTGTTAACTACCTGTTAACAGGCAGTTAATTGGCACTAATCCCCTTCCCGCCTCGGGGAGGCGGGTCCCAGCACAGGTCGAGTGTCACTAAGATTGAGACCATTCGTTCAGCTACCTCTGCCGCTTCCCTCCTTTCTCCTAGCCCACCAGGCGAAACTTCCTCTAAGATTCCCCTTTGCCCTAGCCTCGTACCTTTCTCTAGATTCTCTCCTATCTACCCTCATGCCCTCTCCGAGCCCTTTCTGTATCCTCCTCAAGCCCCACAACCCCTCGAGATATCTGTGCTCCTCTAATCCTGACCTCTTGAGCATCCCTGATTTTAATCGCTCCACCATTGGCAGCTGTACCTTCAGCTGCTGAGGCCCTAAGCTCTTGAATTCCCTCCCTAAACCCCTCTGCCTCGCTACCTCTTGTTCTTCCTTTAAGATGCTCCTTAAAACCTACCTCTTTGACCAAGCTTTTGGTCATCTGTCCTAATATCTCCTTATATGGTTTGGTGTTAAATTTTGTTTGATATCGCTCCTGTGACAGGTCTTGGGATGTTTTACTACTTTAAAGGCGCTATATAAATGCAAGTTGTTGTTGCTGTTGAAGGTTCACATGATACACTTGGACGAGGAAGGCCATTCAGCCCACCCCAGCTAATCCACTCCACCTCCAACACAGCATCCAACTCTTTCTAAAATGGGTTCTCCACTACTCTACCCAGGTGTCCATTCTCCACTCTGATATCACCAACCTCCAGACCCTAAAAACCCACATTAAAGTGCATTTTAAACAGTGAATTTCATATAAAACTATTACCTGGATTTAACCTTAAACTAGTTGGCTCATTGTTTTGTTTTGATGGGGCAGAAGTGGGTTGCCACAACATGCAGAATTTTGCCTGGTTGGGTGCAACAGCCCCAATCTCATTCTTTGATACTGGGAGTTTGATCATTTCCCAAGTGCCTTTTGCTCTCCTCCCAGTATCGATAGAAATTTAAAGAAAAAACACTCAGTGTCAGGTCACAAGAAAGCAGTGGCATTTGGAAAGCCAATAAATCAATCATGAGAGGTGAAAATGACACTTCAGGGGTCTCCTCCTGGAGCTCAGGCCACCAATGCTCCAGGTCCCACTCATGCTCAGGTATCTGATCTCAAGCTGGGATGATAGTGGAGGTATTACAATGGGCCTAAGTGTCCCCTGCTGGAATGTGTAACTTGAGTGGCTGTCAAGTGAGGATTGGGTGAAGCTTGGCTGTGATGCCTCCATAGTTGAATATCTGATCAAACTCATTGTTCAGACTCACACATGGAGAATGGTCCCTTTGGTGAGGTATAGGGGGGCCTCTGGCACTCGTGGAACTATACCCATGTCATCAATTTTAGCACAGAGGAAATAGAGACAAACAAATCTAAAACTAAAGCAGGATTCTCTACATGCCCTTCCCTCCTTTTAAAACACCACATTTATTGAATCAATCTCCTCTTGTTCTGACTCCAGAGAAGATGGATCAGCATTAAACAAGTTAGACGCAAGAACTTCCACCATTTGGAGAGGCCTACCAGATAGCAGGTCGAGAATCTCTGAGCAACCCAAACCAATATTCCCACAGAGACAGCAGAAAAGGACACGGAGCATCTGGAACTCCAAGTTAATCGTAATTTAGTTTGGAATTTCAGAGAGTTAATAAGTTAGTATGTTGGTTATCAAATGAATAAACCCATTATCCCATGCAAGAACCAGGCACAAAAAGTCATCTAACATCAAGCATGTAAGAGTCTACCGAATGGAGAGCAGGCTAGTCTCCAATGCGAGCTGAAGCAAGGAATTCTGGGACTGAGGGGGGAAGGGTTCATGCAGATTCAGTTAGCTGGCATTCCAAAGGATCACGTGACCCATCCAGGCGCTTGATACCTCTGTTTCCGTGTGGTCTGAATCCGGAAGAAATTCTTTTTACTATTAAAGAGATGACTAGGAGTCAAGAAGAAGATAAAAGTATAATGTTACTGTACATATTAGGGGATTAATGAAATAAAGCAAATGCAGTGTTACCTGAATCCTACTTCAGCCCAAAAATAGAACGGTGAAATAAATGGAAAGACTTTAAGCGTGAATTGTTCCTTCATAAAGATAAGTACGTGACTGCCAACAAAGGACAGCTACCAAGTCTCTTTTTGCTGAGGATATGCCCATGATGGCTATTTACAAGCCATAGGTTACTTTTTGACCAAAGTCACCTTTTTTTAAATTAATTTAGAATTCCAGATTAGTTCAATACTTGGTGGGTGGAAAGGAATAGAGATGTAATCAGTTAGGTGTTTAATTGAAGGGACTGACTGGTATTTTAACACTAATACTATGACTCTGCCCTAACCAGGGAGCTCTGTAAACAGCCTTCCCTCTGCTGCTTGGACTGGGTAATGCACTGTATTAATTTACTCGACTGTTCCAATGGCCGTTTAACAATTTATTTTCCGTAGATGTTGACTATAAACAAACAGACCCTGAAGAAATGTTCCTCTCTGACAAGCTGTAAGTGTGAAAAATAAAACAGCACTTCTTTTCATCAAGTTTCTTACCCCTGTTCATAGGTGTGCCCTTTGGCTGTCAGTTACAGTACAGGAAACTCTTTTTTATCCGGCACCGACGGGACCGGCATGCTGCTGGTTGATCAAAAAGTCCGGATTACAGAGAGGTATACTTACTAAGGTACGAGAGCCCCGTACACGGCCACAGAGCCAGGCGTCCCTGTTGTATGGCAACAGGTGCAGGAATCCCGGTTACACGGCCACAGATCCAGGAACCCCGGTTACACGGCCACAGATCCAGGAACCCCGGTTACACGACCACTAATATGAAGTAAAATTTACCTGAACCTACTCCTGAATTTTGCCAGTTAAGAGAGATTTCCGGTTATTTAGGTGCCGGTAAAAAGAGAGTTTCCTGTAAATAGTCATTCTTATTTAAAATAGCTTATTACTTCATGGACGATTCTGATGAACATGTTTTTAGGTTTTTCTGTGGTCCATCAGCACCCTAGATGCGTTAACCCCAGCCTCAGAAGGGTGCCTCTGCCCCTTACTGGAACACGACGAATTTTCCCACTTCATGAGACAGCCATCTTTGGACATCTCAAAATGAGATTGTTGATTTAGTGCCAATTTGTCCTGAATTTGAACAAAGTTGTGCTTTAGGCTCCTACCCATCAGGTATTGGGTTGAGATTTCCCAAGGTCATTTCACATGAAACCCAGTAGAGAAAGGAGCCCTTCAGCCCATCAGATGAAAAGACCGACTACTAGAAAATCATTTGTTTTCAATACTTAAGTAGGCTTATGTCCAGCTCTTGCAATAAGAAAGAATTTGCATGTATATAACATCTCATCATGTTCTCAGTAATTCCCAAAGAACTTCAGAACCAATGAATTACTATTGAAGTGTAATCACTGTTGATTTATACGCAGACATGGCAGTCAATTTGCACACAGCAAGGTCCTACAAACAGCAATGAGATGAATGGCTATCTCATCAGTTTTGGCAATGTTGGTTGGGGTAGAAATGTTGGCTGGGACACTGAGAGAACTTCCTGCCCTTCTTCAAACAGTGCCATGGGATTTGTCACATCCAACTGAACAGACAGACAGAGCCTCGGCTTAACATCTTACCTGAAAGAAAGGAGCTCAGACAGAGCAGCACTCCCTCAGTACTGTACTGAAGTATTAGCCGAAGTTATCTGCCTCAGTCCTTGAATAGGGTTTGAACTCAAAACTTTCCAACTCAGGGGAGTGAATGCTACGACTGGGCCAAATTGACATTAGAATGATCCTGTTATTCCAAAATCCACTTTTGGGATTGATTCCAACAATGAAGATTCCCATATCTGGGGAGTCCGCCAATGTTATGGCCACAAATCATAGAATCCCCAAGGAAATTCCCGGCGTAGGTCTTTACAGAGAACTAATCTTCCAGATGATATTCAAATCTCATTTACTAATGTGTAGTTTAGTGTGGTCCTAGAGACAACTCATGTCTTCAGAGGTCTGTAGATTAAACTCATCTAGCTAAGTTTGAGAACAATTTCCGACATCATATTAAGTTTAAGACATGTTTTTTCCTAGTGTCAGAATATATTAACCAGAATAATTATTCATTGCCAATTAAACTAAAGGTTGTGCCAACCTGAAATCCATTATACAGTAGTTGGACGGAGTATCTTATCTTCTACATTAATTACTATCGCTTGGAATTTCCCTGGGATTCTCCTGATCTCCTGCTGTGACTTCAGCAAAACCCCCAGAGAATCAGCGCAAATGGCTAAAACAGCCATTGGACCTGTTTCTCCAGGGGTTCCGCCAATCTTCTATTGAAGTTATGGCAGCAGATTGGGAGAGCCCCACGGAAATTCTCCTCTGTATAAAGGCACGTTTTAACACAGGCTGCAATGTAATCAATCGATGATCAGCAGGTCAGGGCAATTCCTGTGTCCCTTTCTTGCCTATTTTCAGCTCACACGGACGTACTGAGACACTAATGTTCCAAGTCAGTGTACCATCGCTACAGTGTGTACTTTGTACAGGATGCACTGCAGCAACTCACCAAGGCTTCTATGACAGTACCTCCCAAACCCACGACTTCCACTACCGAGAAGGACAAGGGCAGCAGCTTCATGGGAACATCATCACCATCCAGGTTCACCTCCAAGTCCCACATCATCCCGACTTGGACACACATCACCATTCTTTCATCAACACCCTGAAACTCCCTACCTAACAGTACTGTGTGGGAGCACCTTCACTGAAGGATTAACAAAAAGTTTCTGTCTCAGTCAACCTCAAAGCAGTACACGGTCTATCACTGGTGGTATGCACTCATAGCACTGCCAATATATGCCCAGTAACTGGCAATTTTTTGGCAGCATGAACCCAATCTCCAACATCTTAATGGCACCTTGTATCCCATCTGTGGCTGAACTTCATCATTGGCAGTCTAATACCGATTTCCTTAGATTTCTAATGTTGACACACTTCCCTCCCTCAGCATCCTAATTGTGGTGGATGCCATCAAGGTTGATCTGCACCAAGCTATCTGAAGGGCTGATGCTAATACACAGTGGTAGGCCTCTGCAGACCACTGACTGTAGGTATCCAATCATTGACATCATGTGTCCTATCCTAGAAATGTGCCATGCAACCGACCCTGTTGACGCCTGGCCTATATCTTACAGACCTTGTGCTTGAGAATGGTAGCATAGTGGTTCTGTTACTGGACGTAGTAATCTAGAGGCCTGGACTAATGATCCAGAGATGTGAGTTCAAATCCCACCTGGGGAATTTTAATTCAGTTAATTAAATCTGGAATAAAAAGCTAGTATCAGTGATGGAGACTATGAAACTATCGGACTGTCGTAAAAATCCATCAGGTTCACTAATGCTCTTTAGGGAAGGAAATCTGCTGTCCTTACCCAGCTTATATGTGACAGCAATGAGGTTGAGACTTAACTGTCCTCTGAAATGGCCTAGCAAGCCACTCCGTTGTAACAAACCGCTACGAAACATACAAACATAGAAGATAGGAGCAGGAGTAGGCCATTCGGCCCCTCGAGCCTGCTCCACCATTTAATGAGATCATGGCTGATCATCCAAATTCAGAACCCTGTCCCTGCTTTTTCCTGCTATCCCTTGATCCCTTTAGCCTCAAGAAATATATCCAACTCCTTCTTGAATATATTTAATGAATTGGCATCAACTGCCCTGTGTGGCAGAGAATTCCACAGGTTCACCATTCTCTGGGTGAAGAAATTCCTCCTCATCTCAGTCCTAAATGGCTTACCCCTTATCTTTAGACTGTGACCCCTGGATCTGGACTCCCCCGCCATCAGGAACATCCTTCCTGCATCTAGTCTGTCTAGTCCTGTTAGAATTTTATAAGTTTCAATGAGATCCCCTCTCATTCTTCTAAACGCTAGCGAATATAAGGCCAACCGACCCAATCTCTCCTCATACGTCATTCTTGCCATCCCAGGTATCAGTCTGGTGAATCTTCGCTGCACTCACTCCATGGCAAGAACATCCTTCCACAGATAAGACGACCAAAACTGCACACAATACTCAAGGTGTGGTCTCACCAAGGCCCTGTACAACTGCAGCAAGACATCCTTGCTCCTGTACTCGAATCCTCTCGCTATGAAGGCCAACATACCATTTGCCTTCTTAACCGCCTGCTGCACCTGCATGCTTACCTTCAGCGACTGGTGCACAAGGACACCCACGTCTCATTGCACTTCCCCTTTTCCCAATCTATTGCCATTCAGATAATAATCTGTCTTCCTGTTTTTGCTACCTCGCATTTATCCACATTATACTGCATTTGCCATACATCTGCCCAATCACCCAACCTGTCCAAATCATACTGGAGTTTCTCGGCATCCTCCTCACAGCACACACGCCCACCCAGCTTTGTGTCATCTGCAAACTTGGAGATATTACATCTAGTTCCCTCATCTAGATCATTTATATATATTGTGAATAGCTGGGGTCCTAGCACCGATCCCTGCAGTTTCTTAGGCAGTCCCTCGGAACCGAGGATGACTTGCTTCCACATTAAAAATGAGTTCGCAGGTGACTGATTAGTCCAATGCGGCACCAACAGTCTCTGTCACAGGTGGGGCAGACAGTGGTTGAAGGGGCAGGTGTGTCGGGTGCTTGGGTTGACGTGCGCTCCTTGCGTTTGGCTTCCGCTTGCTCCCAGTAAAGAGACTCGAGGTGTTCGGCGCCTTCCCAGATGCTTCTCCTCCACTTTGTGCAGTCTTGGGCCACAGATTCCCAGGAGTCGGTGGGGATGTTATACTTTTTCAAGGAGGCTTTGAGGGTGTCCTTGAAGCGTTTCCTCTGCCCACCTGGGGCGCTCTTGCCGTGCCGGAGCTCCGAGTAGAGCGCTTGTTTTGGGAGTCTCGTATCGGGTATGCGGACAATGTGACCATCGGAGCTGATCGAGTGTGGTCAAAGCTTCGATGCTGGGGATGTTGGCCTGAGCAAGAACACTGACTTGCAGGATTTGCAGGATCTTGCGGAGGCAGCGTTGGTGGTACCTCTTCGGTGCTTTGAGGTGCCTGCTGTACATGGTCCATGTCTCTGAGGCATACAGCATGTTACATCTAGTTCCCTCGTCTAGATAATTTATATATATATAGTGAATAACTGGGGTCCTAGCACCGATCCCTGCGCTACCCCACTAGTCACTGCCTTCCACTCGGAAAAAGACCCGTTTATTCCAACTCTTTGCTTCCTGTCTGCCAACCAGTTTTCTATCCAAGTCAGTACCTTACCCCCAATCCCATGTGCTTTAACTTTGCACACCAGTCTCTTCTGCGGTACCTTATCGAAAGCCTTCTGAAAGTCCAAATACACCACATCCACTGGTTCTCCCTTATCTATTCTACCAGTTACATCCTCAAAAAATTCCAGTAGATTAGTCAAGCATGATTTATCTTTTGTAAATCCATGTTGACTTTGTCCGATCCTGTCACTGTTTTCCAAGTGCTCTGCTATTACATCTTTTATAATGGACTCTAGCATTTTCCCCACTACCGATGTCAGGCTTACCGGTCTATAATTCCCCGTTTTTTCTCTACCACCTTTTTTAAATAGTGGGGTTACATTAGCTACCCTCCAATCCAGAGTCTATAGAATTTTGGAAGATGACCAGCAATGCATCTACTATTGCTAGGGCCACTTCCTTAAGTACCCTAGGATGTAGATTATCAGGCCCTGGGGATTTATCGGCATTCAATCCCATCAATTTCCCTAACACCATTTCCCTACAAATACTGATTGCATTCAGTTCCTCCCTCTCATTAGACCCTATGTTCCCCGACATCTCTGGGAGTTTATTTGTGTCCTCCTTTGTGAAGACAGAACCAAAGTATGTATTTAATTGGTCTGCCATGTCTTTGTTCCCCATTATAAATTCCCCTGATACTGACTGCAATGGACCTACGCTTGACTTTACCAATCTTTTTCTCTTCACATATCTATAGAAGCTTTTACAGTCAGTTTTTATGTTCCCTGAAAGCTTACTCTCATACTCTATTTTCCCCCTCTTAATTAATCCCTTTGTCCTCCTTTGCTGAATCTTAAACTGCTCCCAATCCTCAGGTTTGCTGTTTTTTCTGGCCAATTTATATGTGTTCTCCTTGGATCTTATGCTATCCCTAATTTCCCTTGTTAGCCAATGTTGAGTCACCTTTTCATTTTATTTTTATGCCAAACAGGGATGAACAAATTCTGTAATTCATCCATGCGATCTTTAAATGTTTGCCATTGCCTATTAACCGTCAACCCTTTAAGTAACATTCCCCAATCCATCCTAGCCAACTCGCGCCTCATACCATCATAGTTTCCTTTATTTAAATTCAGTACCCGAGTCTCTGAATCAACTACTTCACTCTCCATCTTAATGAAGAATTCTATCATATTATGATCGCTCCTCCCCAAGGGGCCTCGTACAACAAGATTGCTAATTAATCCTTTCTCATTACATAATTCCCAGTCTAAGATGACCTGATCTGTAGTTGGTTCCTCGACATATTGGTCCAGAAAACCATCCCGTATACACTCTAGAAATTCCTCTTCCACAGTAATGTTACTAATTTGGTTAGACCAATCTATATGCAGATTAAAGTCACCCATGATAACTGCTGTGCCCTTATTGCACGCATCTCTAATTTCCCGTTTAATGCCATCCCCAACCTCAGCATTACTGTTTGGGGGTCTGTATACAACTCCCCCTAACGTTTTCTGCCCCTTGGTATTTCTCAGCTCTACCCATACAGATTCCACATCATCAGAGCTAATATCCTTCCTTACTATTGTGTTAATCTCCTCTTTAACCAGCAATGCTACCCCATCACCTTTTCCTTTCTGCCTGTCCTTCCTGAATATTGCATACCCCTGGATGTTGAATTCCCAGCCTTGGTCACCCTGGAGCCATGTCTCCGTAATCCCAATTATATCATATCTGTTTACATCTATTTGTGCAGCTAATTCATCCACCTTATTACGAATGCTCCTCGCATTAAAACACAAAGGCCTAGAAATTCAGTTGTTTGCGCCAGCCGCTAGCGCCTTAGGAGGAGGAGATGTGGGGCGCTAGGCGGCTAGCGGCCGGGCGCTGCGCGATCTGCGCCTCTCCCCAACTTCAGTAAAGATTTAGCGGCGGTGCAGATCCTGACATCATTTCATCGTGCAACGCCCTTTGTGCGCCCCAAACCGGAAATTCAGTGGCGCCGGCCTATTGCGCGCCTGGCGCCCTGAGCGACTGGTAGAGGGAAACGGTTCCCAGTCGCTGCGGGGCACGGGGGGCGCTAATAAAAGGGCACTCCTCCTGCAGTAGAAATGGCAGCCATTTTGCAACACTCCTTCTTTGTGAGAGACGGATCTTTGCAGAGAGACAAAGGTAGAGAGCTTTCTGGTTTGGCTCAACACTCGCACAGGTACTTCTGGCTTCAGGCCACAGCTTTGCACTTGTCTTTAACTTCAGAGCCATAGCATTGATTGGAAACATATAATGGGGGCTGCAATGGGTGCAAAAGTTGGCCTTCTCCATTGCATTCAAAGGGCTCAGAGACGCCATGAGAGAGTGGCAGTCATGGCCAGAGGGAGAAGGGGCAACAGGCGTCGGCTAAGGAGGCCTTACCCACCCAGGCTATACCGCCAGCAGTTCTCATATCTGAACATGTCTGACGAGCAGTGTGTTCGGAGGCTGCGATTCCGAAGGGCGGTGGTCACTAAGATCTGCCACCTGCTTCGCGGAGATCTGCAGCCACAGCTGAGGAGCAGGACGTCTCTGTCGGTGGCAGTGAAGGTGACGGTGTCTCTCAACTTCTATGCCACCGGCTCCTTCCAATCCGCTGCTGGGGACATTTCCAACATCTCCCAGTTTGCCGTACATTGCTGCATCCGCCAGGTGACCAATGCCCTTTTCAGAAGGAGACGTCAATTCATCTCCTTCTCCATGGCCCTTGTCAAGCAGCAACAGCGTGCAATGGGCTTTGCAGCATTAGCGGGCTTCCCCATGGTGCAGGGCGCCATTGACTGCATGCATGTGGCTTTGCGGGCACCTCTAGAGCATGCCGAGGATTACCGCAACCGGAAGGGCTACCATTCGCTCAACGTGCAGTTGGTGTGTGACCACAGGCAGGTCATCCTAGCTGTCAATGCCCGCTTTCCAGGCAGCAGCCACGATGCCTTCATCCTGCGCCAGACTTCTGTGGCAGACATGTTCCAGGCCCAGCCTCACCCACGAGGATGGCTTCTCGGGGACAAAGGCTATCCTTTGTGCACCTGGCTGATGACCCCGCTCCGTGCGCCCAGCACCCCTGCTGAAGAGGGATACAATGACAGCCATCAAGCAACCAGGAACCTCATTGAGCAAACAATCGGCATCCTGAAGCAACGGTTCCGCTGTCTGGATCGTTCCGGAGGAGCCCTACAGTACTCGCCTGAGCGAGTCTCCCATTTCGTGGTCGTGTGCTGCATGCTGCATAACCTGGCTATCCGCAGGACTCAGCCACTGCCACCAGACATTGGAGGACCACCAGAGGAGGAGGAGGAGGAGGAGGAGGAGGAGGAGGAGGAGGAGGAGGAGGACCAGCACAGGAGGGAGGCAGAAAGTGCAAGGGCCGCCCGTCGGCGGCTTATTGAACGTCGGTTCTAGGCCCCCTCTCAGGGAATGGCTTGAATGGCACAAGATGAATGTAGCCGCTCCACAAGCCCTCAGCCGAGCAGGGCAACCAGGACTTCCAAAAGAAAGCATGGACAGTGCGATTTAAGAACATTTATTACTTTGATACCTCTGTGCCCTTCCCACATAACAAACTAATGGAGAGAAGCCCCCCCCAAAAACACAAATCGAGCAGTCTCGGCCTTTCAAAAAACACAAATACACCAGTCTCGGCCTTTCAAAAAAACAAATCCACCCTCCCCCTTTAAGAGCTCACCGGCACCAGAGTGTCTGCCGTCAATCAGCAGCTCGCCGCACCTGCGCTGCGCCCACCCTCGGGGGTTTCGCCCCGGGCCGCCGGCTTAGCGCCTAATGATAGTTGTGCATCGCCTGTTTTAGCGCAGCAGCAACCTCTTGGGGCGATGCCACTGAATATTGGCGAATACTGAATTTCTAGGCCAAAGCCTTCAGGCTTGTTTTTTTAACACTCTTAGACCTTTTAGAATTATTGTTTACTGCGACCATGTTTGATTTACACCCTTGATTTCCCTGCCTTCCACTTTTGCTTTTCTCCTTCCTGTCTTTTGCTTCTATCCTTGCTTCCTTTTCCTCTGTCTCCCTGCACAGGTTCCCAACCCCCTGCCATTTTAGTTTAAACCCTCCCCAACACTCCCCCTAGGACATCGGTCCCGGTCCTACCCAGGTGTAACCGTCCAGTTTGTACTGGTCCCACCTCCCCTAGAACCGGTTCCAATGTCCCAGGAATTTGAATCCCTCCCCCTTGCACCATTCCTCTAGCCACGTATTCAGCTGAAATATCCTTCTATTTCTACTCTGACTAGCATGTGGCACTGGTAGCAATTCTGAGATTACTACCTTTGAGGTCCTATTTTTTAATTTACCTCCTAACTCCCTATATTCAGCTTTTAGGACCTCCTCTCATTTTTTTACCGATATCGTTGGTACCTATATGCACCACGACAACTGGCTGTTCACCCTCCTCCAGAATGCACTGCAGCCGCTCCGAGACATCCTTGACCCTTGCATCAGGGAGGCAACACACCATCCTGGAGTCTCGCTTGCGGCCGCAGAAATGCCTATCTATTCCCCTTAAAATAGAATCCCCTAGCACTATAGCTGTCCCGCTCTTTTTCCTCCCATCCTGTGTGAGAAACAATAATAAGGATAAAACCGGACAGACCTAGGCATTGACCGAGGCACCGGCTTCGGACACGACAACAGCACACCCAGCCCAGTCGACCAAGGGGCTTGTGCAAAAATTGGGAGTGCTGTCCCACAGACTAGTCAAGCCTGACATAGTCATACTCACAGAATCATGCCTATCAGCCAATGTCCCAGACTCCTCCACCACCATCCCTCGGTATGTCCTGTCCCACCGGCAGGACAGACCCACCAGAGGTGGCAGCACAGTCAGGACGAAGTGGCCCTGGGAGTCCTCAACATTGACTTCGGATCCCATGAATTCTCATGGCTTCAGGTCAAGCATGGGCAAGGAAACCTCCTGCTGATTACCACCTACCGCCCTCCCTCAGCCGATGAATCAGTACTCCTCCATGTTGAACACCACTTGGAAGAAGCATTGAGGGTAGCAAGGGCACAGAATGTACTCTGGCTGGGGGACTTCAATGTCCATCACCAAGAGTGGCTCGGTAGCACCACTATTGACCGAGCTGGCCGAGTTCTGAAGGCCACAGCTGCCAGACTGGTCCTGTGGCAGGTTGTGAGAGAACCAACCCTAGGGAAAAACCTACTTGACCTCATCCTCACCAATCTACCTGTCGCAGATGCATCTGTCCATGACAGTATTGGTAGCAGTGACCACCGCACAGTCCTTACAGAGATGAAATCCCGTCTTCACACTGAGGACACCCTCCATCGTGTTGTGTGGCACTACCACAGTGCTAAATGGGATAGATTCTGAACAGATCTAGCAGCTCAAAACTGGGCATCCATGACGCTCCAGAACTAGCCACGCCTCTAGCCAAGCTGTTCCAGTACAGCTACAACACTGGCATCTACCCGACAACCTTTCTACCATCTACAAGGCACAAGTCAGGAGTGTGATGGAATACTCTCCACTTGCCTGGATGAGTGTAACTCCAACAACACTCAAGAAGCTCGACACCATCCAGAACAAAGCAGCCTGATTGATTGGCACCCTATTGACCACCTTAAACATTCACTCCCTCCACCACCGGCGTACTGTGGCTGCAGTGTGTACCATCTACAAGATGCACTGCAGCAACTCGCCAAGGCTTCTTCTGTAGCACATCCCAAACCCGCGACCTCTACCAAGGACAAGGACAACAGATGCATGGGAACAGCATCACTTGCAAGTTCCCCTCCAAGTTACACACCATCCTAACTTGAAAATATATTGCTATTCCCTGATCGTCGCTGGGTCAAAATCCTGGAACTCCCTCCCCAACAGCACTGTGGGAGTACCTTCATCACACGGACTGCAGCGGTTCAAGAAGGAGGCTCACTACCACCTTTTCAAGGGCAATTAGGGATGGGAAATAAATGCTGGCCTTGCCAGCGACGCCCACATCCCAGGAACGAATAAAAAAAATCCAAACATGTTCAATCCTTAATGGTCTAGTAACCTTGGATATCCAATTCATGGCAGTGGTAGTGCATGGCCCATACCTGGTAGTGGAAGCGCATGGCCCAATACCTGGCAGTGGAAGCGCATGGCCCAATACCTGGTAGTGGAAGCGCATGGCCCAATACCTGGCAGTGGAAGAGCATGGCCCATACCTGGCAGTGGAAGAGCATGGCCCAATACCTGGTAGTGGAAGAGCATGGCCCATATCTGGCAGTGGAAGAGCATGGCCCATATCTGGCAGTGGAAGAGCATGGCCCATACCTGGTAGTGGAAGAGCATGGCCCATATCTGGTAGTGGAAGCGCATGGCCCATATCTGGCAGTGGAAGAGCATGGCCCAATACCTGGCAGTGGAAGAGCATGGCCCATACCTGGTAGTGGAAGAGCATGGCCCATATCTGGCAGTGGAAGAGCATGGCCCAATACCTGGCAGTGGAAGAGCATGGCCCATATCTGGCAGTGGAAGAGCATGGCCCAATACCTGGTAGTGGAAGAGCATGGCCCAATACCTGGCAGTGGAAGAGCATGGCCCATATCTGGCAGTGGAAGAGCATGGCCCAATACCTGGCAGTGGAAGAGCATGGCCCATACCTGGTAGTGGAAGAGCATGGCCCATATCTGGCAGTGGAAGAGCATGGCCCAATACCTGGCAGTGGAAGAGCATGGCCCATATCTGGCAGTGGAAGAGCATGGCCCATATCTGGCAGTGGAAGAGCATGGCCCAATACCTGGCAGTGGAAGAGCATGGCCCATACCTGGTAGTGGAAGCGCATGGCCCATATCTGGCAGTGGAAGAGCATGGCCCAATACCTGGCAGTGGAAGAGCATGGCCCAATACCTGGCAGTGGAAGAGCATGGCCCATACCTGGTAGTGGAAGAGCATGGCCCAATACCTGGCAGTGGAAGAGCATGGCCCATACCTGGTAGTGGAAGCGCATGGCCCAATACCTGGCAGTGGAAGAGCATGGCCCAATACCTGGCAGTGGAAGAGCATGGCCCATACCTGGTAGTGGAAGAGCATGGCCCAATACCTGGCAGTGGAAGAGCATGGCCCATATCTGGCAGTGGAAGAGCATGGCCCAATACCTGGCAGTGGAAGAGCATGGCCCAATACCTGGTAGTGGAAGAGCATGGCCCAATACCTGGTAGTGGAAGAGCATGGCCCAATACCTGGTAGTGGAAGAGCATGGCCCATACCTGGCAGTGGAAGAGCATGGCCCATACCTGGCAGTGGAAGAGCATGGCCCAATACCTGGTAGTGGAAGAGCATGGCCCAATACCTGGTAGTGGAAGAGCATGGCCCAATACCTGGCAGTGGAAGAGCATGGCCCAATACCTGGCAGTGGAAGAGCATGGCCCATACCTGGTAGTGGAAGAGCATGGCCCATATCTGGCAGTGGAAGAGCATGGCCCAATACCTGGCAGTGGAAGAGCATGGCCCATATCTGGCAGTGGAAGAGCATGGCCCATATCTGGCAGTGGAAGAGCATGGCCCAATACCTGGCAGTGGAAGAGCATGGCCCATACCTGGTAGTGGAAGCGCATGGCCCATATCTGGCAGTGGAAGAGCATGGCCCAATACCTGGCAGTGGAAGAGCATGGCCCAATACCTGGCAGTGGAAGAGCATGGCCCATACCTGGTAGTGGAAGAGCATGGCCCAATACCTGGCAGTGGAAGAGCATGGCCCATACCTGGTAGTGGAAGCGCATGGCCCAATACCTGGCAGTGGAAGAGCATGGCCCAATACCTGGCAGTGGAAGAGCATGGCCCATACCTGGTAGTGGAAGAGCATGGCCCAATACCTGGCAGTGGAAGAGCATGGCCCATATCTGGCAGTGGAAGAGCATGGCCCAATACCTGGCAGTGGAAGAGCATGGCCCAATACCTGGTAGTGGAAGAGCATGGCCCAATACCTGGTAGTGGAAGAGCATGGCCCAATACCTGGTAGTGGAAGAGCATGGCCCATACCTGGCAGTGGAAGAGCATGGCCCATACCTGGCAGTGGAAGAGCATGGCCCAATACCTGGTAGTGGAAGAGCATGGCCCAATACCTGGTAGTGGAAGAGCATGGCCCATACCTGGCAGTGGAAGAGCATGGCCCAATACCTGGCAGTGGAAGTGAGGTCCATATCTGGCATTTAGTGAAAGTGCATGCTTCATGCCAGGGATTCAGCGGAAGTGCAGTCTTAGCTTGGTGCCTAGTGGAGGTCCACAGCCCATTCCTTGTGGCTTGGCAGTTGCCTCCAGAACCATTACAAACTGCCAACAGCTTGCTAAGTTATAAAGGAGGCCAAATATAAGTCTGTCAGACATAGAATGGCTAAATCGCCTGGTGAATAATTAATAAACAGACAAAAAAAACTAAAATACAAATGTATGCTGAAAATTGACAATGGCCCAGTAATTCGGGTCCCAACGCGTGAGTACGGACGGGGTACTCACGCGTGGGCCCGATGGAAGTGCCGGTTTTCAGGATGCACAGCGCATGCGCTGAAAACCGGCATTTCCTGTCCTCTGAAGCAAGGGGTTAAGAGGCGTGCGACGTTTCAGGCAGCGCGCGCGCGCTGAAATTCCTTTTTTTTAAAGAGTTGCCCGTGCGCAAAGGCCTCCGGTTTTTACGCGTGAAAAAAGCAGACGTAAGTACTTAGTTTTAAAAGGTAAGTGGTCTATTAATAACATTTAGAATTTTTTTTCCACAGGTTTATTATTTTTAAAGAATTTACAGTAAGGTAAGCGTATTTTTAGACCCGATTTGTTAAAAAATTATTTTTTTCAAAAATTTGATTAATTGTTTAAAATAGTTTTTTACAGTTATTCATAGTTCATTTATTTAGTGGGATTTTTAAAAACTTTTATTTCAAGCTTAAGTACTGTTTTGGGCGCCCTGAGTTTTCATGAGTTTGACAGTTCTTACTATGAAACTCATGAATGAACTTTTGCAACCTCTGATTGGTTGCCCAGTGCTCACGTGATCCCAGCCGGCTCATCGAACTAACTACGCCGCTGAATCACGCAAGCACAGCGCGCCGGGAGCTGGACCGGGCCACTGACAGGAAATCCACGCAGGGCCAGGCTTCAACTGTCGGCGCGCTAGGTAAGTGTAGGTCGGGGGCTTGCACCCGTGGGAAGCCCCCGACACCAATTTCTGGGCCATTGGTTTTACTGCAGATATAAATATCATACAGGACAAACTATCCACGTATCCTTGGGTATAGGGAAATTAAACAAGGGCAAGAGAAACAAAACCAAATAAATAGTGCACTTTGAGTTTTTCCCAAGCTCAGCTCCTTTGGGATAATGGCTGGCAGCATTAACCCTTTTACATAACATGCACTTTAATTACAGACACAAATCGAAAGAAAGATAGACTCATTGTACAGGGAGAATTCTTATTATCACCTCTCCTCTCCTAAAAGTACTGTCTCACACCAATGTACAGTTAAATGGGTTCACACCAGTGTACGGTTAAATGGGTTCACACCAGTTTATGGTTAAGTGGATACTGGCAGCTCCTGGGAATCCCCTCCAAAAGGCCAATCTTCAGATGTGACCCGGGCAGTGAACATCAGCAGGCTATTTGATATCACTGACAAGCCTGACCTTGTTCTAACCCAACACCAACAGGTTAACACACAGTTTACAGCACAGCCCACAGGATAGTTGTCGAACAGGAACAGCGGTTAAAATTTTCCCTCCTCAATCTGGAGGTACTAAAGCCAATTGTAGCACCCACTAGCTGCCCAGCTATCTCCGCACAGGCAAGGGCTTGGTAACTTTCTTGTGAGTGTGGCTCAGTACCATGCAAGGGAGAGGTGGGGGGCATGCATTTAACATAGATTGTATTTTAAAAAATACATTTTTAAGGCAGTAAATAAGAGACTTCTTGATGTGGTTAAGATAATGTGTAGCTGAGCCATACAGAGCAGGAAGATCCCAGATTTGATCTCCCCTCTGTGCGCTACACTTGGCTTCAATGCCTGTAGGCTAACAGAAGAAAAATAATCAGCTGAGCTCACTGCTCCTGATCACTATCCAGTGACCCCTGCTGAAGGTGCAGGTGTGGCAATGTCAGGATTGGGCTCAGCTGTGATGATACCTGTTCAAACTCACCTTCCACATTGATTGTCTAACTCACACGTGGTGAAGTACTGGAGGGTGATTGGTGCCTGTGGAACCCATAGCCCTGTATGAGTCGGCACCTTCAGGAGAGGAGAGGGAGACTTTGGCAGAAAAAGAGCTGCCTCCGGGAAAGGAAATATTTGCTCCTGAAGCAGGAAACTGATTAAAAATGCAATGTTCAGGAAGGACGCTGCAGTACTTCCTGAGTATATACACATGTGTATTTAATATTTTATCAGCCTCTTACTACAAGGAAACTATCAGAATGATTTAAAAGGTCCCTATCATTGCCAATAACTTATGTTTCAGTTTGTGAGTTGACTCACCAACTGATGAACAGCTACAGTTTCTGACAGGCCCAGCGAGGTGAGTTTACCTTCCAGCTGCTATCAAACACCCAATAATCCTTTTCTTTTAGTTGGACTCTTGCCGTTATTATATAACGCCCTACCTTCTGCCCATAGAATCTACTGTTTTCTCTCTGGCTTTACGTCTTCTGGTACTTGCCCTCAGTTTCAACCAAAACAAGTACGAGGTATGGTAACAATCACTAGAACCTGTGGTCAGACCTGTTTCAGGCAGAGTCTGTCCCCTCCTCCTTAGTCTCACTAAATCTGGAACCCCATTTGTCCTTGAGTGTCCCGTATCTAACGGATTCTTCAACAGATCCAAGGCTTGGCCATTGAACTAACATTGATTTGGGAGCTGTAATCTTTCTGCACTCATATAGGCCTAGGATCCAGTTTGTGAACCTGGCTCCTATACAAGTGTAGGACCTGATCTGTTATCTTAGCACCTATACAAGTGTAGACCAGGTCGGTTATCTTGGCCCCTATACAAGTGTAGAACAGGTCTACCATCTTGACCACTTTAAAAGCGTAGGACCAGGACGTTATCAAGGTCCCTTTCTATCTACCCTATCTATGCCGCTCATAATTTTGTACACCTCAATCAGGTCCCCCCTCAGCCTTCTCTGCTCTAAGGAAAACAACCACAACCTGTCCAGTCTCTCTTCATAGCTGAAGCGCTTCAGCCCAGGTAACATCCTGGTGAATCTCCTCTGCACCCTCTCCAATGCAATCACATCCTTCCTATATTGTGGCGACCAGAACTGCACACAGTATTCCTGCTGTGGTCTAACTAACATTTTGTACAGCTCCATCATAACCTCCCTGCTCTTATATTCTATGCCTCGGTTAAAGAAGGCAAGTATCCCATATGATTTTTTAACCACCTTATCTACCTGTCCTGCTGCCTTCAGGGATCTATGTACATGCACACGAAGGTCTCTCTGATCCTCTGTCCTTCCTAGGGTCCTACCATTCATTGTGTATTCCCTTGCCTTGTTAGTCCTCCCAAAATGCATCACCTCACACTTTTCAGGGTTAAATTCCATTTGCCACTGTTCTGCCCATCTGACCAACCCATCTCTATCGTCCTGTAGCCTGAGGTGTCCCTCCTCGCTATCTACCACTCCACCAATTTTTGTGTCATCTGCAAACTTACTGATCATACCTCCTACATTCATAACTAAATCATTAATGTACACTACAAACAGCAAAGGACCCAGCACCGATCCCTGCGGTATACCACTGGACACAGGCTTCCAGTCACAAAAAATAACCTTCGACCATCACCCTCTGCTTCCTGCCACTAAGCCAATTTTGGATCCAATGTACTAAATTGCCCTGGATCCCATGTCAGTAGAATTGAGCACACCCAGCACCAGCACAGAGACGCACACCTCGGTGGGTCCTTTGCGAGATAGAGTAGTGTTGGAACTTGGTGTATCACAGCTCACAAGTGAGCATCAGCAGATGGTGGAGACAGCAATAGCAGAGGAGAGTCCTCGTTGGAGTGCGCTGGGCACTCCTAGCTCTGCTCAGCTGCATGTGGACCCTGTGCCTCTGGGGCCATCCAGAAAGAGAGCGGTGCTGGAACTTCAGCAACAAGTGCAGGAGTCTCTGACAGGTTTTGCATTCACGGTAACTGCGAGTGTGCAGAGAATGGAGGAGTCCATCTCAAACATAAGCAATGCCATGGTGGAGGCAATGGCGCATGAATGTTCCGCCATGGAGAGGGTGGCAACCTCCTTGGAGGACATAAGTCGCCAGACTCAACAGCGCATGGTGAGTCTTCTAAATAGATGGTCTGCTATGGAGGATAGATGGGCATCTATTGAGGAGAGACACCAGAGGTACATGGACGTCCCCGTTATGAGGACTGTCAGTACAGAGACGGGGCCTCATGGCCCCACTGATGTGCAGCAAGGTGCTCTCCAGCTACTTGCTAGCAGTGAAGTGCGGGCGACCCATGAGAGGGATGTTGGTGGTTGACAACAAGGAGGTGTGGGCTCCTCTCCAAGCGCTCACACACCCATGCCATTGCGGAGGCCTCGGTCAGAGCTCCAGATTCTTCACCCAACTGAGATGGCCGTCTCAGCCCCTGCACAGCCGCAGGAGGAGCAGACTATTGCCGAGCCCTCCCAGGCTCCCAAACCCAGAGGACGCCTGCCAAAGGTGTCGAAGCAGGAGCAGCATGAAAGTGAGCAAGGTGCCTCCACATCTGCTGAAGCCACAGCGGAAGCACCATGTAGAAGCACGTGTAAGAGAAAGTTAACACACAAATAGTCACAAGGGTAGTCACTTGGGTGTTTTGATGTAATTCAAAGTGAAGATTATCATCGTTATTTGAATTGTAATAAACAAAAGCGATGGCAAAGATTCAAAGAGTTGGCCTATGTATGCCCAGAAATGGAAGTATCACAGTGAGGTGTCAGGGCACCTTTCATCTATAATGATGGTGGTGAGAGTGATAGGAACCCACAGTTTATTGTACAGATGGTGTATGGTGTGTTAAGAAGGTCGGCCTGACACCCATTTCCATGTGGCAGCCACATGTTTGCTTCGTTAACTTAAGCAAATCTGGCATGGATTAGTGCATCCCTTGCTTCACGGCCAGCAATGTGCTCGCGTGCTGGTGTCCCTCATCTGCCGCGGCTTCCTCCTCCTCCTCCTCCTCGGAGGCTGTGCGCTGAGCCACGAGTTCCTCAGGTAGCGGTAAGCCACGCTGCTGTGCGATGTTGTGCAGGGCACAGCAGACTACGATGATTCTGGAGACCTGGCTGGTGAGTACTGTAGGGCTCCACCTGATCTGTCGAGGCATCTGAATCGTATTTTGAGCAAGCTGATGGTTTGCTCGATGATGCATCTGGTGGAAATGTGGCTCACGTGTAGCGCTCCTCAGCTTCGATTGATGGCCTCCTCATCGGTGTCATTAGCCACGTCTTCAGGGGATAGCCCTTGTCTCCAAGTAGCCATCCGGAAAGTTGGGTTGGCGGATTGAACAGCTGAGGCACAGTAGACTGCTGCAGGATGAACGAGTCATGGCAACTGCCAGGGAACTTGGCGCAAACATGCATAATGTTCTTCCTGTGGTTACACACCAGCTGGACATTAAGGGAGCGGAAGCTCTTGAAGTTGACAAATACAGCTGGGTTGTGATGGGGTGCCCTAATAGCCACATGTGTGCAGTCTATGATGCCCTGTACCCTTGGCAAGCCTGCCATATTTGCAAAGCCAACCGCACGCGCGGTTACACTTGCTTCATCCGTAGAGAAGTGGATGTAATTGTGCACTTTTGCAAAGAGGGCATCGGTAACCTGCGTGATGCAAGTGTGTGCGGCTGACTGGGAGATGCCACTGATGTCTGCTGATGATCCCTGGAAGGGCCCCGAAGCAAAAAAGTTGAGTGCGGTGGTGACTTTGACAGCCACTGGTAAGGAGTGTCCACATGCTCCTCTGGGCTCCAGGTGTTGGTGCAGCGTTGTGCAGATGTCAGCGACTACCTCTCGCGAAAGTCTCAGCCTCCTGTGACACTGCTGCTCACTCATGTTGAGGAAGCTCATCCTCGGCCTGTAAACCCTGTATTGGGGGTATCTTCTGCGGCGAGGTGCAGCCCTGCGCTGACGCCCCCTGCCCTGTGCAGCATCAGGTGGCTGTGGAGAAAGTTGGCGCTCCTGTTGTTGCTGCTGCTGTTGTGCCCGGTTCTGCTGCTGCTGCGGCTGCTCTTCCTCCGATTCTGAGGACCAGGATGAGAGGATATAAATGGTTCCCATTCCGCTGGTATATATCTCAGTTGAGGAATAGATGTTATAAGTGCTCAGTCAATGTGGGGAGAGGGTTTTCCAAGGAGGTTACAGTGCATATGGATCTCAGCTTAAACAATTACAGGCTCAATAGACCTGCAAAATGTGTTCCAAAGCCTCAAAACACAAAGTTCTTCCATCTGAAAGTCAGCCATGTTACAGATCCGCTTTTATGCTGCAGGAACAGCTGTCAAGAATTCAGGTGCTTGCCCAACCTGCCAGAATCAGCTGGCGGGTTTGGCGCATGGCGTGGAACATGCTGAAGATGTTGTAAACTGGGAAGAGCCTGGTAAAATGGGATTATCTAGGCAGTTAACAAGCTGTTAACTGCCTTAAGTGACTCTCTCACCGCTTGGTGTCGGGTCTGATCGGGACTCCCAGACCCGACACTTTGCAAAGTTGCGTGGAGGTGGGATGACGTAGGGTTCGGAACCCGCCATCAATCAAAATGACTTTAACCTCTGACCCGCCTCCAAACCCGCCCTCTGAGTGCCGGCAAAATCGCAGCCTTTATGATCGCTCACCCACTCTACATATTGTTGATATGGCAGAGGGACATCTTCTTTACTATTCTAATTGATCATTTCTTTCGTCCACTAGATTGTCAATCCCCCTCCCTGAGGAGAATCAGATTGTGATTCTAGCCATCTCCCTCAGGGGACGAAGGTTGGGATTCCAACTGCCCAGTATTACTGCACCAAAATGGTAGAAACAGGAGGATTTCAAGTGACAATATCTAGGAGTTTTAAAATGATTCCTAATGTGGGCACAAAGTGTATTGGCTGTGGTGTTTTGACATAAAGAAGGATATCAGTTTGCAAACTCCTCTCTGCAGAAGATATCACTTTGCTCTCTACAGATTATCCATCATTATGCTTTGATCCTCCTCTCTCCTTTCTATGATTTCTTTCACAAATTTCCCCCGAAATGTCTTTCCTCCTCCCCCAAAAGTGCTGATTGATGCTGGGCGCATAAAGAGTCAGGAGTTCAGAAGTCACTTTGTCCTTTGCAGATGGGTGTAGCTGGAACATGAAAGACTGTGCCACACAGCTGATGATGATATCTGATCCCAAGCCTGAGATCCAGAGACCAAATCAAATGCAATGTGGAGTTCAAAGGAAAAGGTTGATGTAGGCCAATGAGTTGAACACGATTGGCACTCATGCATAAATTAATCAATCAGCTCAAGTACAGACATAATGACTGATGAAACTGCCATTAAAGGGCAAGAAGGGATATTAAAACAGGGATACCAACTCCTTAGATCAAGCATAATACAGGAGGACAATGGGGAATAGAAGATTTTCCAATTTTGAAACCGATGCATTGAAACCAAGCTCTTCAAATATTAATGTATGCCAACTTAATCTATTTGTATTAATTCCTTCTTTTATTATTCAGTGGCAGTGCTAACCTATTTGAAACGAACAGAGTAACATCTCTGTTAAAATATCAAAATGGAATTTCATCTTCAAAGAACCTAATTTCAAGGCACCAGGGTGAGCATCAAACACTCCCATGGCAGGTACAGCACAGGGTTAGATACAGAGTATAGCTCCCTCTACACTGTCCCATCAAACACTCCCAGGGCAGGTACAGCATGGGTTAGATGCAGAGTAAAGCTCCATCTACACTGTCCCATCAAACACTCCCAGGGCAGGTACAGCACGGGTTAGATACAGAGTAAAGCTCCCTCTACACTGTCCCATCAAACACTCCCGGGGCAGGTACAGCATGGGTTAGATACAGAGTAAAGCTCCATCTACACTGTCCCATCAAACACTCCCAGGGCAGGTACAGCACAGGTTAGATACAGAGTAAAGCTCCCTCTACACTGTCCCATCAAACACTCCCACAGTAGGTACAGCATGGGTTAGATCCAGAGTAAATCTCCCTCTACACTGTCCCATCAAACACTCCCACAGTAGGTACAGCATGGGTTAGATACAGAGTAAATCTCCCTCTACACTGTCCCATCAAACACTCCCAGGGCAGGTACAGCACGGGTTAGATCCAGAGTAAAGCTCCCTCTACACTGTCCCATCAAACACTCCCACAGTAGGTACAGCATAGGTTAGATCCAGAGTAAAGCTCCCTCTACACTGTCCCATCAAACACTCCCACAGTAGGTACAGCATGGGTTAGATACAGAGTAAAGCTCCCTCTACACTGTCCCATCAAACACTCCCACAGTAGGTACAGCATGGGTTAGATCCAGAGTAAATCTCCCTCTACACTGTCCCATCAAACACTCCCACAGTAGGTACAGCATGGGTTAGATACAGAGTAAAGCTCCCTCTACACTGTCCCATCAAACACTCCCACAGTAGGTACAGCATGGGTTAGATACAGAGTAAAGCTCCCTCTACACTGTCTCATCAAACACTCCCACAGTAGGTACAGCATGGGTTAGATCCAGAGTAAAGCTCCCTCTACACTGTCCCATCAAACACTCCCACAGTAGGTACAGCATGGGTTAGATCCAGAGTAAAGCTCCCTCTACACTGTCCCATCAAACAGTCCCAGAGCAGGTACAGCACGGGTTAGATCCAGAGTAAAGCTCCCTCTACACTGTCCCATCAAACACTCCCAGGGTAGGTACAGCACGGGTTAGATACAGAGTAAAGCTCCCTCTACACTGTCCGATCAAACACTCCCAGGGCAGGTACAGCATGGGTTAGATACAGAATAAAGCTCCCTCTACACTGTTCCATCAAACACTCCCAGGGCAGGTACAGCACGGGTTAGATACAGAGTAAAGCTCCCTCTACACTGTCCCATCAAACACTCCCAGGGCAGGTACAGTATGATCAGATACAGAGTAAAAGTCCTTCTATACTGTGACATCAGGCAGTGCCAGGTCACTATCAGGTGAAAGAGATTGTTGTTTGAAAACAGTTTAAAACAGGTGTGGAAACCAAATTTTCAACAAGACAAGATTCCCTGTTAAAGGTACTTCCCTCTGCTAAAGTTACATCCATGTCCCAAGTCAATAAAACTGTGCAGAATGAAACTGAACACTTCTACATCAATAATATTCCAAGTAACTTCAAAACATATTTTGCACATGAATTAGTGCAGTACCATGAGCCAGTATTCCAGCTATTGATTTGCTAATGGAAAGTATTGACACTAACTAATCTCTTGTACATATTGCAGGAAATATCGTAGCATGCAAACACATCTCAAGTGATGGGAAATTTAAACTTATTTTTACATTCCTTAATAACCTGTTCAATATTTATACTGAATACGGGTAGGACTGGGCTTAAATTTTCTCCTCAAGTCAAGGGATGTCAATTCTGAGGCATGTTTATTCAGCCTTGGTGTGAGGGAACAGTTCCCTTTACACTGTGGCATTCTTAGCTCTGGGATAGAGAGGTGAAATACAGGATAAAGCTCCTTTTACTGTGCCCCATCAAGATGTGTTAACCCCAAGCTCAGAAAAGCACTGTCTACTGGTTTGTCCACGTCCCACACTTGCCTACCTTATGTTCTTTCTGTCACCTTGTGCTGAAATGGAACAGTTTTGTCAAGTGGACTTTTGCCACTAGAAACTGGGTAGAAACTGTCCTAAACTCATTTCAAGCAAGACCCATACATTTAACAGAAAGGGAAGAAAATTCCCTCCCTTTAGCCTGGGCTGGATTCAATCCCAGTTTCCAGAGATGAAAGACTAATGTCCCAAGTAACCCCTGCCTCCCCAGTCTCCCAAATAAAATGAGCAAGGAGTAAAGGAAAACAAATCTTCACCTTTTGAAACTAACATTCATTAACAGTGAGCATTGTACAGACGAGCACAGACAGTTCATGACAATAGCACAATGCAGTGGATAAAGCCAATAGTTCACTGTTAGGAGTAAGAGGTGACAACTCAGAAAATGTTGACAGCAACATATATTGAGTCTATTCCCTAGTAAAATCAAAATTGAACGAAACACAGGAAACACTGGGGCTGAGAGTTAAAGATGGGTAAAAATGAATTCTATGCTGATACACACAAACCAGTCAGAGACCTGCTGTTCTTTCCCACTAATGTTACTGATGGAAGGAAATATGAGTCATTAATAGAGAGACATGTTCAAGTTCAGAGCGCAGATTGCCTGCTATAATTTTTCTCTTTCTGCTAAATGCCCCACTTCACACATTATTCCCTGGTCCCAGGTGAGCTTGCTGCCAAGTTCCTGCCAACAGCACTCAGTAATTGGCCACCAGGAGGCGTGCCAGGAGCTTGGCTCCATTTCAGTTGCAGTCTGCTTGGTAATGGAGCTTCTAAAGTTGTCAACATGTAACAACCATCGAATTTCAACATGTCACAAGTCCCTAAGATACGTACAGTGAAACTGAACACTTCCACCTCAGAAGCTCCAAGACGTATTGTCCACATGAATGACTCCAATGCCAAAGGCCAATATTCCAGCTATTGATTTGCTAATGGAAAGTATTGACACCAACTAATCTCCAGCACATGTCGCAGAAGAAATCTATTGCTTTACAATCAATTATACCTTGTTACACTATCATTTCATTTATTAATAAACCTGGCATGTATCATTATGGGAAAAAAGGTATGGAGCATTTTGTGTAAGGTATGTCAGTGCAGGAGTATAGAATATTACTCCTTTTTTGACACTCACTGTCAGCACTCCAAGCTCAAGTGCAGCATGGATTATATACAGGACACAACTCCCTCTACACTGCTCCATTAAGAACTCCAACGTCAGGTACAGCACAGGGTTAGATACAGAGTAAAGCTCCCTCTACACTGTCCCATCAAACACTCCCAGGGCAGGTACAGCGTGGGTTAGATACAGAGTAAAACTCCCTCCACACTGCCCCATCAAGCATTCCCAGGGCAGGTACAACACAGATTAGATACAGAGTAAAGCTCCCTCTACACTGTTCCATCAAAGACTCCCAAGGCAGGTACAGAGCAAAGAATCCTCTACCCTGTCTCAGCTAACAGTGCCTGATCTAACACCCTCAATCAGGTACAGCTTGGGTTAGATACAGAATAAAGTTTCCTCTATACTGTCACATCAAACACTTCTAGGCAGGTACAGCATGAGTTAGATACAGAGTAAATTCCCTTTACACCATCCATATCAAACACTCCAAGATCAGGTCCAGCATGCGATAGGTGAAGAGTAAAGATTCTTTTACACAGTCCTATCAAACACTCCCAGGTTTGGGATAGGACAGATTAGATGCAGAACAAAATTCCTTTTACTCAAATTGCCTAAGCCCCAACCTCAGAAGGCTGCACCCTACAAAATTCTCAACTGGCTTCTCTATTTCACACACCAACCATCCTGGTGGCTTCTCTTGATGAATCTGACAATAGAACTATTTGTTATAGGAACTTTCACTGAACGGAAACGAAGACTCTCTCAAACTCATTTCAGTCTTTGCAGTCTTCAGAGAGAGACCTTCATCCCATCAGCCTCAACTGGATTGGAACACCAGGGTTGAAGGGCTGACACTCCAACTGCCCCAATCTCTCAAATATCTTTCATTTAAATTGAGTTAAAAAAACACAACTTGCTTCTCTCTTGGGAGGGACAGAGCGACATGTGAAAGGTTCGGAACAGACGGGACAACAAGCTCATGACAATAGCACATTTTAGGATATAAAACTGCAAATACAATGTAAAGAGTACAAGGTCACAGCTCAGGAAATGTTAGCAGCAAGCTGTAATCAGTCTATCTTGTAAAAACATTGATATTTAAAAAGTAAATCACAATTTAATTAAACACAGCAAACATATTTTTCACTGGGACTGAGAATTAGACAAACATAGATTTGAATTCTGTCCCGATGGACACAAACCTGTCATCCGACTTTTTTCCCCCACTGATGTTAATGAATGGAAGGATGGAAAGAGAAATGAGGATTAATAAAGTGAGATGGTAAAGACAAGAGCACAGCTCCTGGGATGAGTGACTACTTCCTCTCCCCCACTATTTTTGAACTTCTCTATTTTTGTCCCCCTCTTCACGCATCAGCTCCCATCCATGTGACTGAGATGACCCTACGCATGTTTGGAGGGAACGAGATGTTACATGGTCACTACATGTATGTAGTATCCCAAAGGACATCTCAGTCTGCTGCTTTAATTCCACACAGCCTCCACCAGTTGAAAACTGTGGCCTTCTCTTGGGCACTTGGCACCAACACCGACTGGAGTAGATACCTATCTTCACCCAAAGTGAGAATCATCTCCAATGTAAGGACTAAATGTCCAGTGAACAATAATCAAAATACATGGTGAGTATAACTAGCCTATGGTCGAGGGGAGTCAGAAGGTGTACTCATGACAGGATCCAGAAGTAATATTTGTCTTTCTCCTTTGAATTTCTTTCTTCTCTTGCTTCACCTCATCATCCAACATTTCCCAACTGAGAAGGAAGGCAGGAAAACTATTCTCAGATCTCAAACCCAGCCGGTTGACATTACCCCTTGAGGAAGCTGCCACCCATCACCAGCTCTCCTCTCCAGTGTTCGGCTAAAGACCGGAACTCATTGTGTAGGCAGCGGGTTGGCATTACCAAGATACCGTAAAACACCTCGTTTTAGATTCCGCTACCTTAATACCTACCAAAAGAGATAATGTAGCCCCTCATCCCATGAGCTGACTTTTAGGTTACAGCTGAACAATGAAAACATACAACCATACCCAGGGAGAGGCATACACTTACACACATACAAACAGATGCGAGATTTAGTTTGAGGTAAATATATTTGTCACCTACCTCTCCCCCAAATTACAGGGGGGGACAATTAGTCTTTGACTTGAATGAAATGCATGTATCCGTGGGGATTCTTCTTGCAATTTTTTGCAGTCTGAATTTCTAAGTCCACCATTGCGCCAACGGCTCAGTGATTCAAGCATAACTGCCAGTTCTCTAGAGTTCAGTTTTAACAAATGAAAATGATCATTCCTTTCTGATGCCAAACATTCAGACTCTCTTAAAGAGACAGTATCTTTCATTTCTCTGCATGGTTTGCATTTTGGTGTCCAGGGAATAGCTGTTCAGGGTTTCTTTGTGGGGGAAGCTCCATTTCCCAACATTACCCTCCCTGACTAGGAGCTAGGGACAGAGTGGAAACTGTGCTGCAGTGTGGGCACACCACCCAGCTGGAACTGAGGAGGACATGCTCCCAGCTCTGGGGGCAGTATGTTCATGTATTTTAGTAGAAGACCCCATGACCAATACTTTGTACTAGAGGAGGGAGCGTGAAGAATCTCAACAACGATACACATCTGATCCCATCACAGAACTGTGGTGGGGACCACACTCCATCAGCAGGAATGAGCATCTGAGCTCAATGTTCTTTTCCCCAGGTTTCTTCCCTCCTCTTCAGAAGATGCTGACTTTGTCTAGGGGTTGGTTCCACAGGTGCCAGCTGCCCTCCAGTGCCTCAACCCAAGTGGTCAGTCCTCATGTGAAAATCATCAACCACTGAGGGCATCACAACCGAGCCCAATTCTGTTGTTACCCAATGACCTTATTCACAGTTTCCAGCAGAGGTCATTGGATAGACCATCAAGAGCTGAAATCTTGGATTGGTTTTCCCCTTCCCTAGCGCAGGACTTTTCGGCCAGTTGTAGCCCCCCGTGTGATCCCAGCAGGTGACCAGAAATGGAACCTGCAGTCTTCCTGCTTCCTGGAGTCGCTCGGTATCACACTAGCTGGCATTCACTGAGCCATTGAGTGAGCTAAAAGGTCAAACTTAACCAAAAAAATCTCTACACAAGTTCAGGAAAAATGGAAAGTCATTCCATTCCTAGAGCACCTGCTCAGATCTCTCCAGTACAGGTGGGCAGGCTCCATTTGAAATGTGGGCACGTAGATAAAGTGTGTCGAGCTCTCCAGACCAGATCTTTCTGTGTACCTCAATGTTCTAACTGTTCAACAACACGAGTTCCCTGGTGGTGCCGTACATTGGCATAAGCTCTGGTGTGCTAGCTGCATCACAGAACGGGCTTGCACCTGACTTTTCCTCCATGGGGAATTTCTGGTCATGCTGAGTTATTCGTAGGTGCTTCCAAATGTATCCTCCCACGGGGAGGAGGGGAAATTGGGCCTATAAGCCACTGTGGGCTGGTCATGTGCGCTTACTAGTGGCTAGTTATAGAGTGGCACAGTTAAGAGTTCTGGAAAGAGGTGGCCTGACTGTCCTGTCAAGGCTTGGGATTGGGAGGGGTGGGGGGAAGAATAATCAGGAGGCCTAAGAAAGGAAAGGCAGTGTACAGCACCCTTGTGATCCGGGGAATCTCTCCTACCAACAAGTGAGAATTCTTATGGTGCCAGGCAATTGCAACAGGGTCAGAAGCACCCTGACAGGCAGAATGAGACGGGCTGAGTTCAACAACTATTAATAGTAATTCTGAAGCAGCTCTCACCCAAAGTTTGCAGAATCTAGCAAGAAGATACTGTCACTTTAATCCGTAAAATAAGAAACAAAAAATATAAACTGAATTATTAGCATCTCCGATTCTGCGGTTCATGTGAGCATGTCAGTGAAAGCGTTTAGAGTGAGTAGTGCTTGTTTGGTGCTTTGCAAAGCTGTTGGTGAAGTAGAGCCTGACAGGTAGGAGACAAATACTATTTGACCTTTGTGAAAAGATCTAAATTGAGTAATAGCATCTTCCCTGTTTTCCCAGAACAGTTTTTATCTTGGAAAAACAAGGGAAAGAGCCAATAGATCAAAAATTAACTTCCAATCATCATGCAGTAAAATGAGCACACAGCCACAAGGTGAGGTGGGAAAAGAGGTAGCGAGAGAGGTGGATAGAAAGATGGAGAGAGACAGAATGGGGACATTGACGTTGAAGTCCAAGAGTGATCTCACAAAGACAGAATTAAGCTCCACAAGGAAAGATTTTAACTTGCACAACCCCCGCCCCCCCGCCCCCCCCCCCCCCCCAAAACCTCGCCATCACCCAAAGTCACTATCGGAGCTAACTGGCATTATGAGATCACCGCTAACTTGCTTCAATCCTTAATTTGCAACATGGAAGTATTCACTGCAACGCTAGACTTGGGCATTGCACAATATGGTGCTATCCAGCCTTCTCACTAAGTCGATCATTCTTCTACTCATTGCTTTTACAGCCCAAAATATTTAATCAGGAGGAAGAAGAGATGGGCTATTTGAGCTAACTGTAAGATAATATGGTAAAGTGAAAGAATAGACATGCTCCTTCATCCAATTTTGAATTTGTAATTTCCTGCTGGGGCCCATTTATACAGATTCTCCACCACCAAGTAAGTTCTAGATGTTTGTCCCCTGTAAGCACCCATATGCATGTTGGTTGAGTTGAATTCTCTTTACCCTCATCAACCTATCGCATTGTTGGAAAAAGTGGTTCCTCATGCTCTTGGCCAAGGTTTGGCCAACAGATGTAATTCTAGGGAACAAGCCCCAAAACATAAGACTAGTGAATGGTTCCACTAAGCATAGGCATTATCCCTCTCCCTGGGGAATGGAAAGGGAAGTGGTCATCAAACAGTGCTATGTACAATTCAGCTCACTAAAAGTGACAGCTGTAGTAATGTCACACATACTACTGCTGAATAGACCCTGAAGCAAGTTTAAAGAGGCCCTTCAGAAAAATCGAAGCTAACGGGGAGAGTAAAAGAAGTTGGGGAATAGGGTGAGAGTGAGAAGGGGTGTAGAAAAGCAATAATAGGACTTTCAGCTGAATAATAGAACGATTCAAGAAGGAGCTTCTCATGCAGCAAAGGCTGGGACTGAAAGTAGAAAAAAAGTTTAGTCACACTGAGCACATAACACAGGAGGCCGAGGAGACAGTAACACCAGGTAATTGCTGGGATGGAGCTACGCAGGTAGCACAGTGCAGCAAAACTCCCAGTACAGTCCTGCCAGATGAGCATTGGGGCTCAATATCAACTTGTAGATCAAGCTCCACAGCACAATTATAGCCTTGAATTAGAATGCATTTTCCATTTAAACCACATGACCACTCAAAAATATACAAGAACTTTTTATTTCTAGTTGTTCCAGAACTTTAAAGAAAATTGCAACATCATTATAGATTCCTCTGTAAAGTTTGTGGCAATAGATTGTAGTTACATTCTTATGCAAATCAAAGATGCACTTAGCTCAGGGGTGTCAAAACAGTGGCTCCAGACCACATACACTCCCTGAGCCCTTGGATTCAGCCCCCTGAGACTCTGAAATTCAGGTCTGTTGGTACCTAGATTTCTTATTTGCTGGATTACCCTGCTTGAATTTTGTGGGCCTGGAGGTTTGGAAAGGGTTATTCTTATTGCTGCTGCCTTATTGGTGGATAAAACCTGAAACTGAGCACAAAGATCCATTAGAGGTGGCAACTTGAGATAGATACAGATTAATGGTTACATGAATTTAAACTTTACACGTGGTCCTTAACGGCAAACAGCCTGGACACCCTGATCTAACCCTCTCCTGTTAGGTGTAGGATATGAAATTCATGGCGGTTTTATATATTTGTTTGTGTGGTCAGAGAGTGACACAGACATGAAGACCTGTAACAAGCACTAGAGTTGGAGGCATCAATACTGTGCCAGATATATTTAGCATCATTATTATTTTGACAGATTGCCCAATTCAGACAGCTGGAATACTTCCTATGGCATCTAATTAGACTGCTAACAATCCATTGGGCCACAGGATCTGGCACCAAACAACAATCTTTGTAAAGAACATGGCTCCAAATGTCCTCTGATGTTGAAATGTAATCTGGGCAGGGATGAGAGTTGAGGCAGGATCTGGTTACACTGACACCCTGCCCCTTTTTTCATCCATCAGGATTTCCGCCCGCCCACAAATGGGGAAGTGTTTTATGATATCATGCAAGTGAGGAAGTTAGGTCATATAATTTAATTCCCAACACTTGCGCTCTGGCAAAGCTGGGCATAAAGGATGCCTGTACATTACTCACAGTCAGTGATGTTAAGGGTATCTGGGCGATTTCAAATTTAAACGGCCAAGGTTTCCCGACTGCAATTGATCGTTGACAGTTTCCACCCCTTTTCCCCACCAGGAGGTAGATGCCTAACTACCCCATTAATGGGCACCTGCTGGAAATATTTAACTGCAGCAGATCGGGAACTGGGACAGGGTGAGGAGCGCAACGAGTGGATCCTGCTCTGCCACACTTACGGCAGTAGAGCAGGAGGTGAGGAAATACTGTGCCTATCTGAACAAATTGCAGGATTCCACAGGGAAGGTGCTTAATCCTCAGAGAACATTTAGTCCCTGAAGTTCCTGCACCTAGAGAGGGTGGAAAGACTGATTTCTGCTGAGGCATCCAGGAATTTCAACGTGGGATTCCACTCCATTTGTTGTTGACCTTTAAATTCCGGTGGGGGCACATGGGTGGATCTTCTTCTCATCTCCTCACATCAATGGGTTGTGACTGGGTGAAGTTACACCCAGTGCACCTCACGATAGGCCCAATGGCACCCACACCAGATGAGAGCTGAGAGCAGTCACAGGTTTCATTATGGGCCAAGTAAAGGCCCCGAACCTTTACTAGAGTAAGGTCATTGATCCCAGAGTGAGGCCATTGAACCTTCAGAGTACAGTATTGCCAAAGGGGATTGATTGCCCTACTCTGAAGGTGGTGTGGTTCCGCTGGGAGCAAAGAGCTTTTCTTTTCAATTTTTTCCTTAGCTCAGAAGGGCCTGGTGCATGTCAGGCGACTGGCTGTGGGTCACTTCATCTTCTGGCAGGTGTATTGGGGCAGGCACCACTGAAGTGCCCTTGCAGGCATGATGCTCTCACCCTAGTTATATAACTGCATCTCTGGCTTGGGACTAGGGCAAATGGGGTTCTGCTCCACTGCAATTGAGTCTGCAGGCAGATTCTAGGAATTTCAAGGCCTTAATTTTTAGCCTAGGGTGAGAATAGGAATATTGGGTGGGTAGGGCCTTGATATCCCCTCCTTGCCTGAGGGTGCTGATTCTTGCTGGAGTTTGTTTCCATGGGCACCGGCAACTCTCTACTTACTTTCCCAATTGGCCATTCTTCATGTGAACCTAGTGAGCAAATTTTAACATGTTATTTGACCAAGCAGTGGGGAGAGGGGAATGACCATCAAGCCCAATCCTAGCCCAGAAGACCCAAGCTGCTTTTATACGATGCAATCAATAGCAGCCTCTACATCCTAAAGAATAAAGCCTACCAATATGTTGTGTGATTAGTTTAACGTGCTGCTAAAATAGAAAGTAACTTGATCCGAAGGCAAGAAGTGTTTGTCCGTGAATATCACACAGTGAAATTTCCAGAGTTGGAGTTTCTCTGCAGGACAGGATTCATCCCATGGGAATATCACAGTCACAGAGCTGGACTGGTATACTTATTTGTGATTCTGGTACCTGAAAAGGCTGAGGGCAAGACTAGGGCGGATGATAGATTTGTTTATGAATGTGAATATTGACTAATTAGGAAAACAAACTTTGAAACCCATCGTTTCGCAGGAGGAGAACAGCTATGGCCACAATTGTGGCTTCCCAGCAATTCCAGCTACTGAACTGTTAGAATGATTATAACTCTGATTGTTTCATTTTCCAGTTGCTTTTTCTTGGGGATGTATTAAAAGAAAATTAAAACTTTTATTGCTGAATGGGTTCCAACTGAAAGATATTTTGATTTCCTTTCAACTTGTTTTTGAGTTTTGTTTTCATTTTCATGAAAATCAATTGCAATTTGTTCCATTAAAACAAACATGAACTTGGTGACAAAAGAAATTGCAAAGTAGAAGGTGCACACTGCCCAGACTCTGTGATGACTGGTTCAGGTTGTGAGTTGCAGTCAGAGGGCTCCAATAAGTGGCTGTTTTGGCTCAGGATAAAAAAGTGGGCGAGGCAATGTTTTAATCACAATTTTACAAAGGGGATTTAATGGGGCTGGTTTGGGACCACTGCTCCTTAGTGAGCACAGCTCATTTTGGTATCTAAACGTTGCTTCTGGCCGAATGCTACTGACGTGCTGGGATTGCGCTGTGTTCATGGGGCAAGTTTCTCCTGAACCAGCAACATGTAAATGGCTGCTGCCACCGAGACAGCCAAAGGATGATTTTTTTGGAGGCGGGGAGCAGGACAGCATCCGAGGGAAATGGGACTTTTCAAGTCCAACTGTCCTGCTGCATGTGTGCTGGGCGGCTGCTGAGGAACGTCAGGGCAATTCAGGAAAACAATGTAAGCATTTCCCTGCGGTCCTCCCTCGCTGCAAACAGGCGCTGAGTTATTGCAGCACTGCTCAGGCACTCCAACCACTTTATGGAACCAGGGCATCGTTTAAGTTCTGGGCCCGTACTAACTTTGGCTGCAAGCTGCCAGATGCTACACGCTGGGCGGCCACGCTGGGGTTAGTTAGGCACATCGGGTGAGTCACTCTCAGGCCTCCACTCTTGATAATACAAGGAGCAGTGCTCAAACCACATCAGTGCAATGGACTCCAGATAGCGCGGTATCAGCCCCAATATGTATTTGTTGATTTAAAGAGGAAGAAACATCCAGGGAAAATCATTTCCATTCACAGTACTTCCTTCTCACCTTGATTGAAAAAAAATGATAGCAACAAAACAGTGTCAATTTTTTGGGACTCATAGAAACCCATTGTTGTGGGTCTCGCTCTTTCTTCAACTGCTGCAGCAATGTTAGGCGCAAGCAGAGACTGTTCAGTCCTGGAGAGGCTCTTTTATCTAAATGGGAACTGGCACATAGGTCTGACCTGGGAGTCAACTCTGAACCAACTGGTCTTAGCAAACACTCAATTGGCCAAGTATGGGACAGACCTCACCTCCGCTCCTGGTGAGCAGCCCTCGGGCCCTGGTGAGCAGCCCTCGGGCCTCTGGTGTGCAGCCCTCGGGCCCTGGTGTGCAGCCCTCGGGCCCTGATGTGCAGCCCTCGGGCCCTGATGTGCAGTCCTCAGGCCCTGGTGTGCAGTCCTCAGCCCTAGTGAGCAGCCCTCGGGCCCTGGTGAGCAGCCCTTGGCCTCTAGTGAGCAGCCCCCAGGCCTTTGCTGAGCAGCCCTCGGGCCCTGGTGTGCAGCCCTCGGCCCTGGTGAGCAGCCCTCGGCCCTAGTGAGCAGCCCTCGGGCCCTGGTGAGCAGTCCTCGGCCCTAGTGAGCAGCCCTCGGCCCTAGTGAGCAGCCCTCGGGCCCTGGTGAGCAGTCCTCGGCCCTGGTGAGCAGTCCTCGGCCCTAGTGAGCAGCCCTCGGGCCCTGGTGAGCAGTCCTCGGCCCTAGTGAGCAGCCCTCGGGCCCTGGTGAGCAACCCTCGGGCCCTGGTGTGCAGCCCTCGGCCCTAGTGAGCAGTCCTCGGCCCTAGTGAGCAGCCCTCGGGCCCTGGTGAGCAGCCCTCGGGCCCTGGTGAGCAGTCCTCGGCCCTAGTGAGCAGCCCTCGGGCCCTGGTGAGCAGCCCTCGGGCCCTGGTGTGCAGCCCTCGGCCCTGGTGAGCAGTCCTCAGCCCTAGTGAGCAGCCCCCGGGCCCTGGTGAGCAGTCCTCGGCCCTAGTGAGCAGCCCTCGGGCCCTGGTGTGCAGCCCTCGGGCCCTGGTGAGCAGCCCTCGGGCCCTGGTGTGCAGCCCTCGGGCCCTGGTTTGCAGCCCTCGGGCCCTGATGTGCAGCCCTCGGGCCCTGGTGTGCAGCCCTCGGGCCCTGGTGTGCAGCCCTCGGGCCCTGGTGAGCAGTCCTCGGCCCTAGTGAGCAGCCCTCGGGCCCTGGTGTGCAGCCCTCGGGCCCTGGTGAGCAGCCCTCGGGCTCTGGTGAGCAGCCCTCGGACCCTGGTGAGCAGCCCTCGGCCCTGGTGAGCAGCCCTCGGGCCCTAGTGAGCAGCCCTCAGGCACTGGTGAGCAGCCCTCGGGCCCTGGTGTGCAGCCCTCGGGCCCTGGTGAGCAGCCCTCGGGCTCTGGTGAGCAGCCCTCGGGCCCTGGTGAGCAGCCTTCGGCCCTGGTGAGCAGCCCTCGGGCCCTAGTGAGCAGCCCTCAGGCACTGGTGTGCAGCCCTCGGGCCCTGGTGTGCAGCCCTCGGGCCCTGGTGAGCAGCCCTCGGGCTCTGGTGAGCAGCCCTCGGGCCCTGGTGAGCAGCCTTCGGCCCTGGTGAGCAGCCCTCGGGCCCTAGTGAGCAGCCCTCAGGCACTGGTGAGCAGCCCTCGGGCCCTGGTGTGCAGCCCTTGGTCTCTGGTGAGCAGCCCTCGGCCCTAGTGAGCAGCCCTCGGGCCCTGGTGAGCAGCCCTCGGGCCCTGGTGAGCAGCCCTCGGCCCTAGTGAGCAGCCCTCGGGCCCTGGTGAGCAGCCCTCGGCCCTGGTGAGCAGCCCTCGGGCCCTGGTGAGCAGCCCTCGGCCCTGGTGAGCAGCCCTCGGCCCTGGTGAGCAGCCCTCGGGCCCTGGTGAGCAGCCCTCGGGCCCTGGTGAGCAGCCCTCGGCCCTGGTGAGCAGCCCTCGGCCCTGGTGAGCAGCCCTCGGCCCTGGTGAGCAGTCCTCAGGCCCTAGTGAGCAGCCCTCAGGCCCTGGTGAGCAGCCCTCGGGCCCTGGTGTTGGGTTTCCAGGAGCTGTGTGGCTCTGGATTGATTCCTGGATTTCCTTCAAACTTCGCCCCTAATAAAATGAATGGCTCCTCTCAGCGAGTTAGGAAACCTCCCCTGTAACTGATGTCGCAGAGCAAGAGAAGAGTAAAGGAATGGGGAGATTTTATAACAGGTAAAATATGTTTCTATAACCGTATATATTTCCTCAAACGTACAATGCTGGTAATTTGAAGAGAAAGCCCTCCCTATAGACTTTTCTTCCTCTTTAACTGACCAATTGAAGCTGAAATTCAGAGCATGACAGGCCCCGTCAATCTTGCGCTGAGCAATAACAGGATTTCTTTTTAAATTGTTGAAATTTGAAAACCAGGACATACCAAGTAAACAAAACTTGGGGTGTCCTAGGATAAAAGAATGAAATCTTTCAATCTGAACTGTTTTCGAATGATTCAGTGTGCAGTGTTCTACATGCATGTGGAAATAACATTGAACTGAATGAACCTAATCTCTCCACTGTCAATCCATAGCCTGGGTGATCACCAAGAAAATCCTACCACTCTCTCCACCCCTGAGTAGTCACGGGTGCTTCATGGAAAATATATGGAGAAAAAATTGTTTTTTCACAATACCAGGACAACATGGGGCAGAGAAGCTAACACTGTGACACAGGCTGTTGCTGTCTCTTTTCCCATTGCAGCGCAATGAGAATACACAAGGTCTTCAATTACCAGTGAGTATGGCAGGAACATAACAGCAAAATGCACAACAAAGAGAAAGGAACCTTTATTCTTGGTCTGCCGTCAGCTACAAGTCACATACATTAAACCTACTCCATTTTTTTTTTAAAGTTTGCAAGCTGTGTTGCGCTCTACTATTAAAGAGCTTGATGACACTCGCTGTCAAGGATCACACTTTATTAATGGTACCTGGGCAAAGTACTGGCTTGCGGCTGGCATTTGTGGCACACCAGCAATAAGCCAATAAGCAATAAGACAAAATAAAGGTGCAGGGAACTAGAGCAATCTTTCCCTCCAAATTTCTCCTAAGGGTGCTGATTCATGCTAGAGTGTGCTTCCACTAGCAGCCACCTGCAACCTTGCTACCACGACTGTTCTCCAGGTGTAACTCCCGAGAACGAGCATTGACAGGCTATCTGACTATGGGAGGAAGCACAGTCAAGCCCAGTCCATCCTCCATTGACATCCACACAGGTGGACCCCCAGCAGTGGTTACTTCAGAGAGGTGAGGAGCAGAAATGCCAGCTGATTTCTTTTCCCCTCTGGAGCACTGGGGTCAGTAATAGACCTTTTTAAAAATCACTTGAGGGCCCACACATAAACTCAAATAAAAATACTCCTGGAATGTCAAGGTTATATGTATCAGGGAGCAAGTCCTCTGGAGTCCACAGTGTGGTTTAAATCCTGTAGGATCTCAAAGGGCTGCCTGGCAGACCAATTAAACCGCTGCTTTCTCTTCATTGGAAGCAGCATAGATTAGACAGAGAGAATACTAAAGTCAGGTAGATACTGAAAGCCAAGTCGATACAAAGTACTGTTACTTTAGTGGTGTGTGGGTACATGCCTGAACGAAGGTAGAACACTGTCATAGTAATACCAGGTGGCCGTCAGGTAAGGCCGACTCACATCTGTAGAGTAGAGACGCCAAGCAGCCTGGGTAAATAAAAACAGAGAAAGACACACACCAACAGATCAAACCATCGAACAAGACAGGACAAGAGAAAGCAAAATAAAAAGTGGCACATAAACAGCACGCAAGATAATGGGAATTTTATCTGGAGAGGAATATCACAGTTGAAATGGGCATTGCCTCTTTAGGTGTGAAAAAAACAGTAAATACAATTATTGGCATGTGTATTAACACTCAGCGATCTGTAGCCCTCTGTGGATATCCCAGAGTTGATTTCAAATCTGTGATTGAAGGGATTCAGATTCTTGGTGTGAGTGCCATGAACAGTGCATACTCACCCTGAATGGGGTCCAAGGGCTTTCTGCTTTTTAAATTAAATACTGTCTCCATCTAAACTTTCTCCTCTTGTCAAGACAGTAACACTTCCTGGGGTAATGTTCTATGGGTGCCGACCAGCCTCTGCTACCTACTGAAGTGCCTGTTCTTCGTGTGTGAGCACAGCTGGTGAGTGCTCGAAGACTGTTCTGCCAGAGAGGGCTTCACATTTGAGCCTAATTGTGTCCTCACCCAATGTCCACACACAGGCACTTTCCAGCCGATGTCACATCAGATAGCTTTAAAATCATCCCAAGAATAGGACTCTCCACGTAACCCTGTGTATACGCCATTTCAACAGCCACACACAAAATTCCCACACAAGGTGATGACAACAAGGGGATTTGTCCCCGAGCAATATAGAAATAGATACAGGACTGCCCTGGTAGACCCATCATTTCAGCCTGTTCTTGCCCCACAGAACTTATCTCTTCCTATCTCGACTCTATTTTTTCTCCCCTTGTCCAGTCTCTTCCCACCTACATCCGCGACTCTTCCGACGCCCTCCGCCACTTTAACAGTTTCCAATTTCCCGGCCCCAACCGCTTCCTTTTCACCATGGGCGTACAATCCCTCTACACCTCCATCCCCCACCAGGATGGCCTGAGGGCACTCCACTTCTTCCTTGAACAGAGGCCCGACCAGTCCCCATCCACCACCACCCTCCTCCGCCTGGCTGAACTTGTTCTCACATTGAACAACTTCTCCTTTAACTCCACTCATTTCCTCCAAATTAAAGGTGTTGCTATGGGTACCCGCATGGGTCCTAGCTATGCCTGCCTTTTCGTGGGATATGTGGAACATTCTTTGTTCCAGTCCTACTCGGGTCCCCTCCCTCACCTCTTTTTCCGGTACATTGATGACTGTATCAGTGCCGTCTCCTGCTCTCGCCCTAAACTAGACAATTTCATTTACTTTGCTTCCAATTTCCACCCTTCCCTCACCTTCACATGGTCCATCTCCGACTCTTCCCTTCCCTTCCTCGACTTCTCCATCTCCATCTCTGGGGATAGGTTATTGACAAACATTCACTACAAGCGCACTGACTCCCACAGCTACCTGGACTACACTTCCTCCCACCCCGCCTCCTGTAAAGACTCTATTCCATTCTCCCAGTTTCTCCGCCTCCGCCGTATCTGCTCCGACGATGCCACCTTCCACACCAGTGCTTCCGACATGTCTTCCTATTTCCTCAACCGAGGATTCCCCTCTACTGTGATTGACACTGCCACGACAGTGTCCGTTCTATCTCCCGCACTTCTGCCCTCACCCCTGCCCCTCCCTCCCAGAACCACGATAGGGTTCCCCTTGTCCTCACCTTTCACCCCACCAGCCTCCACATTCAACAGATCATACTCCGCCATTTCCGCCACCTCCAGCGTGGTCCCACCACCAAACGCATCTTCCCCTCACCTCCCCTTTCAGCATTCCGCAGGGACCGCTCCCTCCGAGACACCCTAGCCCACTCCTCTATCACCCCAAACAGCCCTTCCCCTTCGCCCGGCACCTTCCCGTGCAAGCGCAGGAGATGCAACACATGCCCTTATACCTCCCCCCTTCCCACTGTCCAGGGCCCCAAACACCTCTTCCAGGTGGAACAGCGATTTACTTGTACTTCCTGCAATCTAGTATACTGTATTCGCTGCTCACGATGTGGTCTCCTCTACACTGGGGAGACCAAACGCAGATGGGGTGAACGCTTTGCGGAACACCTCCGTTCAGTCCGTAAGGGGGACCCCGAGCTCCCGGTGGCCTGTCATTTTAATTCACCGCTCCATTCCCACTCAGACCTCACTGTCCTTGGCCTCTTGCATTGTTCCACGGAAGCTCAACGTAAACTCGAGGAACAACACCTCATCTTTCGATTAGGCACTCTACAGCCCTCTGGACTCAACATAGAGTTCAACAATTTCAGATCATAACCTCGGCCCCGATCACATATTATAGAATTAATTTTGTTTTTTAATCCACACTTTTGTTTGGGCCTTTTTTCTTCCCTCCCACATGGCAGCCGTCCATCATTCTGCCAGAGCCATCCTTTACTCCTTTACCTGTCCCATCACCACCTCCTCTGGCGTTCAATATCTCTTAATGTCTCTTTATCTCTCCTGCTTTCTATCCTATCACTGACCTTCCCATTTGTTCTTTCATCCCCTCCCCCTTTTCCCAGCCCCCCACTTGCTTTAAAATCTATTCCCTTTCCTGCTTTTTTCCAGTTCTGACGAAGGGTCATCGACCTGAAACGTTAACTCTGTTTCTCTCTCCACAGATGCTGCCTGACCTGCTGAGTTTTTCCAGCGTTTTCTGTTGTTATTTAGAAATAGATATGCTCTATATCTGTTCCAAGTCTTTTTTTCTCTTAGCTTTTTAATATTTTGGTGAATGGATACCTGAGGATATATCTTGTGTTAATACCAGTAATGTAAATACTCACCGCAACAGTTTCAGCAGTTTCCTCCCTCATTAGTTCCACCTGGAGCTGCTCTCCTCCGGGACTGGAGCACATAATCTAAGGTGACACAGTGCACTACCGAGAGAGTGCTGCATTGTCAGAGTGTCGTGGTTCTGCTGGATGTTAAGCCAAGGCCCCTTCACCAGTTCAGGAGCATGTTAAAAATTTTATGTCACTTTGTTGAAGAAGGGCAAGGAACTCTCCACGTGTCCTGGCCAACATTCCTCCCTCAACTCACGTTCTTTGTATCCCTTTGTTGTTTTTATATCTCTCCACTATTCTTTGCATTTGTGTAAGCCCTGTCTTTTAGTTTTATACTATCTCTCACCTCTTTTGTTGACCAAGCTTGTTTAATTACACAAGTAGAGCTCTAACACTTTAGGGCTTTGTACAGTTCTTGGACTGTAGCAGATACTTCTTTCACCACCTCCCACTGTTCATCTGTAGTTTTATACATTAACAGTTCCACCCAGTTTACTGTGGTCAATTTCTGCCTCATCCCTCTAAAGTCAGCCTTACCTAAACTTAAAACCATGGTTCGTCACTCACCCTTCTCCCTCTCAAACCTAGTATCGAATTCAATCATGTTATGGTCACTGTTAGCCAGGTGTTCCCTCACTGTTAGATTGCTGACTAATTCTGGCTCATTACTCAACACTAAAGTTGAATAAACAGATCCATTTAACAGAATTGCAGACTCCACTCACATTTGGTCACCCTAAGTACAAAAAGACATTGGCCAACAAATATGGGACTATAATTTAATTTTCCGAGCTGGGATCAGAGTTAAGGGAGCAAAATCTGTTGTCAAAATAAGACTTTGGGTGGAGATATGATGCAAGTTTTTAAAACGATGAAGGAGATCAGTGGACTAAATAATGAACAGAGCTATTTATGGACAAGAGAGCGGGAGACATAATTACAAACAAAGAAACCTTGGGCCAAAAACAATTTAAGTGTAACTACTTAAGATGCAGTCAAATGAGGCATGGCACAAGCATTCAAATAGGAAATGGACAAATTCCTGATTCCTGAGTACATGGAATATAAGTTTGGTGATGAGGCAGAAAGGAGATAAAGATAGTTAAAGTGGACCCTCAGTGCGAGCTAAGTGATGCTATGTACTAAACAAGCTTTTGACCTCTGACCAGCTAACATTCATATTCATACACAAAGTGACACGGCGGAGATTTATTACATGAACTGTGACATCCTGTTGTTGACCTGAAGAGCGTCAGTGCAAAGAATCAGCACAAGTTCACAGAGAGGGCACGCAACCTGTTAAGAGGTTTAGCCTGAATCTAACCCAAAGCTGTAATCACATTCTGCTGGAATTTGTTCTATTGAAAGTCACTTCTCTATACAAAGGAAGTCAACAGCAAGGGAATTATCTTTACAATGGGAGCGAATTACAGGGGTCCGGTCACTATTCTATACAATGGGAGTGAATTACAGGGGTCCGGTCACTGTTCTATACAATGGGAGCGAATTACAGGGGTCCGGTCACTATTCTATACAATGCGAGTGAATTACAGGGGTCCGGTCACTGTTCTATACAATGGGAGCGAATTACAGGGGTCCGGTCACTGTTCTATACAATGGGAGTGAATTACAGGGGTCCGGTCACTATTCTATTCAATGGGAGTGAATTACAGGGGTCCGGTCACTATTCTATACAATGGGAGTGAATTACAGGGGTCCGGTCACTATTCCATTCAATGGGAGTGAATTACAGGGGTCCGGTCACTATTCTATACAATGGGAGTGAATTACAGGGGTCCGGTCACTATTCTATTCAATGGGAGTGAATTGCAGGGGTCCGGTCACTATTCTATACAATGGGAGTGAATTACAGGGGTCCGGTCACTATTCTATACAATGGGAGTGAATTACAGGGGTCCGGTCACTATTCTATTCAATGGGAGTGAATTACAGGGGTCCGGTCACTATTCTATACAATGGGAGTGAATTACAGGGGTCCGGTCACTATTCTATACAATGGGAGTGAATTACAGGGGTCCGGTCACTATTCTATACAATGGGAGTGAATTACAGGGGTCTGGTCACTATTCTATACAATGGGAGTGAATTACAGGGGTCCGGTCACTATTCTATTCAATGGGAGCGAATTACAGGGGTCCGGTCACTATTCTATTCAATGGGAGTGAATTACAGGGGTCCGGTCACTATTCTATACAATGGGAGTGAATTACAGGGGTCCGGTCACTATTCTATTCAATGGGAGTGAATTACAGGGGTCCGGTCACTATTCTATACAATGGGAGTGAATTACAGGGGTCCGGTCACTATTCTATACAATGGGAGTGAATTACAGGGGTCCGGTCACTATTCTATACAATGGGAGTGAATTACAGGGGTCCAGTCACTATTCTATACAATGGGTTGGAATTACAGCGGTCTGGTCGCTATTCTATACAATGGGAGTGAATTACAGGGGTCCGGTCACTATTCTATACAATGGGAGTGAATTACAGGGGTCCGGTCACTATTCTATTCAATGGGAGTAAATTACAGGGGTCCGGTCACTATTCTATACAATGGGTTGGAATTACAGGGGTCCGGTCACTATTCTATTCAATGGGAGTGAATTACAGGGGTCCGGTCACTATTCTATTCAATGGGAGCGAATTACATGGGTCCGGTCACTATTCTATACAATGGGTTGGAATTACAGGGGTCCGGTCACTATTCTATTCAATGGGAGTGAATTACAGGGGTCCAGTCACTATTCTATTCAATGGGAGTGAATTACAGGGGTCCAGTCACTATTCTATACAATGGGAGTGAATTACAGGGGTCCGGTCACTATTCTATACAATGGGAGCGAATTACAGGGGTCCGGTCACTATTCTATACAATGGGAGCGAATTACAGGGGTCCGGTCACTATTCTATTCAATGGGAGTGAATTACAGGGGTCCGGTCACTATTCTATACAATGGGAGTGAATTACAGGGGTCCGGTCACTATTCTATTCAATGGGAGTGAATTACAGGGGTCCAGTCACTATTCTATTCAATGGGAGTGAATTACAGGGGTCCGGTCACTATTCTATACAATAGGAGTGAATTACAGGGGTCCGGTCACTATTCTATACAATGGGAGTGAATTACAGGGGTCCGGTCACTATTCTATACAATGGGAGTGAATTACAGGGGTCCGGTCACTATTCTATACAATGGGAGTGAATTACAGGGGTCCGGTCACTATTCTATACAATGGGAGTGAATTACAGGGGTCCGGTCACTATTCTATACAATGGGAGTGAATTACAGGGGTCCGGTCACTATTCTATTCAATGGGAGTGAATTACAGGGGTCTGGTCACTATTCTATACAATGGGAGTGAATTACAGGGGTCCGGTCACTATTCTATTCAATGGGAGTGAATTACAGGGGTCCGGTCACTATTCTATTCAATGGGAGTGAATTACAGGGGTCCGGTCACTATTCTATTCAATGAGAGTGAATTACAGGGGTCCGGTCACTATTCTATACAATGGGAGTGAATTACAGGGGTCCGGTCACTATTCTATACAATGGGAGTGAATTACAGGGGTCCAGTCACTATTCTATACAATGGGAGTGAATTACAGGGGTCCGGTCACTATTCTATACAATGGGAGTGAATTACAGGGGTCCGGTCACTATTCTATACAATAGGAGTGAATTACAGGGGTCCGGTCACTATTCTATTCAATGGGAGTGAATTACAGGGGTCCGGTCACTATTCTATACAATGGGTTGGAATTACAGGGGTCCGGTCACTATTCCATTCAATGGGAGTGAATTACAGGGGTCCGGTCACTATTCTATTCAATGGGAGTGAATTACAGGGGTCCGGTCACTATTCCATTCAATGGGAGTGAATTACAGGGGTCTGGTCACTATTCTATACAATGGGAGTGAATTACAGGGGTCCGGTAACTATTCTATTCAATGGGAGTGAATTACAGGGGTCCGGTCACTATTCTATTCAATGGGAGTGAATTACAGGGGTCCGGTCACTATTCTATTCAATGAGAGTGAATTACAGGGGTCCGGTCACTATTCTATACAATGGGAGTGAATTACAGGGGTCCAGTCACTATTCTATACAATGGGAGTGAATTACAGGGGTCCGGTCACTATTCTATACAATGGGTTGGAATTACAGCGGTCTGGTCGCTATTCTATACAATGGGAGTGAATTACAGGGGTCCGGTCACTATTCTATACAATGGGAGTGAATTACAGGGGTCCGGTCACTATTCTATTCAATGGGAGTGAATTACAGGGGTCCGGTCACTATTCTATACAATGGGTTGGAATTACAGCGGTCTGGTCGCTATTCTATACAATGGGAGTGAATTACAGGGGTCCGGTCACTATTCTATACAATGGGAGTGAATTACAGGGGTCCGGTCACTATTCTATTCAATGGGAGTGAATTACAGGGGTCCGGTCACTATTCTATACAATGGGTTGGAATTACAGGGGTCCGGTCACTATTCTATTCAATGGGAGTGAATTACAGGGGTCCGGTCACTATTCTATTCAATGGGAGCGAATTACAGGGGTCCGGTCACTATTCTATACAATGGGTTGGAATTACAGGGGTCCGGTCACTATTCTATTCAATGGGAGTGAATTACAGGGGTCCAGTCACTATTCTATACAATGGGAGTGAATTACAGGGGTCCGGTCACTATTCTATACAATGGGAGCGAATTACAGGGGTCCGGTCACTATTCTATACAATGGGAGTGAATTACAGGGGTCCGGTCACTATTCTATACAATGGAAGCGAATTACAGGGGTCCGGTCACTATTCTATACAATGGGAGTGAATTACAGGGGTCCGGTCACTATTCTATTCAATGGGAGTGAATTACAGGGGTCCGGTCACTATTCTATACAATGGGAGTGAATTACAGGGGTCCGGTCACTATTCTATACAATGGGAGTGAATTACAGGGGTCCGGTCACTATTCTATACAATGGGAGTGAATTACAGGGGTCCGGTCACTATTCTATACAATGGGAGCGAATTACAGGGGTCCGGTCACTATTCTATTCAATGGGAGTGAATTACAGGGGTCCGGTCACTATTCTATTCAATGGGAGTGAATTACAGGGGTCCGGTCACTATTCTATACAATGGGAGTGAATTACAGGGGTCCGGTCACTATTCTATACAATGGGAGTGAATTACAGGGGTCCGGTCACTATTCTATACAATGGGAGTGAATTACAGGGGTCCGGTCACTATTCTATACAATGGGAGTGAATTACAGGGGTCCGGTCACTATTCAATACAATGGGAGTGAATTACAGGTGTCCGGTCACTATTCTATTCAATGGGAGTGAATTACAGGGATCCGGTCACTATTCTATACAATGGGAGTGAATTACAGGGGTCCGGTCACTATTCTATACAATGGGTTGGAATTACAGGGGTCCGGTCACTATTCTATACAATGGGAGTGAATTACAGGGGTCCGGTCACTATTCTATTCAATGGGAGTGAATTACAGGGGTCCGGTCACTATTCTTTTCAATGGGAGTGAATTACAGGGGTCCGGTCACTATTCTATTCAATGAGAGTGAATTACAGGGGTCCGGTCACTATTCTATACAATGGGAGTGAATTACAGGGGTCCGGTCACTATTCTATACAATGGGAGTGTATTACAGGGGTCCAGTCACTATTCTATACAATGGGAGTGAATTACAGGGGTCCGGTCACTATTCTATACAATGGGAGTGAATTACAGGGGTCCGGTCACTATTCTATACAATAGGAGTGAATTACAGGGGTCCGGTCACTATTCTATTCAATGGGAGTGAATTACAGGGGTCCGGTCACTATTCTATACAATGGGTTGGAATTACAGGGGTCCGGTCACTATTCCATTCAATGGGAGTGAATTACAGGGGTCCGGTCACTATTCTATTCAATGGGAGTGAATTACAGGGGTCCGGTCACTATTCTATACAATGGGAGTGAATTACAGGGGTCCAGTCACTATTCTATTCAATGGGAGTGAATTACAGGGGTCCGGTCACTATTCTATACAATGGGAGTGAATTACAGGGGTCTGGTCACTATTCTGTACAATGGGAGTGAATTACAGGGGTCCAGTCACTATTCTATACAATGGGTTGGAATTACAGGGGTCCGGTCACTATTCTGTACAATGGGAGTGAATTACAGGGGTCCGGTCACTATTCTGTACAATGGGAGTGAATTACAGGGGTCCGGTCACTATTCTATACAATGGGAGTGAATTACAGGGGTCTGGTCACTATTCTATACAATGGGAGTGAATTACAGGGGTCCGGTCACTATTCTATACAATGGGAGTGAATTACAGGGGTCCAGTCACTATTCTATACAATGGGTTGGAATTACAGGGGTCCGGTCACTATTCTATACAATAGGAGTGAATTACAGGGGTCCGGTCACTATTCTATACAATGGGAGTGAATTACAGGGGTCCGGTCACTATTCTATACAACGGGAGTGAATTACAGGGGTCCGGTCACTATTCTATACAATGGGAGCGAATTACAGGGGTCTGATCGCTATTCTATACAATGGGAGTGAATTACAGGGGTCCGGTCACTATTCTATACAATGGGAGTGAATTACAGGGGTCCGGTCACTATTCTATTCAATGGGAGTGAATTACAGGGGTCCGGTCACTATTCTATACAATGGGTTGGAATTACAGGGGTCCGGTCACTATTCTATTCAATGGGAGTGAATTACAGGGGTCCGGTCACTATTCTATTCAATGGGAGCGAATTACAGGGGTCCGGTCACTATTCTATACAATGGGAGTGAATTACAGGGGTCCGGTCACTATTCTATTCAATGGGAGTGAATTACACGGGTCCAGTCACTATTCTATTCAATGGGAGTGAATTACAGGGGTCCGGTCACTATTCTATACAATGGGAGTGAATTACAGGGGTCCGGTCACTATTCTATTCAATGGGAGTGAATTACAGGGGTCCAGTCACTATTCTATTCAACGGGAGTGAATTACAGGGGTCCGGTCACTATTCTATACAATGGGAGTGAATTACAGGGGTCCGGTCACTATTCTATACAATGGGAGCGAATTACAGGGGTCCGGTCACTATTCTATTCAATGGGAGTGAATTACAGGGGTCTGGTCACTATTCTATTCAATGGGAGTGAATTACAGGGGTCCGGTCACTGTTCTATACAATGGGAGTGAATTACAGGGGTCCGGTCACTATTCTATACAATGGGAGTGAATTACAGGGGTCCGGTCACTATTCTATACAATGGGAGTGAATTACAGGAGTCTGGTCACTATTCTATACAATGGGAGTGAATTACAGGGGTCCGGTCACTATTCTATTCAATGGGAGTGAATTACAGGGGTCCGGTCACTATTCTATACAATGGGAGTGAATTACAGGGGTCCGGTCACTATTCTATTCAATGGGAGTGAATTACAGGGGTCCGGTCACTATTCTATTCAATGAGAGTGAATTACAGGGGTCCGGTCACTATTCTATACAATGGGAGTGAATTACAGGGGTCTGGTCACTATTCTATACAATGGGAGTGAATTACAGGGGTCCGGTCACTATTCTATACAATGGGAGTGAATTACAGGGGTCCGGTCACTATTCTATACAATGGGAGTGAATTACAGGGGTCCGGTCACTATTCTATTCAATGGGAGTGAATTACAGGGGTCCGGTCACTATTCTATTCAATGAGAGTGAATTACAGGGGTCCGGTCACTATTCTATTCAATGGGAGTGAATTACAGGGGTCCGGTCACTATTCTATTCAATGAGAGTGAATTACAGGGGTCCGGTCACTATTCCATTCAATGGGAGTGAATTACAGGGGTCCAGTCACTATTCTATTCAATGAGAGTGAATTACAGGGGTCCGGTCACTATTCCATACAATGGGAGTGAATTACAGGGGTCCAGTCACTATTCTATACAATGGGAGTGAATTACAGGGGTCCGGTCACTATTCTATACAATGGGAGTGAATTACAGGGGTCCGGTCACTATTCTATACAATGGGAGTGAATTACAGGGGTCCGGTCACTATTCTATACAATGGGTTGGAATTACAGGGGTCCGGTCACTATTCTATACAATGGGAGTGAATTACAGGGGTCCGGTCACTATTGTATACAATAGGAGTGAATTACAGGGGTCCGGTCACTATTCTATACAATAGGAGTGAATTACAGGGGTCCGGTCACTATTCTATACAATAGGAGTGAATTACAGGGGTCCGGTCACTATTCTATTCAATGGGAGTGAATTACAGGGGTCCGGTCACTATTCTATACAATGGGTTGGAATTACAGGGGTCCGGTCACTATTCCATTCAATGGGAGTGAATTACAGGGGTCCGGTCACTATTCTATACAATGGGAGTGAATTACAGGGGTCCGGTCACTATTCTATTCAATGGGAGTGAATTACAGGGGTCCGGTCACTATTCCATTCAATGGGAGTAAATTACAGGGGTCCGGTCACTATTCTATACAATGGGAGTGAATTACAGGGGTCCGGTCACTGTTCTATACAATGGGTTGGAATTACAGGGGTCCGGTCACTATTCCATTCAATGGGAGTGAATTACAGGGGTCCGGTCACTATTCTATTCAATGGGAGTGAATTACAGGGGTCCGGTCACTATTCTGTACAATGGGAGTGAATTACAGGGGTCCGGTCACTATTCTATACAATGGGAGTGAATTACAGGGGTCCGGTCACTATTCTATACAATGGGAGTGAATTACAGGGGTCTGGTCACTATTCTATATAATGGGAGTGAATTACAGGGGTCTGGTCACTATTCTATACAATGGGAGTGAATTACAGGGGTCCGGTCACTATTCTATACAATGGGAGTGAATTACAGGGGTCCGGTCACTATTCTATACAATGGGAGTGAATTACAGGGGTCCGGTCACTATTCTATACAATGGGAGTGAATTACAGGGGTCCGGTCACTATTCTATACAATGGGAGTGAATTACAGGGGTCTGGTCACTATTCTATACAATGGGAGTGAATTACAGGGGTCCGGTCACTATTCTATACAATGGGAGTGAATTACAGGGGTCCGGTCACTATTCTATTCAATGGGAGTGAATTACAGGGGTCAGGTCACTATTCTATTCAATGGGAGCGAATTACAGGGGTCCGGTCACTGTTCTATTCAATGGGAGCGAATTACAGGGGTCCGGTCACTATTCTATACAATGGGAGCGAATTACAGGGGTCCAGTCACTATTCTATTCAATGGGAGTGAATTACAGGGGTCCGGTCACTATTCTATACAATGGGAGTGAATTACAGGGGTCCAGTCACTATTCTATTCAATGGGAGTGAATTACAGGGGTCCGGTCACTATTCTATACAATGGGAGTGAATTACAGGGGTCTGGTCACTATTCTGTACAATGGGAGTGAATTACAGGGGTCCAGTCACTATTCTATACAATGGGTTGGAATTACAGGGGTCCGGTCACTATTCTATACAATGGGAGTGAATTACAGGGGTCCGGTCACTATTCTGTACAATGGGAGTGAATTACAGGGGTCCGGTCACTATTCTATACAATGGGAGTGAATTACAGGGGTCTGGTCACTATTCTATACAATGGGAGTGAATTACAGGGGTCCGGTCACTATTCTATACAATGGGAGTGAATTACAGGGGTCCAGTCACTATTCTATACAATGGGTTGGAATTACAGGGGTCCGGTCACTATTCTATACAATAGGAGTGAATTACAGGGGTCCGGTCACTATTCTATACAATGGGAGTGAATTACAGGGGTCCGGTCACTATTCTATACAACGGGAGTGAATTACAGGGGTCCGGTCACTATTCTATACAATGGGAGCGAATTACAGGGGTCTGATCGCTATTCTATACAATGGGAGTGAATTACAGGGGTCCGGTCACTATTCTATACAATGGGAGTGAATTACAGGGGTCCGGTCACTATTCTATTCAATGGGAGTGAATTACAGGGGTCCGGTCACTATTCTATACAATGGGTTGGAATTACAGGGGTCCGGTCACTATTCTATTCAATGGGAGTGAATTACAGGGTCCGGTCACTATTCTATTCAATGGGAGCGAATTACAGGGGTCCGGTCACTATTCTATACAATGGGAGTGAATTACAGGGGTCCGGTCACTATTCTATTCAATGGGAGTGAATTACAGGGGTCCAGTCACTATTCTATTCAATGGGAGTGAATTACAGGGGTCCGGTCACTATTCTATACAATGGGAGTGAATTACAGGGGTCCGGTCACTATTCTATTCAATGGGAGTGAATTACAGGGGTCCAGTCACTATTCTATTCAACGGGAGTGAATTACAGGGGTCCGGTCACTATTCTATACAATGGGAGTGAATTACAGGGGTCCGGTCACTATTCTATACAATGGGAGCGAATTACAGGGGTCCGGTCACTATTCTATTCAATGGGAGTGAATTACAGGGGTCTGGTCACTATTCTATTCAATGGGAGTGAATTACAGGGGTCCGGTCACTGTTCTATACAATGGGAGTGAATTACAGGGGTCCGGTCACTATTCTATACAATGGGAGTGAATTACAGGGGTCCGGTCACTATTCTATACAATGGGAGTGAATTACAGGAGTCTGGTCACTATTCTATACAATGGGAGTGAATTACAGGGGTCCGGTCACTATTCTATTCAATGGGAGTGAATTACAGGGGTCCGGTCACTATTCTATACAATGGGAGTGAATTACAGGGGTCCGGTCACTATTCTATTCAATGGGAGTGAATTACAGGGGTCCGGTCACTATTCTATTCAATGAGAGTGAATTACAGGGGTCCGGTCACTATTCTATACAATGGGAGTGAATTACAGGGGTCTGGTCACTATTCTATACAATGGGAGTGAATTACAGGGGTCCGGTCACTATTCTATACAATGGGAGTGAATTACAGGGGTCCGGTCACTATTCTATACAATGGGAGTGAATTACAGGGGTCCGGTCACTATTCTATTCAATGGGAGTGAATTACAGGGGTCCGGTCACTATTCTATTCAATGAGAGTGAATTACAGGGGTCCGGTCACTATTCTATTCAATGGGAGTGAATTACAGGGGTCCGGTCACTATTCTATTCAATGAGAGTGAATTACAGGGGTCCGGTCACTATTCCATTCAATGGGAGTGAATTACAGGGGTCCAGTCACTATTCTATTCAATGAGAGTGAATTACAGGGGTCCGGTCACTATTCCATACAATGGGAGTGAATTACAGGGGTCCAGTCACTATTCTATACAATGGGAGTGAATTACAGGGGTCCGGTCACTATTCTATACAATGGGAGTGAATTACAGGGGTCCGGTCACTATTCTATACAATGGGACTGAATTACAGGGGTCCGGTCACTATTCTATACAATGGGTTGGAATTACAGGGGTCCGGTCACTATTCTATACAATGGGAGTGAATTACAGGGGTCCGGTCACTATTCTATACAATAGGAGTGAATTACAGGGGTCCGGTCACTATTCTATACAATAGGAGTGAATTACAGGGGTCCGGTCACTATTCTATACAATAGGAGTGAATTACAGGGGTCCGGTCACTATTCTATTCAATGGGAGTGAATTACAGGGGTCCGGTCACTATTCTATACAATGGGTTGGAATTACAGGGGTCCGGTCACTATTCCATTCAATGGGAGTGAATTACAGGGGTCCGGTCACTATTCTATACAATGGGAGTGAATTACAGGGGTCCGGTCACTATTCTATTCAATGGGAGTGAATTACAGGGGTCCGGTCACTATTCCATTCAATGGGAGTGAATTACAGGGGTCCGGTCACTATTCTATACAATGGGAGTGAATTACAGGGGTCCGGTCACTGTTCTATACAATGGGTTGGAATTACAGGGGTCCGGTCACTATTCCATTCAATGGGAGTGAATTACAGGGGTCCGGTCACTATTCTATTCAATGGGAGTGAATTACAGGGGTCCGGTCACTATTCTGTACAATGGGAGTGAATTACAGGGGTCCGGTCACTATTCTGTACAATGGGAGTGAATTACAGGGGTCCGGTCACTATTCTGTACAATGGGAGTGAATTACAGGGGTCCGGTCACTATTCTATACAATGGGAGTGAATTACAGGGGTCCGGTCACTATTCTATACAATGGGAGTGAATTACAGGGGTCCGGTCACTATTCTATACAATGGGAGTGAATTACAGGGGTCTGGTCACTATTCTATATAATGGGAGTGAATTACAGGGGTCTGGTCACTATTCTATACAATGGGAGTGAATTACAGGGGTCCGGTCACTATTCTATACAATGGGAGTGAATTACAGGGGTCCGGTCACTATTCTATACAATGGGAGTGAATTACAGGGGTCCGGTCACTATTCTATACAATGGGAGTGAATTACAGGGGTCCGGTCACTATTCTATACAATGGGAGTGAATTACAGGGGTCTGGTCACTATTCTATACAATGGGAGTGAATTACAGGGGTCCGGTCACTATTCTATACAATGGGAGTGAATTACAGGGGTCCAGTCACTATTCTATACAATGGGAGTGAATTACAGGGGTCCGGTCACTATTCTATACAATGGGAGTGAATTACAGGGGTCCAGTCACTATTCTATACAATGGGAGTGAATTACAGGGGTCCGGTCACTATTCTATTCAATGGGAGTGAATTACAGGGGTCAGGTCACTATTCTATTCAATGGGAGCGAATTACAGGGGTCCGGTCACTGTTCTATTCAATGGGAGCGAATTACAGGGGTCCGGTCACTATTCTATACAATGGGAGCGAATTACAGGGGTCCAGTCACTATTCTATTCAATGGGAGCGAATTACAGGGGTCCGGTCACTGTTCTATTCAATGGGAGCGAATTACAGGGGTCCGGTCACTATTCTATACAATGGGAGTGAATTACAGGGGTCCGGTCACTATTCCATACAATGGGAGTGAATTACAGGTGTCCGGTCACTATTCTATACAATGGGAGTGAATTACAGGGGTCCGGTCACTATTCTATTCAATGGGAGTGAATTACAGGGGTCCAGTCACTATTCTATACAATGGGAGTGAATTACAGGGGTCCGGTCACTATTCTATACAATGGGAGTGAATTACAGGGGTCCGGTCACTGTTCTATTCAATGGGAGTGAATTACAGGGGTCCGGTCACTATTCCATACAATGGGAGTGAATTACAGGGGTCCGGTCACTATTCCATTCAATGGGAGTGAATTACAGGGGTCCGGTCACTATTCTATACAATGGGAGTGAATTACAGGGGTCCGGTCACTATTCTATACAATGGGAGTGAATTACAGGGGTCCGGTCACTATTCTATACAATGGGAGTGAATTACAGGGGTCTGGTCAATATTCTATACAATGAGAGTGAATTACAGGGGTCCAGTCACTATTCTATTCAATGGGAGTGAATTACAGGGGTCCGGTCACTATTCTATACAATGGGAGTGAATTACAGAGGTCCGGTCACTATTCTATTCAACGGGAGTGAATTACAGGGGTCCGGCCACTATTCTATACAATGGGAGTGAATTACAGGGGTCCGGTCACTATTCTGTACAATGGGAGTGAATTACAGGGGTCCGGTCACTATTCTATACAATGGGAGTGAATTACAGGGGTCCGGTCACTATTCTATCCAATGGGAGTGAATTACAGGGGTCCGGTCACTATTCTATACAATGGGAGTGAATTACAGGGGTCCGGTCACTATTCTATACAATGGGAGTGAATTACAGGGGTCTGGTCACTATTTTATTCAATGGGAGTGAATGACAAGGGTCCGGTCACTATTTTATTCAATGGGAGTGAATGACAAGGGTCCGGTCACTATTCTATACAATGGGAGTGAATTACAGGGATCCAGTCACTATTCTATACAATGGGAGTGAATACCAATTGTAATTTCTTTAGTGCAAATGCTCATCTTGAGGTCAGGATATAGAGCTAAATTGGCCTCTGGTACAACGCAATTGATTGTCCATTCCGATTACTTAATCATAGGTTTGGTTACTCTCTGTAACACTACCTTTTTTGCATCCTTTGCAGCTTCCACCAATCTGACAGTGGCACAGGACTATCCAGTGCCGCTGATGTGTTTGTCAGGTGATCCTCATGCAGACCTAATTGCCCTGGAATCAGCTAATGAGAATACTCTGGTTTGTTTGTAACTGAATCCCGAATAAGCAATGCAGGAAATCTGCGTGAACAGCAGCTGGAAATTCAAGGTCAGCAGGGTGGCTGAACAAAATCATGAATGAACGTACGAGCAGAAGGGTGGGAAAATACAATCGGGTCCATTAAGCCTGCCCCATCAGATATAGTGCAACGACACACAACCACTGCCCCACCCCTAATCATGAATTCTTCTGGGAGAAACAAAAAAACGGAGAAAACAACATGCAGCCAATTCAGAAGAAACTCTGGGAATTTTTCTTCGATTCCTTAAGGCATCGGGCAAAGCTCCAGGAGACTATAATAACCCATAACTCTTGACAATCACAATTACTGAGCAACCTACCCACTATAACTGATTATATCGCTCAGGAACCTGACACATTTGCTTTTAAATGACAGTAGTGAATCAATATCCACCAAATGTTCAGGGAGCCTAATCCAGAGAGTTTCCGATGTTTCGCCATCCTTATGATCTTGCCCTTAACATGGTTGACCACACCATCCTCCTCCAACACATGTCCTCCACTGTCCAGTTCAATGAGATTGTCCTTGCTTGGTTCCACTATTACCTATCTTATTGTAGTTAAAGCATCTCCAACAATGGCTTCCATTTCAGCCCCCACACCATTACCCCTGGAATCCCCCAAGAGCTGTCCTTAGCCACCTCCTCTTCCTCAACTGAATGCTGCCCCTTGGCGACATCATCCAAAGGCATGGGGTCAGCTTCCACACACACACTGACAAAGCCTCTCTCTATTTCTCTACCACCTCTCTCAACCCCTCCACTGCCACTGTGTTGTCAGACTGCTTGTCTGGTATCAAGAATGGGATGAGCCACATTTTCCTTCAGTTAAACATTGGGAAGATTGAAGACAGCGGGCGCGATCTTGCCAGCCCTGAGGAGGCGGGTATGGAGGCATGACTGTCGGGGGTGCCCAACCCACCTCCATGCCATCTTCCTAAGAGGCAGGTAGCCGTCCCGCACCAGGTCCCGTCTCCTTGGAGGCGGGAAGGGATTAAAGCCTATTAACTGCCTGTTAACAGGTAGTTAACAGGCAGAAAATAGGATTATCCCCTTTTTGCCCTCACAAGTGCGGGCTTCCCGAAAGCTCCGAAACCCACCAGGTCAGCGAGGCGAGTACTGGGTCTGCGGGGGTCGGGTGGTGCAAAAGTGTGGTGTGAAGGTAAGTGATGGGTGCAAGAGTGTAGAGGTGAGTATCTGAGGTAAGTGCAAAGTGTTAGTAAAAGTGTACTTACCTTTGTTTCTTCCTGCAGGCTGCAGTCGGTGGGTATGCGGAGAGTCTCGCACCTCCACGTTGGAGATGATAGATGGCCATTGCATTCTCCAATGCAACAACCATCTCATTTCTGCAAAAGAAAGCTGTTTGATGAGGACCTCATCAAACTACAGAGAATGTCAATGTTTGGCAGCTACGCAGAGCTGTTAAACGATGCCAATTCATCTGTCAAAAACATTGATGTTCTCTGTAACCGGCTTTCCCTTAATTGGCCTGCTAAGCCCACTAGGCGGGCTTAACAAGGTCAATCAAGGGAAAATAGCGTGGGTTGGCCAGAAGTTGTTGGAGGCGGGACTGAAACCCCGCGATCCCCGATGCCGACTCCTCCCCCCCGTGATCCCTGATGTTGACTCCCCCGTGATCCCCGATGTCGAGCCCCCCGTGATACCCGATGTCGACCCCCCCGCGATCCCTGATGTTGACCCCCCCGCGATCCCCGATGTCGACCCCCCGCGATCCCCGATGTTGACTCCCCCGCGATCCCCGATGTTGACTCCCCCGTGATCCCCGATGTCGAGCCCCCCGTGATACCCGATGTCGACCCCCCCCGTGATCCCTGATGTCGACCCCCCCGCGATCCCCGATGTCGACCCACCCCCGTGATCCCCGATGTTGACTCCCCCGCGATCCCCGATGTCGACCCCACACCCCTGCGATCCCCGATGTCGACCCCCCCGCGATCCCCGATGTCGAGCCCCCCGTGATCCCCGATGTCGATCCCCCCCGCGATCCCCGATGTCGACTCCCCCGCGATCCCCGATGTCGAGCCCCCCGTGATCCCCGATGTCGATCCCCCCCGCGATCCCCGATGTCGACTCCCCCGCGATCCCCGATGTCGACCCCCCACCCCCGCGATCCCCGATGTCGACCCCCCCCGCGATCCCCGATGTCGACCCCCCCGTGATCCCTGATGTCGACCCCCCGCGATCCCTGATGTCGACCCCCGTGATCCCCGATGTCGATCCCCGCGATCCCCGATGTCGAACCCCCCATGATCCCAGATGTCGACCCCCCCGCGATCCCCGATGTCGAACCCCCCGCGATCCCCGATGTCGAACCCCCCGTGATCCCCGAGGTCAACCCCCCCCGTGATCCCCGAGGTCAACCCCCCCCGTGATCCCCGATGTCGACCCCCCCGCGATCCCCGATGTCGAACCCCCCGTGATCCCCGATGTCGACCCCCCCGTGATCCCCGATGTCGACCCCCCCGTGATCCCCGAGGTCAACCCCCCCCGTGATCCCCGATGTCGACCCCCCCCCGCGATCCCTGATGTCGACCCCCCCGTGATCCCCGATGTCGACCCCCCCGCGATCCCCGATGTCGACCCCCCCGTGATCCCAGATGTCGAACCCCCCGCGATCCCAGATGTCGACCCCCCCGTGATCCCAGATGTCGACCCCCCCCGTGATCCCCGATGGGACCCCCCCGTGATCCCCGAGGTCAACCTCCCCCGTGATCCCCGATGTCGACCCCCCCCCGCGATCCCCGATGTCGACCCCCCCGTGATCCCCGATGTCGAGCCCCCCGCGATCCCCGAGGTCAACCTCCCCCGTGATCCCCGATGTCGATCCCCCCCGCGATCCCCGATGTCGACCCCCCCGTGATCCCTGATGTCGAACCCCCGCGATCCCCGATGTCGACCCCCCCCGTGATCCCCGATGTCGAACCCCCCGTGATCCCAGATGTCGAACCCCCCGTGATCCCCGATGTCGAACCCCCCCGCGATCCCAGATGTCGACCCCCCCCGCGATCCCAGATGTCGACCCCCCCCCGCGATCCCCGATGTCGACCCCCCCGTGATCCCCGATGTCGACCCCCCCGTGATCCCCGATGTCGACCCCCCCGCGATCCCCGATGTCGACCCCCCCACGATCCCCGATGTCGACCCCCCCGCGATCCCCGACGTCGACCCCCCCGTGATCCCTGATGTCGAACCCCCCGCGATCCCCGATGTCGACCCCCCCCGTGATCCCCGATGTCGACCCCCCCAGCGATCCCCGATGTCGACCCCCCCAGCGATCCCCGATGTCGACCCCCCCGCGATCCCCGATGTCGACCCCCCCGCGATCCCCGATGTCGACCCCCCCGCGATCCCCGATGTCGACCCCCCCGCGATCCCCGATGTCGACCCCCCCGTGATCCCCGATGTTGACCCCCCCGCGATCCCTGATGTCGAACCCCCCCGTGATCCCCGATGTCGACCCCCCCGCGATCCCCGATGTCGACCCCCCCGCGACCCCTATGTCGACCCCCCCGTGATCCCCGATGTCGGCCCCCCCGCGATCCCCGATGTCGAGCCCCCCGCGATCCCCGATGTCGAGCCCCCCGCGATCCCCGATGTCGACCCCCCCGCGACCCCTATGTCGACCCCCCCGTGATCCCCGATGTCGGCCCCCCCCGCGATCCCCGATGTCGAGCCCCCCGCGATCCCCGATGTCGGCCCCCCCGCGATCCCCGATGTCGGCCCCCCTGTGATCCCCGATGTCGAGCCCCCCGCGATCCCCGATGTCGGCCCCCCCGCGACCCCTATGTCGGCCCCCCCGTGATCCCCGATGTCGACCCCCCCGTGACCCCTATGTCGACCCCCCCGTGATCCCCGATGTCGACCCCCCGCGATCCCCGATGTCGAGCCCCCCGCGATCCCCGATGTCGAGCCCCCCGCGATCCCCGATGTCGAGCCCCCCGTTTACAATATTAAGGGATCGGATAGGGTAGATCGAGAGAAACAATTTCTTTCAGTGGGGGAGTCAAGAAGAAGGGGACATAATCTTAAAATTAGAGCTCGGCCATTTCGGAGGAAAATCAGGAGGCAGTTTTTCACACATCGCGTAGTATAAATCTGGAACTCTCTCCCCCAAATGGCTGTGGATGCTGAGACAATTGGAGCTTTCAAGACTGAGATAGATGGGTTTTTGTTAGGTAAGGTAGCAAGGGATTATGGAGCTAAGGCAGGTAGATGGAGTTGAGGAGCAGATCAGCCATGATCTAATTGAATGGTGCAGCAGGCTCGAGGATGAATGGCCTCCACCTGTTCCTAATGGTCCTATGTTCCCTCAGTCTCCCCTGTTTCCTGTGCTCTATAGGCTTTTAAATGTTAAGCTTTGTGTCCTTTAAAAACTATCTCCTGATTTGCCTTGTCTTCATGCCTATTCTTCTCACCCTTTGTATTTCTAGATCTTGGCCCTCCATCTCAGGATCTCAAGAATGAAAAAAGATTGCAGCTACACAGGATCGAAGTTTTAGCTGGCAAGATCCAACTTCTCTTAAAGGGTGATGCTTCAACTTTTGCATACTTGTTCTTTAGACGGTCTCTGGCTGCCAAATGAATCAGATCCCTGTGGGTATCTGCCAAGATCTTATTCACGTTCCCATTGAATAAAGCAGCAGATACTTCAGAACCATACTGGTTGTCACAGAGGTCAGCCAGAATTTTTCCTGCAGTGGGGAAACTTCAGCAGCAACACTTAAAAAAACCCTTGTGCAGTGGCTGTTCTACAACAGTGTGTTGCGGGTTTAGAATTCTTAATGTGATTACAGAGCTGGTATTGCCATGGAGATGAACTTTAAACATAAAGCTTGTATATGACTGGCAAGCTTCATGCTGTTTTGACCTTTTAGCAACCCATTTAAGCTTGACCATAGATGCTAATTCACCAAAAATCAAATTAGTCAGCTATTTTTATTTTCAGAAAGCAGACCTGACTAAGTTTTTTCAGCATTCCCTTACAGCCAGTCTTGTTCCTACTCCTCAACTCCCAGCTCTCCTCCACTACAACTGCTTCCCATCCCAACTCTCCCAACTCTTCGTATCCCATTACAATTCTTCTTCTTCAGCTGTAATAGATTCCAGGAGCAGTGTGGGGCTTGGCAGGCTGAAAGTCCTTTCTTTATTCCTACCGCCAGCCTCCTCGTGTCTCCCACTGCAATGAAACACAACCCCAAAATCCCCGCTCAAAGCCATTCTCCAGCTCTGAGTCTCGGGCAGCACAGCATGGCGGCATTGTCGGACCATTTAAACGGTTTGTTGTGATTGTAACCTTCACGCATATGATGTCACATAATGCTGACAGAATGCATAATTCTACACTCACCTGAATGAGATTGGCAGCAGGGGTTCTCCTTTTTTCAAAGTGTTTCTGTCGATGTTGTTCTTGAACTTTGAGAGCAAACCCTGAACCCAGAATTCCCTGCAAGCAACACACCACAGTCAGTCACTATGTGGAGATCAACAATGGTCTAAATTGCATGTTGTCAGTATTTTCAGTGACAAGATAAGAAAACATCGGAACCAGATTTTTAAAGCATTGTTTTTTCCTTCTGACTTTCTATCCTCCTTTCCTGAAGTTGCTAACCCTTACTGAAAGTGGCTCCACAAGGGCCAGCGTCCCTCCAACACCTTGTCCAACTAGCCATTCTTCACGTGAGCTTAGACAGCGAGTGATGACAGGCTATTTGGCCATGGATGCAGCAGAAACAAACGCAAACCTGTCCTTACGTGATGTGCACTGGATAGTAATCAATAACAGAACCCCGGCTAAGTTTTCCCCTCCTTAGCCGAGGATGCTGAGGCCAATTATAGCATCAGCTGAGATCAGTGAACTCATGATCAACCTGTATGGCTCAGCAGCACACGGGGCAGCCCATTTAGCCAATGAGTCATCGGGGCACATTAATCTGGCCAATCAGAAGTAATGAGAAAAAGGTAAAGAGTCAAACATTTTGAAAGATAACTTTTTTGTGGATTTTTGTGCTTATTTGGGTCTGGGATTAAGAGTGAACTCACATCCCGCCACTAGGTGGCTGTATTTGTTTACCTTTTAACAAGCAGAAGCAGCACAGCAGAGCGTAAAAAGCCTGCAGTATGTCAGCACCTCCTGTTGCTGCATCTTAGCTGAGAAATGCTGTGGCACGTAGCTTTTTAAAGCTAATTGGGGGAGTTTTGTACTGAACACTCAAGCCCACGGGACTTGGGTTGAGGCTACTCCAAACTCACTTCAAGTAGGATACTTGCAGCAACAGAAGGAGATTTTCATCCTGCTTGTCCAGGCCAGATTTTGAGTCTGGGTCCCAGAGATAGCAGGACAGTGTTCCAGCTGCAAAAGAAGCAGAGGTGACATGCGAAAGCATTTTTTTATGTAGCGAGTTGTTATAATCTAGGATACACTGCCTGAAAGGGCGGTGGAAGCAGATTCAATAATAACTTTCAAAGGGAATTGGATACACATTTTAAAAGGAAAAATTTGCAGGGCTTTGGGGAAAGAGCAGAGGAGTGGGACTAATTGGAGAGCTCTACCAAAGAGCCAGCATAGGCACGATGGGCCAAATGGCCTCCCTTTGTGTTGAATCATTCTATGATTCTAACTCCCTTCACCAGCTAGCCTCCCAAACCCATTCACATAGGATCCCAACAGCCAGCACACAAAAGGGATTTCAGGGGGGTTCGAGCCATGGCCTGTGCCGAAAGGCCAAAGTTTGAACTAATGGTGCCACACAATGCACATGAAAATTAGAGCTGGAAACTGAAAGCATTTAACTTCTGAACTGAAAAAGCATAGTAGCCAGTTTGTTTTAACTTAAGGCAGTGATTCCTAACTTCATTCTATGCCGTTTCTAGCAGCTATCTATAGCAGTCCCATATACTTACAGCTGGTAGAGCAAAGAAAGAGACTCCTAATAGTGCAAATCCTGCTGCTAGCATTCGACCAAGCCATGTTTGTGGTGTTTTATCACCATAACCGATTGTTGTTAGTGTAACCTGTAAAATTAGAGATTTTTTTTAAATTGACATTTAAACCCAGTTTGACTCACTCTAAATCCATGTTGTCACAAGAAGTATTTCTTATCTAATCCCCTTATTAGAGAAATGGGCTGAACTAATTTGGGGAGGGGACTGTAATTGGTCAGGTAGACACTACCACCCACTGTTCTATGGCACAGCACAGCCAGCTCTCTTACCCAAACTGGAAAAAGTCTGAAACAACAGTAGATGGACAATGTCAAGCGACAGTGACATTGCAGCTTGACAGCACAGAAATAAAACACACCACAATGGACAACCAAATAAATCCTGCAGCAAGGTCTGGGTTACTCATGGCAATTTGCTAAGAATTGGATGTATTGAGAACTGAGCAGCCAATCAGAACAAACCCCAATTGATGCTGCTGAATCTAACCTCTTTAAGTGATGATAGAGGGAGTGAGGGGCGGGAAAACACTGAGATAATGGGAGCGCTGATGGAGGGAGTCAGGAGTGGGAAAACACTGAGATAATGGGAGTGATGATAGAGGGAGTGAGGAGTGGGAAAACACTGAGATAATGGGAGTGATGATAGAGGGAGTGAGGAGTGGGAAAACACTGAGATAATGGGAGTGATGATAGAGGGAGTGAGGAGTGGGAAAACACTGAGATAATGGGAGTGATGATGGAGGGAGTGAGGAGTGGGAAAACACTGAGATAATGGGAGTGATGATAGAGGGAGTGAGGAGTGGGAAAACACTGAGATAATGGGAGTGATGATGGAGGGAGTGAGGGGTGGGAAAACACTGAGATAATGGGAGTGATGGTGGAGGGAGTGAGGGGCGGGAAAACACTGAGATAATGGGAGCGCTGATGGAGGGAGTGAGGAGCGGGGAAACACTGAGATAATGGGAGTGATGATGGAGGGAGTGAGGGGTGAGAAAACACTGAGATAATGGGAGTGATGATGGAGGGAGTGAGGGGCGGGAAAACACTGAGATAATGGGAGTGATGATGGAGGGAGTGAGGGGCGGGAAAACACTGAGATAATGGGAGTGATGATGGAGGGAGTGAGGAGTGGGAAAACACTGAGATAATGGGAGTGATGATAGAGGGAGTGAGGGGCGGGAAAACACTGAGATAATGGGAGTGATGATGGAGGGAGTGAGGAGTGGGAAAACACTGAGATAATGGGAGTGATGATGGAGGGAGTGAGGAGTGGGAAAACACTGAGATAATGGGAGTGATGATAGAGGGAGTGAGGAGTGGGAAAACACTGAGATAATGGGAGCGCTGGTGGAGGGAGTGAGGGGCGGGAAAACACTGAGATAATGGGAGTGATGATGGAGGGAGTGAGGAATGGGAAAACACTGAGATAATGGGAGTGATGATGGAGGGAGTGAGGGGCGGGAAAACACTGAGATAATGGGAGTGATGATAGAGGGAGTGAGGAGTGGGAAAACACTGAGATAATGGGAGTGATGATAGAGGGAGTGAGGGGCGGGAAAACACTGAGATAATGGGAGTGATGATGGAGGGAGTGAGGAGTGGGAAAACACTGAGATAATGGGAGTGATGATGGAGGGAGTGAGGAGTGGGAAAACACTGAGATAATGGGAGTGATGATGGAGGGAGTGAGGAGTGGGAAAACACTGAGATAATGGGAGTGATGATGGAGGGAGTGAGGAGTGGGAAAACACTGAGATAATGGGAGTGATGATAGAGGGAGTGAGGAGTGGGAAAACACTGAGATAATGGGAGCGCTGGTGGAGGGAGTGAGGGGCGGGAAAACACTGAGATAATGGGAGTGATGATGGAGGGAGAGAGGGGTGGGAAAACACTGAGATAATGGGAGCGCTGATGGAGGGAGTGAGGGGTGGGAAAACACTGAGATAATGGGAGTGATGATGGAGGGAGTGAGGAGTGGGAAAACACTGAGATAATGGGAGTGATGGTGGAGCGAGTGAGGAGTGGGAAAACACTGAGATAATGGGAGCGCTGATGGAGGGAGTGAGGGGCGGGAAAACACTGAGATAATGGGAGTGATGATAGAGGGAGTGAGGGGCGGGAAAACACTGAGATAATGGGAGTGATGATGGAGGGAGTGAGGGGCGGGAAAACACTGAGATAATGGGAGTGATGATGGAGGGAGTGAGGAGTGGGAAAACACTGAGATAATGGGAGTGATGATGGAGGGAGTGAGGAGTGGGAAAACACTGAGATAATGGGAGTGATGATGGAGCGAGTGAGGAGTGGGAAAACACTGAGATAATGGGAGTGATGATGGAGGGAGTGAGGGGCGGGAAAACACTGAGATAATGGGAGCGCTGATGGAGGGAGTGAGGGGTGGGAAAACACTGAGATAATGGGAGTGATGATGGAGGGAGTGAGGAGTGGGAAAACACTGAGATAATGGGAGTGATGATAGAGGGAGTGAGGGGTGGGAAAACACTGAGATAATGGGAGTGATGATGGAGGGAGTGAGGAGTGGGAAAACACTGAGATAATGGGAGTGATGATAGAGGGAGTGAGGGGCGGGAAAACACTGAGTTAATGGGAGTGATGATAGAGGGAGTGAGGGGTGGGAAAACACTGAGATAATGGGAGTGATGATAGAGGGAGTGAGGAGTGGGAAAACACTGAGATAATGGGAGTGATGATGGAGGGAGTGAGGGGCGGGAAAACACTGAGATAATGGGAGTGATAATGGAGGGAGTGAGGGGCGGGAAAACACTGAGATAATGGGAGTGATGATGGAGGGAGTGAGGGGTGGGAAAACACTGAGATAATGGGAGTGCTGATGGAGGGAGTGAGGAGTGGGAAAACACTGAGATAATGGGAGTGATGATAGAGGGAGTGAGGGGTGGGAAAACACTGAGATAATGGGAGTGATGATGGAGGGAGTGAGGAGTGGGAAAACACTGAGATAATGGGAGTGATGATGGAGGGAGTGAGGAGTGGGAAAACACTGAGATAATGGGAGTGATGATGGAGGGAGTGAGGAGTGGGAAAACACTGAGATAATGGGAGTGATGATAGAGGGAGTGAGGAGTGGGAAAACACTGAGATAATGGGAGTGGTGATGGAGGGAGTGAGGGGTGGGAAAACACTGAGATAATGGGAGTGATGATAGAGGGAGTGAGGGGCGGGAAAACACTGAGATAATGGGAGTGATGATAGAGGGAGTGAGGAGTGGGAAAACACTGAGATAATGGGAGTGATGATAGAGGGAGTGAGGGGCGGGAAAACACTGAGATAATGGGAGTGATGATGGAGGGAGTGAGGAGTGGGAAAACACTGAGATAATGGGAGTGATGATGGAGGGAGTGAGGAGTGGGAAAACACTGAGATAATGGGAGTGATGATAGAGGGAGTGAGGGGTGGGAAAACACTGAGATAATGGGAGTGATGATGGAGGGAGTGAGGAGTGGGAAAACACTGAGATAATGGGAGTGATGATGGAGGGAGTGAGGGGTGAGAAAACACTGAGATAATGGGAGTGATGATAGAGGGAGTGAGGGGCGGGAAAACACTGAGTTAATGGGAGTGATGATGGAGGGAGTGAGGAGTGGGAAAACACTGAGATAATGGGAGTGATGATGGAGGGAGTGAGGGGCGGGAAAACACTGAGATAATGGGAGTGATGATGGAGGGAGTGAGGAGTGGGAAAACACTGAGATAATGGGAGTGATGATGGAGGGAGTGAGGAGTGGGAAAACACTGAGATAATGGGAGTGATGATGGAGGGAGTGAGGGGTGAGAAAACACTGAGATAATGGGAGTGATGATGGAGGGAGTGAGGGGTGAGAAAACACTGAGATAATGGGAGTGATGATGGAGGGAGTGAGGAGTGGGAAAACACTGAGATAATGGGAGTGATGATGGAGGGAGTGAGGGGCGGGAAAACACTGAGATAATGGGAGTGATGATGGAGGGAGTGAGGAGTGGGAAAACACTGAGATAATGGGAGTGATGATGGAGGGAGTGAGGAGTGGGAAAACACTGAGATAATGGGAGTGATGATGGAGGGAGTGAGGGGTGAGAAAACACTGAGATAATGGGAGCGCTGATGGAGGGAGTGCTGGGTGGGAAAACACTGAGATAATGGGAGTGATGATGGAGGGAGTGAGGAGTGGGAAAACACTGAGATAATGGGAGTGATGATGGAGGGAGTGAGGGGCGGGAAAACACTGAGATAATGGGAGTGCTGATGGAGGGAGTGAGGGGCGGGAAAACACTGAGATAATGGGAGTGATGATGGAGGGAGTGAGGGGTGGGAAAACACTGAGATAATGGGAGTGATGATAGAGGGAGTGAGGGGCGGGAAAACACTGAGATAATGGGAGTGATGATAGAGGGAGTGAGGGGCGGGAAAACACTGAGATAATGGGAGTGATGATGGAGGGAGTGAGGAGTGAGAAAACACTGAGATAATGGGAGTGATGATAGAGGGAGTGAGGGGCGGGAAAACACTGAGATAATGGGAGTGATGATGGAGGGAGTGAGGGGCGGGAAAACACTGAGATAATGGGAGTGATGATAGAGGGAGTGAGGGGCGGGAAAACACTGAGATAATGGGAGTGATGATGGAGGGAGTGAGGAGTGGGAAAACACTGAGATAATGGGAGTGATGATGGAGGGAGTGAGGAGTGGGAAAACACTGAGATAATGGGAGTGATGATAGAGGGAGTGAGGAGTGGGAAAACACTGAGATAATGGGAGCGCTGGTGGAGGGAGTGAGGGGCGGGAAAACACTGAGATAATGGGAGTGATGATGGAGGGAGTGAGGAATGGGAAAACACTGAGATAATGGGAGTGATGATGGAGGGAGTGAGGGGCGGGAAAACACTGAGATAATGGGAGTGATGATGGAGGGAGTGAGGAGTGGGAAAACACTGAGATAATGGGAGTGATGATAGAGGGAGTGAGGGGCGGGAAAACACTGAGATAATGGGAGTGATGATGGAGGGAGTGAGGAGTGGGAAAACACTGAGATAATGGGAGTGATGATGGAGGGAGTGAGGAGTGGGAAAACACTGAGATAATGGGAGCGCTGATGGAGGGAGTGAGGGGCGGGAAAACACTGAGATAATGGGAGTGATGATAGAGGGAGTGAGGGGCGGGAAAACACTGAGATAATGGGAGTGATGATGGAGGGAGTGAGGGGCGGGAAAACACTGAGATAATGGGAGTGATGATGGAGGGAGTGAGGAGTGGGAAAACACTGAGATAATGGGAGTGATGATGGAGGGAGTGAGGAGTGGGAAAACACTGAGATAATGGGAGTGATGATGGAGCGAGTGAGGAGTGGGAAAACACTGAGATAATGGGAGTGATGATGGAGGGAGTGAGGGGCGGGAAAACACTGAGATAATGGGAGCGCTGATGGAGGGAGTGAGGGGTGGGAAAACACTGAGATAATGGGAGTGATGATGGAGGGAGTGAGGAGTGGGAAAACACTGAGATAATGGGAGTGATGATAGAGGGAGTGAGGGGTGGGAAAACACTGAGATAATGGGAGTGATGATGGAGGGAGTGAGGAGTGGGAAAACACTGAGATAATGGGAGTGATGATAGAGGGAGTGAGGGGCGGGAAAACACTGAGTTAATGGGAGTGATGATAGAGGGAGTGAGGGGTGGGAAAACACTGAGATAATGGGAGTGATGATAGAGGGAGTGAGGAGTGGGAAAACACTGAGATAATGGGAGTGATGATGGAGGGAGTGAGGGGCGGGAAAACACTGAGATAATGGGAGTGATGATGGAGGGAGTGAGGGGCGGGAAAACACTGAGATAATGGGAGTGATGATGGAGGGAGTGAGGGGTGGGAAAACACTGAGATAATGGGAGTGCTGATGGAGGGAGTGAGGAGTGGGAAAACACTGAGATAATGGGAGTGATGATAGAGGGAGTGAGGGGTGGGAAAACACTGAGATAATGGGAGTGATGATGGAGGGAGTGAGGAGTGGGAAAACACTGAGATAATGGGAGTGATGATGGAGGGAGTGAGGAGTGGGAAAACACTGAGATAATGGGAGTGATGATGGAGGGAGTGAGGAGTGGGAAAACACTGAGATAATGGGAGTGATGATAGAGGGAGTGAGGAGTGGGAAAACACTGAGATAATGGGAGTGGTGATGGAGGGAGTGAGGGGTGGGAAAACACTGAGATAATGGGAGTGATGATAGAGGGAGTGAGGGGCGGGAAAACACTGAGATAATGGGAGTGATGATAGAGGGAGTGAGGAGTGGGAAAACACTGAGATAATGGGAGTGATGATAGAGGGAGTGAGGGGCGGGAAAACACTGAGATAATGGGAGTGATGATGGAGGGAGTGAGGAGTGGGAAAACACTGAGATAATGGGAGTGATGATGGAGGGAGTGAGGAGTGGGAAAACACTGAGATAATGGGAGTGATGATAGAGGGAGTGAGGGGTGGGAAAACACTGAGATAATGGGAGTGATGATGGAGGGAGTGAGGAGTGGGAAAACACTGAGATAATGGGAGTGATGATGGAGGGAGTGAGGGGTGAGAAAACACTGAGATAATGGGAGTGATGATAGAGGGAGTGAGGGGCGGGAAAACACTGAGTTAATGGGAGTGATGATGGAGTGAGTGAGGAGTGGGAAAACACTGAGATAATGGGAGTGATGATGGAGGGAGTGAGGGGCGGGAAAACAATGAGATAATGGGAGTGATGATGGAGGGAGTGAGGAGTGGGAAAACACTGAGATAATGGGAGTGATGATGGAGGGAGTGAGGAGTGGGAAAACACTGAGATAATGGGAGTGATGATGGAGGGAGTGAGGGGTGAGAAAACACTGAGATAATGGGAGTGATGATGGAGGGAGTGAGGGGTGAGAAAACACTGAGATAATGGGAGTGATGATGGAGGGAGTGAGGAGTGGGAAAACACTGAGATAATGGGAGTGATGATGGAGGGAGTGAGGGGCGGGAAAACACTGAGATAATGGGAGTGATGATGGAGGGAGTGAGGAGTGGGAAAACACTGAGATAATGGGAGTGATGATGGAGGGAGTGAGGAGTGGGAAAACACTGAGATAATGGGAGTGATGATGGAGGGAGTGAGGGGTGAGAAAACACTGAGATAATGGGAGCGCTGATGGAGGGAGTGAGGGGTGGGAAAACACTGAGATAATGGGAGTGATGATGGAGGGAGTGAGGAGTGGGAAAACACTGAGATAATGGGAGTGATGATGGAGGGAGTGAGGGGCGGGAAAACACTGAGATAATGGGAGTGCTGATGGAGGGAGTGAGGGGCGGGAAAACACTGAGATAATGGGAGTGATGATGGAGGGAGTGAGGGGTGGGAAAACACTGAGATAATGGGAGTGATGATAGAGGGAGTGAGGGGCGGGAAAACACTGAGATAATGGGAGTGATGATAGAGGGAGTGAGGGGCGGGAAAACACTGAGATAATGGGAGTGATGATGGAGGGAGTGAGGAGTGAGAAAACACTGAGATAATGGGAGTGATGATAGAGGGAGTGAGGGGCGGGAAAACACTGAGATAATGGGAGTGATGATGGAGGGAGTGAGGGGCGGGAAAACACTGAGATAATGGGAGTGATGATAGAGGGAGTGAGGGGCGGGAAAACACTGAGATAATGGGAGTGATGATGGAGGGAGTGAGGGGTGGGAAAACACTGAGATAATGGGAGCGCTGATAGAGGGAGTGAGGGGTGGGAAAACACTGAGATAATGGGAGTGATGATGGAGGGAGTGAGGGGCGGGAAAACACTGAGATAATGGGAGTGATGATGGAGGGAGTGAGGAGTGGGAAAACACTGAGATAATGGGAGTGATGATAGAGGGAGTGAGGGGTGAGAAAACACTGAGATGATAGGAGTGATGATGGAGGGAGTGAGGGGCGGGAAAACACTGAGATAATGGGAGTGATGATGGAGGGAGTGAGGAGTGGGAAAACACTGAGATAATGGGAGTGATGATAGAGGGAGTGAGGAGTGGGAAAACACTGAGATAATGGGAGTGATGATGGAGGGAGTGAGGAGTGGGAAAACACTGAGATAATGGGAGTGATGATGGAGGGAGTGAGGGGTGGGAAAACACTGAGATAATGGGAGTGATGATGGAGGGAGTGAGGAGTGGGAAAACACTGAGATAATGGGAGTGATGATAGAGGGAGTGAGGAGTGGGAAAACACTGAGATAATGGGAGTGATGATAGAGGGAGTGAGGGGTGGGAAAACACTGAGATAATGGGAGTGATGATGGAGGGAGTGAGGAGTGGGAAAACACTGAGATAATGGGAGTGATGATAGAGGGAGTGAGGGGTGGGAAAACACTGAGATAATGGGAGTGATGATGGAGGGAGTGAGGGGCGGGAAAACACTGAGATAATGGGAGTGATGATGGAGGGAGTGAGGGGTGAGAAAACACTGAGATGATGGGAGTGATGATGGAGGGAGTGAGGGGCGGGAAAACACTGAGATAATGGGAGTGATGATGGAGGGAGTGAGGAGTGGGAAAACACTGAGATAATGGGAGTGATGATAGAGGGAGTGAGGAGTGGGAAAACACTGAGATAATGGGAGTGATGATGGAGGGAGTGAGGAGTGGGAAAACACTGAGATAATGGGAGTGATGATGGAGGGAGTGAGGGGTGGGAAAACACTGAGATAATGGGAGTGATGATGGAGGGAGTGAGGGGCGGGAAAACACTGAGATAATGGGAGTGATGATGGAGGGAGTGAGGAGTGGGAAAACACTGAGATAATGGGAGTGATGATGGAGGGAGTGAGGGGTGGGAAATGCCTGAGATAATGGGAGTGATGATGGAGGGAGTGAGGGGCGGGAAAACACTGAGATAATGGGAGTGATGATGGAGGGAGTGAGGAGTGGGAAAACACTGAGATAATGGGAGTGATGATAGAGGGAGTGAGGGGTGGGAAAACACTGAGATAATGGGAGTGATGATGGAGGGAGTGAGGAGTGGGAAAACACTGAGATAATGGGAGTGATGATAGAGGGAGTGAGGGGCGGGAAAACACTGAGATAATGGGAGTGATGATGGAGGGAGTGAGGAGTGGGAAAACACTGAGATAATGGGAGTGATGATGGAGGGAGTGAGGGGCGGGAAAACACTGAGATAATGGGAGCGATGATAGAGGGAGTGAGGAGTGGGAAAACACTGAGATAATGGGAGTGATGATAGAGGGAGTGAGGGGTGGGAAAACACTGAGATAATGGGAGCGATGATGGAGGGAGTGAGGGGCGGGAAAACACTGAGATAATGGGAGTGATGATGGAGGGAGTGAGGGGTGAGAAAACACTGAGATAATGGGAGCGCTGATGGAGGGAGTGAGGGGCGGGAAAACACTGAGATAATGGGAGCGCTGATGGAGGGAGTGAGGGGCGGGAAAACACTGAGATAATGGGAGTGATGATGAAGAAGTAAGGAATACGAAAGCCTTCTCCACACAGGGCTCTGCAATTCATTGTGAAGGAATGGAAAGTAGCTTCTATGCTCAGAGGTACAACCTGCTAATAAAAAGAGGCTCCAAGATAAGTGTGGGAGGTAAACAATTTGCTCCCAAAAAGATCCACAAATGGTAGTGTCTGATTTGAAGAAAAATGCTGAGATAAACAATCAGCACTAAATATCTGACACTGCTATATAGAAGCACAACTGTCAATTACTTTACGTTGCTGTATATAGGGCATGAGTGCTAATTATCTTACATTGATAGAAATGCCTATCCAAGGGCATTACAAGTGACAGCAAGTTTGCCCGAGTAGTTTCCCAGAAGAGTATTGTTATGCTGAATTGAACCAATACCTTATTGGAAATGAAGCATAAAGGAGAAGGAATTAGGATGCTTCAGAAATTTTACAACAAGCTAGAAGAGCCAGACATTCAAACAACCAGCTAACAGAGGTCGTTCATTAACTATTCTTATGCATAGATAGCAATGACTGCACTTTATATATGTACTGTAAGTGCAACCGTAATATTTATACCATGTATTGTCAGTCCATATATACTAGGTGCCGTCAGTATATATTATTCAGGCGCACCTGAAAATGAGGTGCCAACCTAGAGAAGCTACAACATAGGACTACATGCATGCTAAACTGTGGAAGCAAAATGCTACAGACAGGGCTAAGTGATCCCATAATTAACGAATCAGGTGAAAGCTGCAATCCTGCCACATCCAGTCGTGGCAAATATTCTGTTTTTCTATTCTTCCTACCAAAGTGAATAACCTCACATTTCCTCACATTATACTCCATCTGCCATCTTACTGCCCACTCACTTAACCTGTCTATATCCCTTTGCAGGCTCTTTGAGTCCTCCTCACACCTTACTTTCCCACCTAGCTTTGTATCATCAGCAAACCTGGATACATTGCACTCGGTCCCTTCATCTAAGTCATTAATACAAATTGTAAATAGCTGAGGCCCCAGCACTGATCCTTGCATTACAACTTGCCAACCGGAAAATGACCCGTTTATCCCTACTCTCTGTTTTCTGTCCGTTAACCAATCCTCTATCCATGCTACTATATTACCCCCTCCCCATGAGCCCTTATCTTGTGTAATAACCTTTTATATGGCACCTTATCAAATACCTTTTGGAAATCCAAATATACTACATCCACTGGTTCCTCTTTATCTAACCTGCTAGTTACATCCTCAAAAAACTCTAATAAATTTGTTAAACATGATTTCCCTTTCATAAAACCATTTTGACTCTGTCTAATCATATTATGATTTTCAAAGTGCCCGGTTACCACTTCCTTAATAATGGATTCTCCTTAATAATTTTCTTGCCCCTTGTAGGAGAAGTTAGCGTAAAATGCAAGGGAGAGGGAGAGGACTGTAGGTGGAGGTGGCCCGTCACAGATAGGCCATTTCACAGATGTAAAGGAGCACGCCATGGAGATAAATGGAACATCTGCTTCCCTCTCAATTGGAGATGGAGAGACAGGGAACTCGGAGATAGCTGGTGAAAGAATTACAAATATCTCTGACACACATACTGACTTTATTTCATCAATGACTAAACTATGAGAAGATTGAGTATGATAATTGTCAAGATAGTTACTTTGCTACAATTAATTCATATCCATTCTTCCGGGGCCTTCACGCGTATAGCAAGTGTTGCTGGACATGCATAAGGACAATTCTTCCGAGGATCACATTCCTTCTGAGGGTGCAGTGTCACAGGAAGCACAGTCATGCACAAACGCAAATACTCGCACTTCGGTGGTGCCAGTTAGAGTTAGTTGGGTTTTCACCTGGTGATTCACAATTCACAAGTGAGCACGAGCAGACACTGGTGGCAGGGACAGCTATGGAGAGTCCATGTCAGGGGGCGCAATCCTCTCCAAGCTCTGCTCACCTGGACACAGATGCTGAACCCGTGAGCCATCGTGGAAGGAGAATGCTAGAGGTGCATCAGCAACTGACAGACATGCCACGCACACTCTCCACAATAGCAATAGGAGTGCAACTCGATCACTAAGGATTGGTGGTGCAGGTAATTGCGAGAATATCTGCCCTGAAGAGAGTGGCCACCTCCATGGAGCTTCAAGCACGGCTCTTAAAGAGTCCTTGCAGGCCATGATCATGGCCTGCAGACTACGGATGTCAACATGTCTGCTGCTTTAAACAGGATGACAGATACCTTATCTGTGGCCTTACAACACGTCACTGATCTTCACCAAGCTGGTCTGCATCGGACGGGTAGGAGTAATGTGGCACTGGCCCTGTAGAGGGATAATAGTGAATGGGGACATGGAAGTGGGAACTCCACTCAAAAACGCTCCCACTTCTCATCCGTTGTCCATCTCCTTAGCCAGTACCCCACACGCTCCCTCGTCTCCCGATGGCCGAGTCTGCCCCTGCACAGGTGCAGGTGGAGCAGACTTTGGCGGAGTCCTCACGAGCTCCAAAACCCAGGGAGCGTAGGTCAAAAGCATCTCAGCAGTCAGAGCAGGGATCTGAGCAACCTGCCTCTACTTCAACTGAAGCCACATGGGATGCACATGAGAAGTGGTAGGAAGCGTAAGTTCAAGCAATTGTAATTTACCAAGGATATGCACATGGGTGTTTGACAAAATGTTATGGTCTAAAGTTTCCTTTTCTTATAACGACACATAAAATGTATAGATTTTAAAATTCAATAAAATTCTTAAATTCTTATCCTTGTTTTCAAATCCCTCCATGGCCTCACCCCTCCCTATCTCTGTAACCTCCTCCAGCCCTACAAGCCGTCGGAAACTCTGCGTTCCTCCAATTCTGCCATCGTATGCAATCTCCGATTTCAATTGTTCCACCATTGGCAGCTGTGCTTTCAGCACCTTAGGAATTCTGTCCCTAAACCTCTCCGCCTCTCTCTCCTCCTTTAAGACGCTCCTTAAAACATATCTGTTTGACCAAGCTTTTGGTCAGCTGTCCTGATATTTCTTTCGGTGGCTCAGTGTCAAATTTTGATTAATAACGCTCTTGTGAAGCGCCTTGAGATGTTTTGCTATGTTAAAGGCGCTATGTAAATGCAAGTTGTTGTTGTTGATTAGCACTACTTTCACGTTTTGCCCATTATTGCGTCCCGACTGCCAAATCGCCCTTTCACTTGTTTCATGATGAATGTCAATACATGACGGGACCCATTGGGCGGATGTGCAATGGTGTATGCGCGGTTGAAGGACCGTTTATTACAAAGGGAAGGGGGGTGGGGGCGGTTGGTGCTGGTGGTGCCTTTCATTTGGTATTTGTTCCAGTCGCAATAATTAACTGAACCTTATAGCTATGAGGGCATCCCTGGCAGCAATGTATGAGGCTGGTCAGGCAATGGGTGCCCCATCTTCATATTCTTCCTCCTCCTCTTCAACGTCCTCCTCCACCTGTAATCCTCTCTGCACAATATTGTGCAGGATACAGCACACCACTATTATTCTGGGCACCCTCACTGGTAAGTACTGAAGGGCACCTCCAGGCCTATTTAGGCACTTGAAGCACATCTTCAACATTCCGATGGCTTGCTCTATAGCACACCTGGTGGTCATGCGGCTCTCGTTGTAGTGCTACTGCACCTCACTGATGGGGTTCCTCATAGGTGTCATGAGCCATGTTTGAAGGGGGTATCCCTTGTCTCCTACAAGCCAGCCCTTGAGTCTGCTCCCTGGAACGAAAAGGTCTGGAATTTTGGACTGCCGCAGTATTAAAGCATCATGACAGATCACCTGTATGAACCTCTTGTGGTGGTTGCACACCAGCTGTGCATTGATGGAATAACATCCCTTGCGGTTGATAAAAAAAACTCCTGGTTGCTGTGGTGGTGCTCGGATTGCGATACCACCTTGTACTTGTGGGAAGCCAGCCAGAGAGGCGAATGCGAATGCATGCTCATTCTGACTACTGTCATCTATGGGGAGGTTTGCATAACTCCTAGTGCTGGCAAACAATCCATCCATCACCTGCCTTATGCATTTTTGTGCAGTGGACTGCGTGACCCCCGACACTTCTCTAGTAGCGTCTGGGAAGTAATCAGAGGCAAAAAAATTGAGGGCGGTGGTGATTTGCACAGCCACTGGTAATGCGTAGCTGCCAAGTCCAACAGGTAGCAGATGTGCTTCTCGGAGGCTGCAGATGTCTGTGACCACCTGACATGACAATCTCAGCATGCGGAAGCACTGCTCTTCTGAGAGGTCAAGGAAGCTGAGTGTCTGCAAACTGTGAAATTTGTAGTGCCTCCTGCCACCTCGGCCCCTCTGTTGGCCTCCTCTCTCATGTGCACCTCTCTCATGTGCACCTGCTGATCCCACTACAGCACGTCATCGCTGCCGTGGATGTTGATTATCTTCCTCTTCTGATGTACTGTTTAAAACAACCAGGGCACCTCCCATCCTGCTGGTGTCTGTTTGATAGCCTCAAATTTCTCCCAAACCTCTATGGTGACAAGAGCTCTCTGCTAAATGTTTGACAGAGGAAACTGACAAAGCATCTGTTAAGAACTGAACCTTTATTGAGTTTGGGCAAACTGAAGTTGATAGACCCCCATGAAGTGCACCTAAAACTTGTCTCCTTTTCACTGGTCAGTTTCATGAGCCCCAGGAAACCAACGCTGCAGATGTTAAATCCAAGGGAAAGTTAAATTCATGCCAAATTCTGCAGTGAGTGGCTCATCTCCTGACTCCGCAAAGCCTTTCCACCATCTACAAGAATACTCTCCACTTGCCTGGATGAGTGCAGCTGCAACAACACTCAAGAAGCTCGACACCATCCAGGACAAAGCAGTCTATTTGATCGGCACCCCATCCACCAGCTTAAACATGCACTCCCTCCACCACTGGCGCACCATGGCTGCTTCTTCGGCAGCACCTCCCAAATCTGTGACTTCCACTACCTAGAAGGACAAGGGCAGCAGATGCATGGGAATATCACCACCTCCAGGTTCCCCTCCAAGTCACACTCCATCCCGATTTGGACATATATCGTCGTTCCTTCATCGACGCTGGATCAAAATCCTGAAACTCCCTACTTACCTAACAGCATTGTGGGAGTACCTTTACCACATGGGCTGCAGCGGTTCAAGAAGAAAGCCCAACACCACCTTCTCAAGGGCAACTAGGGATGGGCAGTAAATGCTGGCCTTGTCAGCAACGTCCATATCTCGGGAATGAATTTTTAAAAAATATATATATATATATATATGTGTCAGCGTATATATACACCATATAATAATACGAATAGCTGACATGAGTTTCCAACCCCATATCTTCTCCATCACAAAGACCACCAACTTGCACCTTGGTAGTATCACCCATCACCATGCCTGCCTCAACCCATCTGGTGCTGAAATCCTCACCCATGCCTTTGTTACCTCTATCTTGCTCTACCTGGCTGGCCTCCTATCTTCCACCTTCCATAAACTTGAGCTTATCCAAACCTCTGCTGCTCATATCTGAAGTCATACCATGTCCCGTTCACCCTTTACCCCTGTGCTCGCTAACCTACACCGATTCCCAGTCCATCGCCGTCATTTTAAAATTCTCATCCTCGAGTTGAAATCCCTCCATGGCCTCACCCCTCCCTAATTCTGTAACCTCCTTCAGCTCTACAGCCCTCCAGGAATTCTGTATCCTCCACGCTGGCCTCCTGTGCATTCCCTACTTCCTTCGCCCCATCATTGGTGGCCATGCCTTCAGCCGTCTAGGCCTTAAGCTCTGGAATTCCCTTCCTAACCCTCTCCACCTCTCTCTCCTCCTTTAAGACGTTCCCTAAAACCCACATCTTTGACCAAGCTTTCAGTCACTTGCCCTAATATCTCCTTCTTTGGCTCAATATCAATTTTTGTCTGATTAACCTCCTGTGAAGTTCCATGGAACGTTTTACTACATTAAAAGTGCTATATAAATGTAAGTTGATGTTATATACTGTCAATGCAGCAATAATATATATACCCTGTGCTGTCAGTACAATAATATTTATAACATGTACTCAGTGCAACAAAATACATACACCATGCACTGTCAATGTAATAATATATACACTGTATACTCAGTGTAATAATATATACACCGTATACTCAGTGCAATAATATATACACTGTATGCTCAGTGCAATAATATATACACTGTATACTCTGTGCAATAATATATACACTGTATACTCAGTGTAATAATATATACACTGTATACTCTGTGCAATAATATATACACCGTATACTCAGTGTAATAATATATACACTGTATACTCAGTGCAATAATATATACACTGTATACTCAGTGCAATAATATATACACCGTATACTCAGTGTAATAATATATACACTGTATACTCTGTGCAATAATATATACACTGTATACTCAGTGCAATAATATATACGCTGTATACTCAGTGTAATAATATGTACACTGTATACTCAGTGCAATAATATATACACTGTATACTCAGTGTAATAATATGTACACTGTATACTCAGTGCAATAATATATACACTGTATACTCAGTGTAATAATATGTACACTGTATACTCAGTGCAATAATATATACACCGTATACTCAGTGTAATAATATATACACTGTATACTCTGTGCAATAATATATACACTGTATACTCAGTGCAATAATATATACGCTGTATACTCAGTGTAATAATATGTACACTGTATACTCAGTGCAATAATATATACACTGTATACTGAGTGCAATAATATATACACTGTATACTCAGTGCAATAATATGTACACTGTATACTGAGTGCAATAATATATACACTGTATACTCAGTGTAATAATATGTACACTGTATACTCAGTGCAATAATATATACACTGTATACTGAGTGCAATAATATATACACTGTATACTCAGTGTAATAATATGTACACTGTATACTCAGTGCAATAATATATACACTGTATACTGAGTGCAATAATATATACACTGTATACTCAGTGTAATAATATATACACTGTATACTCAGTGTAATAATATATACACTGTATACTCAGTGTAATAATATGTACACTGTATACTCAGTGCAATAATATATACACTGTATACTCAGTGCAATAATATATACACTGTATACTCAGTGTAATAATATATACACTGTATACTCAGTGCAATAATATATACACTGTATACTCAGTGCAATAATATATACACTGTATACTCAGTGTAATAATATGTACACTGTATACTGAGTGCAATAATATATACACTGTATACTCAGTGTAATAATATATACACTGTATACTCAGTGTAATAATATATACACTGTATACTCAGTGTAATAATATATACACTGTATACTCAGTGCAATAATATATACCTTGCATTTTCAGAGCAACAATAATATATACAAGTTTTATTTATGCGCCACCTTTAACGTGTTCCAAAATGTCGCAACATGCTTCACAGAGGTATAATCAAAAAACGGGCACTGAGCAAAAGAATGAATTAGAGGAAGGGTAAGCAAAGAGTTAGTCAAAAAAGTAGAAGTTAAGGAGGGTCCTAATGGTGGAGAGGGAAACGCAGTTGTGAGGGGTTTAAAGAGGGAATTCCAGAAGATGGCTCCCAAGTGGCTTAGGCAGGGCTGTCAGTGGTGGGGCAAAGGGAGATGCCAGAGGTCAGAGTTTGAGGAATGGAGAGTTCAGAGGCAGTAGAAGGGGTAAAGGAGGTTAGAGAGAGAGGGTGGAATCAGAATTCGAAACTTGAAGTATTAGAGACCAAGAGCTAATGTAGGTCAGCAAGGACAGTGATGATGGGTGAGCAGGACTTAGTGTGGGATAGGATACTGGCAGCAGAGGGTAGAGGATGCGAGGCCAGCCAGCAGAGCACTGGAATAGGCGAGTCTGGAGGTGACAAAGCCATGGATGAGGGTTTCAGCAGCAGATGGGCTGAGGTAAAGGTGGAGGGAGGCAATGTTACGGAAGTGGAGATCGGCGGTGCTGAGATGGAAAGGATTGGGATTGCAAGCTCGGCTCAGGGTTGAGTCAGATGCCAGGGATGTAAATAGCCACCATGTAGATGAGGAAGAGAAGGGGGCCAAGAATAGGGAACGATAGCATAGTGGTTATGTTACTGGATTAATCCAGAGGTCTGGGCTAATTATCCGGGGACATGAGTTCAAATCCCACTACGCTGGGGAATTTGAATTCAGTTCATTAAATAAATCTGGAATAAAAAGTTGGTATCAGTAATGGACCATGAAAATACCGGATTGTCTTAAAAACCCATCTGGTTCACTAATGTCCTATAGGGAAGGAAATCTGCCGTCCTTACCTGGTCTGGCCTATATGTGACTCCAGACTCTTAACTGCCCTCTGAAATGGTGGCTCACCACCGCCTTCTCAAGGGCAATTAGGGATGGGCAATAAATGCTGGCCTTGCCAGCGATGCCCACATCCTGTGAATGAATACAAAAAGATCTTTGTGGGACTCTGGTGGTAATGGTGTGAAGAGAAGCCGCTGCTGGAGATGTTCTAACTACGATCGGATAGGATTCGACTGGAACCAAGCGAGGGCGTCCCATCAAGCTGGACAATAGGAGAAAGGTGTTGCAAGAGGATGGTGTGGATGACAACATTAATGGCTGCAGAGAGGTCCAGGAGGATAAGGAGGGATAATGCACCATGGGCACAGGCACAGAGCGTGTTATTTGTGACTTTGGTTAGGGCTGTTTTGCTGCTGTGGCAAGGGCTGAACTCTGATTGGAGAAACTCAAAAATGGATTCGCAGGAAAGACGGGCACAGATTTGGGAAGTGACAACAAGTTCAAGGGCTTTGGAGAGGAGAGAGAGGTTTGTAGTTTGCAAGGTCAGAGGAAGCCAAGAGTGGGTTTTTTGAGGAGGGGAGTGAAGATGATGGTTTTGAAAGGTGAGGCGGGGGGGGGGGGGCAGTACTCAAGAAGTGGAAGCCATTGACATTATCAGCTAGCATAGGAGCCAGGAGGGAAAGTTGGGTAGTCGGCAGTTTAGCGGGAATAGGAGCCAGAGGTGTGTAACGTGGTTAGCTTGGAGAGGAGGGGTGACAGGAGGGAAATTAGAGATAGGGCAGGGGGAACTGGTGGGCAGGTTTGGTTTGGTGGCCAGGGAGAAGGGCTAAGCCGCAGAGGCAACTCAATGGATGGATCATAGGAGCAGGAGTCGGCTATTCAGCCCCTCAAGCCTATTCTGCCATTCAGTTAGATCATGGCTAATGTGTAGCTTAACTCCATCTACCCGCCTTGGTTCCATAACCCTTAGTATCCTTGACTAACAAAAATCTATCAAACTCAGTTTTGAAATTTTCAATTGACTCCCCAGCCTCAACAGCGTTTTGAGGGAGAGAGTTCCAGATTTTAACTACCCTCTGTGTGAAGAAGTGCTTTCTGACATCACCCTAGAATGGCCTGGCTCTAATTTTAAAGTTCTGCCCCCTTGTTCTGGACTTCCCCACCAGAGGAAATAGTTTCTCTCTACCCTATTACATCCTTTAATCATCTTAAACACCTCAATTAGTTCACCCCTTCATTTTCTATACTCAAGTGAATACAAGCCTTGTCTATGAAACCTGTCCTCATAATTTAACCCTTTTAGTCCCGGTATCATTCTGGTGAATCTGCGCTGCACCCCCTCCAAGGCCAATATATCCTTCCTGAGGTGCGGGGCCCAGACTGACCACAGTGTCCAGGTGGGGTCTGACCAGAGCTCGGTACAGCTGGAACAGAACTTCCACCCCATTGTATTCCAGCCCCCTTCAGATAAAGGCCAACATTCCATTAGCCTTTTTAATTATATTATGTCCCTGTCCACTAGCTTTTAGTGATTTCTACACTTGGAGCCCTAAACCTCTCTGCTCCTCCACAGTTCCTCGCTTCTCACCATTTAAAAAATGCACTGATCTATCTTTCTTAGGTTCAAAGTGGATGACCTCACGCTTTCCCACATTGGACGCCATCTGCTACTTTTGCCCACTCACTTAATCTATCAATTTCCCTTTGCAACCTCCTGCTCCCATCTACACTATTTACTGTGCCACCTAACTTAGTGTCGTCAGCAGACTTAGGTTTACAGCTCTCGATTTCTTCATCCAAGTCATTTATAAATATAGTGAAAAGCCGAGGCCCCAGTGGAGATCCCTGGGGGACACCACTAGTCACATCCTGCCAATTGGAGTACTGTACATACCCATTCTCCCTACTCTCTGTCTCCTACCAATTCACTATCCAAGTCAATAGGATGATCTCAACCTTCGTGACAAAGAAGTCCATGAGCTCCTCACACCTTGTTGGAGGTGAGGGCAGCAGAGTGGGATTTAAAGAGATGGCTGGTAGTGGAGAAAAAGTGGGGGTTATCTTCGCTCTCCAGGGTGGACCTGGAGTAGTGGGTGGTTTTTGGCCGAGAAGAGTGAGGTCCATTTTTGGCCGAGAAGAGTGAGGCACTTGATGTGGTCCAGCTCGATGCGGAGACAGATGGCTAAGCCAGTTGTGCACCAGGTACACTCAAATCTGCATCCTTTGGATTTGAGGAGTGACGATAAGAGCCATGCTAGTGGGGATGATTGGGATGGGAGCGAGTCAAGCGTTTGCTGGCCACAAGGGCATTAAAGGTGGAGGTAACCGAGTAAAGTGACAACTGGAAAAGTATCATGGGACTGTCTGCTTCTGTGACATGTAAAGACTAGGCAGTTGGGAGTTAGAAATGCCATGCATTGTCAATGCAACAATACACATAAAAATGATTAGGGATGCTCAGCCTTATTTTAACAGAAGTGTCACAAGCCCAGGAGGAGGAAGCCAGTACATTGGGAGCTTCACAACCGTCTCACTACTCGACATAATTCACACTGCCTGAATCAGCACTAGTTCAGACACACTTCAGAGAATGTTCGTGGATTTCACGAGGGCAAAACAAGGTTAGTCACTAATGACAGGTGAGGAAAATGGTTGGTGAAGAAAGGCTGAGTGTTATTTTATGGTGTTCATGGGACTTACTGAACCACTTTTCGATTGTGACCTATGGGGCCACCGATGAAGCAAATGATCCTTCCCAGCATGAACCAGTAAGTCACATGGCTCACTACATGAAATGATGGAAGATGGTCTGGGTAGAATTGCAGTTGGGTAATACAGTAGCAGCAAGAGCTGACTACGCTATGCACTGTCACTGAGCAGCATGCTGCATCAGCAGAATCTCAGGTATGCAGGCAGTGAGCATCTCTCAGGAATGCGCCCGCTGATGATATCAAGACAATGAGGTCCACAGTCATAAATACAAAAAAACATAGTTTTGTCGTGCTTGGAACCATACAAGGGAGAACCATCCAGAAGGGATTCAGAGATCTCGCAGCAGACAGAGAGCAGTGATTGCAGTCAGGACTCAACCTCCAGTAGTGGCATGTATGCAGAATCACGCAAATCGGCCAATGGCTCTCAAGTTATTGCCAGTCCCCTATCAGTACCTGTTTCTGTGCTGGTGGCAGGAGAAGCCCCCTAAAGCATGTAGACCTGCAAAGTTGGAAAGGTCTGTTTATTCGCCTGTTTCTGTGACACAAAGGTAGGTGGCCAGCGGAATCACAAGCAGGTCCTCAGGAAAGCTCTCAGGAATCCACCACACTTAATGGGCCAGTAATTCCAGTCCCAACGCGTGAGTACGGACGGGGTACTCACGTGTGGGCCTGTTGGAAGTGCCGGATTTCAGCATGCACAGCGCATGCGCGGGAAACTGGCATTTCCTCCAAGGGGTTCAGAGGTCCAACGCGTGCGCTCAGGACTCTGCGCGCACGCGTTGAACTTCCTTCTTTTTGACAGGTTTGCCCGTGTGTAAGGGCCTGAACTTTTTAGAAATGTAAAAAGGACACATAAGGACTTGATTCTTTAAGGTAAGTGGTCTATTATTTAAAATTATAACATTTTTTCCACAGCTTTATTGTTTTTAAGGACTTTACAGTAAGGTAAGTTTATTTTTAGACCTGATTTCTGAAAAAATTATTTTTTTCAAAAATTTGATTAATTGTTTAAAATAGTTTTTTAAAGTTATTTATAGTTCATTTAATTATTGGGATGTTTTTTAAAATTTTATTTAAAGTTTAAGTAGTGCTTTGGGCGCCCGTAGTTTTCATGAGGTTGACAGTTCTTACTATCAAACTCATGAATGAAGTTTTCCCTCCCCTGATTGGCTGCCCAGTGCTCACCTGATCCCAGCCGGTACATCGCACTAACTACGCCGCTGGATCAGGCAAGCACAGCGCGCCGACAGCTGAACTGGGCCAGTGACAGGAATTCCAAGCAGGCCCAGGCTTCAGCTGTCGGCGCGCCGGGTAAGTGCACATCGGGGGCTTGCACGCGCGGCAAGCCCCCGATCCTAATTTCTGGGCCATTACTTCCAATAGAGCATCATCTCAAGGTAATGCATGAGGAAGAATGTGGCACACACTCCTCATAGCAAAAAAGGACAGCACAGTGGCAAAGCATGTTAAACATTGAATGTTCTCTCACAGTAATAAATTTGCAGTTAGTATTTTTAATGTAAAATTAACATTAAAAGAATTGTTTTGTACAGCTGGAAAAAAAACAGCCAATTGAAGTTAAAATGTACAAAGTTCCACATTCTACTCCTTTGTCTGCAGGAAAGGCTCTCTGCAAGCCACAAGGGGAAGAGTGATTGATCAGGACTGTGGCATTGTGCTACTTTGGGCACTGGCTGGTGTGCTGCAGGTTTCGTTCCCATTACCCTTTTCCTGCAGCCTGCCTTGCTGCAGTTCTTCTTCAATAAGTATGTGTATGCCTTATCAGTGGCAATATTATACAGCATGCAACACTCTCCAATTACTCTGGCAACTCACTCATACTGCAAGGCATAAGAACATAAGAAGTAGGAGCAGGAGTAGGCCATAAGGCCCCTCGGGCCTGCTCCGCCATTCAATAGGATCATGGCTGATCCGAATCTAGACTCACGTCCACTTCCCTGCCCGCTCCCCGTAACCCCTAATTCCCTTATCTGCTAGGAAACTGTCTATCTCCGTTTTAAATTTATTTAATGTCGCAGCTTCCACAGCTCTCTGGGGTAGCAAATTCCATAGATTTACTACCCTCTGAGTGAAGAAGTTTCTCCTCATCTCAGTTTTGAAAGGGCAGCCTCTTATTCTAAGATTATGCCCCCTAGTTCTAGTCTCACCCATCAGTGGAAACATCCTCCCCGCATCCACCCAATCAAGCCCCCTCACAATCTTATGTGTTTCGATAAGATCGCCTCTCATTCTTCTGAATTCCAATGAGTAGAGGCCCAACCTACTCAACCTTTCCTCATAAGTCAACCCCCTCATCTCCGGAATCAACCGAGTGAACCTTCTCTGAACCGCCTTGAGAGCAAGTATATCTTTTCTTAAATATGGAAACCAAAACTGTACGCAGTATTCCAGGTGTGGCCTCACCAGTACCCTGTATAACTGCAGCAAGACTTCCCTGTTTTTATACTCCATGCCCCTTGCAATAAAAGCCAAGATTCCATTGGCCCTCCTGATCACCTGCTGTACCTGCATACTAACCTTCTGTGTTTCATGCACCAGGACCCCCTGATCCCTTTGTACTGTAGCACTTTGCAGTTTCTCTCCATTTAGCTAATAACTTGCTCTTTGATTTTTTCTGCCAAAGTGCATAACCTCACACTTTCCAACATTATATTCCATCTGCCAAATTTTTGCCCACTCACTTAGCCTGTCTATGTCCTTTTGCAGGTTTTTTATGTCCTCCTCACTCACTGCTTTCCCTCCCATCTTTGTATCGTCGGCAAACTTGTGATACGTTGCACTCGGTCCCTTCCTACAAATCGTTAATATAGATTGTAAAGAGTTGGGGTCCCAGCACTGACCCCTGCGGAACACCACTAGTTACTGATTGCCAACCCGAGAATGAACCATTTATCCCAACTCTCTGTTTTCTGTTAGATAGCCAATCTTCCACCCATGCCAGTATATTGCCCACAATCCTGTGATTTTTTATCTTGTGCAGTAATCTTTTGTGTAGCACCTTGTCAAATGCCTTTTGGAAGTCCAAATACACCACACCCACTGGTTCCCCTTTATCCACCCTGTTTGTTACATCCTCAAAGAATTCGAGCACATTTGTCAAACATGACTTCCCCTTCGTAAAACCATGCTGACTCTGTCCGATTAAATTATGTTTATCCAAATGTCCTGTTACTGCTTCCTTAATAATGGACTCCAACATTTTACCAACCACAGATGTTAGACTAACTGGTCTATAGTTTCCAGCCTTTTGTCTACCTCCCTTTTTAAATAAGGGCGTTACATTAGCAGTTTTCCAATCTGCTGGGACCTTTCCTGAATCCAGGGAGTTTTGGAAAATTACCACCAATGCATCCGCAATCCCTACCGCTACTTCTCTCAAGACCCTAGGATGTAAGCCATCAGGTCCAGGGGATTTATCCGCCTTTAGTCCCACTATCTTACCGAGTACCACCTCCTTAGTGATTTTAATTGTGTTTAACTCCTCCCCCCCTATAGCCACCTGTTTGTCCAGTGTTGGGATATTTTTAGTGTCCTCTACTGTAAAGACTGATACAAAATATTTGTTCAGAGATTTTGCCATCTCCATGTTCCCCACCACTAATTTCCTGGTCTCATCCTCTAAGGGACCAACATTCACTTTAGCCACCCTTTTTCTTTTTATATAACTGTAGAAACTCTTGCTATCTGTTTTTATATTTTTTGCTAGTTTACTTTCATAATCTATCTTCCCTTTCTTAATTAATCTTTTAGTTATTCTTTGCTGGCTTTTAAATGCTTCCCAATCTTCTATCCTCCCACTAGATTTGGCTACTTTATATGCCCTCAGACTTTATATGCCTGATAAGGCATCATCAGAGGAATTTAAACATTCAAAACATTTTATATTAAGTGGCCAAAGGTTTCTTCTATTATATTTTTGGCTGATAAATGTGTATGTGGCATCTGGAGGCTACTCAGAGCGAGGTATCATCATCCAAGTAACCCATGTCTCCAAGGAACCAATCTTGCAATCTCAGACAATTAATCAGCCCTTGATTCTCTCAAGAAATCTGCATTGTGAGCACTACCCAGGAAACATGTATTTAACTTGCAAGTTTTTTCACCAGTGTTCAAAAAGCAATAACTTTGAGAGAGCAGGAACTCTGTCAATAAAAGGGAGGGCATCACCTGCAAGCACCAAGTGAACGTAGAAATTGAATGCGGTGGTCAATTTCACATCCACTGACAGCTGTTGCTTTATGGCTGCAGGTCTGAGTCCAGAAGCTGACATGAATCTGAAAATGCAGAGGTGCAGTCTCCAAACTCACTGTTGGTCACTGAGGTCCCTCCAGGTAACATGCCGCCATTATTTGCACTGTATTGGATAGAGCAGTAACTGGAATATCTGCCTCCTGGGCTAAAACCTCTTGTTCCTGCTTCTCCTCCTCCAAAATACCTAGCACGGGGAGACTTGGTGCTACACAACACCCATGCTGCAGAGTTTACTGAAAGACAGTCGAGTAAATTCTGTGCTGCCTTATGCTAGTGGTGGTGCCTCACATGTAGCCAGCATAAAGTCACAGGCTGCTGTCTAATAGACAGGACACCGCAAACAGCTCAGGCTCTCATGTAGGTAACCTATCTCCCGCTCAAGCTCTGCTGACTTCCTCAGTATTTAAATGGGACAAATTACTGTGATGTACAAATTAAGTAAATCCCTAATCAAAACAGAAAATGTTGAAAATACTCAGCAGGTCAGGCAGCATCTGTGGAGATGACCTTTTGTCAGAGCTGGAAACAGTTGGAGATGTAACAGGTTTTAAGCAAATTCAGAGGCAGGGGGAGGGGAGGAAAGAACAAAAGGGAAGGCCTGTGATAGGGTGGAGGGCAGGAGTGATTAAATGACAAAAGGGATGATAGTACAAAGCAAAAGGAAATGGTAATGGGACAAGTAAAGAAACAAAAGATGGGTCTAGAGGAGGTGTAAATGGGTATAGCAGAATCATCAACAGCTGCCATCTGAAAAAACAGGGCAGAGGTTATGGTCTGAAATTGCTGAACTCGACGTTGTGCCCAGAAGGCTGTAAAGTGCCTAATAGAAAGATGAGGTGCTGTTCCTCGAGCTTAATTGGAACAATGTAAGAGGCCGAGGTCAGAGTGGGAGTGGAGCAGAGAATTAAAGTGACAGACGACCGGAAGCTCGGGGTCACGCTTGAGGACTGAACGGAAGTGTTCCGCAAAGCAGTAACCCAATCTGCGTTTGTTCTCCCCAATGTAGAGGAGACCGCATCATGATTAGCAAATACAGTATATTAAATTGCAAGAAGTACAGGTAAATCGCTGTTTCACCTGGAAGGGGTGTTTGGGGCCCTGGACAGTGGGAAGGGAGGAGGTAAAAGGGCAGGTGGGCAGCACGGTGGCATAGTGGTTAGCACTGTTGCCTCACAGCGCCAGGGACCCGGGTTCGAATCCGGCCTCGGGCGACTGTCTGTGTGGAGTTTGCACATTCTCCCCGTGTTTGCATGGGTTTCCTCCGGGTGCTCCGGTTTCCTCCCACAGTTCAAAGATGTGCGGGTTAAGTTGATTGACTATGATAAATTGACCCTTAGTGTTAGGGGGATTAAATATGTGGGGTTACAGGGATAGGGTGGGATATCTGTTGGTGTAGGGGTTACGGGGATCGGGTGGGATATGTGTCGGTGCAGGCTCGATGGGCCGAAATGGCCTCTATCTGCACTGTGGGGTTTCTGTGATTCTGTGATTCTGTGTTGCATCTCCTGCACTTGCACGGGAAGGTGTCGTGGGAAGGGGAAGGGGTGTTGGGGGTGATTGAGGAGTGGACCAGGGTGTCACAGAGGGAGCGGTCCCTTCGGAATGCTGAAAGAGGAGGGGCGGGGAAGATGAGTTTGGTGGTGGGATCATGCTGGAGGTGGCGGAAATGGCGGAGGATGATCCATTGAATGTGGAGGCTGGTGGGGTGAAAGGTGAGGACAAGGGGAACCCTATCGTGGTTCTGGGAGGGAGGGGAAAGGGTGAGAGCAGAAGTGCGGGAAATGGAACTTACACAGTCAAGGGCCAAGTCAACCATGGTGGAGAGGAATCCTCGGTTGAGGAAAAAGGAAGTAAGTGGAATCAAAGGAGAAGTTGTTCAATATAAGAACAAGTTCAGTGAGGTGCAGGAGGGTGGTGGTGGATGGGGACTGGTTGGGCCTCTGTTAAAGGAAGAAGTGGAGCGCCCTCAGGCCGCCCTGGTGGGGGATGGAGATGTAGAGGGATTGGACGTCCATAGTGAAAAGGAGACGGTTGGGGCCAGGAAACTGGAAACGGTTAAAGTGGTGGAGAGCGTCGGAAGAGTCGCGAATGTAGGTGAGAAAATCTCTATGTTCTATGATTAACAAGCAAAAGCAAAACCAGATCTGTGTGTTAACGTGAGATAGAAATATTTTTCTCAGGAACCATTTTAAGAGTATGGGGAAACATTAGGCCCAGCTCTGTTAACACAAATGTACTGACTACAATTAATGCATGTGTTAACATACAGGACTAACTAAATCCCTAGTTAAGTGGAGCTGCTGAAGGCACGCCCAACAGCCACCAACCCATTTTGGTCTCAAACTTCCAAATTTATATGGCAGGGGAGACAAGGACTGAAAAAGCCAGAATCAACAAGCTTGATCTGGGCCTCCATTGGCACTGTAGATTAGCTCACACAACAACATTTATGGGGTCAAATCATGTTGTGCGGTATTAGTTACTCTGGCTACCAGCTCTGTTACAATAGCAACCAAAGGAATTTCATATGAACACATAGGAACATTCAGCCCCTCGAGCTTGTTTCGCCATTCAATCAGATCATGGCTGATCTGTGCCTCAACTCCATTTACTCGACTTTCATCCGTATGCCTTCATACCCCTGATACCAGTTAACATGTTCACACACTAATATCACACAGCAAGTTTCCTACCCATTAGTTTTTTAGTCATCACAGTAGTGTCACTGACAGACACAGAAGAGCCATTTAAAAAGAAAAACAATTAACTGGAGTACTAGTATCTGGACTTACTGTACCCCACCAGAGGGAGTCTGCGTATGTTGAAAATTCAGAATTTGCCTCCTTCTCAGCCAGATAGACGAGGAAAGAGGAGAAAATGAGGATTAAAAACCCAATGTACCAGGCTGTAATCAGTTCCTGCAATAGAACAAGAGAACATCTTACTACAATGATCCAAGCAATGAGGCACTGTTTTAAACAAGTAAATAATTCAGGCTCCCGATACCTCAGTTGGTATATAGATCACCGAGTGAGCGACTGAGCCTCCAGACCAGGAAGGCCATACACTCTATGCTCGGTTCGTTGATTTCAGCTGGGGTGGCCAGCGTCAGCATTCCGCGATGCAAAGGAGGGAAATTAAATCAGAGTTCCTGCTCTCATTTGCTATCTAGTTGACTGCCACAGCAAAGTGTGTGTGTTGGGCACTGTATGAGAGCAGGATTAAGCTCGGCTGCATTTGGTCCCATGGGAGCACACTGCATTGGACAATCATGCCCAGCCACCGCTCATGCATGCACTCCTGGCAGCTGGCTGTTTGTTTTATTCATGTTTATCATTTTGCATTTTGTGCTTATCAAGTCAAAGGAGGTTTTTGCTGTGGACTTTCCAAACTTACTTCACATAGGAGCCAGCAGAGAGGAGAGACTTTCATCCCAGTAGTTTTTGAACACAAGTTTTTAAGATGAAAAGATAGTGTCTAACCCACTGCACTCACACAGTAAGTACTCTGCTCCTTATTCAAAGCAGATATTTTTGACTTTGTTCAATAGTGTAAAATGGGTGATAGTGAATCGGCAGCCTATTTTACATATCTACCGATTGTAATTATCATTCACTTCAATGGGAATAAAAAATGGGAGATATGTAAAACGGGTGGCCGATTCGTTATCATCCATTTTGCACTCTCGCACAGAGCCAAAATTACCCCCACAAAGTCTTGCTGTATGTCAGAGCGATGCTGAGGAGAAAAAAGTGCAGAAAGGGGAAAAATCCCTATAAATGAAAACACATCCAGCACAGAGGCTACTCTACACCGATTTCGCTGTGCCACATTTAACCTGGCAGAGCTTGATATTAACACTGGGAGACAAAAGTGAAAAAGCATTCCATTCTCCAGCACTGACATTGCTCATCCCGGTAAGCATGAATTAAATGTGAACTATTGCAGAAACCATGGCAGACGGACAGCAGTGCATCCTTCAAATCTTCAGTAAAAGTAGTAAGCCACCTTGATGTCTTGGTTGGCTAAGAAAGCACACAGCTGAGACATACAGACCAGTAGGCCCCAGGTTAGATTTGCAGTCTGTGCTTAGCTAGTTCATGTCCCCAAGGCAGCAATGTGGGGTGGGGGGCTACAACTGGCATCAGTGGTCTTGGATTAGGGAGGTGGGAAAAAATTAACTAGAGTTACTGCTCCTGATCATCATCCAATTACCACTGTTGGAAAGTGGCGATGTGTGGGCATTAGCTGAGGCTGTGGTCACTTATGTGATGCCCTTCAAGGTAAGCAATCCAATGAATGTCAAGTTCAAACACAAACACAAAGAATGGGCATTTGGGTGAAGTATTATAAGGTGGTCTGTCTCTGTGGAATTGTACCCCAGAAAGCGGTCAATGCTTTCAGAAGAGGAGGGGAGAAACTTGGCAATAAAATGTGGCAGAACTAAAGTAGGGCAGGAGGGGGAAGAAAATCAGAGAGATACAAAGCTTGGACTGACCTTACTGTGAGCATACACAACAGATCCCAACAATTTCCAGGTTCCTCCTCTACGATCCATCCGTACCATCCGGAGAATCTGTAGGAATCTCATGCTGCGAAGTGCTGAGGTGGCAAAGATATTCCCCTTGGTCCCAGCAGCTATCACTGCAACAGAGGCGACAAATACAATAAAATCTGAAAGACAAAAAGGAGATGAATATGAAAAGCTGGAACTATTGTTTAAGATCCATGTTACCAATATTACTGTCCTCTCCCCCGATCATCTGCTGAAGTTGCTGACTCTTGCTGTGGTATGGGTTCCATGGGCACGTTCAGCATTTCACTTGGACCTTGCCCAAGTGATCATTGTTCATGTAGTTAAATGTTGGCAGACGATGTGAATATGTGTGGCCATCAAAACTAAACTCAATCCTATCGACACCTAGGGGGAAGAATTGGGTTGCTTTGCGCCAAGGTGGCGCTAATGGGGCATAAAGCACCTAGCGTGGGCGCGGCACCACCAAAGCCTCCCGCAAAATTCAGCAGGGGGTTAACGGCGGCGGAGCTGTGCCTCCGGCGATGGTGTCATTGCCGTGCGCAGCGTCCCGGCCGCAAACTTTGCTCATACCCCCAACCTACCGCCAGACGCTATGTCCAACAGGGTCAGGGCGCTGTGTTTGCGGCTGCAGCAGCACAAATTAAAAGGCAGGTGCCGGGCGGCCATTTGCCAGCACCTGCCCCCTCGCGCCCGAAAGGAAGCGTGACCACATTTTTCCCCCCTAATATTCACATACACACACATTTTCGAGCAGAGGTCACTGGAGAGCGCTGTAGTGTCGAGTTGGAATCCTGGCTTTTTTTCCCTCCAAAGCACAGAGGCACAGAGAGCATTTGTAACACCTCCCAATGACCCCTTGGCTGAGATTATCCACTAAAAACCAAAAGCCAAACCAGGTATATAATTCAGTACCACTCTGGCCACTGCATTTGCTAACTGAGCCATCAAGGCCACATTTAAAAGGTGCAGGAAAGGAACCTCTACCCATCCAAATTTTCTTTAGCCCAGGTAACCATCCCAGCACAGTTGTTCAGCTTCCTCTCCCCTTCCATCAAACTCACAGAGGAACGCAGTGCAGCTATCAGTTGGATTTAGCATATGTTTTTTTTCGAATCAACAAAACCAGTGTCAGAGGCCAAGGTCCCTGGTGCAGGACACCATCAGGGGTGAAAGGACTAGGGGTGAAGATCAGATAAATCTGGAAGTATTAGTTAGGGAACAACAAGCTTGAGCTTTTAAAAGCCTGTAAATGGGAGGAGGGATAAACGACTTGGAGAGCTTTGAGATCCTGGGAAAGCATGATTAAGAGTAGAAAACTGTGATAAGCCTTCATTTCAACACAGTGAGTGTTGTGTATGTACCTTTAAGAGAATAACTGGTCTCAGACTGCAGTACCTGCAGTGACCACCCCTGTATAAAAGGCGCTAGTGAGCCTCTGTTGTTTTCAGTTTCACTATTGACTTCCATCAGTAAAGACGTGTTTTGTTCAACTCCTGCTGTCCGTGTCTCAATCATTCATGGACGTAATACTGGCGACGAGCAGATACGAACCTACCTACAGTCTGCACCACCTCCTGGGATCCATTCCTACAGCGAAGTGAGCAGAGGTCGAGGCCGGAAAGAAAAGAAAGTAAGAGGCAGTAGAAACGGGCGTCGACCGTGGGCATCCGCCCTGTGTTGCGGAGTTGAAGATTGCTGGAGAAGCTGTCGGATGCGGGGCCTGGTTCCTGTCGATGGTGCTTCAGCTAATCGGGCTGGTGGCAGGTAGTGCACTGATCCTTCCTGGGCTGCGGCGGTCGCGAACTCGAGCGGGTGGTTTGCAACGGGGCCGAGCAGCGTTGTCGGGAAGAAGAGAGAGAGAGAGGATGGAGCACACAGGGCGCGGCCGGTGCTACGAAGCCGGGCTGCATATAGACCCGCAAAGAGGGAGGCAAGAGTCCCACAGGGTTGTTCCACGACGGGAAGATAATTTAAAAAAAGAAATATTAAACGCGCAAGAAACCGCGAGGAGCTGCAGGTTGCAACGGGAACCGCGGAAAGTAGCACTAACAACAGCGGGGAAGAAGGCAAAGTGCGGGAGGCGCCATCTTAATCAGCGGGGAAGAAGGCAAAGCGCAGGAGGCGCCATTTTGTTAAATCGGGGAAGAAGGCAAAGCGCGGGAGGCGCCATTTTAGATTTGCAAGATGCCGAAGACTGGCTGTATCACTGCTTTTGATAATACAATAGAGGACTGGACCACGTATGCGGAAAGAGTCGAGGTATATTTCGAGGCAAACGAAATAGCGGAGGAGAAAAAGGCATCGATATTGCTAAACTTAATGGGCGCTAGAACGTACGGCCTATTGAGGGACCTGATTACTCCAGCCAAACCGAAGAGTTTTAACGAAATTGTTGCTGTCCTACAAGAACACCTAAACCCTGCACCGCTGTTGATAGCAGAAAGATTTAAATTCCACAGGAGAACTCAGCATAAAGATGAGAGCAATGCTGAGTACCTTATGGAACTACGCAAGCTATCAAAGCACTGCCAGTTCGGAGCAGGACTGGCAGATACCCTACGGGACAAATTTCTCTGTGGACTCCTGAGTGAAGGAACACAGAAGAAGTTACTCTCAGAGAAAGTAACGGTGGCACGGTGGCATAGTGGTTAGCACTGTTGCCTCACAGCACCAGGGACCCGGGTTCGAATCCGGCCTCGGGCGACTGTCTGTGTGGAGTTTGCACATTCTCCCCGTGTTTGCGTGGGTTTCCTCCGGGTGCTCCGGTTTCCTCCCACAGTCCAAAGATGTGCGGGTTAGGTTGATTGGCTATGATAAATTGACCCTTAGTGTTAGGGGGATTTAAATACGTGGGGTTACGGGGATAGGATGGGATATGTGTTGGTGTAGGGGTTACGGGGATCGGGTGGGATATGTGTCGGTGCAGGCTCGATGGGCCGAAATGGCCTCTATCTGCACTGTGGGGTTTCTGTGATTCTGTGATTCTGTGAAAGAGCTGACGCTAGATAAGGCTTTCAGCGTGGCAGTATCGTATGAAGCAGCAGCCAGGGGAGCTGCAGAAATTCAACAAAAACCACAGGAATACGGCACCCACGAAATGACACGGGGATTTGCAAAATGTTATCACTGCGGCAGAACTAACCATGACCAGAAGGACTGCTGGTCCAAAGACAAAATATGCAGGCAATGCGGGAAGATGGGACACATTGCACGAGTTTGCAGGTCTGGGAAGAAGACCAGCGACAACAAAAAGGCTACTAAGGAACCGTACAAGAAAGTACAAAAGATGACGGACAGTAGTTCCGAAGACCAGATGAGCGATAGTGAATCCGGGAACAGGAGACTAAGCTGTCTCAAACTTCACAATGTAATCGCAAAAGAGGATCACCGAACCATTTGGGTCACCCTCACGATAGCAGGGTCCCAAGTTAAAATGGAATTGGATACAGGATCAGCGCTAACCGTCATGAATCGACGAGACTACGAGCGGCTATTTTCACACATACCCTTGAGAGAGACATCCATCGTCTTGACAACGTATACGGGGCAAAAAGTATACCCCAGAGGAAAAATAAGGGTGCCTGTCGAATACAACGGCAAGAAAACACGGAAATTGTATCTCTACATACTGCCAAATGGTGGACCACCGTTATTGGGACGGGAATGGATCAGGAAGATAAACTTAGATTGGCACTCCATTCATGCAATGACGGCGGATGGTAAAAAAGATGAAGACATCACTCCTGGACGATTGTCAACAATCTTAGCTAACGCCAAAGAGGTATTTCAACAAGAACTGGGCACGCTTAAAGGCGTAACCGCCTCGATAAAAATAGAAGAGAATGCAGTTCCCAAGTTTTTCAAAGCAAGACTGGTACCATATGCAATTCGCCCAGCCATCGAGGCAGAGCTGGAGAATCTGGAGAAGGCAGGCGTGTTGTCTAAGGTCGATGGAGCGAGTGGGCGACACCCATCGTTCCTGGCATGAAGAAAACATTAAGCAACAAGTCCGGGGAGCCAAGGAAGATTCGCATCTGTGGGGATTTCAAGGTGACGGTGAACCCAGCCCTTCACACAGTACAATATCCTCTTCGAAGGATAGAAGAGATCTTCGCCTCATTGTCTGGAGGGAAGCGTTTTACAAAAATTGACCTAGCACAAGCATATTTGCAGATGGAGGTTGAAGAGTCCTCTAGGAAGTATCTCACGATAAACACTCACAAAGGTCTTTGCCAGTATCATCGATTGGCATTCGGAGTAGCATCGGCTCCGGCGATATGGCAAAGAGCGATGGAACAAGTCCTGCAAGGGATTCTGGGGACTCAGTGTTACTTGGACGACATCCTTGTGACAGGTGAAGATGACAGTGAACACCTTAACAACCTAGAACAGGTGCTCACGAGACTACGGGAACATGGGCTGCGAGCCAACCGCCCCAAGTGCGAATTTTTTAAGAAACAGATATCGTATTGTGGCCACGTAATTGATGAAGAGGGGTTACATAAGTCCCCTGACAAAATTGAAGCGGTTGTTAAGGCCCCAGCGCCTGAAAATGTGTCGCAACTGAGGTCATTCCTCGGATTGGTGAATTACTACCATAAGTTTTTGCCGAATTTGTCGACAATTCTGCACCCACAGAACGCCCTGCTACGAACGGGGGTAGCATGGAAATGGAGCGATGATTGTAAGCGGGCCTTTCAGAAGAGTAAGGACTTAATCACTTCAAGGGAAGTATTGGCTCACTACAACCCAGCACTGCCGATCAGACTGGCGTGTGATGCGTCTCCCTACGGCATTGGGGCGGTACTGTCACATAAATTCCTTGATGGTTTGGAGAGGCCGATAGCTTTTGCGTCACGCTCGTTAACTTCTGCCGAGCGTAACTACGCCCAGATTGACAGAGAGGCCCTCAGCCTAGTGTGGGGGGTGAAGAAGTTCAATCACTACCTGCACGGTCAAAAATTTACTCTACTAACCGATCATCAACCTCTTGTCTCCATTTTCAACCCTCAGAAGGGCGTACCGATAATGGCAGCACAACGGCTGCAGAGGTGGTCCCTTTTCCTAGGGGCACACCAATATGACATCGAGTACAAAGGAACTAAACAGCATGGAAATGCTGATGGATTGTCATGCCTACCGTTGCCGACGGTGGAAGAAGAAGACCTTGCAGTGGATCCAATGGAGTTATTCCACTCGACCATAGTCGAATGTCTCCCTGTGACGAATGCAAACATAGAAAAGGAAACACGGAATGACCCGACACCATCACGGGTCTATGATTTAATGGTGAAGGGATGGCCAGCACATGGCGAACCACTGCTGCCAGCATTCTCGCCGAGAAGAGAACAGCTGTCAGTGTGCAGAGGAACCTTGATGTGTGGATCCAGAGTAGTAATTCCACCTAAGTTGACTGATAGAGTGCTCAATGAGCTTCATGAGGGTCATCTGGGTGGGGTAAAAATGAAGAACTTAGCCAGAGCGTTTGTGTGGTGGCCGGGAATCGATAGAGAAATCGAAGAGATGACCAAGAGCTGTGCAGGACGCCAGAAGGTCCAAAACGCCCCACCACAAGCTCCTCTGCATCCATGGGAGTGGCCCTCATCTCCATGGCAAAGGGTGCACATTGATTTTGCTGGTCCCTTCATGGACTCGATGTTTTTAATTGCGGTGGATGCACACTCAAAGTGGCCAGAGGTAATAAAAATGTCCTCAACCACCACGGAAAAAACTATCACAGTTTTACGAACCATATTCGCCAGGAATGGGCTGCCTGAACAGATTTGCTCTGACAATGGACCACAGTTTGTGTCTGAAGAGTTCCGGAGGTTCTTAAAGAACAATGGTGTTAAGCATTACACATCTGCCCCATATCATCCAGCCACTAATGGATTGGCCGAGAGGTTTGTCCAAACATTCAAGAAGGCTATCAAGGCAATGTGTAATGAAGATATACCCCTACAACACAAGGTGGACAACTTCTTGTTTGCCTACCGGAATGCGACACATGCGGTTACCAACCAAACTCCAGCCATGATGTTCTTCAATCGAAGACTACAATGCCGCTTGGATTTGGTTAAGCCAAACGTCCGAAGAGATGTGGAGAACAGGCAGTTTCAGAATATGAATGAAAGGCCGACCAGGAGTTTTAAGATAGGTCAACCAGTTTTGGCCCGGGACTACCGCACTGAGAAATGGCAGCCAGGAACGATTTGTACACGACAAGGACCTCTCATGTATACCGTGGACGTTGGGGAGAGCATTGTAAGACGCCATGCTGACCAGATTCTAGAGTCACTGGAAAACGTCAACTCCACACCACGATCTGATACACCTGGTAATGAAATCGACGTTCCAATTGCAGCTACCGCAGAACCGGTAATATTGGAAGCAGATGAACCAAACGACGACATTGATCCCGACTCAACATTGCCAGAAGAACCTGATACCCCAAAGAGGCGTTATCCAGACAGAATCAGGAAGCCTCCTCAAAGACTGAACTTATAATTGCTTAAACTTAACCAATGTATCTAGCAACCGTAATTGTGATTGTAATTAGTTATCATTTAGTTGTTAAATGAATGTTATGTACTGTTCATCTAAAAGGGGAGGAATTGTTGTGTATGTACCTTTAAGAGAATAACTGGTCTCAGACTGCAGTACCGGCAGTGACCACCCCTGTATAAAAGGTGCTAGTGAGCCTCTGTTGTTTTCAGTTTCACTATTGACTTCCATCAGTAAAGACGTGTTTTGTTCAACTCCTGCTGTCCGTGTCTCAATCATTCACGGACGTAATAGTGAGGATGTAAGGAGGAGGAATGGTTTGTAGTAGCTTACATGGAACAAGAGAGGAAAGTTCAGAGCAGCAAGGCTCTGAGTTGCACAGATGAAATAGAGAGAGGCAAGAAAGCTTCTGATGGAGAGAGGTTGGAGACTAGAGATAAGAGAAGCTCACTTCTATTATTGAGCCACAGAGATCAGGAAGGCCCTGGCTGAGTTAGTTCATTTTGGACATCGTTATGGTATTAAACAACTGATTGACACTTATGCTATTGACCTGTAAACTTTGGATTAGGGAGGCAGAAAATTAGCTAGTGTTAATGCTCATGATCACTTTCCACTGAGCCCAGCTGGACATTGAGTTTGATTATGTTACTCCTTTGTTGGATAGCCTGCCTACTCTAATTGTCCAGGTTTACACAAAATGAATGACCCCTGGGGTGTTGGTGGGCTGCCAGTGCTACGGAACTATAACCACAACCTATCAGTGGATAGATCAAAAGAGCAGTGGGCATATCAGACCCTTCAAAACTCTGAGATATATTTCGCAGGATAAGATGCTGGTAGGTTTACCACGTTAGAGGGCAAACCTGCAAAGCCATGATTACATGCCTTCAGTTTCCTAAATGCTGAGCTGGGCCATCAGGAGATGCTAAGCAGGTGCTTCCCTATAGAAAGAAAAGGGAGTGAAATATAATTCAATCACCATCCGCTACTCCCACATGGCTCTCAAATTACAAATGAGTCCTTGCAGAAATATGGGCAGCATATTATCTCTTTGGGGGAGGGGGGCAAGGGAGTTGAACAATTACATGAAGAGGTCAGTATATTCCCCTTATGCTGGCTGCTGCTTAAGTGATACAGAGTAAACTAGTTCTTAATATAGGGAAAGTCCAGCACAGAGAAAATTCTCCATGTCCTTCTCCCTTTGGTTTTGGAAACTGAGCAGTTAGCGTTCACTTCAAGGCCACAGAGCTGCCACGTTCAATTCCTGAACAGAAGGCCCAACATTATATCCCAGGCTTTGAAAGCTCATGGGCTTGTTCTTATCTCTCCCAAGTAAAGTGAAAATTTTGAAGCATCGAATTTCACCGAATACTTTAGGTGTTAAAGAGCCTCCGAGGTGGCCAAGATGGCGCCTAAAGCTGCAATGTGGTTAAGCCCACTTTTAGCTCAATTTTGATAAAGGAGTTGAAGCTTGCGCTAGGAACGGCCACCTGGAGGCTCGTTAAACAGCCGATTGACAATTAAAATGTCTGCTAGCGCTCATTAAAGAGGCTGCACGGCATTTTGGCGGCTAACGCTTCAACTAACGCCCTCTCCTAACAGTGACCAGCTGTTTGAGAGTAAACATGTTGTTGATGTTACTTAAAGGAATACTCATCATTTCATGTTCATTGCTGCTGGAGCTGTGAAGCGGACCTCGGAAATACATCGGGAGACTTTCAGGGACACTTTGTCAAGACTTCACCAACACTCGAGCAATATTTATTCTGGAAATTCTCTGAGGACTTTACCTAAAAAGGATAAGTGCTGTGCTACCCCTCCTTATTGGACACCTTATAGGAGTCACCTGGAGAAAGGGAGTGCTTGGTCATGGGGATCCTGCTCGGGGTCCCCCTTAGTCTGGAGGAGGAGTGGGAGGAGGACATGAGGCCGGGCATAGCAGCACCAGCTGCTTCAGGAGAGAGGGATAGGAAGGCGAGGTGGAGTCCTTTCCCCCTATGGGTACAGGACATCCCTCCTCCTCTGGACCTCCTCCACCAGGACCTCTAGTGTCGTGTCCGAGAACCTGTGCGCCTTCTCCCTTAGTCCGAGCCATCCTCCAACGTGTCTTTGTTTGCCAGCCAGTGTACTCCACATCTTCAGTGGAAGTGGGTGTGAGGAACCCAAATATACGGTTACACGAAAATTGCGTCTAATCAGCACTTAAGTGCTAAACCTGTAGATTTCTGGTTTATCACCTCCAGACAAGTTCAAATTATGCTAATCAGCAATTAGGACCAAAATTGTGTGCTAAATCCAGACTTTCAAACAGGCGTGTCTTATTGGCACTACACCTATTTAGCGCCTTTGGCCAAAATAAACCATAATGAGTCTTTACCACGACCATGCACATGCAACATGAAAGTGCTCTCATGATATTTTTATCCTTTTCCAGTCAATGTTGGGATATACAGAGTGTCAGCATCAAGCAGTTCCTCATTAGATACAGCACGCTTCAAATAAAGATTAAAACTCCGTCTACACTGTCCCATCAAACACTCCCAGGACAGGTACAGCACAGGTTAGATACAGAGTAAAGCTCCCTCTACACTCCCATCAAACACTCCCAGGACAGGTACAGCATGGGTTAGATACAGAGTAAAGCTCCCTCTATGCTGTCACATCAAACACTCCAATGGCAGGTACAGCACAGGTTAGATACGGAGTAAAACTCCTTCGACACTGTCCCATCAAACACTCCCAGGGCAGCTATAGCACAGGTTAGATAGAGAGTAAAGCTCTCTCTACACTGTCCCATCAAACATTCCCAGGGCAGGTACAGCACGGGTTAGATACAGAATAAAGTTCCCTCTATTCCCTCTACACTGTCCTGTCAAACATTCCCAGGGCAGATAAAGCATAGGTTAGGTACAAAGTAAAGCTCCTTTTACACTGCCCTGTCAAATATTCCTAGGGCGGGTAAAGCACGGGTTAGGTACAGAGTAAAGCTCTTTCCACGCTCTCCCATCAAACACTCTCAGGGCAGTTAAAGCTTGGGTTAGATACAGAGTAAAGCACCTTCTACACTGTCCCGTCAAACACTCCCAGAACAGGTACAGCACGGGTGAGATACCAAATAAATATTTCTGTATACTATCCATCAAACACTCCTAAGGTAGCTACAGCACAGGTTAGATACAGAGTAAAGTTCCCTCTGCATTAGTCTGCTGCACTAGTGTGTTATTTTCCACTTGCCACCCAGATATCTGGTAACTAAGTACAATTGCTAACTTGGTTCTGAGTTCCCAGCAGTCTTGTGCTGTGGATTCATACACATTTGGAACTGAGCACCCTAAACTAAACATTTCAGGAAGGTGAGTGATGCAGGAGACAGGGAACTCATAAGAGGATTGAAAAATAATTCTAGAAAGGGGAGTGGTGGGTAAATGTAAATTAAATAAAAACATTTTCTTGGTCCCACTATTTTGTGCTGCATTTTATTAATATAAAATCTGTGTGAGGACGGCTGTGTGTACATAGGATGAAAGTCGGTGCAAACTGGAGTGAAAGCACAGATGGAAAGGTTTTGGCTCCAGATAACGTTCTGGTCAGCCACCATTGCACTTCCTTGTCTGAAAGCACAATGCATTCCTCTGTACGCCTCTCAGTAGAGGATGGAATGAATTCCTGAGCAACATGAGTACACACTCTATCGTCCTGTGAGAGTGCCAGTTATAGAGCTCAGACTGGCACTGGGCTTCCTGTGTAACAGCTGGGGCTCTGTCCTGACAGACAGGCACAAAGGCAGCATTAGAGTCATGTGGCAGCTCGCAGCTGTTTCCCTGTTCCAGCGGCTCAGAATCGTCTGTTGGAAAGGATATTTTATCTTCCTTCCCCAGTGTACTGTATCACTTCTTCGACAGCCGAAAAAAGTTCAGAAGCTAAAAATAAATTTACGTTAAGGTTGATGTAGTAAACAGACTGGCCGCAAAATTGGGAAGTCTAGTGCCAGCTGTGAAGGCCAGTTTTGCTGAAAAATGACGGCCGCCTCGCTTCTGGCACGGAACGCGGCGTCTGCCATTTTGGGGAGGTCGGCAGAGCTGCTGTTGTCTGCGCACGCCGCCCACATGTGAATAATGCCTGAGTTAACGTACAACTGTGATTTTGGACGTCGCCGCTCTGGACACTGTCCTCTCCAAACCACACACGGAAGAACGTGCATGCAGCAGTACTACAGAGATGCTGCCAGCGGTTCTTAAAGGGACACACACATCTTTCAGGTAAGTTTAGATTTTAGTTTTTGAACTGTTTTTGTTACATTTTGTTGGGAGTAGAGACTTGGTGCAATACATTTAAAAAGTTGTTAAAGTGTGCAGGGAGTGCTGCTGGATGCTTGCAAGGCTTGGATGTTAAAGGAAGGCCTCTGAGAACACCACTTGCTCCCAGTCCTGGGGGCTCTAGTTGCAGTCCCCCTTGAGCTGCAACATCACATGGAGGTGAAGCAGAGGCAGCAAAGGACACAAGCTGCTTGCAGAGGGAAGAGGAGGAAGCAGAAGAGAAAAAAGCAGAAGAGGAGGAAGGAGGCAACCCAGAAAGCCCCTTTCTGGCCGGGATATCCGGAATCAAATCATCCGGCTGTGGTACCAGTGAACACAACACCAATTCCCCTTTCAACATTTGTCCCACACCTTACCTTCCCTCTGTTACTGACCATCACAGCATTCTCTTGGCCACAATGCTGAAATAGAAGCCACCACAAAGCAAACTTTCCAATCCAACTTTATCCATCTATGCATCCAATATTACATCAAAAAATCAACTAATCACCCTTGTGCATCCCCTTAGTGACTGTCTTGCGTCTGCCTTTGCCTAACCTAGTGATGCTACGCAGTGCTACCCCAGTGGCTGCAGCATGGCTGGTGGAAGGCTGCTGACTTTCAGTGGGGGACACTGCAAATGGCCTTGCAGGATGACCTCGAGGAGCTGGTGACTGGGAGTGTGAAATCGATCGACAGTATTTCTTCATCTTCTTCACTCTCCTCTGCCTCTTCTTGGTCAACCACTGGCTGAGCAGGCTGGATTCTTGGGTGTGTGAAATGAGGATGGTGTAGTGTATGTACCTTTAAGAGAGAACTACTTTTACAGCTCCTGTGTACTGTAGTACCAGCTGTGACCACACCTGTATATAAGCCTTGAGCATGCCTCTGTACCCCCAGTCTTGAGACTACCCTACTCCAGTAAACACCTGTTGATTGTTAAGTTACACCATCCGTGTAGTTATTTGAAAACATCACACTCTCAGAATCACGGATCTAACAGTGGCGATGAGTGTCGGTTCGAATCTACCTGCAACTCTGCATTTCCCTTCAAGGATTCGCTCCGGGAGGGCGGTGGAAGAAAGTCGAGGCCAGAAGCACGGGTGTCGACCACGAGCAACTGCCCAGTCATCCAGCAGAGAGTGAACATCGCAGGGGAGGCTGTTGAGAGCTGGGCTTGGTTCCCCAGCCACGGCGATCCAGCAACAGACTGACAACAGGTACAGCGCAGACCCTTCCCGGACAGCGGCGGCTGGAGCCGACCGACGGCAGAGAAAAAGCTGAGCAGTGTCGACGGGGTAAGAGAGAGGGTGAAGCGCACAGGGCGCAGCCGGGGGTTGAAAACCGAGCGGCGTCGAGGAAAAACAGAACAGAGAGAGAGAGGGTAAAGCAGCAGCCGGGTTCAGGACCGAGCGGCGGAAACGGGAAAGGCGCAAATGAAAAAAACGCGCAGAGCACAGCCAGGGCTCAAGGGCTGAACAGTGTCTGCGGGGAGAAGAAGGGAGAGCCCGGGAGACGCCATTGAGCCGCGGAGAAGAAGGAAGAGCGCGGGAGACACCATTTTTAGAAGCCGCAGCGGAGAAGAAGGGCGAGCACGGGAAGAAAGGAAAGCGCGGGAGACGCCATTTTGTGCCAGCGGAGAAGAAGGGAGAGCGCGGGAGACGCCATTTTTGACAGTTAAATCACACCCAGGGATGCCGAAGAGTGGCAGTATCTCTACGTTCGACAATGAAGTCGAAGATTGGGCGACATATGTGGAACGTACTGAGGTGTACTGCAGGGCGAATGAAGTGCCAGATGCTAGGAAAGCACTGGTTTTGTTGAATTCCATGGGTGCAAAAACTTATGGCTTATTGCGAAACCTAATAACCCCAGAGCAGCCCGTGAATAAGAATTTCGAAAGCATAGTAGAAATCCTACAGGACCACTTAAACCCCACACTGCTGCTGATAGCAGAAAGATTTAAGATCCACAAAAGGAAACAGCATAAAGACAAAAGTAATGCTGAGTACTTAACGGAACTGTGCAAGCTATCAAAACACTGCCAGTTTGGAGTGGGACTAGCAGATACGTTAAGGGACAAGTTTGTGTGTGAGCTTCAAAGTGAAGGAACCCAGAAATGGCTTCTATCAGAAAAGGATCTTACGCTGGACAAGGCTTTCAGCATGGCAGTATCACACGAAGCAGACGCAAGGGGCGCTGCAGAGATACAACGGAGACCACAAGAATATGGCACCAATGAAATGTCATATGGAACAGGGAAGTGTTATCGCTGCGGCAGAACAACACACGACCAGAAGGATTGTTGGTTCAAGGACCAAGTGTGCAGACAGTGTGGAAAAGCAGGACACATAGCAAGAGTCTGTAGGTCAGGGAAGAAAATCAACAGCAAGAAATCACCACAGGAGAAGTACAAAAAGGTACATAAGGTGATGGACAGTAGTTTAGACGAACAGAAAAGTGATACAGACTCCGGAAGAAACTACATAAGGTAACCAAAATGGAGGATCACCAGACTATCTGGGTCACACTCAAGATAGACGGAGTCCAAGTGAAAATGGAATTGGACACAGGATCAGCCCTAACAGTCATAAACCAAAGGGACTACAAGCGGCTATTTTCACACATACCCTTGAAAGCTACAGAGATTGTCTTGAAGACGTACACGGGGCAAAAAGTCTACCCCAAAGGAAAAATCAGGGTGAAAGTGATATACAAAGGCCAGGAAATACCTAAAATGGACATATATGTATTGCCAGATGGAGGACCACCACTACTAGGACGTGAATGGATCCGGAAGATACAATTAGATTGGCATTCCATACAGGCACTGAAGGTTGAGGCCAAAAAGGATGACGACGTCACACCTGGACGACTGTCAAAAATGCTAACTGACGCAAAAGAAGTGTTCCAGGAGGGACTCGGAACACTAAAAGGCATAACAGCAACGGTTAAAATAGAGGAAAATGCAAGGCCAAAGTTTCTTAAGGCCAGACCAGTGCCTTATGCGATCAGACCAGCCGTCGAAGCAGAGCTGGAAGGGTTGGAACATTCAGGAGTACTGTCCAAAGTAGACTGGAGCGAGTGGGCTACACCCATCGTTCCTGTAATGAAGAGGTCGTTGAGTAATACGCCTGGGGAACCAAAGAAGGTCCGCATCGTGGGGATTTTCACAGAATCACAGAATCACAGAAACCCCACAGTGCAGATAGAGGCCATTTCGGCCCATCGAGCCTGCACCGACACATATCCCACCCGATCCCCGTAACCCCTACACCAACACCAACACATATCCCACCCTATCCCCGTAACCCCACGCATTTAATCCCCCTAACACTAAGGGTCAATTTATCATAGCCAATCAACCTAACCCGCACATCTTTGGACTGTGGGAGGAAACCGGAGCACCCGGAGAAAACCCACGCAAACACGGGGAGAATGTGCAAACTCCACACAGACAGTCACCCGAGGCTGGATTCGAACCCGGGTCCCTGGCGCTGTGAGGCAACAGTGCTAACCACTATGCCACCGTGCTGCCCGTGATTTTAAGGTGACAGTGAACCCAGTCCTTCACACGGTACAATATCCGCTTCCACGAATTGAGGATATTTTCGCCTCGCCATCTGGAGGTAAACACTTCACCAAAATTGATCTAGCCCAGGCGTACTTGCAAATGGAGGTAGAAGAAGCCTCGAAACAATACCTCACGATCAACACTCATAAAGGTCTCTACCAATACAACCGGCTGGTGTTCGGGGTAGCATCAGCTCCGGCTACTTGGCAAAGGGCGATGAATCAAATCCTGCAAGGGATTCCAGGGACCCAGTGTTATTTGGACGACATCCTGGTCACGGGCGAAAGTGACAGTGATCACCTTGCCAACCTGGAGAAGGTGCTCACTAGATTAAAGGAAAATGGGCTACGAGCTAATCGCCACAAGTGCGAGTTTTTCCAGAAGCAGATCTCGTATTGTGGCCACGTTATCGATGAAGAGGGGTTACATAAGTCCCCTGAAAAGATTGAGGCAGTAGTCAAGGCTCCAGCACCAGAAAATGTGTCACAACTGAGGTCGTTCCTCGGGCTGGTAAACTACTACCATAAGTTCTTACCAAATTTGTCTACGGTATTACACCCACTGAACACCCTACTGCAAACAGGGGTACCATGGAAGTGGAATGACGAACGTAAACGAGCTTTCCAGAAGTGCAAAGAATTGATCACATCAAAAGAGGTGTTGGCCCATTTCAACCCAGCACTACCAATTCATTTGGCATGTGATGCAGCACCCTATGGTACTGGAGCGGTGCTGTCGCACAAATTCCCAGACGGGTTGGAGAAGCCTGTAGCCTTTGCGTCTCGGTCACTAACCTCAACCGAGCGCAACTACGCCCAGATTGACAGGGAGGCCCTCAGCCTAGCATGGGGAGTAAAAAAATTCAACCACTATCTGCATGGGCAGAAGTTCACCTTGCTGACTGACCACCAACCACTTGTCTCCATCTTTAATCCAAAGAAGGGCGTTCCGGTGATGACTGCACAACGGTTACAAAGATGGTCCCTTTTTCTAGGGGCGAACCAATATGAAATAGAATATAAAGGCACGAAACAGCATGGAAACGCTGATGGGCTATCACGCCTGCCACTGCCTACTGTGGAGGAAGCACCAGCAGTGGACCCTATCGAGATATTTTATTCGTCAATAATTGAACGATTGCCAGTAACTAACGCGGATATAGAGAAGGAGACCCGCAATGATCCGACACTGTCTCGGGTATATGATTTGACGGTGAGGGGATGGCCAACACATGGCAACTCACTGTTGCCAGCATTCTCATCCAGAAGAGAACAGCTGTCAGTATGCCAGGGGACAGTGATGTGTGGATCCCGAGTTGTGATTCCACCCACGTTAAGGGAGAGAGTGCTAAATGAGCTTCATGAAGGTCATCTGGGAGGGGTGAAAATGAAAAGCCTTGCTAGGGCTTATGTGTGGTGGCCGGGGATCGATCAACAAATCGAGGACCTAACCAAGAGCTGCTCAGGATGCCAGAAGGTCCAAAATGCACCACCACATGCCCCTCTACACCCATGGGAGTGGCCCTCCTCTCCATGGCAACGGGTGCATATTGATTTTGCTGGTCCATTCATGGACTCAATGTTCTTAATAGCAGTGGATGCTCACTCGAAATTGCCTGAGGTGATAAAAATGTCATCAACCACTACAGAGAAAACGATTGCAGTCCTATGGACCATATTTGCCAGGAACGGCTTGCCAGAGCAGATTTGCTCTGATAATGGACCACAGTTTGTGTCCGAAGAGTTTCGGAAATTTATGAGAAGGAATGGGGTAAGGCATTACACATCCGCCCCGTATCATCCAGCCACAAATGGATTGGCTGAGAGGTTCGTACAAACCTTTAAGAAGGCGATAAAGGCCATGTGCGACGATGAAATTCCACTACAGCATAAGGTGGACAATTTCCTATTAGCCTACAGAAATGCGACACATGCAGTTACCAACCAGACCCCGGCCATGATGTTCTTTAACCGAAGGTTGAGATCTCGTCTGGATTTGCTCAGACCCAATGTGCGAAGAAATGTTGAGGATAAACAATTCCAGCACATCAATGAGAAGCCGACAAGGAGCTTCAATGGAGGACAACCAGTCTTGGCCCGTGACTACCGAACAGAGAAATGGCAACCCGGAACGATATGCACAAGGCAGGGGCCATTAATGTACACAGTGGATGTCGGGGAGAACATTGTGAGACGCCACGTCGATCAGATCTTAGCGTCACAGGAACGAGTCAACCCCATGTCTCGAGTACCTGGGGATGAACCCATCTACCTCAGAACCAGTAGCAGTGGAAACTGATGAACTAACCGACGAAAAGGGGCCAGAATCGTCTCCGCACCAAGAACAAGAACCTCAGGAAAGGCGCTATCCAGAAAGGATCAGGAAGCCGCCCCAAAGACTGAATCTATAAATGGACTATTTTTGTTTAATGTGCATGCTGAAGTGTTAATTGTTATTTGAATATTATGGGTACCTGTACTACTAATCTAAAAGGGGAGGAATTGTAGTGTATGGACCTTTAAGAGAGAACTACTTTTACAGCTCCTGTATACTGTAGTACCGGCTGTGACCACAACTGTATATAAGCCTTGAGCATGCCTCTGTACCCCCAGTCTTGAGACTACCCTACTCCAGTAAACACCTGTTGATTGTTAAGTTACAGCATCCATGTAGTTATTTGAAAACATCATACTCTCAGAATCACGGATCTAACAGATGGCACAAGGGTGGAGTTGTGGTGAGGGGAGGGAGGGAAAGCGAGAAGATATTGTGGGATGAGCGGGAAGTGGGATGTGAGAAGGCGGATAACTTATGAGGATACCAGCATCTTGTATTCTTTCAGCCCTGCCGTTGGCCAAGGGTTCAGCCATGCCCCTGTCAAGAATGGCCTGCACTGTCTCCTCCAAGGGGGTGAGTTGAAGCTAGGAATGTGAGGTGTGCCTCGTGTTTGGTAGAGATTGTTGGTAGGTGAGTGGTGCAATGTTTGAGGCTAGTGGTGCAGTTGGTAGGAGACAGTTTTTGAAGATGCATTCACTGACCTTGACCACTCGTGTGAAGTCATGAAACTTCTTTGGGCACTGGAGCCAAGTCCTGGGGGTGACACTGCTGACAGTGACAGCTGTTGAGTCTGTGTTTTCCAAATGTAGTTATGCTGAATAACTGGACACAGACAACAGAATACTTAAACAGGTCTTTAGTAATTGAGGGTCAGGGCTGAACTGAAATACAAACTGCTCCACAGGGTTTATATACCGGTGTGGTCACCACCGGTACTACAATATACAGGAGCCATCAGAAAGTAGTTCATCACCTTAAGGTAGTCTCTTAAGGTGGTACAGGTTACATACACTACAATTCCTCCCCTTTTAGCTTAACAGTGTACACCCCAATTTAAACATAACATGGATAACATATATACAACTTTCATACAAAACTGTTCAAAGATTCAGTCTCTGAGGAGGCCTCCTGATCCGGGCCGGATAACGCCTTTCAGGGGTCTCTGGTTCTCGTTGCTGGGGTGACTCATCCATTTGATCTCTTATGGATTGAACATCATCATGTACGTTCAAGTCTGAGGTAGATGCTACAGGCTCAATAACTTCTTCAACTGGTGTCTCTGCCGTAGACATGGGGTCGACCCTTGTTCTCGATTCCACAAGTTGGTCAGCATGGCGTCGTATTACGTTCTCACCAACGTCTACCGTGTACATCAAGGGTCCTTGTCGGGCACGAATTGTTCCAGATTGCCATTTATCATTCCTATAGTCCCTGGCCAACACTGGTTGTCCTATTTCGAAACTCCGAGTGCCCTTGTTATTTACGTGCTGGAATTGTTTGTTTTCGACTTCCCTACGCACATTATTGGGTTTTAACAAATCCAATCGGGACCGCAACCTCCTGTTATAGAACATTATGGCAGGGCTTTGATTTGTCACTGCATGCGTGGCGTTTCGATATGCCATCAGGAAATTGTCCACCTTGTGTTGTAGTGGAATATGGTCTTCGCTCATGGCCTTTATCGCCTTTTTAAACGTTTGTACAAATCTCTCGGCCAACCCATTTGTAGCCGGATGATATGGGGCAGATGTATAGTGTTTCACCCCATTCTTCTTCATGATTTTCTGGAATTCTTCTGACACGAACTGTGGTCCGTTGTCTGAACATATTTGTTCCGGCAGCCCATTCCTTGCAAATATGGTTCTTAGAACTGCGATCGTCTTTTCAGAGGTAGTGGTCGACATCTTAATCACTTCTGGCCATTTAGAATGTGCGTCTACCGCTATCAAAAACATGGAATCCATGAATGGACCTGCAAAGTCGATATGCACACGTTGCCATGGGGTTGAAGGCCATTCCCACGGATGCAGCGGTGCAATTGGAGGTGCATTTTGAACTTTTTGGCACCCTGCGCAGCTTTTAGTCAGATCCTCTATTTGTTTGTCGATACCTGGCCACCACACATAAGCCCTAGCAAGGCCTTTCATCTTGACTCCCCCCAGATGATCTTCATGCAGTTCCTTCAGAACTCTCTCCCTTAATTTAGGAGGAATAATCACCCTTGTTCCATACATCAATGTTCCTTGACAGACGGACAGCTGCTCTCGTCTGGCTGAGAACGCCGGTAACAGTGGTTCGCCATGTGTTGGCCCTCCCTTCACTGTCAAATCGTAGACCCGAGACAGTGTCGGGTCGTTTCTGGTCTCTCTCTCAATACTCGCATTGGTGACTGGTAAGCATTCGATGATGGTCGAGTGAAATATCTCGACAGGGTCAACTGCCGGTGCCTCTTCCGCTGTAGGTAGTGGCAGGCGCGACAGCCCATCAGCATTACCATGTTGCTTTGTACCTTTGAATTCGATATCATGTTGATGTGCCCCTAGGAAAAGGGACCATCTCTGGAGCCTCTGCGCCGTCATAACCGGAACACCCTTCTTAGGGTTAAAGATGGAAACCAACGGCTGGTGATCTGTCAGCAGCGTAAACCTTTGGCCTTGCAGGTAATGGTTAAATTTCTTAACTCCCCACACAAGGCTGAGAGCCTCCCTATCTATCTGAGCATAGTTGTGCTCAGCGGAGGTCAATGATCTGGATGCGAACGCGACTGGCCTTTCCAAGCCATTTGGCAACTTATGTGAGAGCACTGCCCCGATACCATATGGAGAAGCATCACAAGCTAAACGAATAGGCAGCGTTGGGTTAAAGTGAGCCAACACTTCCTTAGAGGTGATCAGTGCCTTGCTTTTTTGAAAAGCCCGCTTACAGTCCTCGCTCCACTTCCATGGTACTCCCATTTGCAAAAGAGTGTTCAGCGGGTGTAACACTGTGGATAAATTTGGAAGAAACTTGTGGTAATAGTTAATCAACACAAGGAACGACCTCAACTGGGATACATTTTCCGGAGCGGGAGCTTTCACAACAGCTTCGATCTTGTCAGGTGACTTATGAAGCCCCTCCTGGTCAATGACGTGACCGCAGTACGAGATTCGCTTCTGAAAGAACTCACATTTCTGGCGATTAACTCTGAGTCCATATTCTTTCAATCTGGTGAGCACCTGCTCCAAATTCGCGAGGTGTTCCTTATCATCATCTCCTGTAATCAGAATGTCGTCCAGGTAGCATTGTGTGCCTGGAATTCCCTGTAATACCTGCTCCATGGCCCTTTGCCAAATCGCTGGAGCCGATGCCACTCCAAAAACCAGTCTATTATACCAATATAAGCCCTTATGTGTGTTGATCGTGAGATACTGGCGTGACGCTTCATCAACTTCCATCTGTAAGTACGCCTGCGCCAGGTCTATCTTGTTGAAGTGTTTCCCGCCAGACAGCGAAGCGAAGATATCCTCAATCCGCGGAAGCGGATATTGCACCGTGTGAAGAACTGGATTAACAGTGATCTTGAAATCGCCACAGATGCGAACCTTCCCAGGTTCCCCCGGCTTGTTGCTCAATGAACGCTTCATGACGGGAACAATGGGCGTGGCCCATTCGCTCCAGTCCACCTTTGACAGTACTCCTGAACGTTCTAGCCCTTCCAGCTCTGCTTCCACAGCAGGTCGTATCGCATAAGGTACCGGTCTGGCTTTGAAAAATTTTGGGTTTGCATGTTCTTCAACCTTGATGTTTGCCGTAATTCCTTTCAGTGTTCCCAGTCCCTGTTGGAACACCTCCTTAGCATCGTCCAATATTTTGGACAGTCGTTTAGGTTTGACGTCGTCCTCTTTACAGGAATCTACAGTTAGTGCTTGTAAGGAATGCCAGTCCATATTTATTCTCCGGATCCATTCCCGTCCCAGTAGTGGTGGACCTCCATCAGGTAACACATACAAGTCCATTCCCTGACTTGCTTTACCATTGTAGACCACCTTTACCTTTATCTTTCCGATGGGGTATACTATTTGCCCCGTGTATGTTTTCAATACAATCTCCGTATCCCTCAGGGGAATGTGTGAGAATAACCTTTTGTACTCTTGCTTATTCATGACCGTCAATGCCGATCCAGTGTCCAATTCCATCTTCACTTGGACTCCTGCTATCCGAAGCATGACCCAGATAGTTTGGTGGTCTGCTGTGTTACCCACATTATGTATTTTTAGACAACCCAGTTCCTTACTGCTGGAGTCTGAATCCGTCTTTTGTTCATCCGAACTGTTCTCTGTCACCTTGTGTACTTTCTTGTACTTCTCCTGCGGCGACTTTTTGTTGCTGGTCTTCTTTCCTGACCGGCATACTTTCGCTATGTGACCAAGTCTGCCACATTTCCTGCATTCTTTATCTTTGAACCAGCACTGGTTCTGATCATGCGTTGTCCTTCCGCAACGATAACACTTTACTGCACCCAATGCCATTTCATTGGTGCTGAATTCCGATGGCCTTTGCTGCATTTCCGCAGTGCCTCGTGCTGCTGCCTCGTGCGATGCTGCAATGCTGAAAGCTTTGTCCAGCGTAAGATCCTTTTCCTCTAGCAGTCGCTTCTGGGTTCCTTCCTTTAGTAGCCCACACACAAACTTATCTCTCAGAGCGTCTGCTAGTCCTGTACCGAACTGACAGTACTTTGATAACTTGCGCAGTTCGATTAAGAATTCAGCGTTGCTTTCCTCTTTAAGCTGAATTCTTTTGTAAAATTTAAATCGTTCCGCTATCAGCAGCGGCGTGGGGTTTAAATGCTCTTGCAGGATAGTAACAATCTCCGCGAAACTCTTTCCTACCGGTTTATCTGGTGTTACAAGGTGCCTTAATAACCCGTACGTCTTCGCACCCATCGAGTTTAATATGGTTAGTGCTTTCTTATCCGCCGGTACCTCATTCGCTGTACAGTAAACTTCAACACGTTCCACATAAGTGGTCCAATCTTCTACATCGCTATCAAAAGCAGTGATGTTACCCGTTTTTGGCATCTTGTTGAGTTTCCTTTATTTTATTTATTTTTCCAAAATGGCGGCTTCCCGTGCTTGGCGACTTTTCCTGCGCTTCTTCCCCCGCCGACTAAAATGGCGATTACCGTGCTGTTGCCGTTCTCGCCTCCCAGCGGTCCTTATTTCCCCCGACGCTGCTGCTCTTGTTCCCCGCCGCTCCCGCGGTCCTCGTGGACATTAACGCTTTTCTGGCTGCTGCGCGTCTCTGCCCGATTGCAGTCCAGCCCTTTTTACCGGCTGCGGTCGTGTTCTCCGCCCTTTTCTTCGGTTTCCCTTCCCTTCTCCCACTGACAACTCGGCCGACTTTCTCTCCGTGTCGCTAGATCAGGCTTACCCGCCGCTGTCGTAGAAGGGATGATCACTGCCTGTTGCTGATGGTGGACTTCGTGGCCAGCAAATCCAACCCGGGTTCTCGATGCCTCCCGTGCGATGCGGTGCTCAGCAGGATGATGAGGGCGGATGCCCCTTTTCGACGCCCGTTCTGAGGACGAAGCTTCCTTGGATGCAAAACTGCCGCTAGGTACGATCAGACTCGTCGCCACTGTTGAGTCTGTGTTTTCCAAATGTAGTTATGCTGAATAACTGGACACAGACAACAGAATACTTAAACAGGTCTTTAGTAATTGAGGGTCAGGGCTGAACTGAAATATAAACTGCTCCACAGGGTTTATATAGTGGTGTGGTCACCACCGGTACTACAATATACAGGAGCCATCAGAAAGTAGTTCATCACCTTAAGGTAGTCTCTTAAGGTGGTACAGGTTACATACACTACAACAGCCTCGGTAATCTGGTCCCAGATCCTTCTTTCTGGAGGGCCTCCTGGGCCCCTGTGGGTAGAGGACCTCTCTTCCAGTGTTGACCCCCTGCACAAAGCTTGAATACTGCGCCCGAGACTCTTTCCCTGGCATGTTGAGCCATTTGTGTTAGTACTCAAGTACTTACAGCAATTTTTATGTGCAGAAGGCAGTTCAGCTTTACGAGCTGCAGACTGCCTAGTTCTGAAGGAGTTTGAACTTTTTTTTCCAGAAGGCAGTTCAGTTTTAAGGTCTAGAGATTGCCTTGAAAAGGAACAGGCTAGCTTTAAATAAAGGCAGCCTCGCTGCCGCGATGTAACCTTGAGCGCACAGCCTGTCAGCAGCGCATTAGTTGTTAGAGTGTGCGCTCCTATCATGTAAAGTAGCAGGCAGCACCAAACTGACGTGCTCCCTGTGCTTTCTGAATGGGCGCGGGCATATGGGCGCGGGCATATCTTGCATCGCGGTGCCTGTGCTCGTTTTCGGGCCTTATTGAACTTCACCCCCACTGTGTTTAATATAGGCTTCCTCGGCACAGGCCGCTACTCTGTATTTTACACAGAGCTCAGGCTATCACTGTGCAAGTGTGAGAAAGGACCTCTCAGTGTGTGAAACAGCTTTGTGCTTACATAGAACAGCACAGAAACAGGTCATTCAGCCCAACTGGTCAATGCTGGTGTTTATGCTCCACACAAGTCTCCTCCAACATAACTTGAATTAACCCTATCAGCATATCCTTCTATTCCTTTCTCCATCATGTACTTATCTAGCTTCCCCTCAAATGCATCTATGCTATTCACCTCAGCCACTCCCTGTGGGAGCAAGGCCCATGTTCTAACCACTCTTTGAGTTAAGAAGTTTCTTCTGATTTCCTAATTGGATTTATTAGTGACTATCTTATATTTATGGTCCCTAGTTTTGGACTCCCCCACATGGAAACATCTTCTCTATGTCTACCCTATCGAACACCTTCATCATTTTAAAGCCCTCTATCAGGTCACCCCCTCAGTGTTCTCTTTTCTAGAGAAAACAGCCCCGGCCTGTTCAGCCTCTCCTGATAGTTCTGGTATCATCCTTGTGTATGTTTTTTGCATGTTCTCCAGTGCTTCTATATCCTTTTTGTAATATGGAGACCAGACCAGAACCGTGGTCTAGCCAAGGTTTACACAGGATTACATCGGATATACGGCACAGAAACAGGCCATTCGGCCCAACCAGTCCATGCCGGTGTTTATGCTCCACTCGAGCCTCCTCCCGTCTTTTCTCATCTAAATCTATCAGCATAACCCTCGATTCCCTTCTCCCTCATGTGCTTGTCCAGCCTCCCCTTAAATGCATCGATACTATTTGCTTCAACCACTCCCTGTGATAGCGAGTTCCACATTCTCACCACTCTTTGGGTAAAGAAGTTTCTTCTGAATTCCCTATTGGATCAGAAGGTTCTGTACAAGTTCAGCATATCTTCTCTGCTTTTGAATTCTATTCCTCTCGTGATTGAAGCATGCTCCTTGGAGAGTGTTCAGATGAGTTAAAGAGCTCTCGCCATTACCTCAGTAGGTAAATGTGCTGCACAGATCCATGACAGCTCTCTGCTGTTAAAGCTGGTCTCAGCGAGAGCAGTGGGGCAGGTGCTACAACTGAGCTCAGAACCAATGAACTGATTGACATCGCCCCACCATTGGCAGCAGTGCCCTCAGCTGCTTAGGCTCTAAGCTGTGGAATTCCCTCCCTAAACTTCTCTGCATCTTTACCTCGCTCCTCCTACTCACCTGTCTTAATTATGTGACTCGGTGTCAAATGTTGTCTGATAACGCACCTGTGAAGCGCTAAAGGTGTTATATAAATGAAAGTTGTTGTAGTTGAAGGCAAAACAATCAGCCACGGTTCTTGCTCCCAACTGTTGTAAGATACCCTATTCTTATATACATATATACTTAGGATTAGGATTTGGTTTAATCTCATGATTAAGGTTTTGCTTTCTTTTCACTTAGCTTGTAGACTTGTACTGTAGTTAGAAATAATAAAATGGTCAAGTTGCTGATTCCCAGAGGGTATGGATGACATTTAGCAAGAAAAAACTTTGTCAGCCTGGAGAGGTTTTTTATTGGCAAAGAAAGGTGAATAAGGGGCCAGTGGTCTCCCAGATAAGAGGGCAGCCTATATCACAAACAAACAAGATAATGATCAACAGAAACTAAAAAAAACTCCTTTTAAGGGATGGCTGTGCATGGCTAGAGCCCTATAAAGATCTTAAGCTTTCCTTCACAATTCATAGAGAGAGACAAGATCAAAAGGATCAACGAGGGTTACATTCTCTATCCAGAGTGAAAGTGGGTAATATTGTTTATTTCTCTGTATGACTATTACTTTTTCTTAAGACATTGAATGTGCCAAGAATCAGTCAAATTCAGTAAAGATTATTTCCAAGTTGGTGTCTCATCCAAGAACCTTACAAAGTGGCAACCACGAAGGGACTTGACAAGCAATAACCTGACTTGAGGGAGATTGAGTGCCGATGACAGACAAGGAGCTAAACCCAGTCCATGAAGGCAGGAAACTGTTCCAGCGAGTGTGTGGGGTTATCCCTCCAGTAGTACGAGTAACCAAGGAAGCTCTTCAAAAGAAGTTAAATGACGTGGCTGGTAGTGAGGTGTTGGTCACCATAATGACCAAAACAGGGGAGCTGTATGCAACGTCAATGACCCACATAGAAGGCTTGGTGAATGAGAAAATGATGTAATTAAAAGCAGCGAGGCATTTGCTAACTTCTGTGCGGCGAGAACCACAGATGATGTGGTCAAGGTATCGTTACATATGGGAAAATTCTCATTGGTGAATGAAATAGTCTGGAACCGGGTAAAATCCTGCTGGAATGTGGCGGGTCAGATGAAGTCAATGGCTGCTACTGCCTCTGAGGATTTAAAAAAAGAGATTGTGCAGGAGGATGCGGAGTTAATATCAACACAGTTAATATCAGGCCTTTCACAGCAAACAAATGTTGTAAAAGAATTCCATTAAAAAAAATAACAACAGAAAATGCTGGAAAAACTCAGCAGGCCAGGCAACATCCGTGGAGAGAGAAATAGAGTCAACGTTTCGAGTCAAACTCTTTGTCAAGACTGGAAAGACACAGGAAATGAAATAGATTGAAAGGCCAGGCTGGGAGAGAACAAAAGAGAAGTGAAGAGACATTAAGAGGTATTCAAAACCAGACGAGATGGTGATAGGACTAGTGGAGACAAAAGGCAGCTCTAGATTAGGTGTGAAATGTGCTGGCAGAATGGGAGACAGCTGCCATGTGGGAGAGAGAAAAAAAAGAAAGGGGGGGGGGGAAGGGCCAAAACAAAGGTGTGGATAAAAAATGTAAGTAAAAATACAATAGGGGCCGAGGTTATGATCTGAAATTGTTGAACTCGATATTGAGTCTAGAAGGCTGTAAAGTGCCTAATCGGAAGATGAGGTGCTGTTCCTCGAGCTTACGCTGGCTTTCCGTGGAACAATGCAAGAGTCTGAGTACGGTGAGGTCTGAGTGGGAATGGAGCGGTGAATTAAAATGTCAGGCGACCGGAAGCTCGGGGTCACCCTTATGGACTAAACGGAGGTGTTCCGCAAAGCGGTCACCCAATCTGCGTTTGGTCTCCCCAATGTAGAGGAGGCCACATCGTGAGCAGCGAATACAGTATACTAGATTGCAAGAAGTACAAGTAAAGTAAGTCCATTAAATAAAACCCTGGTTGGACACTTGAGGTGTAACAAAAGAGTTAGGAAAAAGAGAAAGATGTTAAAAGCCCACAGCAAAAGTTAAAAATGCTGCAAGAATGAAATAGGATAAGTGTTTTGAGCATTTTATGTTTTATTTGAAGAGGAAAAGGCTGCTAGATTTTGTTTTCAGTCTCTGAAAGTATGTGCTAATGTGTGAAAGTTTGCTACTGGCTGCATGAGCTTGAAAGTTAATAGTGATGTTATCAACTGATAACCTGTTCAGCAGAAACTGCTGCTGTTTTCTGTTTTGGGTTTTGAACTGATTTGGAGTAATTGACAGACTGAGTGTTTGATTAAATTATCAAATTATGGAACTGGTTTTCTGTGGATGGCCACTACAGACAGCTAGTGCTGCAAATTATGTGACCAGTCCCTAGGTGCGCAACTTGGGATTATCATTAAAGGGCACCTCCAGATCAATGTTTTTAAGGTGCATGAAAGGGTGATCATAGAAACATAGAAGATAGGAGCAGGAGTCGGCCATTCGGCCCCTCGAGCCTGCTCCGCCATTCAAGGAGATCATGGCTGATCATCCAAATTCAGTACCCTGTCCCTGCCTTCTCCCCATATCCCTTGATCCCTTTAGCCTTAAGAAATATATCCAACTCCTTCTTGAATATATTTAACTAGCTGGGGAGCCCTGCGTTGCGAGGGCAATTTTGGGGCGCTTGGTCTCCCTGCCCGTGTGTCCCCCCTCTCCCTGTCATGTCCTCTCCCTGTCCTATCCCTCCCTCCCCTCCCCTCCTCTCTCTCCCCCTCCCTCCCCTCCTCTCTCTCCCCCTCCCTCCCCTCCTCTCTCTCCCCCTCCCTCCCCTCCTCCCTCCCTCCCCTCCCCTCTCTCCCCTCCCCTCCTCTCTCCCCCTCCCTCCCCTCTCTCCCCCTCCCTCCCCTCCTCTCTCTCCCCTCCCCTCCTCTCTCCCCCTCCCTCCCCTCTCTCCCCCTCCCTCCCCTCTCTCCCCCTCCCTCCCCTCCTCTCTCTCCCCTCCCCTCTCTCCCCCTCCCTCCCCTCCTCTCTCTCCCCCTCCCTCCCCTCCCTCTCTCTCCCCCTCCTCTCTCTCCCTCTCTCCCCCTCCCTCCCCTCCTCTCTCTCCCCCTCCCTCCCCTCCTCTCTCTCCCCCTCCCTCCCCTCATCTCTCTCCCCCTCCCTCCCCTCCTCTCTCTCCCCTTCCCTCCCCGCCTCTCTCTCCCCCTCCTCTCTCTCCCCCTCCCTCCCCTCTCTCCCCCTCCCTCCCCTCCTCTCTCTCCCCCTCCCTCCCCTCCTCTCTCTCCCCCTCCCTCCCCTCCTCTCTCTCCCCCTCCCTCCCCTCCTCTCTCTCCCCCTCCCTCCCCTCCTCTCTCTCCCCCTCCCTCCCCTCCTCCCTCCCCTCCTCTCTCTCCCCTCCCTCCCCCCTCTCTCTCCCCCTCCCTCCCCCCCTCTCTCTCCCCTCCTCCCTCCCCCCCTCTCCCCTCTCCCCTCTCTCCCCTCTCCCCTCCCCCCCTCCCCTCCTCCCCCCACCCCTCCCCTTCCTCCCTCCCCCCTCTCCCCTCCTCCCTCCCCCCTCCTCCCTCCCCCCCTCCTCCCCCCCTCCTCCCTCGCCCCCCCTCCTCCCCTCCCCCCTCCCCCCCTCTCCCCTCCCCTCTCCCCTCCCCCCTCCCCTCCCTCTCCCTTCCCCCCCTCCCCCCCTCTCTCTCCCCCTCCCCCCCTCTCTCTCCCCCTCTCTCTCCCCCTCCTCCCCTCTCTCTCCCCCTTCCCCCCTCCCCTCTGTCCCTCTCTCCGGCCCCTCCCCTGCCTAGCGCCTGAGGTCCGGAGCTGAGGTCCCCCGCGTATCGCGTGGCTGATGGACGGCCGCTGTGGGCGGGCGGGCGGCGCATGCGCGGTCAGTGCGGGCGGCGCATGCGCGGTCAGCGCGAGCCCCCCGCGATTTCCCGAGGCTCGCCCCCCCCCCGCGATTTCCCGAGGCTCTCCCCCCCCTCCCCGCGATTTCCCGAGGCTCTCCCCCCCCACGATTTCCCGAGGCTCTCCCCCCCCCGCGATTTCCCGAGGCTCTCCCCCCCCGCGATTTCCCGAGGCTCTCCCCCCCCGCGATTTCCCGAGGCTCTCCCCCCCCCGCGATTTCCCGAGGCTCTCCCCCCCCCGCGATTTCCCGAGGCTCTCCCCCCCCCCGCGATTTCCTGAGGCTCTCCCCCCCACTATTAAATTGTTATTTAATTCCCTAACACATCATTAAAATATTTACCTTACTTCCCTAACACACAGAAAGTGTGGGGGAAAAAATTCTGAAAAATCAAGATGGCGGCCACTCACCTCAGTTCAGAAGGATAAGGCCCGCCCACACACGCACCGATTGGTCGACCGGTCAGGTCACCGAAGCGTAGGATTGGTCAATCGTCGAGTCACTCGACACTCAACTGTAGGAAGGAACCCACCGTCCGATTGGTCGACCTCGACGTCACACGGTCGCTAATGAGATGCTAATGAGCGGAAGGCTGAACGTTTTTCGGATACCGCGGGCGCGGTTTTTGTCCGGCCGAAACGTAAATACGCCTATGACTGGTCCGGAATCGCAAGCTTTCTTTTGAGGCGACGCGCGCGTCGGTACGCTCTGTAACTTTCAAACGTATAGAGAACGGACAGACATCGGGACAGACAGACAGACATCGGGACAGACAGAAGAGCCGCTTTATATATATAGATGAATTGGCCTCCACCGCCCTTTGTGGCAGAGAATTCCACAGGTTCACCACTCTCTGGGTGAAGAAATTCCTCCTCATTTCTGTCCTAAATAGCTTACCCCTTATCCTTAGACTGTGACCCCTGGTTCTGGACTCCCCCGCCATCGGAAACATCCTTCCTGCATCTAGTCTGTCCAGGCCTGACAGAATTTTATAGGTTTCGATGAGATCCCCTCTCAATCTTCTAAACTCCAGTGAGTTGAGTGTTCATTTCAATTTGAGATTGTGCCCCCAGGAATGGGAGAGTTAAGGTAGCAAGGTTAGGAAAAAATGTTTGAAAATTGGCTTTATATATTTTAAGTTAAAGACGCATGGTGTGGATTTATTTTGACTGAAATACAACTGTAAAAAAAGTCGCTTTGGAGAATCAAGTCTGAAAACCGCTATTGTGTGATTGACTCCACCCACACCCCCTACGGATCAGCCATGATCTCATTGAATGGCGGAGCATGCTCGAGGGGCCGTATGGCCTACTCCTGCTCCTATCTTCTATGTTTCTATGTTTTCACAAGCAAGAAGTAATTAACCCCTTACTTCTGCTTGCTAAATAGCATTGCTGAACAAGTTTTTTTTTGAGAAGTTGGTCTCACATCTTTTGAGCTTCCAGAACTTCAATCTGCTGAGTCACAACTTTCTGATAGGAAAGACCAGTCACTGTACAAACAGTTCCATTGTCCCTTAATAAAAACAATAACATTCATGATGGCCCTCTGATTTTTGTAGTTCCTACAGTCCTGTGCCGCAAACTCATTTGGACAGTCCATGATATCATCAGACAATGGCAAGTTGGGCACTAATAAATATCCCTTTGTGATTGACAGCATTTAAAGGTACTCTTGACTAAATTCATTCAACACTGATGGTGTTGTTCTGTTTTCACACGTGTGACATTCTTTAAAGAAAGGCTATGAAAACAGATGGAAACAGTACTCCTGGCACCTTGGATGACAAAACATTGACAAAGTGGGGATTCTGTATAAGGATACACTTAAGGAACAATGGGGTGTAAGAACTTTTGAACTTTCCATTTTCCTGCACAGACATGAGGATACGATAGGTGTTTCCCTGCACGCATGCCCGAGTGCAGACGGCATAGACTTGATCTAAAAACGGACACTAATGCAATTAATAATTTTAAATGGGAGGCATGTTTATGAAGGACCTGTGAACGAACTTAGTGACACAAACACATGAAGCTTTTTATAATGATTTACGCTGTTAAATTTTTCCTTCTGTATCTTTCATAGAATCATAGAATAGTTACAGCACAGGAGGCCATTCGGCCTGTCGAGCCCGTGCCAGCTCTCTGCAAGATCACTTCAGCTAGTCCCACTCCCCCGCCCTTTCCCCGGAGCCCTGCAAATTTTTCATCATCTGAACTATGTAATTGGATGTATGTAGAGTTTTATCATACAGTGCTTAGAGAAATTGTACACTTTTATTAAGCACAATTCGGTAAGATATTTAGGTGAACGCACAGAGACAATGGGAACATGATAAAACAATGCACCAGCAATTAGAGGGATTATTTAAAGGAATGAATAGGCAAACAGCATTATATCAGGACAAGGGGAGTCCCTGGTTTTAATAAAAGTAAAGGCAGAAAGATTAGGCCAGGTTAGGGATAACGGTAAACATTCAGAATAACAAAGACTATGAAGAACAACTGATCTCAAAGGCTATTATGTGTGGAGGATTTCTACTTAAATTAGTTCTAAAAGGGGTTCAATAGCATTACAAAAAATTTGATATGAGACAAACAAATGACAATCTGGAAATCAGATGGAAATATGGGTGTGTTATGCCTGGAAGCCTTTCAAGCAAAGTGACGCTGTTTTGTGACCAGTTCCTGTGATAGTGGCAATACCATTGCTATCTGCTGATGATAAACCGATGGAAGTATTTAAAGTAGAATCAATTGCTTGTTGGAGGATGAAATACACAAGGAATTTGTGAATTATATGAAGATATTAGTGAGGGAAAAAGCAGGGTTCTAGGTTGCACCAGACAGTTCATGCACAGTTCCAGGAAAAGTGGTGCCTGGCTAGGTGGCTGCAATGTGCTGCAGAGCCCATCAGTAACTTGTGGTTTCATCCTGGATGAACAATTCCTAATTGTACTGTTGAATTTGAAAAGTACGTTGTTTATTCAGAGAGGAAGGTATTGCGTTACAATAAATAAGAAACACGACCTACAAGGTGACACCATGGACCTGATATTAACTCAGAGGAGCGTTGGGAGCAGGGTGGGTTCCGATATCGTGTGGGAAACCCAGAAGTAAATTCAGCACGTCTGTCTTACATTTTAACGCAGACACCTCATTATCATTTTACTTCTGGGTTTGCTGTCGATTGCGCGGCAGTGGGCGTGGACCCACATGACACAATCTCAACTCCAGTATCTAAAGGGCCAATTAAAGATGGAATTTTCACAAAGAGAGGGAGGAGTTTCACGATGGTCAACAGATGCGCGTCGATTTAACGATACATCACTTGATGTACAGCTGGGGTCAATGAGGAGCCAGAGAAAGAAACTCTTCCCCAGCAACAGGAGGAAGAAGCCGGCTGCTGCTACAAAGGTGGTGTGGCTGGAGGTGGCCCAGGAGGTCAGCAGCAGGAGCATTGTGCCATGCTCTTGGAATCAGTGCAGGAAGTGCTTTAATGACCTAACCAGGTCAGTAAAGGCGAGCACAGTTCCACATTCATCTCCATCCTGCTCTGCGCATCACCCCACACCTTTACTCTGCCTTGTCAAACCTACTCCATCACACACTCCTCAAACCACTTATCTTGCAAGCGCACCTATCCTTCTCTTTCAATGCACTTCCTCACATCCCCATCTATCCATCCACCATTGCCATTCACCCTCATCCTTATGGAATTTCATGCCTCTCCCTGATAGTCACCCTCACCAAATGCACGCTACGCATCAGGTGAACACATGACATTGCAGGAGAAGTGAGCACAGAACACGAGGGAGAGAGCGAGAACCTGAGGTGGGCCTCCACAGATCTCACAACTGTCAACTGCAGAGGAAGAAGCGATGGAGATCAGTGGAGTTTCGGCGTCCCTGGCCACAGAGATGGGAAGAAGGGGAGCTCCCAACTACCTGGTGACACAATCAGCGACCCACATATCATGCAACACTCAGTCATGTTGACCTGATTTCAACAGCAAGTGAAATATGATCATCTTCATCATGATACGTTGCAACATACTTACCTTGCCAGGACTAATTTATATCTTTTTTCACTGCCAGGGCCTTCATGCGTGCAGCATGAGTCACTGGACCTCACGATGGCGAATCCTCAGAGGAGCTGATGCCTTCTGAGTATGCACTGAGTTACAGGGCTCATGCTTACCATGCACCAGCTCAGAGACTCGCACTTTGGTGGGACAGTTAGACAGATACTTGGGATTTCACTTGGTGACTCACACTTCACAAGTGAGCAAAAGCAGATGGTGGTGGCAGGGACAGTTGTGGAGAGTCCACTTCGGAGGGTGCAGCCCTCTCCAAGCTCTGCTCAGCTGGACACAAATGCTGCACTCCAAGGGCCGTCGATGAAAAGGAGAATAATTGAGCAGCAGCAGAGAATGTGTGATGTACTGACAGGCCTTCCAAACACACTGACCATGATTACAGAGAGAATGGAGGAGTCAGGCTCAAACATGAGTGGGTTGATGTCGCAAGGCATTGCAATGATGTCTTCTGGCATGGATAGAGCAGCCAGCTCCGTGGAACATCAAATGCGGCTATCAAATGAGTCAATGTAAGCCTTGACCATGGGCATGCACGCTCTGGATACCAACATGTCTGCCACCTTAAATAGGATGACAGATACACTAGCCTTGGCCATACAGCGCTGCACTGATCTGCACCAAAGTGCTCTCCAGCAGAGTGGCAGCAGTGAAGTGTGGCTGGACCATCAAAGGGGTGATGGCGAAAGGGGGGATGGAAGTGGGTACTCCACTCAAAGCGCTTTGACTTCTCACCCGTTGTGCCCCACCCCAGTCAGTACTCGACACGCTGCTTCATGTCCCAATGGCCGAGTCTGCCCCTGCACAGGTGGAGCAGTATTTTGCGGTGCTCTCACGGGCTCCAAAACTCAGAGTCATCAGGCAAGAGCATCTCAGTAGTCAGAGCAGGGATTGGAGCAGCCTGCCTCAACCTCGGCCGAAGCCACAGGGGCTGCACCACATAGGAGCAGTAGGAAAAGGAAGAGTAAAGCTTTGTAGTTGCATAAGGGTATGTAAATGGGTGCATGAGTAAATATTATGTTAAGTTCCTGTTCTTTAGTAGAATCACATAAATTTCATTCTTTTGCACCACTTTCCTGTCTTGCCCATCCTTGGTTGCTGGGTCGCAACTCACCTTTTAACTTGTTTGATGATGAATGGGAAGACACAAATTGATGGGAACCAATGGGGGGTTGTGCAAGGGGTGGTTGGTTGTTTGCAGGACTGTTTTGTGTCAATGACATTGTGGGGGGGGGGGAGGGCAGGGAGAGTGGCCATTGCATATGGTTCTAACACGGTTCACTGGTGCAAGCTAAGTGAAACTTGCATTAATAAGGGCATCCCTGGCAGCAATGTGAGTAGCTGGTGCTGCATTGTCCTCATCACTTTCCTCGTCCTCGTCTTCCTCCTCCTTAGATTCTTCCGCAAACGATGTGTGCTCTGCATCTTGTTCCTCCTGCAGGACCAAGCCTCGCTGTTGGGCAATGTTGTGCAGTGCACAGCACATCACGGCCATGATTATTCTGGACACCCTGGCTGGTGCGTACACAAGGGCACCTCCATATCTGTTTAGGCACCTAAAGTGTGGCTTGATCAATCACACATCTGGTGGTCATATGGCATCCATTATAGCGCTCTTGGGCTTCATTGGTCAGGTTTCTGACGGCTGTCATCAGCCAAGTTTGAAGTAGGTACCTTGTCTCCTAGCAGCCACCCTTTAAGTGTGCTTGTAGTTCTAAAGACGTCAGGGAACTTGGACTGCCGCAGGACAAAAGCATCATGGCAGCTTCGGGAATATTGCGTAATCTGCATAAATATCTTTTTGTGGTTGCACACTACCTGCACATTAATGGAGTTGAAGCCCTTGTGGTTCACGAATACTCCTGGGTGATCTGGGGGTGCGCGGATTGCCACGTGTGTGCAGTCAATGACGCCCTTCACCTGTGGGAAGTTAGCTAGAAGCACAAACCCTTGCGCCCGCTCATTCTGGCCGGCATCATCGCAGGCAAATTTCATATAATTGCCGGCTCTGGCAAACAACCTATCAGTCACCTGTCTTATGCATTTGTGGGCCGCCAACGAGGAGATCCTAGATATGTCTCCGGAAGATCCTTGGAAGGATGCGGAGGCAAAAATGTTGAGAGCAGTGGTTACTTTGACAGCCACTGGTAATACGTAGCCACCAGGTCCGGCAGGGAGCAGGTCTTCTTCTGTGAAGGAATAAGCCATATAACCTATTCAGAAAGATACACGATCTTATGAAAGAATTCTGGCCTGATTGAAACAGGACATGTTGTTGACCCTGAATAAATAACCTGATTGAAACAGAAGGTGCGTGGCTCCGAGAGGCTGACTTTTGGGAACAAAAACAATGGTCCACCCTGGATAAGGTGTTTTAATTTAAACTTCGTAAAGATGGCACTTAAGATAAGGAACATCTGCCCTCGTAAAGATGACATAAAATAAGGGACACCTGCCCTTCACACCGTTTTATATGGTGGACCCAGAACACCTGGAGATGAGACAAGATTCTGGAATATTACAAGCTGATGTAGCAGTAAAGAATAGCAGTAAAGAATTGCAGAGGTCAGCAGAAAGATGAATAGGGATAATTAACTTGGGTCAGCAGAAACCTTAAAGGAAATACAACTGAAAAAGGGTATAAATATTGAAGTCTCAAATGAGATAGCAGACTCGCTTTAATCGGGCAAAGCGATTCTTGACTACAGAGGTGGCTCTGTGGTCTTCCACTATTTGTACCTTGGGATCAAAGGTATTTGATATTGATGGATATCCTGTATAGAAAACTTTAAGAACTGCAATACTGTAGCGAAGTTAAGATTTAAAAGTAAGATCTCTGTTAATAATAAGATCGTATTTTTTCTCTTTTTAGAACTGTTAACATTGCGATTGATTGATTCACCAACTGTAAATTGCATTTTGGTTCTTTTAATAAACCTCTATATATTTTTAGAATTGTCTCACAAAAGTCTTCTGTATCAATAACTTGCGAACTCAATCTCTGTACACTCTTTGGTGGAGAGGTACATAGAAACATAGAAGATAGGAGCAGGAGTAGGCCATTCGGCCCTGCTCCGCCATTCAACGAGACCAAACCCTAGCACCCGGTCCCTACACCGACAGCCATCCCACCCAAGCCCTATCCCCGTAACCCCGTAACCCCACGTATTTAATCCCCCCTAACACTAAGGGCCAATTTTTATCATGGCCAATCAACCTAACCCGCACATCTTTGGACTGTGGGAGGAAACCGGAGCACCCGGAGGAAACCCACGCAAACACGGGGCGAATGTGCAAACTCCACACAGACAGTCACCCGAGGCCGGATTTGAACCCGGGTCCCTGGCGCTGTGAGGCAACAGTGCTAACCACTATGCCACCGTGCTGCCCATGTCTGAGTTTTCCGGACCCTCATAATATCTGGGACATTACAGTCTAACTAAACTTATTAAAAGCGCTATCTGGAGGACGGTAACATTCTCGAGTTGTTCCTTTCCTTTAGGGAGAGATAACCCAGACCTTCAGACCCAGTTAAGCGTCTTTAAGATTCGGCTACCTCAAACTTTAGTAGAAAGTGAACATCTGAGAAATACGCCTGATCCGGGATAGCCCCAAAGGGGCTAGGACTAGTAAATATCCTTTCAGTTGGCGACCAACGTGTTAATGAGTTGATACAGAACCCTATACTTATATTTATATCTATATACATCTCGTAGATTGTTAGGTATAGAAGGAGTGTTTTACTGACAGTGGTACTAAGGCCCAGATTTAAGTCTCTAGAGATGACAAGTCCCTGATCAGGCCTTGTAGAACTTAAATCAGAACTCCCTCAATATACCATTGAGGTCTAGAAATTTCTTATAAAGTTCATATTAAATCCTAACCAAGGTTAGGTCCTGACGAAATGGCAAACCCTGTCGGAAATGGCCAAGTCTTTTTATTAGGAAATTCAAATGATTGCTACCATCAAGTCATTTACTGTGATGGATCGTCAATGACGATTAAAAAAGGGACATCCCAACAATCCTCAGCTGGGATGGGGATAGTAGTAGGGACGTTTTGAGATTTCTATTCTTTTTATCCAGAAGAATTACTGTCCATACCCCTTGGCCATAAGACATCGCAATATGCTGAAGCCGCAGCACTATGGTATGTTTTAGAAAAGACAGACCCTATTAAACACACATTAATCTTTACAGATAGTGACTATTGTAAAAGAGGACATAACCAAGATCTAGTTTTCTGGCAACAAACAAACTTTACCAATCATAAGGGTAAACCCATAAAACATAAGCCATTGTGGAAAGACATTCTCCATTCGAGGATGGAGAAACAGAATTGTCAGGTGATTCATGTAAACGGGCATACCACTGGAACAGTACACTCAAAAGGCAACAGTCTTGCAAACGAACAAGCGAAACGTTCAGTCTGCATGACACCCCCCTCGAGAGGGGCCTACCAATATTAGTGTTATCATTAGGCAGAACAGGCAGCTAATTAGTACCAGTAGGAGTTTCCGAGTAAAAGTATTTGATGGATATCTTGGTGGATTCTCTTTCAGGATAAGAATCCACCAGGATATCCATCAAAGTACTTTTACTCGGAAACTCCTACTGGTATTGTGCTGGTTAAGTTGCCCAAGGGAAACCAAGAGGTACCCCCGAGACACAGACGAGAACAGCTTGTAAAAGAAGCTCACAGGGGCATCGGTCAAGCACATTGTGGTGCCAGAACAACATTCTGCAAATTGACCCCCTTATATTGGTGGCCAGGCATGCTTAAGGCCGGTAAAACATACGTGGCAAATTGTGAGCCATGCAATTTAACCAATAAGTCATCACTAATTAAGTCAGCTCCTGTGAAAGCTGATGAACCAATGGGAAAATTCTTTATTGACTTCATTGGACCACTTCTCCCATCTTTGGGATACAGACGTGTTCTTGTTTGTGTTGATGGATGCACTTCCTTCTGCTGGTTGGTCCCCACAAAAACTGTTTCGGAAAATGCACTCGCCAATGCTATAACTGACATAATTACTGTAGCTGGTGCACCCAAAATCTTACTCTCTGATCAAGGCGGAGCCTTTGTCTCAAAGGTCTTCAAAGACTACTGCAAAGAAAAGGGGATTGGGTTAGAGCACAGTACACCACGTCATCCGCAATCAGCGTGGCTGGTGGAACGGGAAAAACCAGGAAGTAAAAAAGCTATTGATCAAACTGTTGAGAATCAGGGGAAATAAGTGGACCACCGTCAAACCGGAGGTGCAGCTATCACTCAATAATGTGCCCGCATCTGCATCAGGGACAGTGTCCCCTAAAACTCCATATTATCTGATGTATGGGGTTGAGATGCATACACTGCTTACCCATGGTTCTTTTATTGCCTCTACACTCTGATTCCTTGACCCGACAGTGACAGTTTGATTTTTAAAACGAAATAACAGATGAGATACATCAAATTGATCAGAGGATAAGGGAGACAAATAGGCAGAAAAAATTGACAAAGAAAGCATGGCAACCCCTAGCAGGAGAATGGGTACAGGAAAAGAGTTCGAGCAAAAACCTGGTTTAAGACCTAAGTGGAAAAAACCTGTTCAAATACGTTCCATTATTAACGAAAGAACTGTTGAAATACATATTAATCAGCCGAATGGCAAGCATATTCTTAAAACTGTCTCCATAGACAATCTACAAAGATGTCCTGCTGGATACCGGAATGGAGGAACGATACAAGGTGCAGTCGTACACTGTCTTCCAAGACCCAGCTTGGAGCACGACACAGGAAATGGATGCGATCGAACTACTGACGACGGTCAGCCAGACGGTGTCGCCGACTCTTCCACACAATGCTTGGCAACGCCTCAGAAATTGGTTTTGCAAAAAGCCACTACCAAAACAAGTAAATACACCAACAAGTTACTTCAACGAAGGACGAAAACACTGGGGATGGAGAAGGAATCAACTGAGCTACTGGCAAGGCCTTTAAGAAAACAAGAATCTGTCCTCACGCTGGATCAATGGAACAGCGTGTCAAGCTACAGCCAGCTCCAAATGACGTCTCTGTGACTCGTATGAATAACTCACCTCTACGGAACGGTATCTACCAATTGGACATTCTAATTACATGTTGTTTTGCTGATTGCATGACAATGTACCAATTATTCTTTTAATTTCTGTTCTGGGATGAATTATAGGAATTTTAATGTAGCACATGATTAGGCTCTTGTGAATCTCATGAAATTAATGTACTATTGTAACCTTATTTAAAACATTGACCAAACCCTGCCCTTGATGCTCAAGCTCATTTTTTGGTCAAGAGGGGGGTGTGAAGGAATAAGCCATATAACCTATTCAGAAAAATACACGATCTTATGAAAGAATTCTGGCCTGATTGAAACAGGACATGTTGTTGACCCTGAATAAATAACCTGATTGAAACAGAAGGTGCATGGCTCCGAGAGGCTGACTTTTGGGAACAAAAACAATGGTCCACCCTGGATAAGGTGTTTTAATTTAAACTTCGTAAAGATGGCACTTAAGATAAGGAACATCTGCCCTCGTAAAGATGACATAAAATAAGGGACATCTGCCCTTCACACCATTTTATATGGTGGACCCAGAATACCTGGAGATGAGACAAGATTCTGAAATATTACAAACTGATGTAGCAGTAAAGAATTGCTGAGGTCAGCAGAAAGATGAATAGGGATAATGAACTTGGGTCAGCAGAAACCTTAAAGGAAATACAACTGAAAAAGGGTATAAGTATTGAAGTCTCAAATGAGATAGCAGACTCGTTTTAATTGAGCAAAGCGATTCTCGACTACAGAGGTGGCTCTGTGGTCTTCCACTATTTGTACCTCGGGGATCAAAGGTATTTGATATTGATAGATATCCTGTATAGAAAACTTTAAGAACTGCAATACTGTAGTGTAGTTAAGATTTAAAAGTAAGATTCTCTGTTAACAATAAGATCATATTTTTTTCTCTTTTTAGAACTGTTAACATTGCGATTGACTGATTCACCAACTGTAAATTGCACGTCGGTTCTTTTAATAAATCTCTATATATTTTTAGAATTGTCTCACAAAAGTCTTCTGTATCAATAACTTGCGAACTCAATCTCTATATACTCTTTGGTGGAGAGGTACATGTCTGAGGAGAGTTTTCCGGACCCTCATAATATCTGGGACGTTACAGTCTAGCTAAACTTATTAAAAGGGCTATCTGGAGGACGGTAACATTCTCGGACTGTTCCTTTCCTTTATGGAGAGATAGCCTGGACCTTTAGACCCAGTTAAGCATCTTTAGGATTCGGCTACTTCAAACTTTAGTTGAAAGTGAACATCTGAGAAATACACCTGATCCGGGATAGCTCCAAAGGGGCTAGGACTAGTAAATATCCTTACACTTCTAGGAGGCTGCAGATGTTTTCCACCACCTGACGTGACAACCTGAGCCTCCTGAGGCACTGGTGTTCCGACATGTCAAGGAAATTCAACCTCTGCCAGTAGACCCTGTGTCGCGGGTAGTGCCTCCTGCGAGCTGCACCCCTCTCTGCTGGTCCCCTCTCTTATGTCCAGCTGCAGATCTCTGAACAGCAGGCTGCTGCTGCTGGTCATATTGCTCCTCATCTGAAGTCCAATCTAAGGCAGGCAAGGCACCACCCATCCCAATGTGATTCAGAAAACCTCCAAAGTGTAAAAAGTAAACTCTCAGTAAAAGTATGATGAACAAACCCTTTCCCACTAGTAGATAAGAAAGCAGCTGAGTACTGAGTACTTATTGCAGTATTTCATAGTATCACAGAAACTTACAGCACAGAAGGAGGCCATTCAGCCCGTCGTGCCTATACTGGATCTTTGAAAGACCAGTCGTGCTTAATCCCATGTCCTCAAGTACCTGTCCAACTCCCTTTTAAAATTATTTATGGTATCAACTCCCACCACCTTTTCAGGTAGAGCGTTCCAGGTCTCAACAACTCTCTGAGTGAAAACATTTCTCCTCATCTCCCCTCTAGATCTTTTGCCATTGATTTGGAATCTATGACCTCTGGTTATTGACCCACTCACCAGAGGGAATAGTTTTTCTCTCTCTACTTTATAAAAACCTCTCATCATCTTGAAAACCTCTATTAGGTCACGTCTTAACCTTCTCTGTTCCAAGGATAACAGTCCTAACTTTTCCAACCTCTCCTCATAGCTGAAGTCCCTCATCCCTGGGAACATCCTGGTAAACCTTCTCTGTACCCGTTCTAAGGCCTTTACATCATTCCTGAAGTGTGGGGCCCAGAATTGTCCACAATAGTCCAGCTAAGGACTAACCAATGATTTATAAAGTTCTAGCATGCTATCTTTGCTTTTATATTCTATTTCTCTATTTATAAACCTAAGTAACCTATATGCTTTTTTAACCACCTTATCAACTTGCCATACCACCTTTAAGGATTTGTGTATATGGACACCAAAAGCAGCGATTTCCCCTACCCGGGCGGGTTGCGGCCTCGCTGCTGGCGCCATCCCAGCCTCCAACATGACTTTCCCCTGATGGGCTTGTTAAGCCCGCCCAACACGTTTCCCGGCCAATTAGAGGAAGCAGGTCTGATGATGTCATTTGATGATGCATCATCAGCCGGTTTCCTTAAAGGGACCATGCCCAAATTTACTTTGACATTTGTGCTGTCAGTGTTCTACAGCATTGAGGTGTTGCAAACACTGACAAGCACTGCACAGAGGTGCACGGCTGCACCCAGCCTCTCCCATGACTCCCTCCATATGCTTATGGGGGGTGTCACAGCACACAGGGATGTTCTCTGCTGTTCCAATGGGCGGAAGAGACCTCCCCAGGAGTCCAGCGCAGCCTGGTTGTACATTGCTGTTTGTGCCCTCCTGTGCAATGTCAATAGGAGGACCAGGCTGCAGTGGCGCAATCCTTTCAATGATCTTAACAGATCACAAAACATTACTGCAAAGACACACTCAACCTCATCCTGCTGTGCCACTCATCACATCCCCATCCCTCTCTATCTAAATTATCATTTCCCCATCTCACTAGCCACCCCTCGCACTCAACTAGTCCAATCATACCAACTAACAACACACAAGGGTAGGCACTTGTGTGTTTAACCAATGTTCATGTGAAGCTTGTTAATATGCTGTCAAACATAAAATCTTTATTTTCAACACTTTCCGTTCTTGGACAGATGCGTGCGCATCTTTGGAAGTGGCTTAGTGAATTGCAGTGAATGGTGAGACATAATGGTACCCCCCGCAATGCTGAGTGTGAAAGGAATGGCTTGGGCATTGAAAGGATGCTTTATGTTGTTGGTGTGGGGTGGTGCCAACCTGGCGCATCATGTGGCAGCCAGTCAAGTGAAGTAAATCTGGCCATGGTGACGTCCCGGGCAGCAATGTGGTCGGGTGCTGATGCCTTCTGTCCTGTGCAGCATCAGGTGATTGCAGAGAAGGTTGGTGTGGTTGTTGGTGCTGCTGGTGTGCCTGCTGATGCTGGTGTTGCAGCTGATTGTGGTCAGATTCTGAGGACCAGGGTGAGAAAGTATAAACCGTACACATGATCATGGAATAGATGGCAGGTGAACTTGAGATGACAAAAGCAATTTGTCAATGGCGAGAGAGGTTGTTCCAATGAGGTGACACTGGATAGAGAGTTTGCTTCAATCACTTGCAACCTGCATAAAGCTCAATCTTTCTTTCAAATGCAGTAAGCAACAGCTTCTGAGCTTGGAAAGTGAACAGCTGTGAGATGGGAGCTGTTATAGCACATTTCAAGCTGTCAAGTAATGAGATGATTCCATGGCCATTCAACTCCTGCCTAGCTTAACTGACATGACCCCCGAGCAGCGTAGACCCCGCTGGCGAGCTGGTAAATTCTAAAGGTGAGTCAAAATTGTTGTTAATCCTCTGTTATCAAGGTCATAATGACCTGAATTGCCTCCCCCGCCACTGCGTGTCGGGTCTGCTCAGCGCTGACAGACTCGACATTTGGCAAAGGCATGTGGCGGCAGGTTGACAGCGGGGTCCTGACCCGCTGTCAAAAAAATACACTTTCCCACCCGACCCGCCACCGATCCTGCCCGCTGACCCCCCCGGAAAACTCCCCCCAAGTCTCTCATCTACACTTTTCAAAGTCGTGCCATTTATAGTATACTATCTTTCCATATTCCTCCAAAATATTCTTTGAGTTTTAATCAGTCTCCTCAATTGATGTTGTGTTCTCACCTTGCTTTCACTGGCGAGTTTCAGGAAGCTCAGGAAAACTGTTCCCTTTAATTTTTTTTGGGTGCACGGCCCCTTCTAGGGGCTGCACAGCCCTTTCAAAATACTGCGCATGTACGGTTTTTCCTATTTAAAAGCCGGTCAGTCGGCTGCGCAGGAGCTGCAGAGCGCTGCACAGCTGCGCAACTTAAAGGGAATATTGATGTGGATGCGCCGTTAAAATTTAAGTGTGTGTTGAAATATCGCTCCAATTGAGGGAGTAGCCCTCGTAAACCATTACAGTGTCTTCTTAAATTATTGGAGTGCTTAATCAGTGTAATCAAGTGTACATACTTTGGTTCTGTCTTCACAAAGGAGGACACAAATAACCTTCCAGAGATTTTGCGGAACATAGGGTCTAATGAAAGGGAGGAATTGAATGAAATCAGTATTTGTAGGGAAATGGTGTTAGGGAAATTGACGGGATTGAAGGCCGATAAATCCCCAGGGCCTGATAATCTACATCCTAGGGTACTTAAGGAAGTGGCCCTAGCAATAGTAGATGCATTGCTGGTCATCTTCCAAAATTCTATAGACTCTGGAACAGTTCCCATGGATTGGAGGATAGCTAATGTAACCCCACTATTTAAAAAAGGTGGTAGAGAGAAAACGGGGAATTATCGGTAGTAGGGAAAATGCTGGAGTCCATTATAAAAGATGTAATAGCAGAGCACTTGGAAAACAGTGACAGGATCGGACAAAGTCAACATGGATTTACAAAAGATAAATCACGCTTGACTAATCTACTGGAATTTTTTGAGGATGTAACTGGTAGAATAGATAAGGGAGAACCAGTGGATGTGGTGTATTTGGACTTTCAAAAGGCTTTCGATAAGGTCCTACATAAGAGATTGGCGTGCAAAGTTAAAGCACATGAGATTGAGGGTAAGGTACTGACTTGGATAGAGAACTGGTTGGCAGACAGGATGCAAAGAGTTGGAATAAACGGGTCTTTTTCCGAGTGGCAGGCAGTGACTAGTGGGGTACCGCAGGGATCGGTGCTAGGACCCCAGCTAATCACAATATATATAAATTATCTAGACGAGGGAACTAGATGCAATAGCTCCAAGTTTGCAGACGACACAAAGCTGGGTGGGCATGTGTGCTGTGAGGAGGATGCAGAGAAACTCCAGTATGATTTGGATAGGTTGGGTGATTGGGCAGATGCATGGCAGATGCAGTATAATGTGGATAAATGTGAGGTTATCCACTTTGGTGGCAAAAACAGGAAGACAGATTATTATCTGAACGGCAATAGATTGGGAAAAGGGGACGTGCAACGAGACCTGGGTGTCTTTGTGCACCAGTCGCTAAAGGTAAGCATGCAGGTGCAGCAGGCGGTTAAGGCGGCAAATGGTATGTTGGCCGTCATAACGAGAGGATTTGAGTACAGGACCAAGAATGTCTTGCTGCAGTTGTACAGGGCCTTGGTGAGACCACACCTTGAGTATTGTGTGCTGTTTTGGTTGTCTTATCTGAGGAAGGATGTTCTTGCCATGGAGGGAGTGCAGCGAAGATTCACCAGACTGTTTCCTGGGATGGCAGGAATTACGTATGAAGAGAGATTGAGTCGATTAGGCTTATATTCGCTAGAGTTTAGAAGAATGAGAGGGGATCTCATTGAAACTTATAAAATTCTAACAGGACTAGACAGACTAGATGCAGGAAGGATGTTCCTGATGGTCGGGGAGTCCAGAACCAGGGGGCACAGTCTAAGGATAAGGGGTAAGCCATTTAGGACAGAGATGAAGAGGAATTTCTTCACCCAGAGAGTGGTGAACCAAAGAAGGCAGTAGAGGCCAATTCATTAAATATATTCAAGAAGGAGTTGGATATATTTCTTAAGGCTAACGGGATCAAGGGATATGGAGAGAAGGCAGGTACAGGGTACTGAATTTGGATGATCAGCCATGATCTCATTGAATGGCGGAGCAGGCTCGAGGGGCCGAATGGCACTACTCCTGCTCCTATCTTCTATGTTGCTATGTAGGGTAGGGCGGGGTGTAAGGGAGGGGAACGTGCTTATGTAGCGTGGTAGGGCAGGGCAGGGAATAAGCTGGCGGTGGGGGTGGTGTGGGGGGGGAGGCGGGACGTACTGTTACTGCACCAAAACTTTCCAACACTACTGACTAAAACATGAGCATGAAGCCGACAGACTGGGTACATAAAAATCCAACTGGTTCACGGATGCCCTTCAGGGAAGGGAACCGATTACCTCTATCCAATCTGACCTACACTATATGGTTGACTCCTAATGCACTCTGAACTGGCCTAGCAAGCCATTCTGTTCTACAAGCAATTGGTACGTCAGGCCAACTAGGCATGGGCAATAAACCTGGCCTTGCCAGCATCGACCACATCCAAAGAACTGATTTTTTTTTTAATTACACGCCACCTGTATGAGAGAGATTGACGGCAGTTTTGCATCTCTCATCATCACCCAGTGTTCCCACATGAGGCAGCATACAAGGCTTTCTGGTATTCTTTTCAATTTCCTCTATTTCTGCATCTAATTCTTCTTGTCCCATTTCTCCTTCTAAAAAAAGTCAAAAGAACTTGCATTTATATAGCACTTTTCAAGACCTCTGAATGTCCCAAAGAGCTAATGAAGTACTTCTGAAGTGCAGTCACTGTTTTAATGTGGGAAACACAGAAGCCAATTTGTGCACAACTAGGTCCCACAAACAATGAGGTAGATGGGATATTCTAGGGAAAGAGGTGAAAAACTAATCTGGCTAACGGATAGAAAAGAGAGTTATGGTGAATGGTTGTTTTTCGCACTGGAGGGAGGTGTACAGTGCAGTTCCCCAAGGTTCAATACTAGGACCACTGTTATTTTTGATATACATTAATGACTTGGACTTGGAGTGTAAGTCATTAGTGAGAAAGATAGTAATAGGCTTCAAGAGGACCTAGACAGGCTGGCGGAATAGGCGGACACATGGCAGATGAAAATCTTTGAGGGTGACAGGACAGGTTAACAATGCAGTTTTTTTTATTTGTTCATGGGATGTGGGCATCGCTCGCAAGGCCAGCATTTAGTGCCCATCCCAAATTGCCCTCGAGAAGATGGTGGTGAGCTGCTTTCTTGAACCGCTGCAGTCCATGTGGTGAGGGTACTCCCACGGTGCTGTTAGGGAGGGAGTTCCAGGATTTTGACCCAGCAACGATGAAGGAACGGAGATATATCTCCAAGTCAAGATGGCGTGTAACTTGGAGGGGAACTTGCAAGTGGTGGTGTTCCCATGTGCTTGCTGCCCTTGTCCTTCTAGGTGGTAGAGGTCGCGGGTTTGGGAAGTGCTGCCGAAGAAGACTTGGCGAGTTGCTGCAGATCATCTTGTAGTTGGTACACACTCAGCCACGGTGTGCCGGTGGTGGAGGGAGTGAATGTTTAAGGTGGTGGATGGGGTGCCAATCAAATGGGCTGCTTTGTCCTGGATGGTGTCGAGCTTCTTGAGTGTTGTTGGAGCTGCACTCATCCAGGCAAGTGGAGAGTATTCCATCACACTCCTGACTTGTGCCTTGTAGATGGTGGAAAGACTTTGGGGAGTCAGGAGGTGAGATACTCACCGCAGAATACCCAGCCTGCTCTTGTAGCCACAGTATTTATGTGGCTGGTCCAGTTAAGTTTCTGCTCAATGGTGATTCCCCTGGATGTTGATGGTGGGGGATTCGGCAATGGTAATGCCGTTGAATGTCAAGGGGCAGTGGTTAGACTCTTGCTTGTTGGAGACAGTCTGGCACTTCTGTGGCGCGAATGTTACCTGCCACTTATCAGCCCAAGCATGAATGTCATCCAGGTCTTGCAGCATTCGGGCATGGACTGCTTCATTATCTGAGGAGTTGCCAATGGAACTGAACACGGTGCAATCATCAGTGAACATCCCTACTTCTGACCTTATGATGGAGGGAAGGTCATTGATGAAGCAGCTGAAGATGGTTGGGCCTAGGACACTGCCTGAGGAACTCCTGCAGCTATGTCCTAGGGCTGAGATGATTGACCTCCAACAACCACAACCATCTTCCTTTGTGCTAAGTATGACTCCAGCCAGTGGAGAGTTTTCCCCTGATTCCCATTGACTTCAGTTTTACTAGAGCTCCTTGATGCCACACTCGGTCAAATGCTGCCTTGATGTCAAGGGTAGTCACTCTCACCTCACCTCTGGAATTCAGCTGTTTTGTCCATGTTTGGACCAAGGCTGTATAATGAGGTCTGGAGCCGAGTGGTCCTGGCGGAACTGAAACTGGGCATCAGTGATCAGGTTATTGGTGAGTAAGTGCCGCTTGATAACACTGTCAATGACACCTTCCCTCACTTTGCTGATGATTGAAGTAGACTGATGGGGCGGTAATTGGCAGGATTGGATTTTTCCTGCGTTTTGTGGACAGGACATACCTGGGCAGTTTTCCACATTGTCGGGTAGATGCCAATGTTGTAGCTGTACTGGAACAGCTTGGCTAGAGGCATGGCTAGTTCTGGAGCACAGGTCTTCAGCACGATAGCCGGGATATTGTCAGGGCCCATAGCCTTTGCTGTATCCAGTGCGCTGAGCCATTTCTTGATATCACGTGGAGTGAATCGAATTGGCTGAAGACTGACGTCTGTGACGGTGGGGACCTCAGGAGGAGGCCGATATGGATCATCCACTCGGCACTTCTGGCTGAAGATGGTTGCAAACGCTTCAGCCTCGTCTTTTGCACTCGCTACAACACATTCTGCCATCATTGAGGATGGGGATATTCATGGAGCCTCCTCCTCCTGTTAGCTGTTTAATTGTCCACCACCATTCACGACTGGATGTGGCAGGACTGCAGAGCTTTGATCTGATCTGTTAATTGTGGGATCGCTTAGCTCTGTCTATAGCATGCAGCTTCTGCTGTTTAGCATGCATGTAGTCCTGTGTTGTAACTTCCCTAGGTTGGTACCTCATTTTTAGGTACACCTGGTGCTGCTCCTGGCATGCTCTTCTGCACTCCTTATTGAACCAGGACTGGTCCCCTGGCTTGATGATAATGGTAGAGTGAGGGATATGCTGGGCCATGAGGTTACAGATTGTTGTGGAATACAATTCTGCTGCTGCTGATGGCCTACAGTGCCTCATGGATGCCCAGTTTTGAGCTGCTAGATCTGTTCTGAATCTATCCCATTTAGTTACAGGAAACTTTCTGGTATCCGGCACGGACGGGACCGACGTGGTGCCGGTTCATCAAAAATTCCGGCTAACCGAATGCTATAGTAAAAGATATGGAGCTGAGAGCTCCGTATATAGCAACAAACCCTGTTGCCCAGCTTCAGAACAATCGGCACAAGTTGCAAGCGTCTCTGTAGCTTAGCAACAGCTGCAGCTACACCCTTGCACAGCAACAAATGGAGTAAAAGAAGTAAAAAAAGTTACCTGAACCTACTCCTGAATTTTGCCGGTTAACCGACATTTCCGGTTATTTAGGGGCCAGTTAATCGAAAGTTTCCTGTAATAAAGCATATGGGTGTTATGTCTGACATTGGTGATAGGTACTCGATTGCCTTGGCCTGAGCACATGGAGTTTGATAGTGCTGTTATCATTGTATTGTGTATAGGTATTCGATTGCTTTTGCCTGGGAGTGTGTGTGTGGAGCAGCCATTAAAAAGCAACATGAACTGAACTCTGCTTAAGGCCTCTGGATTATCTTTGCAAACGCAACAATGGGATCCTGGGTTTTATAAATAGAGGCATAGAGTTCAAAGGCCAGGAAGTTGTGCTAAACCTATATAAACACTAGTTTGGCCCCAACTGGAGTATTGTGTCCAATTCTGGGCAACACACTTTAGGAAGGACGTGAAGGTTTTGGAGAGGGTACAGAAGAAATGTACTCAAATAGTTCCAGGAATGAGGGATTACAGTTACGTGGATAGACTGGAGAAGCTGGGGTTGTTCTCCTTAGAGCAGAGAACGCTAAGAGGAGATTTGATAGAGGTGTTCAAAATCAGGAAGGGTTTAGATAGAATAAATAAAGATAAACTGTTTCCAATGGCTGAAGGGTCAATGACCACAGGGCACAGATTTAGGGTGATTGGCAAAAGAACTAGAGATTTGGAATGCACTGCCTGATAGGGTGGTGGATACAGATTCAATAGCAGCCTTCAAAAGGGAATTGGATAAATACTTGAAGAAGAAAATATTGCAGGGATATGGGGAATGAGCAGCAGAGTGGGACGAAGTGGGTTGCTCTTTGAACGAGCCGGCGCAGACTCGATGGGCCAACTCGATGGCCTCCTTCTGTGCTGTACTATTCTAGGATTCTCTAAGATGCAGGGATTTGGGATATCGCCACCCCTCCACCACACCCCCCCCCCCATCCTGTCACTCTGCAACATTAATAAACAAACTCACCACAACAATGAGCTTCCAGCAGAGAATGATCCGTAAGGTACTACTCTGTTTGAGTCAAACACAAAACGTTATAGCCTTAGTATTTTTTCCTCAGCTGTCAGCAGGCCTCTAGTACCTCATCGAACTTTATTAAAACAGTGGCTTTTACCAGGCCATTTAACTGTGGAAGACATCAACTGACATCCACAAAAACACACACTTCCCAGCAGAGATCACTTAATAGTGAACAGGACTAGGAGCCCTGACTGATTGTACCTTCCCAAGCTCAGAAGCACTGAAGCCAATTGTATCGCCTCTACTGCTGTTGTGCTTGGTCCAGCCAACTCAGCACAGACTGGCTCGATCCCAGCACAGGTTGCCATTTAAGTAGCAATGATGTGGAGGCCTTCTCCTTTTACACCTCAGTGTTCCAGCCAACAACCACCGAGCCACATAAGGAGGTATTAGGACAGATCACCAAAAGCTTGGTCAAAGAGGTAGGTTTTAATGAGCATCTTAAAGGAGGAGAGGTAAAGGGATGGAGAGGTTTAGGGAGGGAATTCCAAAGCTTATCGCCTTGGCAGCTAAAGGCACAGTCACCCATGGTGGAGCGATGAAAATCGAGGATGCGCAAGTGGCCAGAATTGGAGGAGCGCAGAGATCTAGGAGGGCTGTAGGGCTGGAGGCGGTTGCAGACATAGGGAGGGGCGAGGCCATGGAGAGATTTGAAAACAAGGACGAGAATTTTTAAATTGAGGGGTTGCCAGACCAGGAGCCAATGTAGGTCAGCGAGCACAGGGGTGATGGGTGGCCGGGACTTGGTGTGAGTTAGGACACGGGGCAGCGAGCACAGGGGTGATGGGTGGCCGGGACTTGGTGCAAGTTACGATATGGGCAGCAGAGTTTTGGATGAGCTTAAGTTTATGGAGGGTGGAAAATGGGATGCCGGCCAGTTGTGTGTTGGAATAGTAAAGTCGAGAGGTAACAAAGGCATGGATAAGGATTTCAGCAGCAGATTTGCTGAGGCATGGGTGAAGACGAGCAATGTTACGGAGGCAGATATGGGGTCAGAAATTCATCTCAGGGTCAAATAGGACGCCAAGGTCACGAACGGTCTGATTCAGCCTCAAATAGTTGCCAGGGAAAGGGATGGAGTCGGTGGCGAGGGAACCAAAAACAACTGCTTCGGTCTTCCCAATATTTAGTGGGAGGAAAGTTCTGATCATCCAGTACTGGATATGGGACAAGCGGCGTCACAAATTAGAGGCAGTGGAGAGGTTGAGAAAGCTGGTGGTGAAGTAGAGATGGGTGTCGTCAGCGTGGATGTGGAACCTGATGTGTTTTTGGATGATGTTGCTGAGGGGCAACATGTAGATGAGAAATAGAAGGGGGCCAAGGATAGATCCTCAGGGGACTCCAGAGGTAACGGCATCGAAGTGAAAGTGCGAGGAGAAGCCATTGCAGGTGTTCTGTGGCTATGACTGGATAGGTAAGAGTGGAACCAGGCGAGGGCAGACCCACCCAGCTGGATGACAGAGGAGAGGCGATGGGGTTGATGGTGTGGTCAACCATGTCAAAGGCTGCAGACAGATTGAGAAGGATAAGGAGGGAAGTTTACCATGGTCACAGTCATATAGGATGTCATTTTTGGCTTTGAAAGGACCGTTTCAGTGCTGTGGGAGTGGCGGAAACTTGATTGGAGGGGTTTAAACATTGAGTTACATAGGCATGGGTACATAGCAAGATTAGGATAGATATGCCCTGGTAATAAACATAGAGTAGAGATGAGACAATAGGAGGAAGTCCAAAGTTAAAGTCAGAGGTCCCGTGGTGGGATGAAGTTGACATAGATAGGGTGGAGTCAACTTTAAACTAATGTCCAGGTTCGAAGACAGGTGTGGAGGGCGAGTGAGTCCAGAAGCTATTTGAAGGGCAGAGTATCAGAAGATGAACTGTTGAAGGTATTTCCATGAAAATGAAGATGCAGCAGGTGTGCAGAATCGATCGTTGGGCAGAGAAACGGTGGCGAAGTTGGAGGTTGCTGTAAGATCCAGAAGCAGCGGAGAAATGGACTTCAGCCAGGAGAGTGAATTTCTGGCCAGGACCCATAGTAGCAAAATAAAGCTGAAAAACCAGTAGGACAAGTAGGATAGTCATATAATAGTAAAATACTGCGGATGCTGGAAATCCGAAATAACAACAGAAAACGCTGGAAATACTCAGCAGGCCAGGCAACATCTGTGGAGAGAGAAACAGAGTTAACGTTTCAGGTCGATGACCTTTCGTCAGAACTGGAAAAAAGCAGGAAATGGAAAGCGAGTTTAGGGGCTGGGAAAAGGGGGAGGGGATGAAAGAACAAAAGGGAAGGTCAGTGACAGGTTAGAAAGCAGGAGAGATTGAGAGACATTGAGAGAGATTCAAGGCGAGAGGAGATGATAATGGGACAGGTTAAGAAACAAAGGATGGCTCAAGATGAAGTGTGAATTGCGCTGGCAGAATGAAGGACCGCTGCCGTGTGGTAGGGATAGTCATATGTTCAGCAGGTAACAGTAGCGATGGGGGATGGGCTTTAAACTGGGCAAAGTTACCTTAAAACTTAAGCAACTGAGTCTTGCAGTGTACTAGCATAGTCTTGGCGGCAGAGAAATCCAGGAATTTGGAAGCCAAATTAGAGAACATTTCCAGTGGTCACTGAAGGAGCAGGCATGGTCGGGGGATGAGCAGTGGGCCTAGGTAACTTTCAACTTGCAGTTTGAACTTGTAGTTAGGGCTAAAATGCATCCACTATTCGAGCCAGGGGAGTGTAAACCGTGGACGAGAGGAGACTGGGGGAGAAAGGGTAAAAGATGGACACGCACCACAAATACTATGCTGCATGGAAAAAACATTTTAAAACAAACAATTAATTCCCTTTCTGTTACCAGAGCCTATTACTGCAGTTTGGAGAACATTATGAACAAACGGCCAATTTAAATGGAGTTCACTTTTGCTTCTCAGGACACTCTGAATATTTTTATGCCTTAGGCTGTTTAATATACCAGAAGCTAAACATAAGTAATATGATTTGTATATTGTGTAGTTGCGATATTAAGTGCTGAGTAATCAGCTGAGGTTGGAAGTTGATGAGTATGCTGCATTCTGCATTATTGCTGTATTTTCAGATTTTAAAAATTAACAATTCTTCTTTACCTCTCCAGCAGATGCTGACTCGCAGCAGGATATGGTTGCACAGGTGTTGAGTCCTCGAAATAGCTACATTTAAGCCTGGACGGGAAATGTCGGCAGCATCAGAGTAAAGCCTAATCCTGTCCTCACCTGAGGCCACTGGATGGTGCTCAGGAAGAGGAAGCGTGGCCGATTCTTCCCCTCCCCAACATAGGTTCAATGTAACCCACTACTGCTGCTCTGATTGAGGTCAGCTAACTCGGCACAGGTTAAGTTGAGATTTTTCTGGTCTGTGTGGCTGAGTTTCACAGTCCTGCCAACTAAGCCATAGGGAGAGAGCTTCTAAACAGATGTTCACAGAAATCACAGAAACCTCACAGTACAGATAGAGGCCATTTCGGCCCATCAAGCCTGCACCGACACATATCCCACCCGATCCCCGTAACCCCTACACATATCCCACCCTATCCCCACGTATTTAATCCCCCTAACACTAAGGGTCAATTTATCATAGCCAATCAACCTAACCCCGCACATCTTTGGACTGTGGGAGGAAACCGGAGCACCCGGAGAAAACCCACGCAAACACGGGGAGAATGTGCAAACTCCACACAGACAGTCGCCCGAGGCCGGATTCGAACCCGGGTCCCTGGCGCTGTGAGGCAACAGTGCTAACCACTATGCCACCGTGCTGTTCTAAAGCTTTATCAGTTCCTGGAATAATTATTAAAATGATAATTGAATTCAGTGGAGAGTACTATTATGTGGGGTGCAAAGGCCACGTTCCACCCGATCCCTTGGGTTTCCCGCCCGGAGAGTTAGGTCATCATCTCTCGATGCCAATTGCAGCATCTTTACTGTCATCTTGGCTGAGATCAGAGAACTCTGCACACAGACCATGCATGGACCCTAGCACCTCCTTGTCTATTTTGCGCAGTACCACACAGCATCGTGTATTTGCACACAGCCATTTGGGTGCCTCCAGCCCTTACTATTATTCCAAATAAAATAAATAAATTATGAGGCAAAAAAAAGTTTGGTGGATTTCCCCTTTAATGTCCTACCCGCAACATTCAAAGGATGGAAATAGCTATCGCTAACTGTGCACTTCAGCACTGAAAGTACTGAGGGAAGCATTGGAAACAAGACATTTTAAAACGTAAGCTGCTGCTCAGCGTCAGGCAGACACAGCACCTGCGTCGTGGTGTTGAGAGTCCCGAATGATCACCAAGCTTCTAGTCCCTGGTTACACTTTCTCTGCACCAATGGAGCTGAATAATTTAGTGAATCGTTCTCACTCTGGCTGATTCAGCACAACCTGCAGCAGCTGATCAACGGGATCCTGCAGCGGGTATATTGATGAGGATTATTAAAACAAATCTTCCAACTGTTTTGTGGCTATTTCCTCCTCGAGCGACTGATTCCTGCTGTAGGGCAGTTCTACAGGCAGCAGTCTGTTCACCCAACTGCCCATTCTTTATGTTTGAGCATCAGATGAGTTTCAGTGGGTTATTTGTTATTGTGGGAGGGGATTGCAGCAGAGCCCGATTCTTTCCTCACTTGACATCCACTTACCTATACCTCCCAGCAGGAATGATCAGGAGCAGGAACCCTGGCCAATCTTCCCTCTCTCAATGCAGCAAGACCATGATGACATACAGGCTCGGGCTGATAAGTGGCAGTTAAGATTTGTGCCACACAAGTGCCAGGCAATGACTATCTCCAACAAGTGAGCATCTAACCACCGCCCCTTGACATTCAACAGCATTACCATCGCTGAATCCCCACCATCAACATTCTGGAGGTCACCATTGACCAGAAACTTAACTGGACCAGCCACATAAATATTGTGGCTTCAAGAGCAGGTCAGAGGCTGGGTATTCTGTGGCAAGTGTCTCATGTTCTTATGTCTCACCTCCTGACTCCCAAAGTCTTTCCACCTTCTACAAGGCACAAGTCAGGAGTGTGATGGAATACTCTCCACTTGCCTGGATGAGTGCAGCTCCAACAACACTCAAGAAGCTCAACACCATCCAAGAAAAAGCAGCCTGCTTGATTGGCACCCCATCCACCACCTTAAACATTCACTCCCTCCACCACCAGCACACTGTGGCTACAGTGTGTACCATCTACAAGATGATCTGCAGCAACTCGCCAAGGCTTCTTCAGCAGCACCTCCCAAACCCATGACCTCTACCACCTAGAAGAACAAGGGCAGCAGGCGCATGGGAACACCACCACTTCCAAGTTGCCCTCCAAGTCACACACCATCCTGACTTGGAAATATATCGCCGATCCTTCATCGTCGCTGGGTCAAAATCCTGGAACTCCTTCCCTAACAGCACTGTGGGAGCAACTTCACCACACGGACTGCAGCGGTTCAAGAAGGCAGCTCACCACCACCTTCTCAAGGGCAATTAGGGATGAGCAATAAATGCTGGCCTCGCCAGCGAAGCCCACATCCCATGAATGAATAAAAACAAGCCTGGGGTCACTGAAGCCCACTACTCCAGTTGCAATGACTTAACTTAGCAGATGTGGCGCCTGGGACTCTCTGCCCTGTATTGTTCAGTTACACACTCCTTTACTAACTGGGCACCCTTAACACAGAAATTAATAAATTATACAATTTCAGTATTTGTTCCATTATCTTTCTGTTCCACTGTCCTGTACATCAAGGCAGCATTTTAATTTATCAGGAGCAACATAAGAATTGCTAGATGAAAAAAGACCAAGATTTATCTAGTTCGCCTTCTATCATCCTGGCAATCGTATGAAATAACAATAATGAAGTTGCTGATTTAATCAGAGCTAACAATCTCCATCAGTAAGTCTACAATAGACCCAGACGTGAGGCAAGTAAAACTCCAGTGGTGGAGATCTTTGGGAACCATAGCTCCAAAGTCACCTGTGCCTCCCATGCATGCTACACTTACGAACAACAACAACATCTTGTATTTATATAGCGCCTTTAACGTAGTAAAGCATCACAAGACGCGTCACAGGAGTGATACAAAACAAAATTTGACACTGAGCCACATAAGAAGATATTAGGGCAGGTGACCAAAAGCTTGGTCAAAGAGGTAGGTTATAAGGAGCGTCTTAAAGGAGGAAAGAGAGGTGGAGAGGTGGAGAGGTTTAGGCAGGGAATTCCAGAGCTTAGGGCCTAGGCAGCTGAAGGCACAACAACCAATGGCTGAGCAGTTAAAATCAGGGATGCTCAAGAGGCCAGAATTAGAGGAGCGCAGATATCTCGGGGAGTTGTGGGGCTGGAGGAGATTACAGAGATGGGGAGGGGCCGAGGTCATGGAGGGATTTGAAAACAAGGATGAGAATTTTAAAACTGAGGCATTGCTTAAGCGGGAGCCAATGTAGGTCAGTGAGCACAGGGGTGATGGGTGAACGGGACTTGGTGCTAGTTAGGACACGAACAGCTGAGTTTTGGATGACCTCAAGTTTACGTAGGGTAGAATGTGGGAGGCCAGCCAGGAGTGTATTGGAACAGTCAAGTCTAGAGGTAACTTTCAGCAGCAGATGAACTGAGGCAGGGGCGGAGATGGGCGATGTTACGGAGGTGGAAATAGGCTGTCTTAGTTATGGCGCAGATATGTGGTCGGAAGCTCATTTCAGGGTCAAATATGACCCCAAGGTTGCGAACAGTCTGGTTCAGCCTCAGACAGATGCTAGGGAGGGGAATGGAGTCGGTGGCTAGGGAACGGAGTTTGTGGCGGGGACTGGCGACAATGGTTTCGGTCTTCCCAATATTTTGTTGGAGGAAATTTCTGCTCATCCAGTACTGACATCTTAGAGACAGTGGAGGGGTCGACTGGAGTGGTGGTGAGGTAGAGCTGGGTATACATGTGGAAACTGACACTGTGTTTTTGGATGATGTCGCCGAAGAGCAGCATGTAGATGAGAAATAGGAGGGGGCCAAGAATAGATCCTTGTGGGACACCAGAGGTAACGATGCGGGAGCAGGAAGAGAAGCCATTGCAGGTGATTCTCTAGCTACAATTAGACAGATAAGAATGGAATCAGCCGAGTGCAGTCCCTCCGAGCTGGATGATGGTGGAGAGGCGTTGGAGGAGGATGGAGTGGTCAACTGTGCCCTTCAGTGACATCATCTGCAAACCCGTCAGGTTTCACAAGTACACTGACTACACCCAGCTCGACCTCACCACCACTTCTCTCGACCCCGCCACTGCCTTTGATGTGTCATGCTGCTTGTCTGATATCCATTATTTGATGAGCAGAAATTTCCTCCAATTAAGTATTGGGAAGACTGAAGCTATTGCCTTCGATCCCCGCCACAAACTCCGTTCCCTCGCCACCGATTCCATCCCTCTCCCTGGCCACTGTCTGAGGTTGAACCAGACCATTTGCAGCTTTGGCCTCCTGTTTGACCCCGAGTTGAGCTTCCGGCCCGATATCATCTCCATCACCAAGACCGTCTACTTCCACCTCCACCCCTGCTTCAGCTCATCTGCTGAAACCCTTAGCCATGCCTTTGCTCCCTCTAGTCTAGACTCAACCAATCCAATGTTCTCCTGGCTGGTCTCTCACCTTGCACCATTCATAAACTGGAGCTTGTCCAAAGCCCAGCTGCCCTGATCATAACTCGCACCAAATCCCAGTCACACATCACCCCTGAGCTTGCTAACCTACATTGGCTCCCTGTCTGGCAACACCTCAATTAAAAATGTTCATCCTTGTTTTCAAATCACTCCATGGACTCGCCCATCCCCATCTCTGTAACCTCCTCTAGTCGTACAACCCTCTGATAACTCTGCGCTGCACTAATTCTGGCCTCTTGTGCATCCACAATTTACATCGCTCCACCATTGGCGGCTGTGCCTTCAACTGTCTAGGTCCTAAGCTCTGGAATTTTCTCCCTAAACTTCCCCGCTTCTCTACCTCTCTCTCCTTCTTTCAGACGCTTCTGAAAACCTATTTCTTTGCCCAAGCTTTTAGTCACCTACCCTAACATCTCCTTATGTGCTCAGTGTCAAATTTTGTTTGATAATGCTCCTGTGAAGCGTCTTGGGACGTTTTATTACAGCACGGGTTAGATACAGAGTGATGCGCTATCAATTACTCATAAAAGACAGAGAGTTAGAAGGGTAACTAAAGGCTTTTATTAACAACAGAATGGAGGTCTGCCTCGAGTGGTCGACCGGTCCAGGATACAAGGGCTGGGGAGCAGTCACCTTTATACTAGGACCTGTGGGAGGAGTCAGCCGAGGCATGTCCAGGCATGTACACAGTGGAATACAAACAGGACAAACAGGAATACAAACAGTGGTTTACCACACAGAGTAAAGCCCCCTCTACACTGTCCTCTTCAGCCACTCCCAGTGCAGGTACAGCACGGGTTAGATACAGAGTAAAGCCCCCTCTACACTGTCCCATCAAACACTCCCAGGGCAGGTACAGCACGGGTTAGATACAGAGTAAAGCCCCCTCTACACTGTCCTCTTCAACCACTCCCAGTGCAGGTACAGCACGGGTTAGATACAGAGTAAAGCCCCCTCTACACTGTCCCATCAAACACTCCCAGGGCAGGTACAGCACGGGTTAGATACAGAGTAAAGCCCCCTCTACACTGTCCTCTTCAACCACTCCCAGTGCAGGTACAGCACAGGTTAGATACAGAGTAAATCAGCCTCTACACTGTCCCATCAAACATTCCCAGCGCAGGTACAGCACGGGTTAGATACAGAGTAAAGCTCCCTCTACACTGTCTCAAAGGCAGAGGTATATCAGCTTGGTTTAGATGATTGCACTCTTGCTTCTAAGTCAGAATATTCTGGCCATGAGCATGTAATCTAGGCTGACACTGCAGTGCACAACTGAGTCAGCGCTGCACTGTAGGAGGTGCCGTCTTTGGGGTGAGACTATGGCCCAGAAATTCGGGTCGGGGGCTTCCCGCAGGTGCAAGCACTTACCTAGCGCGCCGGCCGTTGAGCTGTGGGCCCCCGTGGGATTCCGATCCTGGGCCTCCTCCAACTGCCGGCACGCAGTGTTCGATGCGTCCCCTGGGATCACGTGGGCCATGGAGAGCCAATGGTAGCAGGGAATGCTTCATTCATAAGTTTGACAGGAAGTGCTGTCAAACCTATAAATACTATAAGCCCCAAAACATCACTAAAACTTCAAATAATTTTTTTTTTTAAATCACATTTTTAAAATAACTAAAAATTACATGAAATAACTATTTTAAACAATAATTTAAATTTTTGAAAAAATTAATTACATTTTCTAACGGGGCTAAAAATAAACTTACCTTTCTTTAAAGTATTTAAAAATAATAAACCTGAGGAAAAAATGTTTTAATTTTAATTAATTCACCACTTACCTTGTTAAAAGCAGGCCTTGCCCTGCTTTTTAAAAGTGTAACTGCTGGAGACTTACCCTCCCGGCGAAACCTGCAAAAGAAACATAAGTTCGATGCGCACGCGCTGCCTCTCCGGCGCACGCGTTCCACCTGTCAACCCCTTCTTTCAGGGGAACGGAAGTGCCGGTTTCCCGCGCATGTGCAGCGCATGCACGGAACCGGCACTTTCGTTGGGCCTACGGGTGAGTACCCCGTGCATACTCACGCGTTGGGACGTCAATTTCTGGGCCATTAAGTTGATCCGGCAAGTTTTTTATTATTGACTCCGTTATGCAGGGGGCTAAAGGAGGCACTGTCATCATTTCTCTAGGGGGGAGGAGAAACAGGCACCCTCCAGATGGCAGTAGGCACTGGAGTTTCTGGCAGCATGGGTGCCAGAGATGTGCCCATAGTGGTGCAGGCATCTGCTAGTTCCACTGGCCCTGCATACTCTGGCAGGGTCCGTGCTGGCCAGAACACAACCGATGCAATTCCTGGGCCAATTCTGCTGCTAAAGTGTAGGCATGTATCCATTTATGGCTACAAGGTGTAATTGCTCTGAAATCTTGAAATGAAGGCTTGAATCAGTTACAGGCCATGTAGATCACAGCCACGGTTTTGTTGTGGGAAATTCAAATTCTCACAAGTAAACAACAAAGTCAACAATAATAAGAACATAAGAACATAAGAAATAGGAGCAGGAGTAGGCCAATCGGCCCCTCGAGCCTGCTCCGCCATTCAATAAGATCATGGCTGATCTGATCCTAACCGCCAATCCACTATCACAGAACCATCTCCTGAATCTAACAGAATTAGACACACGAACTAGGAGCAGGATCAGGCTACACGGCCCCTGGGCCCGCTCCGCTACCCACAGGGCCATGACCGATCCGAACCTAGACTCATGTCCAAATTCCTGCCCGCTCCCCGTAACCCTTAATTCCCTTTACTTCTAGGAAACTGTCTATTTCTGTTTTAAATTTATGTAATGATGTAGCTTCTACAGCTTTTTGGGGCAGCATATTCCATGGACCTACCACCCTCTGAGTGAAGTAGTTCCTCCTCATCTCAGTTTTGAAAGAGCAGCCCCTTATTCTAAGACTATGCCCCCTAGTTCTAGTTTCACCCATCATTGGGAACATCTTCCCCGCATCCACCCGATCCGACCCCTTCACAATCTTATATGTTTCAATAAGATCGCCTCTCATTCTTCTGAACTCCAATGAGTAGAGTCCCAATCTACTCAACCTCTCCTCATATGTCCATCCCCTCATCCCCGGGATTAACCGAGTGAACCTTCTTTGTACTGACTCGAGAGCAAGTATGTCCTTTCTTAAGTATGGACACCAAAACTGTACGCAGTATTCCAGGTGCGGCCTCACCAATACCTTGTACAACTGAAGCAATACCTCCCTATTTTTATATTCTATCCCCCTAGCAATGAAAGCCAACATTCCATTGGCCTTCTTAATCACTTGCTGCACCTGCATACTAACCTTTTGAGTTTCGTGCACCAGGACCCCCAGATCCCTTTGTACTTCAGTACTTTCCAGTTTCTTGCCATTAAGATAATAACTTGCTCTACGATTTTTCCTGCCAAAGTGCATAACCTCACACTTTCCAGTATTGTATTCCATCTGCCAAATCTCTGCCCACTTACTTAGCCTGTCGATGTCCCCTTGCAGGTTTTTTATGTCCTCCTCACTCACTACTTTCCCTCCCATCTTAGTATCATCTGCAAACTTTGATATGTTACACTCGGTCCCCTCCTCCAAATCGTTAATATAGATTGTAAAGAGTTGGGGACCCAGCACTGACCCCTGCGGAACACCACTAGTTACTGATTGCCAGTCTGAGAATGAACCATTTATCCCAACTCTCTGCCTTCTGTTAGATAGCCAATCCTCTATCCATGCCAGAATATTACCCCCAATCCCGTGATTTTTTATCTTAAGCAATAATCTTTTGTGTGGCACCTTGTCAAATGCCTTTTGGAAGTCTAAATACACTACGTCCACTGGTTCCCCTTTATCCACCCTATACGTTACTTCCTCAAAGAACTCCAGCAAATTTGTCAAACATGACTTCCCCTTCATAAAATCATGCTGACTTTGTCCTATTAAATTATGATTATCCAAATGTCCTGTTACTGTCTCCTTAATAATGGACTCCAAAATTTTACCTACCACAGATGTTAGGCTAACCGGTCTATAGTTTCCAGCCTTCTGTCTACTGCCCTTTTTAAATAAGGGTGTTACATTAGCAGTTTTCCAGTCTGCCGGGACCTTTGCCGAGTCCAGGGAGTTTTGGAAAATTATTACCAATGCCTACCGCCACTTCCCTCAAGACCCTAGGATGTAAGCCATCAGGTCCAGGTGATTTATCCGCCTTGAGTCCCATTATTTTACCGAGTACCACTTCCTTAGTGATTTTGATCCTGTTTAGCTCCTCCCCCCCTTTAGCCCCCTGTTTGTCCAGTGTTGGGATATTCTTAGTGTCTTTTACTGTAAAGACTGATGTAAAATATTCATTCAGTGTTTTTGCCATCTCCATATTTCCCACCATTAATTTCCCGGTCTCATCCTCTAAGGGACCAACATTTACTTTAGCCACCCTTTTTCTTTTTATATAACTATAAAAACTCTTACTATCTGTTTTTATATTTTTTGCTAATTTACTTTCATAATCTATCTTCCCTTTCTTAATCAATCTTTTTGTTATTTTTTGCTGTCTTTTAAAGTTTTCCCAATCCTCTATCCTCCCACTAGATTTGGCTACCTTATATGCCCTTGTTTTTAGTCGAATACTATCCTTAATTTCTTTACTTAGCCACGGATGGTTGTCTTTTCTTTTACACCCTTTTCTTCTCAGTGGAATATATTTTTTTTGGAAGTTGTAAAATAACTCCTTAAATGTACACCACTGATCATGTATCGTCTTACCCTTTAATCTATTTTCCCAATCCACTCTACTCAATTCCGCTCTCATACCTTCATAGTCTCCTTTATTCAAGCTTAGGACGCTTGTTTGATATCCAACCTTCTCACCCTCTAATTGAATATGGAATTCAACCATGTTATGGTCACTCATTCCAAGGGGATCCTTTACTAGGGCATTTTTAATTAATCCCGTCTCGTTACACAGGACCAGATCTAAGGTTGCTTGCCCCCTGGTCGGTTCAGTTACATACTGCTCAAGAAACCCATCCCTAATACACTCAATGAACTCATCCTCAAGGCTGCTCTGCCCAATTTGATTTGTCCAATTAATATGATAGTTGAAATCCCCCATAATTATAGATGTTCCCTTATTACAAGCCTCAACTATTTCCTGATTGATACTCCGTCCAACAGAGTTGCCACTGTTCGGAGGCCTATAGACTACGCCCACTAGTGTTTTTTTCCCCTTATTATTCCTTACCTCCACCCAAACTGTTTCATTATCCTGATCTTTTGACCCAATATCATTTCTCTGTATTACAGTGATTCCTTCCTTTATTAACATAGCCACCCCACCTCCCCTTCCTTCCTGCCTGTCCTTCCTGATCATTAAATAACCTGGTATGTTTAATTCCCAGGCATTGTCACCCTGCAGCCATGTTTCTGTAATGGCCACAAAAAAGTTATAGGTCTATTATCAGCATATCCCTTGGACCAATCTGACTGTAATGAAACCTGTTTGTCTTGCCTGTATTCGTTCTTGCCTGTATTCGTTTTGCGCTCATGTATATTACCCTCCCCCACACGGTGTATAGTTTCACTTCCTCTTTCCTGACTAACCTGTAAGGTTCCAGGTCTTGGCTCTTGGCTCCGCCCCTGACTTCTCTTACATAAAGATCCCCGGATCTGTATGACTCATTCCTGCGAGCCAGTCAATGTGTTGAGATGTTAGCTCTGATCTTAGTGATTAAAAGCCAACTTGTTAAAGTCTATAACTTCTAGTTTTGTGGTTATTGAAGGCACATCAATTTTAATCACTAAAGAATACTAGGATGGATCGACTCCTAAAACCAGAGCGTCTGGACTTGGATCCACATTCTGCTGAAGCATCAAATCAATTTGGACACTGGCTCAAATGCTTCGAACTCTTCGCGAGGGCCTCATCCGCTAGCGAGGTAGATAAACTGAGTCTACTGACTACTCGCGTTAATCATCGGATTTATTCGTTCATCCGGGACGCCACCTCTTACACGGAGGCCATCACTATCCTGAAGGCCCAATACCAGAGGCCAGTAAACGAAGTGTACGCCAGACATCTGCTGGCTACACGCAGGCAGCAACCTGAGGAATCAATGGACGATTTCTTACAGGGCCTAAAGGACTTGGTCCGGGACTGTAACTGCAAGGCCATGACGGCCAACGTGTACTCTGACGAATTGGTCCGCGATTCCTTCAGCACGGGCCTCAAATCGAATTATATCCGGCAGAGACTGCTGGAGAAGGAGGTCCTGGACTTAAAAAAGGCAGTGGCCACTGCGCGATCGCTGGACGTGGCCCAGAAAAACTCTGACTCTTATTCTTCCGGCCGTGCGGCCCTCACCGCCTCGTGCGCGCCGAGCGGGCCGCCATCTTTCAATCAGCCATCTTCCCCATCCAGGTCTCAGACCATCTCTACATCGCCGGAGTCCCCACACAGAAGTTCACCCAGGAGTCCTACTACAGCGGCAATGTCTCGAGGCCCGAAATGCTACTTCTGCGGCCAGGCCAAGCACCCCAGACAACGATGCTCAGCGAAGGACGCTACATGCTTCAAATGTAAGAAAAAGGGGCATTTTAGCAAAGTCTGCAGGGGGAGTCCGATTTCCAACTCCGTCACCGCCTCGTGTGTGCCATGCGGGCCACCATCTTGGGATCCGCAATCTTTTCCCGACTCAACGGCCGCCCAGGGCCCAACAGTGGCTTCGATCACGGTGGATCAATCCAGGCCACACCCGTTGACAAAATCCATGATGGACATACAGGTAAACGGGAATTTAACGAAATGTTTAATTGACTGTGGGAGTACCGAGAGTTTTATCCACCCTAGCCTGGTACGGCAGCACTCATTAACGGTAACCCCTACACGGAGCAGAATTGCTATGGCTGCTAAGCCCCACACTTCGGACATTTTGGGCTACTGTGTGGTAACACTGACTGTAAAAGGCACGGACTACAAGGATTTTAAACTCCTCGTGATGCCAGAACTCTGTGTTAATGTAATCTTGGGCCTGGACTTCCAGTGCCACCACGAAAGTGTCACGCTAGCATATGGCGGGTCCCAGCCGCCACTCACAGTCTGTGGCCTATCAACCTTAAAAATCAGCCCGCCCTCTTTATTCGCTAATCTCGCTCCGAACTGTAGGCCCATAGCGACCAAAAGTAGACGGTACAGTCTGGAAGACAGACACTTTATCAAGGCGGAAGTGGACAGACTCCTGCGGGAAGGCATTATTGAATGCAGTACCAGTCCGTGGCGTGCCCAAGTAGTCATAGTTAAAAATAGCAAAAAGAAACGGATGGTAATTGACTACAGCCAGACTGTTAATATTTATACCCAGCTGGACGCCTACCCTTTACCCCGCATATCAGAAATGGTCAACCAGATCGCGCAATACCGAGTCTTCTCGACTATCGACCTCAAATCCGCGTATCACCAGCTCCCCATTAGAACGGAGGACTGCCCATACACCGTCTTTGAGGCGAACGGACGCCTCTACCATTTTCTCAGAGTGCCCTTCGGGGTAACAAATGGGGTCTCGGTCTTCCAACGTGAGATGGACCGCATGGTTGACGAGAATAAACTACAAGCTACCTACCCCTATCTGGACAATGTCACTATCTGCGGGCACAACCAGCAAGACCACGATCTAAATCTTGCGAGATTTTTAAAAACTGCCCTAAAGCTGAATCTAACCTACAACGAAGACAAATGTGTCTTCAACACAACCCGTCTCTGTATCCTCGGCTGTGTGGTGGAAGATGGGGTAATTGGACCGGACCCTGACCGATTACGCCCCCTAAAGGAACTGCCCCTGCCACACAATCCCAAAGCTTTAAAAAGGTGCCTGGGATTTTTTTCGTATTATGCCCAATGGGTGCCCAATCACTCTGATAAGGCCCGACCCCTCATTAAATCGACGTCCTTCCCACTATCAGCTGAAGCTCGGGAGGCTTTCACCAGTATCAATCAGGACATTGAAAGGGCTGCACTGTGTGCAGTGGACGAAAGCATTCCCTTTCAAGTCGAAAGCGATGCGTCAGACTTTGCTTTAGCTGCGACCCTCAATCAGGCTGGGAGACCTGTGGCCTTCTTCTCCCGAACCCTTCAGGGACCTGAAATCAGGCACTCTTCTGTCGAGAAGGAGGCACAGGCTATAGTGGAGGCAGTGCGGCACTGGAGACAATACCTAGCCGGCAAACATTTCACCCTGCTCACCGACCAGCGGTCGGTGGCTTTCATGTTTAATAACAAACAAAGGGGGAAAATCAAGAATGACAAAATACTCAGGTGGAGGATCGAACTATCCACGTTCGACTATGATATTATGTACAGGCCGGGAGCCCTTAATGAACCCCCAGACGCCCTATCGCGGGGAATGTGTGCCAGCATTCATACGGACAAATTACAGGGTCTCCACAACGACCTCTGTCACCCAGGGGTCACCCGACTATACCATTTTATAAAGTCCCGCAATCTGCCCCACTCCATCGAGGAGGTCAGGGCAATGACCAGAGCCTGCCGCATCTGTGCGGAATGCAAGCCTCGTTTCTACAGGCCTGACCGTGCACACCTTATCAAAGCCACACGGCCATTCGAGCGCCTAAGTCTGGACTTCAAGGGACCCCTTCCCTCTGCCGACCGTAACGTATACTTCCTCAATATCATCGATGAATATTCCCGCTTCCCCTTCGCCATTCCCTGCCCAGACATGACCAGTGCCACGGTCATCAAGTGTCTCGGTAATCTATTCTGCATGTTTGGCATGCCGAACTACATACACAGCGATGGGGGGCACGGTGGCATAGTGGTTAGCACTGTTGCCTCACAGCGCCAGGGACCCGGGTTCAAATCTGGCCTCGGGCGACTGTCTGTGTGGAGTTTGCACATTCTCCCTGTGTCTGCGTGGGTTTCCTCCGGGTGCTCCGGTTTCCTCCCACAGTCCAAAGATGTGCAGGTTAGGTTGATTTGGCTATGATAAATTGACCCTTAGTGTTAGGGGATTAAATACGTGGGGTTACGGGGATAGGGTGGGATATGTGTCGGTGCAGGCTCGATGGGCCGAAATGGCCTCTATCTGCACTGTAGATTCTGTGATTCTGTGATTCTGTGATTTATGAGTGACGAACTGCGCCAGTTCTTGCTCTCAAAGGGGATAGCCACTAGCAGAACCACTAGCTACAACCCCCGGGGTAATGGGCAAGTGGAAAGGGAGAATGCTACTGTTTGGAAGGCTGTCACGTTAGCCTTAAAGTCAAAAGGCCTTCCGACCTCCCGCTGGCAGGAAGTCCTCCCAGACGTGCTCCACTCCATAAGGTCTCTGTTATGTACAGCCACTAACGCTACCCCTCACGAAAAGATGTTCGTTTTCCCCCGGAAATCGACCTCGGGCATATCTCTACCCGCGTGGCTGATGTCTCCGGGGACAGTACTATTGCGGAAGCACGTGAGAGGCCATAAAACGGACCCCCTTGTGGAAAAGGTACAGCTCCTCCATGCAAACCCTCAGTACGCCTATATCGAATACTCTGACGGGCGAGAGGACACTGTTTCCATAAAAGACCTCGCTCCCTCGGGGAGCGGAGAGAACGATGAGAGACTACCCGAGGAAGACCTACACCAAAACGAGACAGGACGCCCAGAGGTATCAATACCCAACTTTAACCTGGAGGACACTGCAGATAACCTGGAAGACACTGCGGAGGCCCGGACAGCGGAGGAACCAGAATCCACTCCCCTAGAGGCACCCCAACCGGCTTTGCGACGATCACTGAGAACCGCAAAACCTCCTGACAGACTCACTTATACCAACTTTTAAGAAACATCACCCCGATGGACTAAATCTAAAGAAGGGGTGAATGTAATGAAACCTGTTTGTCTTGCCTGTATTCGTTCTTGCCTGTATTCGTTTTGCACTCATGTATATTACCCTCCCCCACACGGTGTATAGTTTCACTTCCTCTTTCCTGACTAACCTGTAAGGTTCCAGGTCTTGGCTCTTGGCTCCGCCCCTGACTTCTCTTACATAAAGATCCCAGGATCTGTATGACTCATTCCTGCGAGCCAGTCAGTGTGTTGAGATGTTAGCTCTGATCTTAGTGATTAAAAGCCAACTTGTTAAAGTCTATAACTTCTAGTTTTGTGGTTATTGAAGGCACATCACTGACATATTCCAGGAGACTAAAGACTACCATCGAGCACAGCAGGGATAAGGAAAGTTATACAAAACTAAGGGAGGGAGCTGAAGACAAGTAAATGAGCACATATTATAGATACAGATGAGGGAGGCCACTCAATCCATCTGAATTCAGCCATCCACAAAGATCCTAGCGGCTGCTCACCACAGCATCCACTTACATAATTCTGGGGTTTTCACCTCCACTGCTCTAAACAGAAGTCCGTTCCATGTGTTGAACACTTTTTGCGTGAAGAAGAACTTCCTGAGATCAGTTCTAAATTTCTTTTTCACCAGTTTGACCATGTGTCCCCTTGTCCTACCGTCATGCTTTAATTTGGAGTGGCCTTTTCTATACCATTTTCTGCCTTACATATCTCCAGGAAGTCTCCTTCAGTTGTCTTCTTTCAAGCTGAACAGCCCATGTTTTACCAGCTTTTCCTTATAACTTACAAAGAAAGCTGAGACAAACATAACACCCCGATTATTGAGGGTGCATTTTTTTTCAACCCACACCTGTCTTGGCTATCCTAACCGAATGCAATCAATCAACCAAAGTAATGTGCGTACAATTGCCGGTCACTCGACACAGGCAACATGTGGAAAGTACAACACATTTGAGAAGTCTCTCTATCAATGTTTGCTTGTATTATTATGTTGCTATATTTTGTCAGTTTCTCCAGAGGAGGAAGGAAAGATTCCCTCTGTTATTGGAAATAAAGCTGTGAGAATGTGCATATATTTCACTAGAATAAGCAAGAAGAAATCTCTCCTCTACTTCTTTAATATGAATGCTCTGTGTTTGCTGAGATCCTGATATTTATTAAAGGATGTCACACAGTGCGGTTGTTCTTACCTATTACGCAGAATGGTTTTCGAGCAAATCGGAGCCTCCCCTGCAATCCTCTGTACCGACAGCAGCAGCCAGCTGCCCAGATTCGAATGACGTACTCCAGCCCAAATACAATAATCATGACGAATTCCTGGAGAACAGAACAAAATAAACAAGTAGCGTCAGTACTATGTTTGCCTCCAATCTAAACTAGTATGGTCAAGCTCCAGTTCATCCACACCACGCCATTGAGGTCAACTTGTGGTCCATACACAGGTGTTAGTGATATCAACTTGCAGTCCGTGAGGTCCACACTAATGAATTCAACCTGTACTCCATCCACTGCATGCTAGCGAAGACAATCTGCTATCTATCCACTCAATACTACCGAGGTCGAGCTACGGCCTGTCCACTCCATGCTACCGCGGTCAACCTGCGGACTGTCCACTCCATACTACCGAGGTCAACCATGTCCTGTCCACTCCATGCTACCGCGGTCAACCTGCGGACTGTCCACTCCATGCTACTGAGGTCAAGCTGCGGACTGTCCACTCCATGTTACCGTGATCAACCATGGCCTGTCCACTCCCTGCTACTGAGGTCAAGCTGTGGACTGTCCACTCCATGCTAGTGAGGTCAAGCTGTGGACTGTCCACTCCCTGCTACCGAGGTCAAGCTGTGGACTGTCCACTCCATGCTACTGCAGTCAACCATGGCCTGTCCACTCCCTGCTACCGAGGTCAAGCTGTGGACTGTCCACTCCATGCTAGTGAGGTCAAGCTGTGGACTGTCCACTCCCTGCTACCGAGGTCAAGCTGTGGACTGTCCACTCCATGCTACTGCAGTCAACCATGGCCTGTCCACTCCCTGCTACCGAGGTCAAGCTGTGGACTGTCCACTCCATGCTAGTGAGGTCAAGCTGTGGACTGTCCACTCCCTGCTACCGAGGTCAAGTTGTGGACTGTCCACTCCATGCTACTGCAGTCAACCATGGCCTGTCCACTCCCTGCTACCGAGGTCAAGCTGTGGACTGTCCACTCCATGCTAGTGAGGTCAAGCTGTGGACTGTCCACTCCCTGCTACCGAGGTCAAGCTGTGGACTGTCCACTCCATGCTAGTGAGGTCAAGCTGTGGACTGTCCACTCCCTGCTACCGAGGTCAAGCTGTGGACTGTCCACTCCATGCTAGTGAGGTCAAGCTGTGGACTGTCCACTCCCTGCTACCGAGGTCAAGTTGTGGACTGTCCACTCCATGCTACTGCAGTCAACCATGGCCTGTCCACTCCCTGCTACCGAGGTCAAGCTGTGGACTGTCCACTCCATACTACTGCGGTCAACCATGGCCTGTCCACTCCCTGCTACCGAGGTCAAGCTGTGGACTGTCCACTCCATGCTACTGCGGTCAACCATGGCCTGTCCACTCCCTGCTACCGAGGTCAAGCTGTGGACTGTCCACTCCATGCTACCGAGGTCAAGCGGCGGACTGTCCACTCCTGCTACCGACATAGAAACATAGAAGATAGGAGCAGGAGTAGGCCATTTGGCCCTTCAAGCCTGCTCCGCCATTCAATGAGATCATGGCTGATCATCCAAATTCAGTACCCTGTCCCTGCTTTCTCCCCATAGCCCTTGATCCCTTTAAACTTAAGAACTATATCTAACTCCCTCTTGAAAATATTTAATGATTTGGCCTCAACTGCCTTCTGTGGTAGAGAATTCCACAGGTTCACCACTCTCTGGGTGAAGAAATTCCTCCTCATCTCTGTCCTAAATGGCTTACCCCTTATCCTTAGACTGTGACCCCTGGTTCTGGACTCACCTGCCATCAGGAACATCCTTCCTGCATCTAGTCTGTCTAGTCCTGTCAGAATTTTATAAGTTTCAATGAGATCCCCTCTCACTCTTCTAAACTCTAGCGAATATAAGCCTAATCGACCCAATCTCTCTTCATACGTCATTCCTGCCATCCCAGGTATCAGTCTGGTGAATCTTCGCTGCACTCCCTCCATGGCAAGAACATCTTTCCTCAGATAAGGCAACCAAAACTGCACACAATACTCAAGGTGTGGTCTCACCAAGGCCCTGTACAACTGCAGCAAGACATCCCTGCTCCTGTACTTGAATTTTCTCGCTATGAAGGCCAACGTACCATTTGCCATCTTAACCGCCTGCTGCACCTGCATGCTTACCTTCAGTGACTGGTGCACAAGGACACCCAGGTCTCGTTGCACCTCCCCTTTTCCCAATCTATTGCCGTTCAGATAATAATCTGCCTTCCTGTTTTTGCCACCAAAGTGGATAACCTCACATTTATCCACATTATACTGCATCTGCCATGCATCTGCCCAATCACCCAACCTGTCCAAATCATACTGGAGTTTCTCTGCGCCCTCCTCACAGCACGCTCGCCCACCCAGCTTTGTGTCATCTGCAAACTTGGAGATATTATATCTATTTCCCTCGTCTAAATCATTAATATATATTGTGAATAGTTGGGGTCCTAGCACCGATCCCTGCGGTACGCCACTAGTCACTGCCTGCCACTCGGAAAAAGACCCGTTTATTTCAACTCTTTGCTTCCTGTCTGCCAACCAGTTCTCTATCCAAGTCAGTACTTTACCCCCAATTCCATGTGCTTTAACTTTGCATGCTAATCTCTTATGCGGGACCTTATCGAAAGCCTTCTGTAGTTCATCCATGCGATCTTTAAATGTTTGCCGTTGCCTATCCACCATCAACCCTTTAAGTAACGTTCCCCAATCCATCCTAGCCAACTCGCGCCGCATACCATTACAGTTTCCTTTATTTAAATTCAGGACCCTAGTCTCCGAGTCAACTACGTCACTCTCAATCTTAATGAAGAATTCTATCGTATTATGATCGCTCTGCCCCAAGGGACCTCGCACAACAAGATTGCTAATTAATCCTTTCTCATTACATAGTACCCAGGGAGGTGTGGTGGCTTTGTTGGTAAAGGATGGGATCAGTGCAGTGGTGAGAAGTGATATTGGCTCAGAAGATCAAGATGTAGAATCGGTTTGGGTGGAGATAAAAAATAAAAAAGGGAAAAAGTCTCTGATGGGCGTAATCTACAGGCCCCCGAACAGTAGCAATACTGTTGGACAGAGCATAAATCAACAAATAATGGAGGCCTGTAAAAAAGCTACGGTAATAATCATGGGTGATTTTAATCTCCATATTGATTGGACAAATCAAATTGGCCATGATAGCCTTGAGGAGGAGTTCATAGAGTGCATCCGGGATGATTTCCTGGAACAGTATGTAATGGAACCAACCAGGGAGCAGGCTATCTTGGATCTGGTACAGTGTAATGAGACAGAATTAATAAATGATCATATAGTAAAGGATCCTCTAGGAAAGAGTGATCAAAGCATGGTTGAATTTCAAATTCAGTTGGAGGGTGAGAAAGTTGTATCTCAAACCAGCGTCCTGATCTTAAACAAAGGCAATTACAATGGCATGAGGGCAGAGCTGGCTAAAGAGGACTGAAAAAATAAATTAAAGGGTAAGACAGTTGAAATGCAGTGGCGGACATTTAAGGAGATATTTCATAACTCTCAACAAAAATATATTCCAGTGAGGAAGAAAGATTTTAAGAGAAGGGAGCACCATCCGTGGCTAACTAAGGAAGTAAAGGATGGTATCAAATTGAAAACGAAGGCATACAATGTTGCCAAGATTGGTGGGAGACCAGAAGATTTGGAAATTTTTAAAAACCAGCAAAGGATGACTAAAAAATAATAATGAGAGAGAAGATGAATTATGAGAGTAAACTGGCAAGAAACATTAAAACAGATAGTAAGAGCTTCTACAGGTACATAAAAAGGAAGAGGGTAGCTAAAGTAAACATTGGTCCCTTAGAGGATGAGACTGGGGAATTAATAATGGGGAACGAGGAAATGGCAGAGACTCTGAACAAATATTTTGTATCTGTCTTCATGGTAGAAGACACTAACAACATCCCAATAGTGGATAATCAAGGGGCCAAAGGGAGGGGGGAACTAAAGACAATCACTATCACTAAGGAAATAGTACTTGGTAAAATAATGGGACTAAAAGATGACAAGTCCCCTGGACCAGATGGCCTGCACCCCAGTGTCTTAAAAGAAGTGGCTGCAGGGATAGTGGATGCATTGGTTGCAATAAACCAAAATTCCCTGGACTCTGGAGAGGTCCCAGCGGATTGGAAAACCGCAAATGTAACACCCCTATTTAAGAAAGGAGAGAGACAGAAAGCAGGAAACTATAGACCAGTTAGCCTAACATCTGTCATTGGGAAAATGCTGGAGTCCTTCATTAAGGAAACAGTAGCAGGGCATTTGGAAAATCATAATGCAGTCAAGCAGAGTCAGCATGGTTTAATGAAAGGGAAATCATGTTTAACAAATTTGCTGGAGTTCTTTGAGGAGGTAATGAGCAGGGTGGACAAGGGGGAGCCAGTGGATGTGGTGTATTTGGATTTCCAGAAGGCATTGGATAAGGTGCCACATAAAAGGTTGCTGCATAAGATAAGAGCTCACGGAATTGGGGGTAATATATGAGCATGGATAGAGAATTGGCTAACTAACAGAAAGCAGAAAGTTGGGATAAATGGGTCATTTTCCAGTTGGCAAACAGTAACTAGTGGGGTGCCACAGGGATCAGTGCTGGGGCCTCAACTATTTACAGTCTACATTGATGACTTGGATGAAGGGACCGAGTGTAATGTAGCCAAGTTTGCGGATGATACAAAGATGGGTGGGAAAGCAAGTTGTGCAGAGGACTCAAAGAACCTGCAAAGGGATATAGACAGGCTAAGTGAGTGGGCAAACATTTGGCAGATGGAGTATAATGTGGGAAAGTGCGAGGTTATACACTTTGGCAGGAAAAATAAAAAAGCAAATAATTATTTAAATGGAGAGAGATTACAAAATACTACAGTTTAGAGGGACCTGGGGGTCCTTGTGCAAGAAACACAAAAAGTTAGCATGCAGGTACAGCAAGTAATCAAAAAGGCAAATGGAATGCTGGCCTTTATTTCAAGGGGGTTGGAGTATAAAAGCAGGGAAGTCCTGCTACAACTGTACAGGGTATTGGTGAGACCACACCTGGAGTACTGCGTACAGTTTTGGTCTCCTTATTTAAGGAAGGATATACTTGCATTGGAGGCAGTTCAGAGAGGATTCACTAGGTTAATTCCAGAGATGAGGCGGTTGACTTATGAGGAAAGGGTGAGCAGGCTGGGCCTATACTTATTGGAATTTAGAAGAATGAGAGGTGATCTTATTGAAACATATAAAATACTGAGGGGGCTCGACAAGGTAGATGCAGAGAGGATGTTTCCCCTCGTGGGGGAATCTAGAACGCGGGGGCACTTTTAGAACTTTTAGAACTGAGATGAGGAGGAATTTCTTCTCTCAGAGGGTCGTAAATCTGTGGAATTCTCTGCCCCAGAGAGCTGTGGAGGCTGGGTCATTAAATACATTTAAGGTGGAGATAGACAGATTTTTGCAAGATAAGGGAGTGAAGGGTTATGGGGAGCGGGTGGGGAAGTGGCTTTGAGCCCAAAATCAGCCATGATCTTATTGAATGGCGGAGCAGACTCGAGGGGCTAAGTGGCCTATTCCTGCTCCTATTTCTTAGGTTCTTAACCTGCAGACTGTCCACTCCATGCTAGTGAGGTCAAGTTGCGGACTGTCCACTCCATGTTACCGAGGTCAAGCTGCGGTCTGTCCACTCCAAATTGCCAAAAATGTGTTCTCAAAATAGAGCTTTAGTTTGAAAGCTGCCCAGAGGATGGTGTCAGTAAATGAACTGAGTGCTGGGAAGTAGCTGGGAAGGAAAGCTAAATACCAATCAGACTTTCAAGATAATTAAACCATAAAGCTTCTGGGTGTGAAATTCGATAAGGCCCGAAAACGGGCACGGGTACCGCGATGCAAGCTATGCCCGTGCCCATTCAGAAAGCCAGCCTGCTACTATTCAAGACAGTCTCTAGCTTTTAAAACTGAGCTGCCTTCTGCACATAAAAAATGCTAAAAGTGCTTCAGCACTAACACAAATGACTCAACTGGCCAGGGAAAGGGCACCCAGGGTCTTACATGTAGCACTCCAGCTTTGTGCAGGGGGTCAACACTGGAAGAGAGGTCCTTTATCCATAGGGATCCTCCAGAAATAAGGATGTGGGACCAGATCGTCAAGGCGGACACTACGACCTGGCTCCAGTGCCCAAAGAAGTTCCATGACCTCAAACGAGTGGTCAATGTCAGTGAATGCATCTTCAAAAGCTGTCTCCTACCAACTGCACCACTAGCTTAACACACTGCTCAATGCACGACCCCCCCATCACTCACCTACCAACAATCTCTACCAAACACGAGCCACACCTCACATTCCCAGCTTCACCTCACCCCCTTAGAGGAGACTATGCTGGCCATTCTTAGCATGGTTGAGCCCTTAGCCAGCGGCGGGGTTGAAAGAATACAAGTTGTCTGTATCCTCATACATTATCCTCCTCCTCACATGCCACTACGCCCTCATCCCACAATCTCTTCTGATTTACAAGCTGCACTTGGTGTAAGTATGGCCCTCTTGCTTTACCCCCCTCCCTCACCACAACCCTACCTTGTGCCTTCTTCATTTCAGACACCCAAGAAATCCAGCCTGCCCAGCCAGTGGTTAACCAAGAGGAGAGTAAAGACGAAGAAGAATAAACACCGTCACTCGATTTCACACTCCAAGCCACCAGCTCCTCGAGGTTGTTCTGCAAGGCCATCTGCAGTGTCCCCTACTGAAAGTCAGCAGCCTTCGACCAGCGATGCTGCAGCCACTGTCACAGAGGCCAGTGTCGGGAGGAGCAGAGTGCGGTGGTACAGTGAGTACTTAAACTCACTTTTGCGGGCTTTTTTACAGAGGCTTACCAACCTCACAGACCGGCAGCGGCGTTCTGGAGCCACGTCATGATTCAAAAGATGACGCGGGCAAGCGGAAGCCGCTGATAGGGTGAGTACGGCCAGGTGAGTATTTATACTACTCTATAGTTTGACAGTTAAGATTAATAGTTCATAAAATTTAGGAGGTCTTAATTTTTATGGTTATAGTTTCTAATGTCTCTGTTGTGTATCGGGGAATGCTAGTAACCAAGGGCCCTTTAGTATATCATTTAATTATAGTGTAATTAGTGATATTGATTTGATTTAATTTAATTTAAATTAATTAAAGGGTAAGTCATGGCAGGACAGCTCGGGCCCGTGATATGCTTCTCCTGCGCTATGTGGTAAATCAGGGACACTTCCTGTGTCCCTGACGACCATGTGTGCGGGAAGTGTATCCAGCTGCAGCTACTGACAGACTGCATTGTGGCACTGGAGCTGTGAATGGATACATACTGGAGCATTTGCGATGCTGAGGACATCGTGGATACCACGTTTAGGAAGTTGGTCACATCGCAGGTAAAGGCTGCACAGGCAGGAAGGGAATGGGTGACCACCAGGCAGAGTAGTAGGCGCAGGCAGGTAGTGCAGGGGTCCCCTGTGGCCATCCCCCTCTCAAACAGATATACCACTTTGGATATTGTTGAGGGAGATGGCTTATCGGGGGAAGGCAGCAGCAGCCAACTTCCTGGCACCATGGGTGATTCTGCTGCACAGGATGGGAGGAAAAAGAGTGGGAGAGCTATTGTGATAGGGGATTCTATTGTAAGGGGAATAGACAGGCATTTCTGCGGCCGCAAACAAGACTCCAGGATGGTATGTCGCCTCCCTGGTGCAAGCGTCAAGGATGTCTCGGGGCGGCTGCAGGGAATTCTGGAGGGGGAGGGTGAACAACCAGTTGTCGTGGTGCATATAGGTACCAACGATATCGGTAAAAAACGGGATGAGGTCCAAAAAGCTGAATACAGGGAGTTAAGAGGTAAATTAAAAAATAGGACCTCAAAGATAGTAATCTCAGGATTGCTACCAGTGCCACGTGCTAGTCAGAGTAGAAATAGAAGGATATTTCAGATGAATACGTGGCTAGAGGAATGGTGCAAAGGGGAGGGATTCAAATTCCTGGGACATTGGAACCGGTTCTAGGGGAGGTGGGACCAGTACAAACTAGACGGTTTGCACCTGGGCGGGACCGGGACCGGGACCGATGTCCTAGGGGGAGTGTGTGCTAGTGCTGTTGGGGAGGATTTAAACTAAAATGGCAGGGGGTTGGGAACCTGTGCAGGGAGACAGAGGAAAGGGAAGCAAAGATAGAAACAAAAGACAGGAAGGAGAAAAGCAAAAGTGGAAGGCAGAGAAATCAAGGGTGTAAATCAAACAGGGCTACAGAAAATAAGAAGTCTAAAAGGACTAAGAGTGTTAAGAAAACAAGCCTGAAGGCTTTGTGTCTTAATGCGAGGAGCATTCGCAATAAGGTGGATGAATTAGCTGTGCAAATAGATGTAAACAGATATGATATAATTGGAATTACGGAGACATGGCTCCAGGGTGACCAAGGCTGGGAATTCAACATCCAGGGGTATTCAATATTCAGGAAGGACAGGCAAAAAGGAAAAGGAGGTGGGGTAGCATTTCTGGTTAAAGAGGAGATTAACACAATAGTAAGGAAGGATATTAGCTCTGATGATGTAGAATCTGTATGGGTAGAGCTGCGAAATACCAAGGGGCAGAAAACGTTAGTGGGAGTTGTATACAGACTCCCAAACAGTACTGCCGAGGATGGGGATGGAATAAAATGGGAAATTAGAGATGCGTGCAATAAGTGCACAGCAGTTATCATGGGTGACTTTAATCTACATATCGATTGGGCTAACCAAATTAGTAACAATACTATGGAGGAGGAATTCCTAGAGTGTATACGGGATGGTTTCCCGGACCAATGTGTCGAGGAACCAACTAGAGATCAGGCCATCTTAGACTGGGTATTATGTAATGAGAAAGGATTAATTAGCAATCTTGTTGTGCGAGGCCCCTTGGGTCGGAGCAATCATAATATGATAGAATTCTTCATTAAGATGGAGAGTGAAGTAGTTGACTCAGAGACTAGGGTCCTGAATTTAAATAAAGGAAATTACGATGGTACGAGGCACGAGTTGGCTAGGATGGATTGGGGAACGTTACTTAAAGGGTTGACGGTGGATAGGCAATGGCAAACATTTAAAGATCGCATGGATGAACTACAGAATTTGTTCATCCCTGTTTGGCATAAAAATAAAACAAAAAAGGTGACTCATCCGTGGCTAACAAGGGAAATTAGGGATAGCATAAGATCCAAGGAGAGGACATATAAATTGGCCAGAAAAAGCAGCAAACCTGAGGATTGGGAGCAGTTTAGGATTCAGCAAAGGAGGACAAAGGGATTAATTAAGAGGGGGAAAATAGATTATGAGAGTAAGCTTGCAAGGAACATAAAAACTGACTGTAAAAGCTTCTATAGATATGTGAAGAGAAAAAGATTGGTGAAGTCAAGAGTAGGTCCCTTGCAGTCAGAATCAGGGGAATTTATAATGGGGAACAAAGAAATGGCAGACCAATTAATTACATACTTTGGTTCAGTGTTCACAAAGGAGGACACAAATAACATTCCAGAGATGTCGGGGAACATACAGTCTAATGAGAGGGAGGAATTGAATGAAATCAGTATTTGTAGGCCAATGGTGTTAGGGAAATTGATGGCACTGAAGGCCGATAAATCCCCATGGCCTGATAATCTACATCCTAGGGTACTTAAGGAAGTGGCCCTAGAAATAGTATATGCATTGCTGATCATCTTCCAAAATTCTATAGACTCTGGAATAGTTCCCATGGATTGGAGGGTAGCTTATGTAACCCCACTATTTAAAAAAGGTGGTAGAGAGAAAACGGGGAATTATAGCCTGACATCGGTAGTGGGGAAAATGCTAGAGTCCATTATAAAAGATGTAATAGCAGAGCACATGGAAAACAGTGACAGGATCGGACAAAGTCAACATGGATTTACAAAAGGTAAATCATGCTTGACTAATCTACTGGAATTTTTTGAGGATGTAACTGGTAGAATAGACAAGGGAGAACCAGTGGATGTGGTGTATTTGGACTTTCAGAAGGCTTTCGATAAGGTCCTGCATAAGAGATTGGTATGCAAAGATAAAGCACATGGGATTGGGGGTAAGGAACTGACTTAGATAGAGAACTGGTTGGCAGACAGGCAGCAAAGAGTTGGAATAAACAGGTCTTTTTCCGAGTGGCAGGCAGTGACTAGTGGGGTACCGCAGGGATCAGTGCTAGGACTCCAGCTATTCACAATATATATTAATGATCTAGGTGAGGGAACTTGATGGGTGGGCGAGTGTGCTGTGAGGAGAATGCCGAGAAACTCCAGTAGGGTTTGGACAGGTTGGGTGATTGGGCAGATGCATGGCAGATGCAGTGTAATGTGGATAAATGCGAGGTTATCCACTTTGGTGGCAAAAACAGGAAGACAGATTATTATCTGAACGGCAATAGATTGGGAAAAGGGGAAGTGCAACGAGACCTGGGTGTCTTTGTGCACCAGTTGCTGAAGGTAAGCATGCAGGTGCAGCAGGCGGTTAAGAAGGCAAATGGTATGTTGGCCTTCATAGCTAGAGGATTCGAGTACAGGAGCAAGGATGTCTTGCTGCAGTTGTACAGGGCCTTGGTGAGACCACACCTTGAGTATTGTGTGCAGTTTCAGTTGCCTTGTCTGAGGAAGGATGTTCTTGCCATGGAGGGAGTGCAGCCAAGATTCACCAGACTGATACCTGGGATGGCAGGAATGACGTATGATGAGAGATTGGGTCGATTAGGCTTATATTTGCTAGAGTTTAGAAGAATGAGAGGGGATCTCATTGAAACTTATAACATTCTAACAGGACTAGACAGACGAGATGCAGGAAGGATGTTCCCGATGGCGGGGGAGTCCAGAACCAGGGGTCACAGTCTAAGGATAAGGGGTAAGCCATTTAGGACTGAGATGAGGAGGAATTTCTTCACCCAGAGAGTGGTGAACCTGTGGAATTCTCTACCACAGAAGGCAATTGATGCCAATTAATTAAATATATTCAAGAAGGAGTTAGATATATTTCTTAAGGTTCAAGGGATCAAGGGATATGGGGAGAAAGCAGGGACAGGGTACTGAATTTGGATGATCAGCCATGATCTCATTAAATGGCGGAACAGGCTCGAGGGGCTGAATGGCCTACTCCTGCTCCTATCTTCTATGTTTGTTGGGTTTTAGTTCCGCCTCCATCGACTTGTGGCCAACCCACGCTATTTTCCCTTGATTGACCTTGTTAAGCCCGTCCAGCGGGCTCAGCAGGCCAATTAAGGGAAAGCCAGTTACAGATGATGTCAGCGAGTGCCGTTTCATCGTCAAGAGCTTTTGACAGATGAAATGTCATCGTTTGACAGCTCTGTGAAGCTGTCAAACGCTGACAATCTGTCTTCTAAGTTGTGTCTTTACTCAAGACTCCATTAGAAAGCCTTCCTGACCAGAAAGCAGAAGGCTGCAGCTTTCGACAGTTCAGCGGCCATTCTGCTTTCTGTGCCGGTGAGCTGAGGGACTCCCGAGACCTGAAGGGAGGAAGCCTGTAGGAAGAAGTAAAGGTAAGTAAAACTTATTAAAACACTTTACACATACCTCACACACTTACCTCTGCACACCTGCACAACGGACATCTCGGCCCCTCTGACCCCTGCAGACTGACGGCCCGCCTCGCTGACCCTGGCGCGGTTCGGAGCCGTCGGGAAGCCCACACTTCAGGGCTCAAAGTAGGGATTAGCCAAAAAACTGCCTGTTAACTACCTGTTAACAGGCAGTTAATTGGCATTAATCCCCTTCCCCCAGCGCGGGTCGGCTACCCGCCTCCTGGCAAGATGGCATGGAGGCGGGTTGGGGGCGGGTTGGGGGCGGGTTGGGCACCTGCCCCCAAATTCTGCCATTTTCCCAGCAGTCCCGCCTCCAAACCTGCCTCCCCAGGGCTGGCAAAATCCTGCCCTATGACTCTATAACTAATTCTTTTACCATTTACTTTAAGTCTATGCCCCCCGGTTATTGAGCTTTCTGCTTGGGGAAATAGGTCTTTCCTATCCACTCTATCTAGGCCCCTCATAATTTTATACGCCTCAATCAAGTCTCCCCTCAGCCTCGTCTGTTCCAAAGAAAACAACCCCATCCTATCCAAGCATCCTTCCGCATAGCTAAAATTCTCCAGTCCTGGCAACATCCTCATAAATCTCCTCTGTACCCTCTCGAGTGCAATCACATCCTTCCTGTAATGTGGTGACCAGAACTGTACACAGTATTCTAGCTGCGGCCTAACTGGAGTTTTATGCAGCTCAAGCATAACCTCCCTGCTCTTATATTCTGTGCCTCGGCTAATAAAGGCAAGCATTCCGTATGCCTTCTTAACCAGCTTATTTACCTGTCCTGCTACCTTCAGGGATCTGTGGACATGCACTCCAAGGTCCCTCTGTTCCTCTACACTTCTCAGTATCCTACCATTTAATGTGTATTCCCTTTCCTTGTTAGCCCTCCCCAAATGCAGTACCTCACACTTCTCTGGATTGAATTCTATTTGCCACTGTTCTGCCCACCTGACCAGTGCATTGAAATCTTCCTGCAGTCTACAGCTTTCTTCCTCACCATCAACCACACGGCCAATTCTTGTATCATCTGTACCTTTACACGTACAAGGTATCTTTTGGACAGAGAATTAGGGAGTATAGAAGTTACAGGCAGAGATAAGCATGTTGCTTAACTGTACAAGCGTCTGCGATCAGGCAGGGAGAGAAAAGCTAGCTAGCAGATATTGTCGTTTGTGCAAAGGTGGGCCCAGCTGGAACCAAGAATCCAAGTGGAACAGATAACCCCACCACCGAAGGGGCTCATCGACTTAATGCTCCTGAAGCTAAAGCCTGCGTCCCAGAGAAGGAATGAGATTGACTCAATAATCACTAGCATCTAGACATTATTCTATCCAATAGACTGGCTGTCTAATGCTGTTAGCTTGTCAGCTTTCTAGAGATTTAGCCCTGGGTTAACCTCACCAATTCAGTCTCAGATGCTGATCTCAGCTATAACTTAATACTCAGCTTCCAGTTAATGCTGAATTACAGTGACACTACTGAATTGTCTTTACAACCTCTGTCACTCAGTTTGTGAAGTAACTTTGTCCATTAATTGGCTATTATTAAAACAGTTAATGACCGTTGTAATATATGTATCTTTAAGGGAGAGAACTACTTTTTACAGCTCCTGTATACTGTAGTACCGGCAGTGACCACACCTGTATATAAACCCTGAGTAGTGATCTGTACAGTTAGTTCTAGAGTAACCCTCATTCAGTAAACACCTGTTGATCGTTCCCTGCAGTCTGTTGTCTGATTATTGAAGGACACAACATTAAGATACATGGATATAACATTGGCGACGACGCAGATTCGAACCTACCTGCAACGCTGCATCACCTCCCAGGGATTCGCTCCTGGAGAACAGTGGAAGGAGGTCATAGAGTCATAGAGTTTTACAGCACAGAAAGAGGCCCTTCGGCCCATCGTGTCCGCGCCGCCCATCCATCCCTGTCCAGTCTAATCCCATTTTCCAGCATTTGGTCCATAGCCTTGTATGCAATGGCATTTCAAGTGCTCATCCAAATGCTTCTTGAATGTTGTGAGGGTTCCTGCCTCTACCACCCTTTCAGGCATTGAGTTCCACATTCCAACCACCCTCTGGGTGAAAAAGTTCCTCCTCAAATCCCCTCTAAATCTCCTGCCCCTTACCCTGAATCTATGCCCCCTTGTTATTGACCCCCCTACTAAGGGGAAAAGTTCCTCTTTATCTACCCTATCTATGCCCCTCATCATTTTGTACACCTCAATCAGGTCCCCCCTCAGCCTTCTTTGCTCCAAGGAAAACAACCCCAGCCTGTCCAGCCTCTCTTCATAGCTGAGGCGCTCCATCCCAGGTAACATCCTGGTGAATCTTCTCTGCACCCTCTCCAAAGCAATCACATCCTTCCTATAGTGAGGCGACCAGAACTGCACACAGTACTCCAGCTGTGGCCTCACCAGCGTTTTGTACAGCTCCATCATAACCTCCCTGCTCTTATATTCCATGCCTCGGCTAATGAAGGCAAGTATCCCATATGCCTTTTTAACCACCTTATCTACCTGTTCCGCTGCCTTCAGGGATCTATGTATATGTACACCAAGGTCCCTCTGACCCTCTGTACTTCCTAGGGTCCTACCACTCATTGTGTATTCCCTTACCTTATTTGTCCGTCCAAAATGCATCACCTCGCACTTTTCAGGGTTAAATTCCATTTGCCACTTTTCCGCCCATCTGACCAACCCGTTTATATCGTCCTGCAGCCTGAGGCTTTCCTCCTCGCAATTTAGCACCCCACCAATTTTCGTGTCATCTGCGAACTTACTGATCATACCTTTAACATTCTCATCCAAATCATTTATGTAGATCACAAACAACAAGGGACCCAGCACCGATCCCTGAGGTACCCCACTGGACACAGGCTTCCAGTCACAAAAGCAACCTTCGACCATCACCCTCTGCCTCCTGCCACTCAGCCAGTTTAGGATCCAACGCGCCAAGGCACCCTGGATCCCATGGGCTCTTACCTTCTTGACCAGTCTCCTATGCGGGACTTTGTCAAAAGCTTTACTGAAGTCCATGTAAACCACATCCACAGCATTTCCCTCATCCACCTCCCTAGTCACCCCCTCGAAAAATTCAATCAGATTTGTCAGACATGATTTACCCTTGACAAAGCCATGCTGACTATCCCCGATTAATCCTTGCCTCTCCAAGTGGAGACTAATTTTGTCCCTCAGAATTTTTTCCAATAATTTCCCTACCACAGATGTTAGGCTCACTGGCCTGTAATTCCCTGGTTTATCCCTGCTACCCTTCTTGAATAATGGTACTACGTTAGCTGTTCTCCAGTCCTCTGGTACATCCCCTGTGGCCAGAGAGGTTCTGAAAATTTGTGTCAGAGCCCCTGCAATCTCCTCCTTTGCCTCCCACAGCAGCCTGGGATACATCTCGTCCGGGCCTGGGGATTTATCCACTTTTTGGCCTGCTAAAACCGCTAGCACCTCCTCCTTCTCGATGCTAATATGTTCAAGTATGTCACAGTCCCCTTGCCCGATTTCTATGTCTGCATCGTCTTTTTCCATAGTGAACACAGATGCAAAAAATTCATTTAAAACCCCGCCTACATCATCTGGCTCTACACACAGATTGCCACTTTGGTCCCTAATAGGCCCTACCCTTTCCCTGGTTATCCTTTTGCCCTTAATATACTTATAAAACATCTTAGGATTTTCCTTTATTTTGCTCGCCAGTGTTATTTCATGGCCCCTCCTCGCCCTCCTAATTTCTTTTTTAAGTATGCCCCTGCACTTTTTATACTCCTCTAGGGCTTCTTCCGTCTTTAGTCTTTTGTAACTGCCAAAAGCCCCCCTTTTATTTCTAATGCATTTTTGTATATCCCTTGTCATCCAAGGTTCCCTTTGCTTGTTGGTCCCACCCTTGACCTTTACAGGAACATGTTGGCGTTGTACTCTCTCTATTTCCCTTCTGAAAGTCTCCCACTGTTTTGATGTGGATTTTCCTATAAGTAGCTGCTCCCAGTCCACTTTGGCCAGATCCTGCCTTATCATATTAAAATCGGCCTTCCCCCAATTTAGAACCCTTATTTCCGGGCCGTCTTTGTCTTTTTCCATGACCACCTTAAATCTCACCGAATTATGGTCACTGTCGCCAAAATGCTCTCCTACTGACACTTCCACCACTTGCCCGGCTACATTCCCCAGAATTAGGTCCAGTACCGCCCCCTCTCTTGTAGGACTTTCTACATGTTGGCTCAAAAAGCTCTCCTGGATGCACTTTAAGAATTCTGCACCCTCTAAGCCTTTCACACTCTGACTATCCCAATTTATATTGGGGAAGTTGAAATCCCCCACTATTATTACCCTATTATTTTCGCACTTTTCTGAGATTTGCCTACATATCTGTTCCTCTATCTCCCCCTGACTGTTTGGGGGCCCCCTGCACCATCCCTTTAGCCACGCATTCATCTGTTCTATCTTCCTATTCCTATACTCACTAGCACGTGGCACCGGGAGTAATCCAGAGATTACAACCCTTGAGGTCCTGCTCTTTAATCCTTCACCTAGCTCCCTAAATTCTTGCTGCAGGACCTCATCCCTCTTTTTACCTATGTCGTTGGTACCAATGTGGACCACGACCACTGGCTGTTCACCCTCCCCCTCCAGAATGCCCTGCACGGTCGAGTCCAGAAGCACGGGCGTCGACCACGGGCAACCGCCCAGTCATCCAGCTGAGATTTGAGCATCGCAGGGGAGGCTGTCGAGAGCCAGGCTTGGCTTTCCAGTCACGGTGGTCCAGCAAAACGGGCTGGCAACAGGTACTGCGCAGACCCTTCCCGGACAGCGGCGGCTAGAGCCGACCAAGCGGCACAGAAAAAGGCCGAGCAGTGTCGACGGGGGAGAGAGAGGGGGCAGAGCGCACAGGGCACAACCGGTGTTCAGGACCGAGCGGTGTCAACAGGGAGAGAGACGAGAGAGAGCAGAGCGCAGCCGGTGTTCAAGGGCCGAGCAGCGTCAACGGGGGAGAGAGGCGCACAGGAAAACGTGAGGCGCTGCCAGAGCGCAGCCGGTGTTCAAGGGCCGAGCAGCGTCAACGGGGAAGAGAGGCGCGCAGGAAAACACGAGGCGCTGCCATTGCCACGAGGACCGCAGAGAGCGGCATTGGCAGCAGCGCAGGAGCAGCGCACGAAACCCACAGGGCGTCGCCATTTGCCACGAGGACTGCCGAGAGCGGCGTTGGTAGCAGCGCGGGAGACGCCATTTTAAGCCGCAGCGGGGAAGAAAGGAAAGCGCAGGAGACGCCATTTTAAGCCAGTCTAACCACACCCAAAAATGCTGAAGAGTGGCAGTATCACAGCGTTCGACAATGAAGTCGAAGATTGGACGACATATGTCGAACGCATAGAAGTATACTGCAAGGCGAATGAAGTGCCAGATGACAAGAAAGTGCTGGTATTGTTGAATTCAATGGGTGCCAAAACGTATGGCTTACTATGAAACATAGTAACCCCAGAGAAGCCAGTAGAAAAGGATTTTGAAAACATAGTGTCAATCCTACAGGACCACGTAAACCCCACACCGCTGCTGATAGCAGAAAGATTTAAGTTTCACAAAAGGAACTAGCATAAAGATGAAAGTAATGCTGAGTATTTAACGGAACTGCACAAGCTATCGAAACACTGCCAGTTTGGAACGGGACTAGCAGATACTTTAAGGGACAAGTTTGTGTGTGGGCTTCAAAGTGAAGGAACCCAGAAACGGCTTCTATCAGAAAAGGATCTTACGCTGGACAAGGCTTTCAGCATTGCAGTATCACACGAAGCAGCAGCACGGGGCGCTGCAGAGATACAATGGAGACCGCAAGAATATGGCACAAATGAAATGTCATACGGAACAGTGAAGTGCTATCGCTGCGGCAGAACAACACACGACCATAATGATTGCTGGTTCAAGGACAAAGTGTGCAGACAGTGTGGAAAAGTAGGACACATAGCAAGAGTCTGCAGGTCGGGAAAGAAAACCAGCAGCAAGAAATTTCCACAGGAGAAGTACAAGAAGGTACATAAGGTGATGGAGAGTAGTTCAGACGAACAGAAGAGTGATACAGACTCCGGAAGCAAGGAGCTGGGTTGTCTGAAACTACACAATGTGATCAAAACGGAGGATCACCGAACTATCTGGGTCACGCTCAAGATAGCAGGAGTCCAAGTGAAAATGGAATTGGACACAGGATCAGCCCTAACAGTCATAAATCGAAGGGACGACAAGCGGCTATTCTCACATATACCCTTGAGAGATACAAAGATTGTCTTGAAGACGTACATGGGGCAAAAAGTCTACCCCAAAGGAAAAATAAGGGTGAACGTTATATATAACGGCAAGGAAACACCAAAAAAGGACCTATATGTATTGCCAGATGGAGGACCACCACTACTAGGACGTGAATGGATCCGGAAGATACAGCTAGATTGGCATTCCATACAAGCACTGATTGTAGATGCCAAAAAGGATGACGACGTCACACCTGGATGATTGTCAAAAATGCTAACTGACGCACAAGAAGTGTTCCAGCAGGGACTCGGAACACTAAAAGGCATAACAGCGACGATCAAAATAGAGGAAAATGCAAGCCCAAAGTTTTTTAAGGCCAGACCGGTACCTTATGCGATCCGCCCAGCCGTCGAAGCAGAGCTGGAAGGTTTGGAACGTTCAGGAGTACTGTCCAAAGTGGACTGGAGTGAGTGGGCTACACCCATCGTTCCTGTAATGAAGAGGTCGTTGAGTAATATGCCTGGGGAACCAAAGCAGGTTCGCATCTGTGGGACTTTAAGGTGACAGTGAACCCAGTCCTTCACACTGTACAATGTCCGCTTCCACGGATTGAAGATATTTTCGCCTTGCTATCTGGAGGGAAACGCTTCACTAAGATTGATCTGGCCCAGGTGTACCTGCAAATGGAGGTGGAAGAAGCCTCGAAACAGTACCTCACGATCAACACTCATAAAGGTCTCTACCAATACAACCGGCTGGTGTTCGGGGTAGCATCAGCTCCGGCTATTCGGCAAAGAGCAATGGAACAAGTCCTGCAAGGGATTCCAGGGACCCAGTGTTATTTGGACGACATCCTGGTCACGGGCGAAAATGACAGTGATCACCTCGCCAACCTGGAGCAGGTGCTCACTAGATTGAAGGAATATGGGCTCCGAGCTAATCGTCACAAATGCGAGTTTTTCCAGAAGCAGATCTCGTATTGTGGCCACGTTATTGATAAAGAGGGGTTACATAAGTCCCCTGAAAAAATTGAGGCAGTAGTCAAGGCCCCAGCACCGGAAAATGTGTCACAACTGAGGTCGTTCCTCGGGCTGGTGAACTACTACCATAAGTTCTTGCCGAATTTGTCTACCGTACTACACCCACTGAACACCCTACTGCAAACGGGGGTACCATGGAAGTGGAGTGATGAATGTAAACGAGCTTTCCAGAAGAGCAAAGCATTGATCACATTAAAAGAGGTGTTGGCTCATTTCAACCCAGCACTACCAATTCGGTTGGCGTGTGATGCATCACCTTATGGCATTGGAGCGGTGCTGTCGCACAAATTCCCGGACGGCTCGGAGAGGCCAGTAGCCTTTGCGTCTCGGTCACTAACCTCAGCCGAGCGTAACTACGCCCAGATTGACAGGGAGGCCCTCAGCCTAGTGTGGGGAGTGAAAAAGTTCAATCACTATCTGCACGGGCAGAAGTTCACCTTGCTGACTGACCACCAACCACTTGTCTCCATCTTTAATCCAAAGAAGGGCGTTCCGGTGATGACTGCGCAACGGCTACAAAGATGGTCCCTTTTTCTAGGGGCACACCAATATGAAATCGAGTATAAGGGCACGAAACAGCATGGAAACGCTGATGGGCTATCACGCCTGCCACTGCCTACTGCGGAGGAAGCACCAGCAGTGGATCCTGTCGAAATATTTCATTCGACTATAATTGAATGCTTGCCAGTAACTAACGCTGGTACAGAGAAGGAGACCCGAAATGACCCGACACTGTCTCGGGTATATGATTTGACGGTGAAGGGATGGCCAGCACATGGCAACTCACTGTTGCCAGCATTCTCATCCAGAAGAGAACAGCTGTCAGTATGCCAGGGGACCTTGATGTGTGGATCCTGAGTGGTAATTCCACCCAAGTTAAGGGAGAGAGTGCTCAATGAGCTTCACGAAGGTCATCTGGGAGGGGTGAAAATGAAAAGCCTTGCTAGGTGTGGTGGCTGGGGATCGATCAGCAAATCGAGGACCTGACAAAGAGCTGCTCAGGATGCCAGAAGGTCCAAAATGCATCACCACATGCCCCTCTACACCCATGGGAGTGGCCCTCATCTCCATGGCAACGGGTGCATATTGATTTTGCTGGTCCATTTATGGACTCAATGTTTTTAATAGCCGTGGATGTGCACTCAAAATGGCCTGAGGTGATCAAAATGTCCTCCACCACCACGGAGAAAACTATTGCAGTCCTACGGACCATTTTTGCCAGGAACGGCTTGCCAGAGCAGATTTGCTCTGATAACGGACCACAGTTTGTGTCCAAAGAATTTCGAAGATTTATGAAAAGGAATGGGGTAAGGCATTACACATCCGCCCCGTATCATCCAGCCACAAATGGATTGGCTGAGAGGTTCGTACAAACCTTTAAAAAAGCAGTAAAGGCCATGTGCGATGACGACATTCCACTGCAGCATAAGGTGGACAATTTCCTGTTAGCCTACAGAAATGCGACACATGCAGTCACCAACCAGGCCCCGGCCATGATGTTCTTTAACCGAAGGTTGAGATCTCGTCTGGATTTGCTCAGACCAAATGTACGAAGAGATGTTGAGAGTAAGCAATTCCAGCACATCAATGAGAAGCCGACAAGGAGCTTCAATGTAGGGCAACCAGGAACGATATGCACACGGCAGGGGCCACTAATGTACACAGTGGATGTTGGGGAGAACATTGTGAGATGCCATGCTGACCAGATCCTAGAGTCACAGGAACGAGTCAACCCCATGGCTCGGCCATACGTACCTGGTGAGGAACCCGACATACAGGTCGCATCTACCTCAGAAACAATAGCATTGGAAGCTGATGAATCAACTGACGACAGGGTGCTAGAATCACCTCCGCACCAAGAGCGAGACACTCGGGAAAGGCGTTATCCAGAAAGAATCAGGAAGCCTCCCCAGAGACTGAATATATGAATGGACTATTTTCATATACCATTGTATATTAAAAATGTTAATTGTTAAATGAGTATTATGGTACTGTTAATCTAAAAGGGGAGGAATTGTAATGTATGTACCTTTAAGGGAGAGAACTACTTTTTACAGCTCCTGTATACTGTAGTACCGGCAGTGACCACGCCTGTATATAAACCCTGAGTAGTAATCTGCATAGTTAGTTCTAGAGTAACCCTCATTCAGTAAACACCTGTTGATCGTTCCCTGCAGTCTGTTGTCTGATTATTGAAGGACACAACATTAAGATACACGGATATAACAACCGTGACTACATCTAGTTGTATCTATCAATTGCTAGAACACTCAATAATCAACGTGTGCTTTTGTAGTCAATAAATAGTATTTAGTGTGTGACTTATCTGACTTCTTCTTTGATGATTGAACAAGAGTCAATTCATTCACTCAGCTTGTGACTATCCCAATCTAGAGTTGGTCAAGTCAATCCAAAGTGGATGATTTAAGACGATTCGGCGATCCAACTAGTGCATCATTCACTCCTTGACCTCAAACTGGGCGGCAAATCTCAAACGGTTCCTTAGTGAGGCAATAAAGTAAGGGGGTTAAGGATTCATCTGGTTCCTTGGCATATATTTGTCGGGATACCCAAAGCTAGTGTTCTTACAATCCATCCAGTCCATGCTAGTGAAGTCAAATTGCCAGCACTCCATCAACATAAAGTGGCATCAATAGAAAAGTGTCTGTAAACTAATTGTTTCCCTTCAGTTTCCCAACTGAAGTGAGATTCAGATTTAGAGGCATTGCATGGTTGGAAGGGGGCTGGGCATGTTAGGCATGAATATGAATCCTTGCCATCAAGGGAGTGTGGAGGTTGGGGTGGGAGAAAAACACAGGCAAGTGCACACCATGATAAACAACCAATCCCATCTACACATTGCACAAAAATATATATAAACTTCCGAGTGGCGAAGGAGCTGTATCATATTCCCACCAGTGCCCAAGCGGCACAGAGCTGGATTTGTATCCTCGTCAGTTAGAGGTCAGACTCTCTCTCTTTAATGGATTTCTCAATCCAGCATCAGAACATAAATATTTGAGAACCTACCACGAAACAAAATGAAATGATGCAAAAGTACAATTTTTACATTCCACTGCATCCCAACACTCTTAAGTAAATAGACCTATTTACACACTAGAAGGAGAGAGAAACTTATAATAAATCTTTTGTATCTAAGCTTTTCTGAGACTTGTGTTTAGTCCAAAATACCTCTGCATTTCTTTGACCACTTCCATTCTCCCCCACCTCCCCTGAAGGAGCAGGCTCTTATGGAGTACAGTTTTAGCAGATGCCAGCTTTCCTCCAGCATCTCTTCCAGCTGCTTATTCACCGCAGACAGTGGTGTTGGCAAGTTATTTTGCCATAGCAGGGGTATCACAGCTGAGCTCAGTACTATTTTCACCTGATGTTCACACACAAGAACTTTCCAGCAGGTGTCACTAGATCATGGTCAGGAGCAGGGATGCTGGCTGATTATTCCATTCCTACCACAGGAATGCTGAAGTCAATCACAGCACACCGACTTCCACTCAGTTGAGATCAGCTAACTCAACACAAACAGGGGAATCAAACCTGGAACTTTGCTGGTCTGTAAAAGTCAAATCACAAACTGGTTTTACCCACTGAGCCATCAGAGGAATTATTAAGAGAATAGTCAGGTGACTGTTCTGTGTGTGGCCCAATGGGTTGAAACATGATTATGCCAGCTTTAGCAATGCTCTTTGCAACCGCAGGGTATTTCACAGCTAGAGAAGGAAATATTGAATGCACATTCCAGTGGTGTATTACGCAGTGACAGCCAAGATAGCGAGCAGGGGAGAGGGAGGTATGATCTTAAAGGGGAAAAATTGAGTTGCGCCCCCTTTGGGGCGCTAACTTCACTGGCCCGGAAAAATTAGCGCCCCCATGGCCGAAATTGAGTGGTGGCGCCCCAAGAGGGAAGTGGGGCGCTACTGGAATCTCCCCGCCTCCCTCTTGGGGCGCTGCGAGGGAATATCACGGCGCTACGTGCCGCAGCGCCACACGCTGTGGCACATCGCGCCGTGGTGTTGCAGGCCTTCCTCCCCTTCTTAAAGGGGAGGTGCATTGCGCAGCATGACCCGGGGCCCAGCTGGGCCACCGGGGATCGGAGTGCCAGCAAAAGAGCCCGGCACTCAAGAGAAGTGCCGGGCTCATGGAGTGCAGCTGGCACTCCGCGGGGGTCGGGTCAGGAGGCCGGGGACGGCAGCAGAGGCAGGTGCTGGCATGCGGCCAACTACAGAAATGCCGCCCAGCCCCTGGCCTTTAAATAGCGCCGCCCTGGCCGCAGGTAGGCCCCCCTGACCCCGTCGGACATAGCGTCCGGCGGTAAGTCAGGGGGCGCTACCGAAGATCGCAAGCAGGGCGCTGCGCACGGCGATGACGCCATTTTCATCCTCAATGCTGGAACTAACGCCCTGTGTTAACCTCGCAAATGCATTCAGCAGCAGCAAGGACCCCCAACCAGCGATATTTAAAGGGATCATCAACCACTCTCAGGTCAGTGGCTGATTAATTTCTACCAGCTCTGTGTAAGTTTGTGGAAGTGTTTGGTGCTTTCCAGAGTTGTTTAAAGTTGGTGAGATGACAGGGAGTGATGCTGCAAGTGGAGAAGGCCTTGGTTCTGACTTCAAGGGTTCTGGTCAGACCAGTTTCTCCCAGTCATGTTCTTTTTCTTTTAGGCAGTCCCTCGGAACCGAGGATGACTTGCTTCCACATTAACAATGAGTTCTCAGGTGACTGATGACTCCAATGCGAGACCTACTGTCTCTGTCACAGGTGGGGCAGGCGGTGGTTGAAGGGGTGGGTGGGTGGGGTGCTTGGGTTGACGTGCGCTACTTGCGCTGCCTGCGCTTGGCTTCTGCTGGCTCCCAGCGAAGAGACTCGAGGTGTTCGGTGCCTTCCCGGATGCTTCTCCTCCACTTTGTGCGGTCTTGGGCCAGGGATTCCCAGGTGTCGGTGGAGTTGTTGCACATTTTCAAGGAGGCTTTGAGGGTGTCCTTGAAGCATTTCCTCTGCCCACCTGGGGCTCTCTTGCCGTGTCGGAGCTCCGAGTAGAGCGCTTGTTTTGGGATTTCATATCGGGCATGCAGACAATGTAACCCGTCCATCGGAGCTGATTGAGCATGGTCAAAGCTTCGATGCTGGGGATGTTGGCCTGAGCGAGAACACTGACGTTGGTGCGCCTATCCTGCCAATGGATTTGCAGGATCTTGCGGAGGCAGCGTTGGTGGTACCTCTCCAGTGCTTTGAGGTGCCTGCTGTACATGGCCCATGTCTCTGAGGCATACAGCAGGGCGGGTATCACTGCTGCTCTGTAGACCATGAGCTTAGTGCCGGGTTTGAGGTCCTGGTCTTCAAACACTCTCTTCCTCAGGCGACCGAAGGCTGCACTGGCACACTGAAGGCGGTGTTGGACTTCGTCATCGACGTCAGCCCTTGTTGACAGTAGGCTCCCGAGGTATGGAAAGTGGTCCACGTTGTCCAAGGCCTTGTCATGGATTTTGATAATCGGGGGGCAGCACTGTGTGGCGGGGGCAGGTTTGTAGAGGACCTTTGTCTTACGGATGTTTAGTGCAAGGCCCATGCTCTCGTACGCGTCGGTGAAGGTGTTAATGATGGTTTGGAGTTCGACCTCTGAGTGTGCGCAGACGCAAGCGTCGTCTGCATACTGTAATTCGACAACAGAGGATGGGACGACCTTGGATCTGGACTGGAGGCGACGGAGGTTGAACAGTTTCCCGTTTGTTCTGTAAATTAGCTCCACTCCAGTGGGGAGCTTACTGAGGGTGAGATGGAGCATTGCAGCAAGGAAGATCGAGATGAGCGTTGGTGCGATGACACAGCCTTGCTTGACCCCGGTTCGTATGTGAATTGAGTCTGTGGTAGAACCGTTGGTCAGGATCACGGCTTGCATGTCGTTGTGAAGCAGGCGGAGGATGGTGACAAACTTTTGAGGGCAGCTGAATTTGAGGAGGACACTCCATAATCCCTCACGGTTGACAGTGTCAAAGGCCTTTGTGAGATCAAAGAAAGCCATGTACAGCAGTCAGTGCTCTTCCCTGCATTTCTCTTGTAATTGACGTGCGGTGAAGATCATGTCCATTGTGCCCCTTAGTAGGCGGAATTCGCATTGCGACTCTGGGAGAAGCTCTTCAGCCACTGGGAAAAGACGATTGAGGAGGATTCTTGCGATGACTTTCCCTGTGGCAGACAGCAGGGAAACGCCTCTGTAATTACCACAATCGGACTTGTCACCTTTCTTGAAGATGGTCACAATTACGACGTCTCTGAGATCCCCTGGCATGCTCTCCTCCTTCCAGATAAGAGAAATGAGTTCATGAATTTGCGCCAGTAGTGCTTCTCCGCCATGCTTTCGTGCCTCAGCAGGGATTCCATCTGCTCCTGAGGCCTTGTTGTTCTTCAGTTGTCGGATGGCCTTTTCAACCTCATGCCGGGCTGGGGTTGTGCCGAGATGGTGGTGGGTAGCATGCTGCTGGATGGAGTTGAGGACACTCGCGTCGAAGACAGAGTCTCGGTTAAGGAGATCTTCGAAGTGCTCCTTCCAGCAAGCATTAACTGCCTCTCTGTCCTTGATGAGTATCTCTCTGTTCTTGGCCCGCAGTGGGGTAGGACCTTGGGTGCTTGGGCCTTAGGCGGTCTTGACTGCGCTAAAGAATCCACGCACGTCGTGGTTGTCGGCTAGCTGCTGGATCTCCTGCGCTTTCTCCACCCACCATCTGTTCTTTAGGTCGCGAGTTTTTTGTTGGAACTCGGCCTTTGGGCGTCGGTAGAGTTGCTTTCTTGCTCTCGAGTTCTGTTGCTGTTTCCAGATCAGGAATGCCTTGCGCTTGCGGCTTATTAGCTCCTGGATCTCCTGGTCATTCTCGTCGAACCAGTCTTGGTGTTTCCTGGTCAAGTGACCGAGCGTCTCTTCACAGGTGCTGATTATGGAGGCCTTGAGTGCAGACCAGACGCTGTGGGCACTCTGTGTCTCTGCATCACTGGGAGTCGTCAGGTTGGTTGTGAGGCGCAGGCTGAATAGGGCTTTCTTAGCGGGGTCTTTGAGTGCTCCAGCATTGATTTTCCTGCGGCATTGTTTCTGTTGCCGCTGCTGTTTTGGGGCTACATTGCTGGAGATGACAGGCGCTGGTCTGTCCAGCAGTCGTCAGCTCCTGTCATGGCGCGGGTGATGCAGACGTCCTTGTGGTCCCTCGCTTGGATGATGATGTAGTCCAGCAGATGCCAGTGTTTGGAGCGAGGGTGCTGCCATGAAGCCTTGTACTTGTCCCTCTGACGGAACAAGGTGATGGTTATGACAAGGCCATGTTCTAAGCATTTCGACAGGAGGAGTGTACCGTTGGAGTTGGCTTTCCCTATCCCCTCTCTGCCGATCACACCTCCCCAGAGGTCTGTGTCCTTTCCAATTCTGGCATTAAAGTCACCAAGAAGGATCATCTTGTCACCCGTTGGGACTCGGGACAGGGATTGTTCGAGGCTGGAGTGGAATTCCTCCTGGTCTCGTCTGTGGTTTCCAGTGTTGGGGCATACGCACTGATGACTGTAGCGCACTGGTTCCGTGCTAGGGTGAGTCGAAGATTCATGAGGCGCTCATTTATACCGCTAGGGGAGTCTCTCTGAGACGCCCAACCAGTTCATTTTTTATGACGAAGCCTACCCCATGGAGACGGTGTTCTTCTTCAGGTTCGCCTTTCCAGAAGAAGGTGTAACCACCGCCTTGCTCCTTGAGCTGGCCTTCCCCTGCCCGCCGGGTCTCCCTTAGGGCGGCGATGTCAATGTCGAAACGTCTGAGCTCCCGGGCAACGATAGCAGCACGGCGTTCCGGTCTGTCACTGTTGGGGTTGTCCATGAGAGTCCTGATGTTCCAGGTCCCGAACTTCATTTTAAAGGGTGGAAGATGCCTGTGCGTGAATTCTTTTAACGTGGGGTGACCGCACGGCTTGACAGAGCAAGGTCTTGGTCCAATGGCAAGGGGATCCAAGACGATTGGAGACCAGGCTCTGCTACAACGGCCTAGCAAACACACAAACATACTGCTACTGTCCTCCTCCCTCCTTCCCGCAGGTCCTCTCTGCTTCAGTTTCGTAGGATGCATTGTGGTCCTCCCGACACAGCTGTTGGCCCGTGCCGCACCTTCCCTGGGCCGCGACCCCACTGCTGGTCCACGCTGCGCCACTCCTGGGCCTTGATCTCGCTGCTGGGCCCGTCCTCGCTCTTGGGTCCCGGCCTCAGACATGAATGATGTTGTCTCTCACAGGATTAAATTAGCACTGATATTCTCACGATCCCTGGCTCCGAGCTCCACTCGCGATCCACTAGTCACTAGATCACTAGTCCAGTGGAGAAGCGTAGTCTTGATGGCAGAGCGGTGTGGGAAATTTGGGAGCTAAATTTAAGTGAAGAGCCAGTGCTCACTGAGAACAAAGAACAGGCATGGTCGGGGGATGGGCAGTGGGCTCAGGTAACTTTAACCGTGCAGCTTGAACTTGCAGTTCGGGATAAAATGCACCCACTATTAGAGCCAGGGGAACTTAAACAGCAGAAGAGAGGAGACTGGGGGAGAAAGAGCAAAGGATGGCAACGGATGGCCAAGGATGGCAAAGGAGCTCCCTAGGGAGCTGCCTGCTCAGGAACCAGTCATGGCTCCCAGTCATATGTGCTGTAGTTGTCACCCTTTTAGCCTACAGCATGTCAGTCAGGGAGATAGAGCTGAGGCAGCGTAGAAGAGGACAAGCTGCTCGCAGAGGGAGGAGCAGGAGGAGAAAGGCTCTCAGCAGGAGGCCTTACCCACCTAGGGTCTTCCGAGAGCAATTCTCTTACAGCAGCCTGAGCTAGACGCAGTATGTGAGGCATCTGTGCTTTATGAAAGAGGAGCCCACCTCTTGCAACCAGACCTGCAGCCTCACACCTGGGCAAGGACAGCTCTCCAGTGGCTGTGAAGGTGACTGTGGCCCTGAATTTCTTCGCGTCGGGATCTTTGCAGGCCACAGCAGGCGACATCTCCCAGTTCGCCGGCCACTGCTGCATAAGAGAGGTGACAGACATGCCTTATGCCGGCAGAGAGGACTTCATTGTCTTCTCTGACCAGGGAAGCAGGCGGAACACGCACGTGGCTTTGCCAGGATAGCGAGATTCCCCATGGTGCAGACCGCCATCTAGTGCACACACATGGCTTTGCGGGCAGTGCAGTTAAATGCTGAGATGTACCGGAACCGCAAAGGTACAGTTGGTGTGACACCATACTCAGCACATCATGATAATGAATGCCCAGTATCCTGGCAGCAGTCATGATGCTTTTATTCTGCGCCAATCTGCTGTTCCCTCAGTCTTTGAGCCACCACGACAAACCAGAGGGTGGCTACTGAGCGACAAGGGCTATCTGGCTCATGGCTCCACTCCGGAACCCAACCACACATGGGCAGCATGCATACAATGAGAGTCACGCTGCCACACGGAATCTGGTAGAGCAGACCTTCAACGGCGCTTCCGCTGCCTGGAGGAACACTGCAGTACTCACCAGAATGCGTCTCAAGATTCGTTGTGGTTTGCTGCATGCTCCACAACCTCACCATCACGAGGGCACAGCCTTTGCCACCAGGCATATGGCGACCAGCTGAAGAGGAGGAGGAAGAGTAGGAGGAGGAAGTGGAAGAGGAGGAACCAGAAGGGAGGAGGAAACCCAGACAGCCCCTTCTTGCCCAGGCTGTCCACGATTGACTCATCCGACTGTAGTACGAGTGAACACAACCCCAATTCCCCATTCAACAATAGTCCCACACCTTACCTTCCCTCTATTACTGACTAGCACAGCATCCTCTTGGCCACAATGCTGAAATAAAATCCACCAGAAAAGAAACATTCCAATCCAACTTTATCCAACAATCCATCCAATATTGCATAACAAAGTGAACTAATCACCCTTGTGCATTCCCTTAGTGCCTGTCTTCAGTGGGCCTTTGCCTGTCCTAGTGCTCCTACGAAGTACTACCCCAGTGGCTGCAGCATGGCTGGTGGAAGGCTGCTGACTTTCAGTGGGAGAGACTGCAGATGCCCTTACAGAATGACCTCGAGCACCTCTGGGCCTAGAAGGCCCGGCTGTGGACTGCACCACCTCGACATGGGCGCCAGCAGACTGGGCTGGCTGGCTGACCGGTAGTAGCAAGGGCACTGACGGAGTTGCAGTGATGGGAGGACACATGCTGTTATCCTGAGAGAAAACAGCAGGTTCTTGCTCTACGGAGCCACTGTCATTCCCGCATGGTGGTGCCTCAGCATTCCTAGCCATCCTTTGGAGGACAAATTGCTGGACTGCTGTGACACCCTGCAAGCCCCTTTCCACACTGGCAAACCCAGCCATGATGGCAGCAGTCTGAGCTTCCGCTGCAGTATTCAGATGTTGGGTGGCTGCTGTTTGTGCTGCAATGGAAGCTGAGACATCGGCCATCAGATGGTGCATGATGGTTGAGTCCACAAGTGCACTAATGGATCTGCCCACCCCTTCCTCGCAGGAAATCATGGGCTCCAAGCTCTGTGCAAAGCCCTGTGCAAGTTTGGTGCCAGACTCCTCCATGCTCCTTGACATTGCACTCAGGCTTTCTATGCACCAAGCATTTCAGTGTGCATACCCATCAGCGTTCTTCTGTAGGCCGCACCATTAAAGTCCTCATCTGAGTCCTCTGCAGCAGAACTCCTGAGCAACCTCGCCGCCCGGGGAGCTGGCACCTGCGCTATCCTTTCCCCTTGTCCTGGCTGCAGCCCACTCGTGCCCAGTGACTCACCACGTGCAGACTCTGCCTCTAAGCTATCCTATAAAGTACGCGCAGTGCCAGTATCTGAGCTGGTGGCTGTGAGTGTCAGATCGAGTGACGGTGTTTCTTCTTCTTCATCACTATCCTCTCCCTCTTGTTCTTGCACCACTGGCCGGACAGGTTGGCTTTCTTGGGTCTCTGAAATGAGAAAGGCACAAGGGTAGGGTTGTGGTGAAGGTGGGGGGGGGATCAAGAGGGGCATGCTTACACCATGTGCAGCTTGTAAATCAGAAGAGATTGTTGGATGAGGGGGAAGTGGGATGTGAGAAGGAGGATTATGTATGAGGATACCGGCATCTTGTATTCTTTTAGCCCCGCTGCTGGCCACAGGCTCAGCCATGCCCCTTTGAAGAATGACCAGCACAGTCTCCTCCATGGGGGTGAGATGATGCAGGCGTGCCTGTCCCCCCGCCGGTTAGGTGTTGTTGGCGCCAGTTATGAGCCATCTTTTCCTGCTAGAAAAGGGAAAGTGTGTCAGTGAGTTTGGTGCAATGTGTTGGGGTGATGTGCCTGTCATGGTGGAATAGTTGGCAGTGTGTGCAAGCTGTGAGATGTGGGTGTAAGCCTTGCAGCATGCAAGTAAGTGTATGAAGTTGAGGTGAAGCTACGATTGTGAGGTATGAGCCGTGTTTGGCAGTGATTGTTGTTGGGTGAGTGATGGGGGTGTGGTGCATTGAGCAGTGTGTGAAGCTAGTGGTGCAGATGGTGGGATATGGCATTTTCAAAGATAAATTCACTGACCTTGACCACTCGTGTGAGGTCACTATTATGCTTCCTGCACTGCACCCACGTCCTTGGGGCTACACTGCTGGCATTTACCACAGTGGCTATCTGCTCCCACTGCACTCTGCACTGTTGCTTGGAAGGCCTCCTGTGGAAAGGGGACCTCTCTCCTCCTGACCTCCTGTACCAGTAGCGCATCAGAGAACCTTAGTGTGTTCTCTCTCCCCTGTTGTGCCATCATTAGTTCTTTTCCACTGTCTTCCGATCCCGGGAGGTGGGGGTGGGTGGATCCAATCCCTGAACCCGGGACGGGTGTGGGGGGCATCCGATCCCCAACCCTGGGTGGCGGGGTGGGGGGGGGCATTGTCTGATCCCGGGAGGGAGGGTACGATCTCAGAGGGGCTTGCGGGGGCCAAGAGGAAGCACTCCTGCTCCTCCCAGCCCACCAAGAGTGCTCCCTGTGGCTGTCACCGCCTCGTTGCAGCTACCGGGAATCCTGATGCCCGGGATCCCCGGCCGGCCACAGTTAAACCTGAAAAGCAGGTTAAATCCGAGGTTTCCAGCCTCATTATCATATTTAAAGTGCCAACCGGCCTCCTGCCCCCTCTTCTTCCCGTTGGGGTCCGGATTCAGATTTTTATCACTTTAATCTCCCACCGACTCCAGCCGACCCGTTTTTTAGGGTTAAAATTCCCCCCAAGGAGTGAGCCCAAGAATTACACTGGAGCCTCAGTGGCTTAGGTGGGTAAATGCACCACACTGCATGGTACCAGGACATATCTGTTCTATTCTTTGCCAGGCCTACGTAACCTGAATTTCCTGCGTCTATTTGCCTGTGTCTTTGGCTGCTGCTCTTGACACAAACCCATTACTTCTATGTCCCTTTTTCTTTCTCTTCTCTTTATACCTCTTGGGCCATTCTCTTCTGTCATCTCCCCTTCCTATCACCCAGTCCTGCCTCCTTTCATTTCTCCCCTCTCGGGTGCTTTGCCTCTCCTAAACCCCTTCATTATTCCTCTACCTTCCTATTAGCCTGCCGCCATCCCAGGCTTGACTCCCTTTTGGATAAGCCCACAGTTTCACTCTGTACCACTCAGCATTCTCCGAAGCGCCCATGAAGACACCCGTCGCTGCTTCTTTACAAGCACCACATCCTCCTCTCTCACGGACCTTCCCACACAGTGTGCCCGCTGGGGCTAATCTTGCCAAACTCTTTCCCAATCCACTCGCCCCTTCTATCACTGACCCCAAGGACTCTACTAGTGCTTCAACAATTACCACCCCTCTCTGTATCTCCCTCCATCATGTCTGTTCACTGAGACCGGGAGGAGCGGACCCGGAGGGAGCACAGCGAGAGTGGAGCAGTTATAATGAGCAGTCCCGAGCGGCAGGAGCCCGAGACCGGGAGGAGCGGACCTGGAGGGAGCACAGCGAGAGTGGAGCAGTTATAATGAGCAGTCCCGAGCGGCAGGAGCCCGAGACCGGGAGGAGCGGACCTGGAGGGAGCACAGCGAGAGTGGAGCAGTTATAATGAGCAGTCCCGAGCGGCAGGAGCCCGAGACCGGGAGGAGCGGACCCGGAGGGAGCACAGCGAGAGTGGAGCAGTTATAATGAGCAGTCCCGAGCGGCAGGAGCCCGAGACCGGGAGGAGCGGACCTGGAGGGAGCACAGCGAGAGTGGAGCAGTTAAAAGGAGCGGCAGCAACTCAACAGAAGCAGTTTTTGAAAAAGGGATGTCAGAGTAAAAAAAGTGACATCGGCACAAGGGAAGGAGCTGATTGGTGGGTAGATGGTGAGTGTAGATGGTGAGTGTATTTTGTTAAGTTTATAAGTTTATTTCTGCTAAGTTAGTTGATAGTCTATTAAATAGAGGGAAAGAGCAGATTGGTGAGTTGCTGGGGAGTGTTTTTTGTTAAGTTTTAAGTTTATTTCTGCTGGGTTAGTTCTTAGTCTATTAAATAGAGGCAAGGCAGGGCAGCTCAGGCCCGCGGAGTGCACATCCTGTGCCATGTCAGATCCTGGACGCTTTGCGTAGCCTGGATGACCACATCTGCGGGAAGTGTCGCCAACTACCAGCAACTCGAGCTCCGGCTTTCGGAGCTTGAATGGCGGCTGGGGTCACTGCAGTATGTGAAAAGGAAAAGACTGGTGAAGGTAAATGTAGGTCCTTCACAGTCAGAGGCGGGTGAATTTATAATGGGGAATGAGGAAATGGCATGGAAATTAAATAAATACTTTGTTTCTGTCTTCATGGAGGAAGACACAAAAAATCTCCCAGAAATACGAGAAAACCAAGTGTGTGGCGAGAATGAGGAAATTAAAGAAATTATTAGTAAAAAAAACAGTACTAGCAAAAGTAATGGGACGAAAAGTCAATAAATCCCAAGGACCGGATGACCTACATCCTCTGGTTCTGAAAGAGGTGGCCATTGGGATAGTGGACGCATTGGTTGTCATCTTCCAAAATTCTATCGATTCTGGAATGGTTCCCGCAGATTGGAGGATAGCAAATGTAACCCCGCTATTTAAGAAAGGAGGGAGAGAGAAAACGTGGAACTACAGACCTGTTAGTCTCATATCAGTAGTTGGGAAAATGCTGGAATCTATTCTAAAGGATGCAATAACTGGGCACTTAGAAACTAATAGTAAGATTGGGCAGAGTCAACGTGGATTTATGAAAGGGAAATCCTGTTTAACAAACCTATTGGAGTTCTTTGAGGATGTAACTAGTGGAGTAGACAAAGGGGAACCGGTAGATGTGGTGTATCTGGATTTTCAGACCTCCTTCGATAAGGTCCCACACAAGAGGTTGGTGAACAAAATTAGGGCACATGGAATTGGGGGTAATATACAAGCATGGATTGAGAATTGGTTAACAGACAGAAAACAAAGAGTAGGGATAAACGGGTCTTTTGCAGGATGGCAGGCTGTGACTAGTGGGGTACCGCAAGGATCGGTGCTTGGGCCCCAGCTATTCACAATCTAGATCAATGATTTGGATGAGGGGACTAAATGTAACATTTCCAAATTTGCTGATGATACAAAGCTAGGTGGCAGTGTCAGTTGTGAAGAGGATGTGAAGAGGCTTCAAGGGGATCTCGACAGGCTCAGTGAGTGGGCGAGAACATGGCAGATGGAATATAATGTGGATAAATGTGAAATTATCCATTTTGGTAGAAAAAACAGAAAGGCAGAGTATTTCCTAAATGGTGAAAGATTGGGGAATGCAGATGCTCAAAGGGACCTGGGTGTCCTTGTACATGAGTCACTGAAAGTGAATGTGCAGGTGCAGTAAGCCATTAGGAAGGCAAATGGTATGCTGGCCTTCATTACAAGAGGATTTGAGTACAGGAGTAAAGAAGTCTTACTCCAATTATATAGGGCCTTGGTGAGACCACACCTGGAGTATTGTGTACAATTTTGGTCTCCTTACCTAAGGAAGGATATACTTGCCATAAAAGGAGTGCAACAAAGGTTCACGAGATTGATTCCTGGGATGGCAGGACTGTCGTATGAGAAGAGATTGAGTAAACTAGGCCTGTATTCTCTTGAATTCAGAAGAATGAGAGGGGATCTCATTGAAGCATACACAATTATTACAGGGTCTGATAGGGTGGATGCTGGGAGAATGTTTCCCTTGGCTGGGGAGTCTAGAACCAGGGGCCACAGCCTCAGGATAAAGGGTAGGCCATTCAGGACTGAGATGCGAAGAAATTTCTTCACACAGAGGGTGGTGAATCTTTGGAATTCTCTACCCCAGAGGGCTGTGGAGGCTCAGTCATTGGGTATATTCAAAACAGAAGTCGATAGATTTCTGACTAGTAAGGGCATCAAGGGATATGGCGATAGGGCCGGTGAATGGAGTTGAGGCAGAAGATCAGCCATGATCTCATTGAATGGCGGAGCAGGCTCGAAGGGCCGAATGGCCTACTCCTGATCCTATTACTTATGTTCTTATCCACAAGGCTGAGAGTTACGTAGATAGCACATTTCTAGAGGTGGTCACTCCGCAGCTTAAGAGTATGCAGGCAGAGAGGAAATGGGTGACCGCCAGACAGAAGAGGAGGACCAGGCAGGTAGTGCAGGAGTCCCCAGAGTGCATCGTGCTCTCTAACCAGTATTCTGTTTTGAGTACTGGTGATGGCGATGGTTCCTCTGGGGACTGCAGCCAGAGTCAAGTCCACAGCACCACAGGAGGCTCAGCTGCACAGGGGGGGAGGAAAAAGAGTGGAAGAGCAATCGTGGTAGGGGAGCAGACAGGCGTTTCTGCGGCCGTAGATGTGACTCCAGGATGGTATGTTACCTCCCTAGTGCCAGGGTCAAGGATGTCACTGAACGGCTGCAGGACACTCCGAGGTGGGAGGGTGAACAGCCAGAGGTTATTGTCCAGATCGGTAACGACGACATAGGCAGGAAGAGGGATGAGGTCCTGCAGCCAGAGTTTAGGGAGCTAGGAGAGAGATTAAAAAGCAGGACCTCAAAGGTAGTAATCTCCGGATTACTCCCGGTGCCACGTGCTAGTGAGTACAGGAATAGGAGGATAGAACAGATGAATGCGTGGCTGGAGAGATGGTGCAGGAGGGAGGGCTTTAGATTCCTGAGGCATTAGGACCGTTTCTGGGGAAGGTGGGACCTGTGCAAGCTGGACGAGTTACACCTCAACAGAGCCGGGACCAATATTTTCGCGGGGAGGTGAGTTAGTGCTGTTGGGGAGGGTTTAAACTAACTTGAAAGGGGGATGGGCACCAGCATATAGGAGTAGAAAAGAGGAATAAGGTGCATAAAAGAGTGAGTGTGTTGGATAGTACTAGAGAAGGTAGTACTAGAGGCGGTAATAGTACCATATTAGATAGGAGCAGACTAAGAAAGACTACAAAAAATTCAAAAATGGGTTTAGAATGCATGTACGTTAACGCATAAAGTCTGGTGAATGAGGTTGGTGAGCTACAAGCACAATTAGCCATGTGGCAATATGATGTTGTGGCAATAATGGAAACGTGGCTTAAAAATGGTGAGGACTGGGCACTTAATATTAAAGGGTACAAGATGTTCAGAACAGATAGGGCAGGAAAAAAGGGAGGCGGGGTGTCAGTGCTGATTAAGGAAGACATTGTGTTGGAAAGGGAGGATGTTATTGAGGGGACAAGGACAGAATCCATTTGGTTAGAGTTGAGGAGCAAAAAGGATATGATCACGTTATTGGGGGTATTCTATAGGCCTCCAAATAGTGAGAGGGAGGTGGAGGAGCAAATCTGCAGTGACATTGCAGAGATATGCAAGAGCTATAGAATGGTGATATTGGGGGACTTTAATTACCCAAATATCGATTGGGATAATGCTAGGGTAAAGGGAAAGGAGGAGGAGGAAATTCTGAAATGTGTTCAGGAGAATTTCCTTGACCAATATGCTCTTGGCCCAACTTGGAAGGAGACATTGCTGGACCTGATGCTGGGGAATGAGGTGGGCCAGGTCAACCAAGTGTCTGTGGGAGAATACTTGGGTACGAGTGATCATCGTATCATAAGATTTATATTAGCAATGGAGAGGAGCAAGGAACAATCTAGAGTGGAACTTCTAAACTGGAATAGGGCTAACTTCAATGGGATGCGAAAGGATCTAGCCAGGGTAAAATGGAACCAAAGACTGACAGGAAAAACTGTAATGGAACAATGGGTGATCTTTAAGGAGGAGATGTTCCAAGTACAGGCTAGGTACATTCCAACAAGAGGGAAGGGTAAGGGAACCAAAGCAAGGGCTCCTTGGATGACGAGGGAGATAGAGAAGATGATGAAACAAAAAAAAAGGGTACATGATGCATGTCAGATGAATTCTTCAAGGGAGAAACAGACCAAATACCATAAGTTGAGAGGGGATGTGAAGATGAAAATAAGATTGGCAAAGAGAGAATATGAGAGTAGAATGGTGGTTAACATAAAAGGGAACCCAAAAATCTTCTACCGGCATGTAAACAGTAAGCGGGTAGGAAGAGGCGGGGTGGGGCCTAGTAGAGACAAAGAGGGTGATATATGCTTAGAGGCGCAGGGCAAAGCTAGAATTTTCAATGAATACTTGTATCGGAGTTCACTAAGGAGGTGGATGCCGACAAAATATCGGGAGAAGTGGAAAAGGTAGAAGCAATGGAAGGGGTGAAAATTGATAGACAGGATGTACTAGAAAGGCTGGGTATGCTTAGAGTGGATAAGTCGCCTGGTCCAGATGGCTTGCATCCCAGGTTGCTAAGGGAATTGGAGGAAGAGACAGAGGAAGGGTTTGCCATAATTTTCCAATCTTCCCTAGATGTGGGGGAGGTGCCTGAGGATTGGAAAGTGGCAAATGTGACACCATTGTTCAAGAAAGGGTGTAAGGACAATCCTAGTAACTACAGGCCGGTCAGTTTAACATCAGTGGTGGGTAAAGTTTTAGAAACAATAATCAAGGAAAAAATTAATGGGCATTTGGAGAGATTTAAGCTAATTAAGGAGAGCCAACACGGGTTTGTAAAAGGAAGATCATGTTTGACTAATCCAATTGCATTTTTTGATGAAGTAACAGAGAGGATTGATGAAGGGAATGCAATGGATGTCGTCTACGTGGATTTTAGGAAGGTGTTTGACAAAGTGCCACATAGAAGGCTGGTTAACAAAATTGAGGCTCATGGAATAGGTGAGTCAGTGGCAGCTTGGATAAGGAATTGGCTTAAGGACAGAAAACAGCAAGTTGTAGTAAATGGCTGTTTTTCAGACTGGAGGATGGTAGACAGTGGTGTTCCCCAAGGGTCAGTGCTGGGGCCACTGCTTTTTTTGATATATATAAATGACCTGGATATTGAAATGCAGAGTAGAATTTCTAAATTTGCCGTTGACACCAAACTTGAGGGTGTGGCAAACAATGAGGTTTATACCAATCGACTGCAACAGGACATAGAAAGGCTAGTAGAATGGGCAGACAAGTGGCAGATGGAATTTAATACAAAGAAGTGTGAGGTGATGGATTTTGGTAGTAGGTACAGGGAGAGGCAATATACACTTAATGGCACAGTTTGAAAGAGTGTGCAGGGACAGAGGGACCTGGGAGTTAATGTGCATAGGTCCCTGAAGGTGGCGGGGCATATTGAGAGAGTGGTTAACAAAGCATATGGGATCTTGGGTTTCATAAATAGAGGTATTGAGTACAAAAGCAGGGAAGTTATGATGAACCTTTATAAAGCGCTGGTTAGGCCACAACTGGCCTAGTGTTGTGGTATAGTGGTTAGCACTGTTGCCTCACAGCGCCAGGGACCCGGGTTCGAATCCGGCCTCGGGCGACTGTCTGTGTGGAGTTTGCACATTCTCCCCGTGTTTACGTGGGTTTCCTCCGGGTGCTCCGGTTTCCTCCCACAGTCCAAAGATGTGCGGTTTAGGTTGATTGGCTATGATAAATTGACCCTTAGTGTTAGGGGGATTAAATGGGGATATGTGTTAGGTGTAGGGGTTACGGGGATTGGGTGGGATATGTGTCGGTGCAGGCTCGATGGGCCGAAATGGCCTCTATCTGCACTGTGGGGTTTCTGTGATTCTGTGAACTGGAGTATTGCGTCTGACATTCTTGTCATTCATGTGTAAATGACTTATGAAATAATACTGGGTGGCCTGCTAGTGTCGCTGTCCAGGGAGAGTATAAATACTCGGGCATGGGGCCAGCTTGCTCAGGACATTCTTTAACAGGAACTAGTGAAGGACACAACATGTTGAAAAACAGTTAATTAAAGCCTTGTTTAATACTCAGACCAAGTGCCTAGTAGTTTTCTTACGTCAGCGTCCAGTTCTGGTCACCACACTTTATGAAGGATGTGAAGGCCCTTGAAAGGGTGCAGAGGAGATTTACCAGAATTTGTTCCAGGGATGGGGGATCTTAGCTACAAGAACATGTTGGAGAAGCTGGATTTATTTTCATTAGAGCAAAGGAGGTTGAGGGGTGATTCAATAGAGGTGTACAAGATTATGACGAGTTTGGATAGGCTAGCCGGGGAAAGGCTGTTCCCACTGGTTGATGGTACAAGGGCTAAGGGACACAGATTTAAGGTTTTGGCCAAGAGATACAGGGGGGATGTGAGCAAAAACTTTTTTACACAGCGAGTGGTGATGACCTGGAATTTGTTGCCAATGGAATTGGTGGAAGCGGAGACACGCAGGGGGAAAAATTCGGTTGCTTTGCACCTCCCGTTAACGCCTAAGAGGGCGCTAACGGGGCGCAAAGCAACTAGCACCCGGACGTGGCACCGCCAGCGCCTCCCGCAAAATTCAGCGGGAGGTTAGCATCGGCGGTAACTGTTAGCGCCCCGCGGCACTGTGCCACTGGCGATAACATCATCGCTGTGCGCAGCACCCCGCTCGCGCCCCGGCCATGATCATCAGTACCGCCCCCTGACTTATCGCCAGATGCTATGTCCGACGGGGTCAGGAGGGGCCTACCTGCGGCCAGGGCGGCGCTAATTAAAGGGGAGTTGGCGGGCGGTCATTTTTGTTGCTGGCCGCCTGCCAGCACCTGCCCCTGTTGCTGTCCCCGGCCCCCGTGAAGCCCCCCCGTGGGGTGCCGGCTGCTCTCTGTGAACCCAGCACTGCTCGAGTGCTGGGCTCGTTTGCTGGCACTCCCATCCCTGGTGGCCCAGCTGGGTGCCGGGACGCGCTGCGCCAAGCCCCTCCCCTTTAATAAGGGGAGGAAGGCCTGCAGTACCGCAGCACGTAGCGCCGCGATATTGCCTCATAGCACCCCAAGAGGGTCGCGGGGCACTTCCAGTAGCGCCCCTCCTCCCTCTAGGGGCGCATCCTGGGAAAATCAGCTGCGGGGGCGCTAATTTTTTCGGGGCGCTAGAAATTTTTCCCCCTCAATGTTTTCAAGGGGAGACTGGATAGGCACTTGAGGGAAATAAACTTGCAGGGCTACAGGGATGGAGCGGGGGAATGGGACTGACTGGATTGCTCTGCAAAGAGCCGGCACGGACTCGATGGGCCGAATGGCCTCCTTCTGTGCTGTTATGACTCTATGACTTGCGAACGAATCCCTTGACATCCATGACTTTATTGTGGATGATTGCATTTGGCAACATGGCCGTGATGGAAACTTGGCTCATGTGTGATGATATGTTACCCCTTCAATCCTTCCTGTCTGGCAATACCTTACACTGCCTACCCCGCCCAAACCAATCGTAGTGGCGGTGTGGCCCTTATCACCAAATCTCACCTGCGACCGTACTCTACTCCTCTGGCACCTTCTCCTGCCAAGAGTAACTCACCTTGTTCCACCTCTCTTGCCTCTTATTTAAAATCCTCATTCTTCAACCCCCACCTCAAGTTTCTCACCAAAATATCCTCACTGCTTTCTTCCCTCAGCCTCTGCACCGAACGACCTCACATCCTTGGTGTTTTCAACATTCATCTAAGCTCACCGTGCCCTCTCTTATTTGAGTTCACTGCTCTCCTGTCTGCCCTTAACCGCTCCCTCCATATATTCTCTCCTACCCATATTCACAGCCACCTGCTCAATCTTGCTATCTCACGTGGCTTCTCTATTCCCATCGTCTCAATCACAGACAAGGCCTCTCTGATCACTTCCTTGTATCCCTTGTCCAACCCCAATTCCTCCTGCGTCCACCCCTGGAGAAAATTATCCCCCAAGTCACTTACAACAACACTGCAAACTCCCAACTGTCTAGCCTTTGGCCATCTGTTCGTCGCAAAACTTCTGCAGCATCACACCGTCACCTCTACCTCTGATGTCCTTGTCCCCAGTAAATCTCTTAATCTCTTCTACACAGTGAACTTCCTCATCACAGAATCACACAGAAACCCCACAGTGCAGATAGAGGCCATTTCGGCCCATCGAGCCTGCACCGACACATATCCCACCCGATCCCCGTAACCCCTACACCAACAGATATCCCACCCTATCCCCGTAACCCCACGTATTTAATCCCCCTAACACTAAGGGTCAATTTATCATAGCCAATCAACCTAACCCACACATCTTTAGACTGTGGGAGGAAACCGGAGCACCCGGAGGAAACCCACGCAAACACGGGGAGAATGTGCAAACTCCACACAGAAGTCACCCGAGGCCGGATTCGAACCCGGGTCCCTGGCGCTGTGAGGCAACAGTGCTAACCACTATGCCACCGTGCTGCCCTTCTTGACTGTTCTGCAGCCTTTGACACGGTCGACCATATCATCCTTCTCCAACGCCTTTCCTCCATTGTCCAGCTTAGTGTGACTGTCTTTGCCTGATTCCACTCTAACCTATCCAGTCGTAGCCAGAGAATCCCAACAATGGCTTCGCTTCCTGCATTCACTCTGTTACCTTTCGAGTTCTCCAAGAATCTATTCTTGGCCCCCTTCTATTTCTTCTCCACATGCTGTCCCTCGGTTACATCAGCTGAAGTTATTACACAAGGTTCCTCTCGATCCCTCCACTGCCACTGCTTGTCCAACATCCACTCCTGGATGAGCCAAAATTTCCTCCAATTAAACATTGGGAGGAGTGAAGGCATTGTCTTCGGCCCTCGCCACAAACTCTGTTCCCTCACCACCGATTCCATCCCCTTCCCTGGCCACTGACTCAGGCTAAACCAGACTGTTCACAATCTCGGCATCCTATTTGACTCTGAGCTGAGATTCTATCCCCATATCCTCTCCATCATAAAGACTGCCTACTTCCACCTCTGTAACATCGCCTTTCTCCACCCTTGCCTCAGATCATCTGATACTGTAACCCTCATCCATGTTTTTGTTACCTCCAGACTGAACTATTCCAATGCAGCCCACCCACCATCAACTTGAGCTCATCCCAAACGTTGCTGCCCGTATCCTAACCTGCTCCAAGTCTCGCTCATCCCTCACCTCTGTGCTCGCTGACCTGCACTGGCTCCTGGTCCACGAACACATGGATTTTATAATGCTCATCCTCGTGTTTAAATCCCTCCATAGGCTCACCCCTCCCTATCTCTGTAACCTTCTCCAGACCTACAACCCTCCAAGAATTCTGCGATCAACTACTCTTATGAATTCCCCACCCGCTTTTCCCCCCATCAGTGGTGGCCGTGCCTTCAGCTGTCTAGGCCGTAAGCTATGGAATTCCTTCCCTAAACCTTCCCACCTCTGCACCTTCCTTTCCTCCTTTAAGACCCTCCTTAAAGCCTACCTCTTTGACTGAGCTTTTAGTCACCCGTCCGAGTATCTCCTTATTTGGCTCGATGTAATATTTTGTCTAATTACGCTCCTGTGAAACATCTTGGGAAGTTTTCCTACGTTAAAGATGCCATATAAATGCATGATGCTGTTGTTGTTACTGACCCAGCCTCATTAGAAAGGCCTCACATTCCATCCAAGCAAGGAACAGAGAACACGGAAGAGTGAAGTAAAATTTTGTTTCATGACCAATTTTCTCCCCTCCTGATCTGAAGATGCTGACTTTTGCTCGAGTAGAATTCCATGAGTGCTGGTCACCCCCATTACTTTCTCCAAGCAGTTAATAATCACTGTGAGTTTGGTAGTGAGTGTCAGCAGACTAATCACAGTTGAGCCCAAGCCTACCTTAACCCAATAGGGGCAATTCTCCAAGTATGCACTGATAGTTGAGGTTCCCTGTCTCTAGTGTGTGCTCAGAAAATTGGTCTAATGTCAATCGCACTGCAAACGGAGACCGCTGTGCAGCAATTGGGTGCGAGAAGCCTGGCCGATTATCCTCTTACCTACTCAACACTGTTGAGGCCAGTAATGGTGGTCCCGCGGCCACATACGAGCAACATACTTACTACAGTTAATATTCCTTCCATAAAAGTAGCATTTTGCTTGTTGTTTATAAACACTGGATTAGTCAGGTGTCCTGCAGTGTTTAAAGTGATCTTTACAAGTGATGAGGAGGAAGGGAAGGCCTGGCTGCAAGGCAGCTAACTCAGCACAGACTGGAGCCCTCCTGATTCAGCGAACTCACTGAATATCTGCAGCCCATGTGAAGGACACAGTTTGGGTCCCATACTTATATTTTTTTTCACAGGGTGGTGCCTGAGACGTACAGTTTGTGACTAAAAACCTCACGCCCAGAATTTGTCCAAGGGGTACCACTCTGCTGATTACCAAACCAATGTGGATGAAAAGGTGCAGATTTCTGATTCTTTTTAAAGCTCTAATTGGAATTTCTGATTTATTACTTAATTAGGTTCTGGGCTTTACTGGATATGCAGATTTTGAAATTCCTAATTCAGACAGAGACAGGCAGGAATCTGGTACCAACAGTCTGTGTGGGAGAGATTCCCCTTGCACAGCAGAAAGGTAGTTATACAATTGGAGCCCTTGTACTATTTACTGGAACTCCTTGAGCAGGTTTTACTATTGTCAGCAACATACTTACTACAGTTAATATTCCTTACATAAACATAGCATTTTGCCTGCTGTTTATAAACACTGGATTAGTCAGGTGTCCTGCAGTGTTTAAAGTGATCTTTACAAGTGATGAGGGGGAAGGGAAGAACTGGCTGCAAGGCAGTTAACACAGTGTATACTGGACAAAAGGGAACAATTCACCCCAGTCTGCTATTGTATAGCTCATGTGTGTCTCAGTGTTAGCTCCTGTACACGTACAATGCAAATCGGGTAAAAAAGTGGACGCTCACTCAATCTCGTATTGTACAGCTTGTGTGTGTCTCAGTATCAATTTTACGGCATGTACAATAATGTATGTTTATCTCATTTAAATATTTTAGTGGTACTGCTTGTGTGTAACATGGCATGCAGAGACCACTTCTGGGTCAGGGGCTGCAATATTGAGCACCAGCAGCCATTCAGTACCACTTATTGTATTTATTTTTCAGGTGCTTCAGTTAGGTTATGGGAAGAACGCCCCTCCCCGGGACCTTAATGAGCTTTGCGCACATTGTGCACTCTGAGCACACCATGCACTGGTGGCTGCATTGGGACATCTTCAGCACATCACACGTACAGTAGGCCTCAGGTCCTTGCACCCAATAATACAGGGCTCATTATGCGGTGGCAGTTTGGAGGGTCCTGCCACCGCATTATCAGCCACAGTGAGCATCACAGCTGATCCCAACCCTGTTGTCACTCAGTGGCCACATGCATACAATTCCAGGAAGAGTCACTGCACACTGATCAGGAGCAGGAACCCGGGCTGATTTCTTCCCCTCTTGAGCTAAGGAGCATTAAGGCCAATTATAGAGTCCTTACCACTGGCCTGACTCAGATCCTATAACTCGGCATAGATGAGCAATTGAACATGGGACCTTCTGGTGTATGACTCACTGCCACACTGGGTGGGGTTCTACCCACTGGATCATTGGGAAGATGATCTGCATCCTTAATAACCTAAGCAGACTATTATGTGCACCCTTACCTGTGACACTAATGTGCGCCTTCAGCTGTGGCACTGTTCCTGGTTACTGTTCCAGGCATTCTATTCTCAATCAATTATAATAAGTTAAAAAGTGACAGAATGTAAAATGGCTAATTACATTTATACTCAGTTAAACTTTCCCCACTGGTCCCACTCGCCCCTCTTACCAGGATGAAGAGTCCGGAGTTTGCAATATCCTGGTGAGCGGGTATGGTGGAAAACACCGACAGGACGAGACAGCTGAACACAAGCAGGAATCTGTTGGAGAAGAAAAATAAATGAAGCAGATATAGTGAACACAGGAGATGTGGATCACAATCCTAACTGTGCCAGTGTTTATCTCACCATTCCGGAGCTCCTAAAATTCCCAAATTACAGAGAACTAGTCTACAGACAGCAAATCTATTCAGCAAACAACTATTAGAATGTTGTACTGACCTGGCATTGTTGGATTATAATTACCAGTGATCATCTACTGTATAATACAGTGCTGGTGTACAATTACCAGGGATTATTGTATAATAGACTCAGTGCTAGAGTACATTTACCAGGGATTATTGTATAATAGACCCAGTGCTAGAGTACATTTACCAGGGATTATTGTATAATAGACTCAGTGCTAGAGTACATTTGCCAGGGATTATTGTATAATAGACTCAGTGCTAGAATACATTTACCAGGATTATTGTATAATAGACTCAGTGCTAGAGTACATTTACCAGGGATTATTGTATAACAGACTCAGTGCTAGAGTACATTTACCAGGATTATTGTATAATAGATGCAGTGCTAGAGTACATTTACCAGGGATTATTGTATAATAGACTCAGTGCTAGAGTACATTTACCAGGGATTATTGTATAATAGATTCAGTGCTAGAGTACATTTACCAGGGATTATTGTATAATAGACTCAGTGCTAGAGTACATTTACCAGGATTATTGTACAATAGATGCAGTGCTAGAGTACATTTACCAGGGATTATTGTATAATAGACTCAGTGCTAGAGTACATTTACCAGGATTATTGTATAATAGACTCAGTGCTAGAGTATATTTACCAGGGATTATTGTATAATAGACTCAGTGCTAGAGTACATTTACCAGGGATTATTGTATAATAGACTCAGTGCTAGAGTACATTTACCAGGGATTATTGTATAATAGACTCAGCGCTAGAGTACATTTACCAGGGATTATTGTATAATAGATTCAGTGCTAGAGTACATTTACCAGGATTATTGTACAATAGACTCAGTGCTAGAGTACATTTACCAGGATTATTGTATAATAGATGCAGTGCTAGAGTACATTTACCAGGATTATTGTATAATAGACTCAGTGCTAGAGTACATTTACCAGGGATTATTGTATAATAGACTCAGTGCTAGAGTACATTTACCAGGGATTATTGTATAATAGACTCAGTGCTAGAGTACAATTACCAGGATTATTGTATAATAGACTCAGTGCTAGAGTACAATTACCAGGATTATTGTATAATAGACTCAGTGCTAGAGTACATTTACCAGGGATTATTGTATAATAGACTCAGTGCTAGAGTACGTTTACCAGGGATTATTGTATAATAGACTCAGTGCTAGAGTACATTTACCAGGGATTATTGTATAATAGACTCAGCGCTAGAGTACATTTACCAGGATTATTGTATAATAGACTCAGTGCTAGAGTACATTTACCAGGATTATTGTATAATAGACTCAGTGCTAGAGTACATTTACCAGGGATTATTGTATAATAGACTCAGCGCTAGAGTACTTTTACCAGGATTATTGTATAATAGACTCAGTGCTAGAGTACAATTACCAGGATTATTGTATAATAGACTCAGTGCTAGAGTACATTTACCAGGATTATTGTATAACAGACTCGGTGCTAGAGTACATTTACCAGGGATTATTGTATAATAGACTCAGTGCTAGAGTACATTTACCAGGATTATTGTACAATAGACTCAGTGCTAGAGTACATTTACCAGGGTTATTGTATAATAGACTCAGTGCTAGAGTACATTGACCAGGATTATTGTACAATAGACTCAGTGCTAGAGTACATTCACCAGGATTATTGTATAATAGACTCAGTGCTAGAGTACGTTTACCAGGGATTATTGTATAATAGACTCAGTGCTAGAGTACAATTACCAGGATTATTGTATAATAGACTCAGTGCTGGAGTACATTTACCAGGATTATTGTACAATAGACTCAGTGCTAGAGTACAATTACCAGGATTATTGTATAATAGACTCAGTGCTAGAGTACATTTACCAGGATTATTGTACAATAGACTCAGTGCTAGAGTACAATTACCAGGATTATTGTATAATAGACTCAGTGCTAGAGTACATTTACCAGGATTATTGTATAATAGACTCAGTGCTAGAGTACATTTACCAGGGATTATTGTATAATAGACTCAGTGCTAGAGTACATTTACCAGGATTATTGTATAATAGACTCAGTGCTAGAGTACATTTACCAGGGATTATTGTATAATAGACTCAGTGCTAGAGTACATTTACCAGGGATTATTGTATAATAGACTCAGTGCTAGAGTACATTTACCAGGATTATTGTACAACAGACTCAGTGCTAGAGTACATTTACCAGGATTATTGTATAATAGACTCAGTGCTAGAGTACATTTACCAGGGATTATTGTATAATAGACTCAGTGCTAGAGTACATTTACCAGGGATTATTGTATAATAGACTCAGTGCTAGAGTACATTTACCAGGGTTATTGTATAATAGACTCAGTGCTAGAGTACAATTACCAGGATTATTGTATAATAGACTCAGTGCTAGAGTACATTTACCAGGGTTATTGTATAATAGACTCAGTGCTAGAGTACATTTACCAGGATTATTGTATAATAGACTCAGTGCTAGAGTACAATTACCAGGATTATTGTCTAATAGACTCAGTGCTAGAGTACATTTACCAGGATTATTGTATAATAGACTCAGTGCTAGAGTACATTTACCAGGGATTATTGTATAATAGACTCAGTGCTAGAGTACATTTACCAGGATTATTGTATAATAGACTCAGGGCTAGATTTTCAGTTGCTTGCGCCAGCAGTTAGCGCCTTAAGAGAAGTGATTTCCGGGCGCTATGCGTGTAGCGCCCGGGCGCAGCGCAGTTTGCGCCCCGCCCCAAATTAAGTTGCCCGTTAGCGCCGGCGCAAAGTTTAGCGCCCGCCCGGATGCGCGCGCAGAAAATGACGTCACATCCTCGTGCAACGCCCTTTGGCCGCCCCGATTGCAAACTTCAGTCGGACCGCCCCATTGTGCGGCGGGCGGCCGGAGCGTTTGGAAAAAGGAACGCAACACAACCAGCGCGGGCCCCGGGGGGCGCTAATTAAAGGGAACGTCCTCTCCAGTATAAAGGCCATCCATTATTTCAGAAAACAGTCTTGTGCAACGCATTTCTGGAGACACAACAAGGAGGATAGCTAACTGGTTTCAAGCAGCAAGAGCCAGGTATTTTTGGACTCAGGCAACAGCGCTGCAAGTGGCCATTTGGAAATTAGAGTGTTTGCCAGGATTTGATGGGGGTTGCATGGGGTGCCAACGCGGAGCTGCAGCTCCATGTCCGTAGGGCTCGCAGACGTATTGTGAGAGGGGCAGCCCTGGCTAGAGGCAGAGGGGGCTACAGGCGTCGGCCACGTAGGCCTTACCCAGTCAGGCTATACCGCCAGCAGCGCTCCTACCTAAACATGAGTGCCGCGCGATGTGTTAAAAGGCTCCGATTCCGGAAGGGGGTGATTGCAGAGATCTGCCACCTGCTTCGCCGAGATCTGCGGCCAAAGCTCAGGTGCAGGACGTCTCTGTCGGTGGAAGTGAAGGTGACGGTGGCATTGAACTTCTATGCCACCGGCTCCTTCCAATACGCTGCTGGGGACATAGCAAACATCTCCCAGTACGGCGCGCATCGCTGCATCCGCCAGGTGACCGAAGCACTGTTCAGAAGGAGAAGCCAATTCATCTCCTTCCCCATGGCCCTGGAGAGCCAGCATCAGCGCGCATTGGGATTTTCCAGACTCGGGGAATTCCCCTTGGTGCAGGGCGCCATTGACTGTACGCATGTGGCTTTGCGGGCCCCTCTGGAGCATGGCGAGCAGTATCGCAACAGGAAGGGCTACCATTCTCTGAATGTGCAGCTGGTCTGTGACCACAAGCAGCGCATCATGGCAGTCAATGCCAGCTTCCCAGGCAGCAGCCACGATGCCTTTATCCTGCGGCAGAGTACTGTGCATGACATGTTCCAGGCACAGCCTCCCCCAAGAGGATGGCTACTCGGGGACAAAGGCTATCCTTTGTGCACCTGGCTCATGACCCCGCTCCGCGCGCCCAGGACCGCTGCTGAAGAGGCCTACAACGAGAGCCATCAAACCACCCGCAACATCATCGAGCTAACTATTGGGGTCCTCAAGCAGCGGTTCCGCTGCCTTGATCGCTCCGGAGGAGCTCTCCAGTATTCGCCGGACCGGGTCTCCCAATTTGTGGTGGTTTGCTGCATGCTACACAACCTGGCTATCCGCAGGACTCAGGCACTGCCACCTGACGTTGGACCAGCACCTCAGGAGGAGGAGCAGGAGGAGCATGAGGAGGAGGAGGAGGAGGAGGAGGAGGAGCAGGAGTACGTTCCCAGGAGGGAGCGACCAGGGCCAAGGGCCGCACGACGCCACCTTATTACACGGTACTTCTAAGCCCCCTGTCAGGGAATGGCCAGGGGCCATGAGGGAAGATGAATGCAGCCGCTCCGCAAGCCCTCAGCCGGCGAAGCCAACAAACACTAAGAAGAACAACCATGGAGACTGCATGAATAAAGATAATTTTTTATTAAACAAAAATGAAAAGCCCTTCCCACATGAATCCCCAAAAACAATAAACGGGCCCCACAAAAAGCCCAACAAACGACTCACTCCCACAAACTGGGGAGGAGCCACTCCACCTTTATTGAAACCGGGCCTCAACGTCGGCCTAACGCAAAAAAAAAGCCCTCCAAAAGCACAACCATGGGCAAAATAAAGATGGCCACCGCCATATTAAAGGAAAGCTGGCCACACCCTCTACTGAGTGGCCCGCGAGGGCGAGACCTTGGCCAGCATTTTGCCTCCCCTGCCCTGCCTGCTGCTCCTTCGCAAGCTCTGCCCAGTGGCTGCTGCGAGGCTGGGGGAAGGCGCCTGAGGCTCAGATGCCCTTCCGCCAGATGCCGCTGGGGGGCGGCCTACACGGCGTTTGGGCCTCGAGGGGCCGTCTCCTGAGTGGCGCGCCTGAGCCTGGCCACCATCAGCTGCAGCCGCTTGCCCTTGACGCCCCAGAGGGGGAATGGCGGCGACGGATGGTGCAATGTGGGCCAGCTGGCGTCTGGGATGCGCTGGCTGGTGCTGTGGCGCGGTGGCACTCGGCCGGGCCCGCACTGCAGGATCCGCAGCAATCAGCCGACGGCCGGCTTGCTGGGATGGTCCAGCGCGGCGCCTGCCCTGGCGATGCCTGCCTGAGACAGCGCGTGTGGCAGCAGTGAGTGGCCCTCTGGTCCTGGTGTGCGCGCGCATCACATCCGCCAGGGTCTTGACGGCATCAGTTAGCATGCGGCCAGTCGCGGCAGTTGCTGCCCCGAACTCGCGCACACTGGTCGCCAGCGACTCGATGGCCTCAGGCATGCGCCCCACCACGCTCATGAGCTCCGTGTGGCGCCGGTCCGAGTCGTCGGCCATCTGATCGAGCTTCCGCACCTCCTCCGAAGTGAAGGTGTCCGGACTGGAGTCGCGACTCTCCCGCTGGGGAGGAGGGGGCCGAACTAGGGGACCCTTGCCGCGTTGGTGACGGCGAGTGTGCCGAGCAGCAGCACTCCCCTCTGATCCTTCCCCCCTTTGGGGGGAAGGCCGCGGGCCACGCGCACGGCTGCTGGGTGGCTGGACGCCACTGGTCCCAGAAGCTGCATTGCCCTGCGACAGTTCCTCCAGGCACTCGTCCAGTGAGGAGGTGTCGAGCATTTCCTCCTCTCCTGCGGGACGTGACTGTTCCCCCGAAGGTCCGGCTTGCTCCTCCTCCTCCTCCTGGTTGGAGGTGCTGTCACTGGCAGCCTCAGGGTCCTGGTCGTCACCAGCTGAAAGCAGGAATGCACAAGAGTAGCTTCAGAGTGAGGAGACGGCGTCAGCGAGGGAGTTAGGACTGGTGGGATTCAGCGCATTGGTGGGACAGTGGCAAAGGAGGTAGCTCGGATGGGCCAGTGCGACGCGAGAGGGCCAAAAGGCGAGGTCCTTACCATTGCCGGGCAGTGGAGGGTCGGATACACCGCACGCTGTGGGGACAATCACACGTGCTCCCATGAGCACACACACGCGCTCCTCCAGCCGAGTGAGCTTCTGCAGCTTGGCGCGGCCACCCCTGGCACGGGCCTGGCGATTAAACGCTACTTTAGCCTGCAAGAGAAAGGACGGGCTGTAAGGGCGCAGTGAAGCCCTGATGTAGTGTGCACTGCCTCCCATGGTGGAATAGCTTGGACAGAGTGAAGCCCTGATGTAGTGTGCACTGCCTCCCATGGTGGAATAGCTTGGACAGAGTGAAGCCCTGATGTAGTGTGCACTGCCTCCCATGGTGGAATAGCTTGGACAGAGTGAAGCCCTGATGTAGTGTGCACTGCCTCCCATGGTGGAATAGCTTGGACAGAGTGAAGCCCTGATGTAGTGTGCACTGCCTCCCATGGTGGAATAGCTTGGACAGAGTGAAGCCCTGATGTAGTGTGCACTGCCTCCCATGGTGGAATAGCTTGGACAGAGTGAAGCCCTGATGTAGTGTGCACTGCCTCCCATGGTGGAATAGCTTGGCCAAAGTGTAGAGTGCCGAATGGCCATTTGATGCTCATGACTGTCCCAATGCTGCTGGCTGAGGGCTGGCCAAAAGGACTTTCAGGTCCCTTTGCCCATCATGTCAGGTGTACATGCAAGAATGAGGAGGAGACTGGAAAGGCTACTCACCCTCACAATCCTGGTCAGATCGTTGTACTTCTTACGGCATTGTGTGTGGGTCCTGGGGGCCTCGCCGGTGAATGTCACCCTCTGGGCGATCTGCTTCCAGGCTTTGGTGTAGTCGTGGTGGGTTGGATTCCTCCCACTGTCTGGAAACAAGATCTTGCGCCTCACCTCCAGAGCTGTGAGCATGATGTCCAGATCACCCTCTGAGAAGCGCAGGGCACGCTGACGGGCCTTCTCTGGCGTTGCCATGACTCCCTGGGGCTGAGCAGTAGTGTTGAGGCCTCTTTGCAAGGCTGCAGTGTGCAGGGCGTGGCAGCAGACTAATTCGTCCCTTCCCCCTTTAAGAGCTGGTCGGCACCACGGGGTCTGCTGTCAGTGCAAAAATGACCGCACCCGTGCTGCGCCCCGCCTGGGCGCTATCCCTCTGGACCGCCGGCTTAGCGCCTAAAGAGAGTAGTGGAACGCCTCTTTTAGCGCTCCACCAACCTCTTAGGGCGAAGCCACTGAATTCCCGGCAACGGGGCGCTACTTTGGGGCGGGCGCTAACTTCGGGCGGGCGCTAAAGCTAGCGCCCCAAAACTGCCTAAACTGAAAATCTAGCCCTCAGTGCTAGAGTACATTTACCAGGGATTATTGTATAATAGACTCAGTGCTAGAGTACATTTACCAGGGATTATTGTATAATAGACTCAGTGCTAGAGTACATTTACCAGGGATTATTGTATAATAGACTCAGTGCTAGAGTACATTCACCAGGATTATTGTATAATAGACTCAGTGCTAGAGTACATTTACCAGGGATTATTGTATAATAGACTCAGTGCTGGAGTACATTTACCAGGATTATTGTATAATAGACTCAGTGCTAGAGTACATTTACCAGGGATTATTGTATAATAGACTCAGTGCTAGAGTACATTTACCAGGATTATTGTATAATAGACTCAGTGCTAGAGTACATTCACCAGGATTATTGTATAATAGACTCAGTGCTAGAGTACATTTACCAGGGATTATTGTATAATAGACTCAGTGCTAGAGTACATTTACCAGGATTATTCTATAATAGACTCACTGCTAGAGTACATTTACCAGGGATTATTGTATAATAGACTCAGTGCTAGAGTACAATTACCAGGATTATTGTATAATAGACTCAGTGCTAGAGTACATTTACCAGGATTGTTGTATAATAGACTCAGTGCTAGAGTACATTTACCAGGGATTATTGTATAATAGACTCAGTGCTAGAGTACATTTACCAGGATTATTCTATAATAGACTCAGTGCTGGAGTACATTTACCTGGATTATTGTATAATAGACTCAGTGCTAGAGTACATTTACCAGGATTATTGGATAATACAGTGCTAGAGTACATTTACCAGGATTATTGTATAATAGACTCAGTGCTAGAGTACATTTACCAGGATTATTGTATAATAGATGCAGTGCTAGAGTACATTTACCAGGGATTATTGTATAATAGACTCAGTGCTAGAGTACAATTACCAGGATTATTGTATAATAGACTCAGTGCTAGAGTACATTTACCAGGGATTATTGTATAATAGACTCAGTGCTAGAGTACATTTACCAGGGATTATTGTATAATAGACTCAGCGCTAGAGTACATTTACCAGGGATTATTGTATAATAGATTCAGTGCTAGAGTACATTTACCAGGATTATTGTATAATAGACTCAGTGCTAGAGTACATTTCCCAGGATTATTGTATAATAGACTCAGTGCTAGAGTACATTTACCAGGATTATTGTATAATAGACTCAGTGCTAGAGTACATTTACCAGGGATTATTGTATAATAGACTCAGCGCTAGAGTACTTTTACCAGGATTATTGTATAATAGACTCAGTGCTAGAGTACATTTACCAGGATTATTGTATAACAGACTCAGTGCTAGAGTACATTTACCAGGATTATTGTATAACAGACTCGGTGCTAGAGTACATTTACCAGGGATTATTGTATAATAGACTCAGTGCTAGAGTACATTTACCAGGATTATTGTATAACAGACTCGGTGCTAGAGTACATTTACCAGGGATTATTGTATAATAGACTCAGTGCTAGAGTACATTTACCAGGATTATTGTACAATAGACTCAGTGCTAGAGTACATTTACCAGGGTTATTGTACAATAGACTCAGTGCTAGAGTACATTTACCAGGATTATTGTACAATAGACTCAGTGCTAGAGTACATTCACCAGGATTATTGTATAATAGACTCAGTGCTAGAGTACGTTTACCAGGGATTATTGTATAATAGACTCAGTGCTAGAGTACAATTACCAGGATTATTGTATAATAGACTCAGTGCTGGAGTACATTTACCAGGATTATTGTACAATAGACTCAGTGCTAGAGTACAATTACCAGGATTATTGTATAATAGACTCAGTGCTAGAGTACATTTACCAGGATTATTGTACAATAGACTCAGTGCTAGAGTACAATTACCAGGATTATTGTATAATAGACTCAGTGCTAGAGTACATTTACCAGGATTATTGTACAATAGACTCAGTGCTAGAGTACATTTACCAGGATTATTGTATAATAGACTCAGTGCTAGAGTACATTTACCAGGGATTATTGTATAATAGACTCAGTGCTAGAGTACATTTACCAGGATTATTGTATAATAGACTCAGTGCTAGAGTACATTTACCAGGGATTATTGTATAATAGACTCAGTGCTAGAGTACATTTACCAGGGATTATTGTATAATAGACTCAGTGCTAGAGTACATTTACCAGGGATTATTGTATAATAGACTCAGTGCTAGAGTACATTTACCAGGATTATTGTATAACAGACTCAGTGCTAGAGTACATTTACCAGGATTATTGTATAATAGACTCAGTGCTAGAGTACATTTACCAGGGATTATTGTATAATAGACTCAGTGCTAGAGTACATTTACCAGGGATTATTGTATAATAGACTCAGTGCTAGAGTACATTTACCAGGGTTATTGTATAATAGACTCAGTGCTAGAGTACATTTACCAGGATTATTGTATAATAGACTCAGTGCTAGAGTACAATTACCAGGATTATTGTATAATAGACTCAGTGCTAGAGTACATTTACCAGGGTTATTGTATAATAGACTCAGTGCTAGAGTACATTTACCAGGATTATTGTATAATAGACTCAGTGCTAGAGTACAATTACCAGGATTATTGTCTAATAGACTCAGTGCTAGAGTACATTTACCAGGGTTATTTTATAATAGACTCAGTGCTAGAGTACATTTACCAGGATTATTGTATAATAGACTCAGTGCTAGAGTACATTTACCAGGGATTATTGTATAATAGACTCAGTGCTAGAGTACATTTACCAGGATTATTGTATAATAGACTCAGTGCTAGAGTACATTTACCAGGGATTATTGTATAATAGACTCAGTGCTAGAGTACATTTACCAGGGATTATTGTATAATAGACTCAGTGCTAGAGTACATTTACCAGGGATTATTGTATAATAGACTCAGTGCTAGAGTACATTCACCAGGATTATTGTATAATAGACTCAGTGCTAGAGTACATTTACCAGGGATTATTGTATAATAGACTCAGTGCTAGAGTACATTTACCAGGGATTATTGTATAATAGACTCAGCGCTAGAGTACATTTACCAGGATTATTGTATAATAGACTCAGTGCTAGAGTACATTTACCAGGGATTATTGTATAATAGACTCAGTGCTAGAGTACATTTACCAGGATTATTGTATAATAGACTCAGTGCTAGAGTACATTTACCAGGATTATTCTATAATAGACTCACTGCTAGAGTACATTTACCAGGGATTATTGTATACTAGACTCAGTGCTAGAGTACAATTACCAGGATTATTGTATAATAGACTCAGTGCTAGAGTACATTTACCAGGATTATTGTATAATAGACTCAGTGCTAGAGTACATTTACCAGGGATTATTGTATAATAGACTCAGTGCTAGAGTACATTTACCAGGATTATTCTATAATAGACTCACTGCTAGAGTACATTTACCAGGATTATTGTATAATAGACTCAGTGCTAGAGTACATTTACCAGGATTATTGTATAATAGACTCAGTGCTAGAGTACATTTACCAGGATTATTGTATAATACAGTGCTAGAGTACATTTACCAGGATTATTGTATAATAGACTCAGTGCTAGAGTACATTTACCAGGGATTATTGTATAATAGACTCAGTGCTAGAGTACATTTACCAGGGATTATTGTATAATAGACTCAGTGCTGGAGTACATTTACCAGGATTATTGTATAATAGACTCAGTGCTAGAGTACATTTACCAGGATTATTGTATAATAGACTCAGTGCTAGAGTACAATTACCAGGATTATTGTATAATAGACTCAGTGCTAGAGTACATTTACCAGGGATTATTGTATAATAGACTCAGTGCTAGAGTACATTTACCAGGATTATTGTATAATAGACTCAGTGCTAGAGTACATTTACCAGGATTATTGTATAATAGACTCAGTGCTAGAGTACATTTACCAGGATTATTGTATAATAGACTCAGTGCTAGAGTACATTTACCAGGGATTATTGTATAATAGACTCAGTGCTAGAGTACATTTACCAGGGATTATTGTATAATAGACTCAGTGCTAGAGTACAATTACCAGGGATTATTGTATAATAGGCTCAGTGCTAGAGTACATTTACCAGGATTATTGTATAATAGACTCAGTGCTAGAGTACATTTACCAGGATTATTGTATAACAGACTCGGTGCTAGAGTACATTTACCAGGATTATTGTATAATAGACTCAGTGCTCGAGTACAATTACCAGGATTATTGTATAATAGACTCAGTGCTAGAGTACATTTACCAGGATTATTGTATAATAGACTCAGTGCTCGAGTACAATTACCAGGATTATTGTATGATAGACTTAGTGCTAGAGTACAGTTACCAGGATTATTGTATAATAGACTCAGTGCTAGAGTACATTTACCAGGATTATTGTATAATAGACTCAGTGCTAGAGTACAATTACCAGGGATTATTGTATAATAGACTCAGTGCTAGAGTACATTTACCAGGGATTACTGTATAATAGACTCAGTGCTAGAGTACATTTACCAGGATTATTGTATAATAGACTCAGTGCTAGAGTACATTTACCAGGGATTACTGTATAATAGACTCAGTGCTAGAGTACATTTACCAGGATTATTGTATAATAGACTCAGTGCTAGAGTACATTTACCAGGATTATTGTATAATAGACTCAGTGCTGGAGTACATTTACCAGGATTATTGTGTATTTGACTCAGTGCTAGAGTACATTTACCAGGGATTATTGTATAATAGACTCAGTGCTAGAGTACATTTACCAGGATTATTGTATAATAGACTCAGTGCTAGAGTACATTTACCAGGATTATTGTATAATAGACTCAGTGCTAGAGTACATTTACCAGGATTATTGAATAATAGACTCAGTGCTGGAGTACATTTACCAGGGATTATTGTGTATTTGACTCAGTGCTGGAGTACATTTACCAGGGATTATTGTATAATAGACTCAGTGCTAGAGTACATTTACCAGGATTATTGTATAATAGACTCAGTGCTAGAGTACATTTATCAGGATTATTGTATAATAGACTCAGTGCTAGAGTACATTTACCAGGATTATTGTATGATAGACTCAGTGCTAGAGTACATTTACCAGGGATTATTGTATAATAGACTCAGTGCTAGAGTACATTTACCAGGATTATTGTATAATAGACTCAGTGCTAGAGTACATTTACCAGGGATTATTGTATAATAGACTCAGTGCTAGAGTACATTTACCAGGGATTATTGTATAATAGACTCAGTGCTGGAGTACATTTACCAGGGATTATTGTATAATAGACTCAGTGCTAGAGTATATTTACCAGGGATTATTGTATAATAGACTCAGTGCTAGAGTACATTTACCAGGGATTATTGTATAATAGACTCAGGGCTAGAGTATATTTACCAGGGATTATTGTACAATAGACTCAGTGCTGGAGTACATTTACCAGGGATTATTGTATAATAGACTCAGTGCTAGAGTACATTTACCAGGGATTATTGTATAATAGACTCAGTGCTAGAGTACATTTACCAGGATTATTGTACAATAGACTCAGTGCTAGAGTACAATTACCAGGATTATTGTATAATAGACTCAGTGCTGGACTACATTTACCAGGGATTACTGTATAATAGACTCAGTGCTAGAGTACATTTACCAGGGATTATTGTACAATAGACTCAGTGCTAGAGTACATTTACCAGGATTATTGTATAATAGACTCAGTGCTAGAGTACATTTACCAGGGATTACTGTATAATAGACTCAGTGCTAGAGTACATTTACCAGGATTATATAATAAACACTGAAAGAGTGCAATTATCGGAAACTAATGTAAAATAAGACATGCAGATTTTAAAAAAATCATGTCACCATACAGATCTGGTAATAATGTTGTGCGATTCTATCAAACAAACCCAACATATTCCTTCCAATTTGGTGTCAGCCTTGGCTCAGTGGTAGCACTCTCGCCACTGAGTCATAAGGTTGTGGCTTAAAGTCCCACTCTAGAGGCTTGAGTACATAATCTATGCCACCATTCCAGTGCAGTGCTGAAGATCGCCACTGTCACAGGTGCCATCTTTTAGATGAGACATTAAACCGAAGCCCCATCTGTCCTTTCAGATGGACATAAAAGATTCCACATCACTATTTTATGAAGGGAAGGAGAGTCGCTTCCTGCTGTCGTAAGGGCCCTACTTCAAATATTTCTCAATCCAGGTTGAAGTAGGTATGCACAGCACAAGTTAGTACTAAGTACCAATTCCAATCAGAGGCTACAGGGTTATTAATGTAGAAAATTAGAGGTCCTGGTGCAGTCAAGGGCATTCTGAGGTGACGGCTGAAACACATTGGCCTAGAAATTCAGTTGTTTGCGCCAGCCGCTAGCGCCTTAGGAGGAGGAGATGTTGGGCACTAGGCAGCTAGCGGCCGGGCGCAGCGCGATCTGCGCCTCTCCCCAACTTCAGTAAAGATTTAGCGGCGGTGCAAAGCCTTTGCGCGCGCTCAGCTGCGCGCGCAGATCCTGACGTCATTTCATCGTGCAACGCCCTTTGTTCACCCCAAACCGGAAATTCAGTGGCGCCACCCTATTGTGCGCCTGGCGCCCCTAGCGACTGGTAGAGGGGAACGGTTCTCAGTCGATGCGGGGCGCGGGGGGCGCAAATTAAAGGGCACTCCTCCTGCAGTAGAAAAGGCAGCCTTTTTGCAACACTCCTTCTTTGTGAGAGACGGATCTTTGCAGAGAGACAAAGGTAGAGAGCTTTCTGGTTTGGCTCAACACTCACACAGGTACTTGTGGCTTCAGGCCACAGCTTTGCACTTGTCTTTAACTTCAGAGCCATAGCATTGATTGGAAACATATAATGGGGGCTGCAATGGGTGCAAACGTTAGCCTTCTCCATAGTCCTGGGCATTGTACAGATGAAGCAGCAGTGGTCAGGCCTTGCTTCAGGGCTGCAGTGTGCAGGGCGTGGCAGGCAAACAAATCCACCCTCCCCCTTTAAGAGCTCACCGGCGCCAGAGTGTCTGCCGTCAATCAGCAACTCGCCGCACCTGCGCTGCGCCCGCCCTCGGGGGTATCGCCCCGGGTCGCCGGCTTAGCGCCTAATGATAGTCGTGCATCGCCTGTTTTAGCGCAGCAGCAACCTCTTGGGGCGATGCGACTGAATATCGGCGAAGGTGGCGCGAACTTGCGCCGGGCGCAAACCTTAGCGGCCGCCCGATTGTATTGCCCCAAACATGGCTATACTGAATTTCTAGGCCATTGTTTGTAGTGTAGAGGGAGCTTTACTCTGTATCTAACCTGTGCTGTACCTGGCCTGGGAGTGTTTGATGGGACACTGTAGAGGGAGCTTTACTCTGTATCTAACCCCTGCTGTACCTGCCCTGGGAGTGTTTGATGGGAGAGTGTAGAGGGAGCTTTACTCTGTATCTAACCCGTGCTGTTCCTGCCCTGGGAGTGTTTGATGGGACAGTGTAGAGGGAGCTTTACTCTGTATCTAACCCGTGCTGTACCTGTTGTGAGAGTGTTTGATGGGACAGTGTAGAGGGAGTTTTACTCTGTATCTAACTCTTGTTCTTCTGATGAAGGGTCATCAACCTGAAACGTTAACTCTGTTTCTCTCTCCACAGGTGCTGCCTGACCTGCTGAGTATTTCCAGCATTTTCTGTTTTTATTTCAGCTTTCCAGCATCCGCAGTATTTTGCTTTTGTCTTGTTGTACCTGCCCTGGGAGTGTTTGATGGGACAGAAGGAGCTTTACTCTATAGGAGGGATCTAAAAGAATAATAATAGCAATAATAATAATAATAATAATCAACTTTATTGTCATTGTTAGTGCACAAGTGCAGTACAACGAAATGTAAGCTTGCGGCTCCCGAGAGTGTACATTTTGATTAAGACATTTAACATACATTTGGCCTAAATATAAACAAAACAGGAAAGGAGAGCATAGGAAAGAGTAAAGTAAGGGAGGACATTGATGGCCAGGGAATAAATAGAGTTCGAACAGGAGTTTAAAAAGATGGTTAAAAATATAGTGAGAGAATTGCTATTAAAAATGAGTTAATCTGTCTGTAATAAAACGGGAGCTGGAGGCAATCATGCGTTGCGAGGAACCAGACATAGTCGGGATTACTGAGACATGGCTACAGAAAAATCAGGACTGGGAATTAAACATTGCAGGGTATAACATATTTAGAAAAGATAGAGAAGGAAAATGGGGAGGTGGAGTAGCTGTACTTCTTAGGGATAACATAATGGCAGTAGAAAAAAGTGACGCAGCTATCAGTAAAACAGAAATAGAATCCATATGGATAGAGATAAAAGATAATAAGGGATCAATCACACTAATAAGGCTAGTCTACAGACCACCTAATAGTGGAAGGGAAGTAGAGGAAAAAATATGCAAACAAATTAGGGAAATGAGTAAAAAACATAGAATAATAATCATGGAGGATTTCAACTACCCAGATATTAATTGGACAGAAGAGGTAGGTAAAGGGGATAAGGGAATGGAGTTCCTACAATTTGTACAGGACTCCTTTCTAACCCAATATGTAAAAAGCCCAACAAGGGAGGATTCGCTATTAGATCTCGTAATGGGTAATGAACCAGAGCAGATAAGAGAAGTAAAATTAGGGGAACATCTAGGCAATAGTGACCATAATATAATACGCTTTAAGATAATAATTGAGAAAGACCAGGGTAATAAATTGGAGAAAAGCTGATTTTGAGGGGCTGTGAATAGAACTTGGGAAAATAAAATGGACAACAATATTGGCAAACAGTGACATAGAAGAGCAATGGGAAACATTTAAAACGATGTTCAACAGAGTCCAGGAAAAATGTATTCTGCTAAAAAACAAGAACAAGCTAAACACTAATGAGACACTGTGGGTGAATAAAACCATAAGGGAAAAATTGAGGGTAAGAAAAGAGGCATACATGAAGTACATGGACAGCAGGGGAGAGCATGATAAGGGAGAATATGAAGAGATTAGGAGAGAAGTCAAAAAAAATTAGAAAGGCAAAGAGGAACTACGAAATTAAATTATTTTACAGGCACGTAAATAAAAAAAAGGTCGGGATGGGAATAGGCCACGACATTCTATAGGTATGCAAATAGGAAGATATTGGCCCAGAAATTAGTGTCCCAACGCATGAGTAAGCACCGTGTACTCACGCGTGGGACTGGTGGAATTGCCAGTTTTCTGCATGCACAGCGCATGTGGGGGAAACCGGCATTTCCGATCCTCTGAACCAAGGGGTTCAGAGGTCGAACGCGTGTGCGCAGGAGTCTGTGCGTGCGCGTTGAACTTCCTTTTTTTCCAGGTTTGCCCGTGCGTAAAGGCCTCCACTTTTTACACTTTAAAAAAGCAGACGTAAGGACTTAATTTTAAAAGGTAAGTGGTCTATTAATTAAAATTAGAATTTTTTTCCCACAGGTTTATTATTTTTAAAGACTTTACAGTAAGGTAAGTGTATTTTTAGCCCCGATTTTTTATAAAATTATTTTTTTCTAAAATTTAAATTATTGTTTGAAATAGTTATTTAAAGTTATTTATAGTTCATTTAAATAGTGTGATGTTTTTTTAAATTTTATTTCATGTTTAAGTACTGTTTTGGGCGCCCGGAGTTTTCATCAGTTTGACAGTTCTTTCTGTCAAACTTATGAATGAACTTTTGCATCCTGCGATTGGCTGCCCAGTGCTCACGTGCTCCCAGCCGACGCATCGCACTAACTACGCCGCTGGATCACGCAAGCACAGCGCGCCGGGAGCTGGACCGGGCCACAGACAGGAAATCCACGCAGGCCCAGGCTTCAACTGCCGGCGCGCTAGGTAAGTGTAGGTCAGGGGCTTGCACCCGCGGGAAGCCCCCATCACAAATTTCTGGGCCATTAGTGAAAGTAAACATGGGCCCATCAGAGGCAGAGATAGGAGAAGGGTTCCCCGACTCAAAACGTTGACTTTGTTTCTCTCTCCGCGATGCTGCCTGATCTGCCGAGGGTTTCAAGCATTTTCTGTTATTTCAGATTTCCAGCATCCACAGTATTTTGCTATTGTACAGGAGAAATTATAATTGGCAATAAGGAAATGGCAGAGGCATTAAACAAATACTTTGTATCTGTCTTCACAGTCGAAGACACAAAAAACATTCCAGAAATAATGGGGAACCAAGGATCTAGAGAGAATGAGGAACTTAAAGAAATCAGTATAAGTAAAGACATAGTACTGGAGAAATTAATGGGACTAAGTGGCAACAAATCCCCTGGACCTCATGACCTGCATCCTAGGGTTTTAAAAGAGACAGTGGATGCACTAGTATTAATCTTCCAGAATTCCCTAGGTTCTAGAACAGTCCCCAAGGAGTGGAAGGTAGCAAACATAACCCCGCTATTTAAGAAAGGAGGAAGAGAAAAAACAGGGAACTATAGGCCAGTTAGCCTGACATCAGTAGTAGGCAAAATGCTAGAATCTATTATTAGGGGTGTGGTAACAGGGCATGTAGAAAATCTTAATATGATTAGGCAGAATCAACATGGTTTTATGAAAGGGAAATTGAGTTTGACAAATCTGTTACAGTTTTTTGAAAATGTAACTAGTAGGAAGGATAATGGGGAACCAGTGGATGTGGTATATTTGGATTTTCAAAAAGCATTCGATAAGGTGCCACACAAGAGGTTATTACACAAAATTAGGACTCATGGTATTGGGGGTAATATATTAGCATGGATTGAGGATTGGTTAATGGACAGAAAACAGAGAGTAGAAATAAATGGGACTTTTTCAGGTTGGCAGGCTGTAGCTAGCGGGGTACCACAAGGATCAGTGCTTGGGCCTCAGCTATTTACAATCTATATTAATGACTTAGATGAAGGGACTGAGTGTAACGTATCCAAGCTTGCTGATGATACAAAGTTAGGTGGGAAAGTAATCTGTGAGGAGGACGCAGAGGCTGCAGAGAGATATAGACAGCTTGACTGAGTGGGCAAGAACATGGCAAATGGAATACAATGTGGGGAAGTGTGAAGTTATCCATTTTGATAGGAAAAACAAAAAAGCAGAGTATTTTTTGAATGGTGCGAGACTGGAAAATGTTTGCACTCAGAGGGACCTGGGTGTCCTTGTACATGAATCAAAGAAAGTTAACATACAGGTACAGCAAGCAATTAGGAAAGCAAATGGTATATTAGCTTTTGTTACAAAGGGAACAGAGTATAAGAGTAAAGAAGACTTACTACAATTATACAGGGCATTGGTGAGGCCTCACCTGGAGTACTATATACAGTTCTCATCTCCTTACCTAAGGAAAGACATACTTAGAGGGAGTGCAGCGAAGCTTCACTAGACTGGTTCCTGGGATGTGGGGATTGCCCTATGAGGAGAGATTGAGTAGACTAGGCCTATATTCCTTAGAGTTTAGGAAAATGAGAGGTGATCTAATTGAAACATACAAAATGATTAAGGGGCTTGACAGGGTTAATGCTGGGAAAGTGTTTCCCCTGGCTGAGCAATCTAGAACATGAGGTCACAGTCACAGAATAGGGGTAGGCCATTTAGGACTGAGATGAGGAGAAATTTCTTCACTCAAAGGGGTGTGAATCTTTGGAATTCTCTACCCCAGAGAGCTGTGGCTACTCAGTCGTTGAGTATATTCAAGACAGAGGTCAATACATTTTTGGGAATGAAGGGAATTAAGGCATATGGGGATAGTGCAGGAAGGTGGAGTTGTGGTAGAAGATCAGCCGTGATCTTATTGAATGGCGGAGCAGGCTTGAAGGGCCAAATGGCCTACTCCAGCTCCTATTTCTTATGTTCTTATGTTCTAAGGAATGGACAGGATAATACCACAGGCAGCGATAGAGAGATGGCAGAGATATTAAATAATTACTTTGCTTCAGTATTTACCAGGGAGATAGAACAGCTGGCGATGACATCGGAATGATGAGATTAGTAATGAGATAACTGCATTTAAAATAAAACGAGGAGATATATTAAATAAACTAATGAAACTCAAAGAGGATAAAACCCCTGGTCCGGACGGATTACATCCACGTATTTTAAAAGAATCTAGGGAAGAGATAGCAGAAGCATTACTACACATATAAAGTAATTCATTAGAAAAAGGTGTAGTGCCAGAGGACTAGCGGATAGCTGACGTAAAACCTATAGTTAAGAAGGGAGATAGAACATGTCCAGGGAGCTATAGACCAGTCAGCTTAACATCGGTGGTAGGAAAAATAATGGAATCCCTACTAAAGGAGAAAATGGAAGAACATCTAGAAACCAAAAATATAATAATAAAGTCAGCATGGATTTCAAAAGGGAAAGTCTTGCTTGACCAACCTAATTGAATTTTTTGAAGAGGTTACAGAGAGAGCAGACAAGGGTAATGCAGAATATCATAGAATCACAGAATCATAAATGTAATTTATCTAGATTTTCAAAAGGTCTTCGATAAGGTACCCCATAATAGACTAATGAATAAGGTCAGGGAATGCGGAGTCAGGGGACAAGTAACAGAATGGATACTAGCTGGCTTCAAGAAAGAAAGCAGAGAGTAGGGGTATAAAGGGTAGCTATTCAGTGTGACAGAAGGTGGGTAGTGGTGTTCCACAAGGATCAGTGCTGGGACCTCTGTTGTTCACAATTTATATTAACAATTTAGACTTTGGAATCAAAAACACAATTTCTAAATTTGCAGATTACACCAAATTGGGGGGGATAGTCAATACTGAGGAGGACTGCAACAAATTACAGGAGGACATTAATAAACTGAAAGAATGGGCATATAATTGGCAAATGAAATTCAACACAGATAAATGCGAGGTGTTACATTTTGGTTAGAAAAATCGGGAGCTCACTTATTACTTGAAAACTAAGTGAGGGAAATTGGGTTGCTTTGCGCCTCCCGCTTGCGCTCATCAAACTGATTCCTGGGATGGGGGATTGTCCTATGAGGAGAGATTAAGTAGACTAGGCCTAGTTTACAAGAATGAGATGTGATCTCATTGAAACATACAAAATTCTTAGAGGGCTTGACAGCGTAGATGCAGGGAGGATGTTTCCCCTGGCTGGGGTGTCTAGAACCAAGGGTCACAGTCTCAGAATAAGGGGTCGGCCATTTAGGACTGAGATAAGGAGAAATTTCTTCACTCAGAGGTGGTGAATCTTTGGAATTCTCTACCCCAGAGGGCTGTGGAGGCTCAGTCGTTGAGTATATTCAAGACAGAGATCGATAGATTTTTGGATATTATGGGAAACAAGGGATATGGGGATAGTGCGGGAAAGTGGAGTTGAGGTAGAAGATCAGTCATGATCTTATTGAATGGCAGAGCAGGCTCGAGGGGCCAAATGGCCTACTCCTGCTCCTATTTCTTATATTCTATGTTCTTAAACTAGTTCCGCTGTTTGGGGAGCCTAGGACGAGGGGGCATAGTCTAAAAATTAGAGCCAGACCTTTCTGGACCAACTGGACCCTGGACTTCCTAACAAACAGACCCCAGTCTGTCAAATTAGGTAACCACACCTCCCCCCCCCCGACCCTGAACACGGGGGCCCCACAAGGATGTGTGCTGAGCCCCCTCCTCTACTCCCTCTTCACCCACGACTGTGTGGCTGTTCATGGTTCCAACACCATCATCAAGTTTGCGGATGATACCACGGTAGTAGGCCAGATCACCAACAACGATGAGTCAGCCTACAGGGAGGAGGTCCAGCATCTTGTGAAGTGGTGCGCCGATAACAACCTGGCCCTTAACATCAAGAAAACCAAAGAAATCATTGTGGACTTCAGGAAGTCTAAAGGCGGAAGTCACACCCCCATCCACATCAATGGGGCTGTGGTGGAAAGGGTGGACAGCTTTAAGTTGCTCGGAGTCCACATCACGGAAGACCTCTCCTGGTCCCTCAATACCTCCTCTCTGGTGAAGAAGGCCCAGCAGCGCCTATATTTCCTAAGGAGGCTGAAGGGATGTAACCTGTCACCCCTGATCCTCTCTAACTTTTACCGCTGCACAATAGAGAGCATCCTGACAAACTGTATCACAGTATGGTATGGCAGCTGTAGCTACTATGACCGGAAAGTCCTGCAGCGGGTAGTCAAAACTACCCAACGCATTACCGGCACCCGGCTACCGACCATAGAGCACATATACCAGAAACGCTGTTTACGGAGGTCACGGTCCATCATCAAAGACCCTACCCACCCCAGCCACAGTCTGTTCGCCCTCCTGCCATCTGGGAGACGCTACAGATGCATTCGCGCCCGTACGACCAGATTTAGGAACAGCTTCTTTCCCAGGGCTGTCATCCTACTGAACTCTACAAATAAACTCTAAAGCCTGCACATCTGCCAATGCACTTTATTATGGTTATGTTTATGTTAATATACAAGCCAAATGTATGTTGAATGTTTAAATGTCTTAATCTAAATGTACACGCTTGGGAGCCGCAAGCCTACATTTCATTGTACTGCACTTGTGCACTAACAATGACAATAAAAAAAAATTTTTAAGTTGAAAAAAAGTTGAAGTTGAGTTCAGGAGTGAAATTAGGAAACACTTTTACACACAAAGGATGGTAGAAGTTTGGAAATCTCTTCTGCAAACGGCATTTGATGCTGGGTCAATTGTTCATTTTAAATCGGAGATTGATAGATTTTTGTTAACCAACGGTATTAAGAGATATGAAGTTAGGTCGCAGATCAGCGATGATCTCATTGAATAGCGGAACAAGTTCGAGGGGCTAAATGTCCTACCCCTCTTCCTATGTTCTGTATCTAACCTGTGCTGTACCTGCCCTGGAAGTGCTTGATGAGGACACATTCTGATGAAACATCATCGACTTGAAACGTTAATTTTGTTTCTCTCTCCACAGGTACTGCCTGACCTGCTGAGTGTTTCCAGCATTTTTTGTTTTTATTTCAAATTTTCAGCATCCGCAGTATTTTTCTTTTATAGTAAGAGTCTAATTATGAAGATATGGTGGAGATATTAAATAAATATCTTGCACCAGTTTTTACAAATGATGGTGGAAATGAGAACATAGGTGGACTACAGGAGAATGTGGAACAATGGTTCAAGATAAAAATTTAGCAAAATGCAGTGGGTAAATCACTGGCTGCACCCAGGCTGTTGAAGGAAGTCAGAGCGGACATAACAGAGGCTCTGGCCATAATTTTTCAATTCTCTTTAAATAAACAAAGTGTACTGCAAGAGAGTGGGCGATGTAGCACCCGTATTCAATGAAGGGAAAGACGGATACACCGAGTGACAATAGACCAGTTAGCTGAACATCAGTTATGGCAAGCTCTTAGAATCCATAAGTCAAGATAAAATTACTGGGTGTTTAGAAATACACTAGCTAATCAAGGACAGCCAGCATGGAGTTATTTGTCACATTTGACAAATTTCCTAAGTTTTTTTGTAGAAGTGGATAGATAAAGCGAATACGGTAGGTATAATATATATGGATTTAAGAAAGTTTTCAAAAAGGTGTCTCAGAGGAGAATTGCCAGAAAAAGTCAGGTGTACGGTATAGGAGGAAATGCAGAGCCCATATTATCCTTCATTATTCTTACATTGAAACTTACTATGCCGTGGTCGCTATTTCCCAATTCTTGGCCTAATCTCACGTCAGTTATTTGTCTCACTTCATTTCCCAGAACGAAATTAAGCAATGGGTCTTTCTTGTTGGACTAGAAACAGACTGATCTGGGAAGAAGAATTCTAAAAGAAGCGGTACCTTCATTCCAGTCTGTCTTGGGATTGATAAAATCACCCAATATTATTGCTTTGCTGTCCCTGTATCTCTTTTCTGCATTGTCTGCAGAGCTCCACCTCTCCCTTATCCCAACTGTTTGGTGGTGTGTAATTCACAGCAAAGATTGTACCATTTCCCTTCCTATTTCTTAACTCTATCCAAGTGGATTTTGTCTTAATATGACCCTAGGACATCCTTACATTCTAAAGCTGTGATGGAATCCTTCACTGACAAAGCCAGTCCAGGGTGGGCTGCACAGAGTGATCCTAAATGGAGAGCTTCTAGACAGAGTGCAAAATTGGGAATTTGGAGAGCGTGGTAATTCGAAGAAGAGGGGGAAGGAGGAGAGAGCGAGAGGAGCGACCGGAGATAAAGGTAGGCCTGAGAGCCCGGAGGGAGTGCGAGCATCAGGGAGTGAGGTAAGTGACGTCAGCACAAGGGAAGGAGCTGAAGAGAAAAAAAAAGTTGGTGAGTAGCTGGTGATTGTTCTTTTTTAAGTCTTGAATTTATTTCTGTTAAGTTAGTTAATAATCTATTAAGTAGAGGCATGGCAGGACACCTCAGTCCTGTGGAATGCACATCTTGTGCCATGTGGGAACTCCAGGATGCTTCCAGTGTCCTGGACAACCACATGTGCAGGAAGTGTCATTAGCTGGAGGAGCTCAAGCTCCAGGTTTTGGAGCTGGAACAGCAGCTGGCGTCACTACGGTGCATCCGTGAGGCTGAGAGCTTCGTGGATAGCACATTTCAGAAGGTGGTCACCCCGCAGCGGAGAGGAAATGGGTGACCGCCAGACAGACAAGGAGGGCCAGGCAGTTATTGCAGGAGTCTCCTGAGTGCATCTTGCTCTCCAACCTGTGAGTACTGGTGAGGGCGATGGTTCCTCTGGGGAGTACAGCTGGAGCAAAGTTTACGGCACCATGGGTGGCTCAGCTGTACAGGTGGGGAGGAGGAAGATTGGGAAAACAATAGTGATAGGGGATTCGATAGTTAGGGGAACAGGCAGGAATTTCTGTGGCCGCCGTCGTGATTCCAGGATGGTATGTTGCCTCCCTGGTGCCACGGTCAAGGATGTCACTGAGCGGCTGCAGAACATTCTATGGGGGGGGAGAGTGAACAGCCAGAGGTCACGGTACCAACAACATAGGTAGAAAGAGGGATGAGGTCCTGCAGGCAGAATTTAGGGAGCTAGGAAAGAGATTAAAAAGCAGGACCTCAAAGGTAGTAATCTCTGGATTACTCCCGCTGTCACGAGCTAGTGAGTATAAAAATAGGAGGATAGAGTAGATGAATGCGTGGCTGGAGAGATGGTGTAGGAGGGAGGGCTTCAGATTCCTGGGATATTGGGACCGGTTCTGGGGGAGGTGGGTCCTGTACAGGCCAGACGGGTTGCACCTCAACAGAGCCAGAACTAAATTTCCTCACGGGGTGGGGGGGAGGGGGGGTTTGCTAGTGCTGTTGGGGAGGGTTTAAATTAATCTGGCAGGGGGATGGGCACCAGAATGTAGCATTAGAAAGGAGAAACAAAGTGCACAAAGGATTGGAAGAGACAGATAGCACTAGAATAAGAAATAGTAAGGTATTAGATGGGGTCAGACTAAGAGAGAATACAAGAAGGTCTAAGATAAGTTTACAGTGCATGTGTGTAAACGCACGAAGCGTGGTAAATAAGGTTGGTGAGCTGCAGGTGCTAATAGCCACATGGGAATTTGATGTTGTGGCAATAATGGAGACCTGGCTCAAAAAAGGGCAGGATTGGGTTTTAAATATTCCTGAATATCAGGTGTTCAGGAAAGACAGGAGGTGGGGGTCTGTATTGGTTAAGGAGAATGTTACAGTGCTAGAGGAGAGGATGTCCTGGAGGGGTCAAGGACAGAATCTATTTGGTTAGGGTTAAGAAATAATAGAGGTGCCTTAAACTGCTATGTGTATTCTATAGGCCACCAACTAGTGGGAAGGATACAGAGGAGCAAATTTGCAGGGAAATTACAGAGAGGTGCAAGAACTATAGAGAAGTGATAATGGGGGACTTCAATTATCCTAATATAGACTAGGATAGTAATAGTCTGAAAGGCAGAGAGGGGGAAGAATTTCTGAATTTTGTTCAGGAGAACTTTCTTGAGCAGTACGTTTCCGGCCCAATGAGGAAGGAGGCATTGCTGGATCTGGTTCTGGGAAAGAGGTAGGTCAAGTGGAGCAAGTGTCAATAGGGGAACATTTAGGGAACAGTGATCATAGTATCATAAAGTTTAGATTAGCTATGGAAAAGGACAGGGAGCAATCTAGAGTAAAAATACTTAATTGGAGGAAGGCAAATTTCAGTGGGTTGAGAACGGATCTGGTCTGGGTAAATTGAAATCAAAGATTGGCAGGCAAAACTGTAATCGAACAATGGGCTGCCTTTAAAGAGGAGACTGTTCGGGTACAGTTAGAAACATAGATAAATAGGAGCAGGAGTAGGCCATTCGGCCCTTCGAGCATGCTCCACCATTCAATATGATCATGGCTGATCCTTTATCTCAATACCATATTCCCTCTCTCTCCCCCATACTCCTTGATGCCTTTTGTGTCTAGAAATCTATCTATCTTCATCTTAAATATATTCAGTGACTTGGCCTCCACAGCCTTCTATGGTAAAGAATTCCACAGGTTCACCACCCTCCGAGTGAAGAAATTTCTCCTCATCTCAGTCCTAAATGTCCTACCACGCATCCTGAGACTGTGACCTCTCGTTCTAGACCCCCCAGCCAGGGGAAACATCCTCCCTGCATCCAGTCTGTCTAGCCCTGTCAGAATTGTATATGTTTCAATGAGATCCCCTCTCATTCTTCTAAACTCTAGTGAATACAGGCCTAGTCGACCCAATATCTCCTCATACGACAGTTCTGCCATCCCAAGAATCAGTCTGGTGAACCTTCGCTGCACTCCCTCTATTGCAAGTATATCCTTTCTTAGGTAAGGAGACCAAAACTGCACACAGTACTCCAGATGTGGTCTCATCAAGGCCCTGTACAACTGTAGTAAGACATCCTTGCTCCTGTACTCAAATCCTCTTGCAATGAAGGCCAACTACCATTTGCCTTCCTAACTGCTTGCTTCACCTGCATGCTTACCTTCAGCGACTGGTGCACAAGGACACCCAGGTCTCGTTGCACTTCCCCTTCTCCCAATCTATTGCCATTCAGATAATAATCTGCCTTCCTGTTTTTGACACCAAAGTGGATAACCTTGCATTTATCCACGTTATATTGCATCTGCCATGCTTCTGCCCAATCACCCAACCTGTCCAAATCATCCTGAAGTTTCTCGGCATCCTCCTCACAGCACACACGCCCACCCAGCTTTGTGTTGTCTGCAAACTTGGAGATATTACATCTAGTTCCCTTGTCTAGATCATTAATATATATTGTGAATAGCTAGGGTCCGAGGACCAATCCCTGCGGTACCCCACTAGTCACTGCCTGCCACTTAGAAAAAGACCCGTTTATTCCAACTCTTTGCTTTCTGTCTGCCAACCAGTTCTCTATCCAAGTCAATACCTTGCCCCCAATCCCATGTGCCTTAACCTTACACGCTAATCTCTTATGCGGGACCTTATCGATAGCCTTTTGAAAGTCCAAATACGCCACATCCACTGGTTCTCCCTTATCTATTTTACCAGTTACATCCTCAAAATATTCCAGTAGATTAGTCAAGCACAATTTACCTTTTGTAAATCCATGTTGACTTTGTCCGATCCTGTCACTGTTTTCCAAGTGCTCTGCTATTACATCTTATATAATGGACTCTAGCATTTTCCCCACTACCGATGTCAGGCTTACCGGTCTGTAATTCCCCGTTTTCTCTCTACCATCTTTTTTGAATAGTGGGGTAACATTAGCTACCCTCCAATCCATGGGTCCTGTTCCAGATTCCATCGAATGTTGGAAGATGATCAGCAATGCATCTACTATTTCTTGGGCCACTTCCTTAAGTACCCTAGGATGTAGATTATCAGGCCCTGGGGATTTATCGGCCTTCAATCCCGTCAATTTCCCTAACACCATTTCCCTACAAATACTGATTTTTTTCAGTTCCTCCCTTTCATCAGACCCTATGTTCCCCGACATCTCTGGGAGGTTATTTGTGTCCTCCTTTGTGAAGACAGAACCAAAATATGTATTTAATTGGTCTGCCATTTCTTGTTCCCCATTATAAATTCCCCTGATTCTGACTGCAAGGGACCTACGCTTGACTTCACCAATCTTTTTCTCTTCACATATCTATAAAAGTTTTTACAGTTAGTTTTTATGTTGCTAGCAAGCTTACTCTCATATTCTATTTTCCCCTTCTTAATTAATCCCTTTGTCCTCCTTTGTTGAATCCTAAACTGCTTCCAATCCTCAGGTTTACTGCTTCTTCTGGCCAATTTATATGTCCTCTCCTTGGATCTTATGCTATCCCTAATTTCTCTTGTTAGCCACGGTTGAGTCACCTTTTTTGTTTTATTTTCATGCCAAACTGGGATGAACAAATTCTGTAGTTCATCCATGCGGTCTTTGAATGTTTGCCATTGCCTTTCCACCGTCAACCCTTTGAGTGACATTCCCCAATCAATCCTACCCAACTCGCGCCTCATACCATCGTAGTTTCCTTTATTTAAATTCAGGACCCTAGTCTCTGAGTCAACTACTTCACTCTCCATCTTAATGAAGAATTCGATCATATTATGATCGCTCCGACCCAAGGGGCCTCGTACAACAAGATTGCTAATTAATCCTCTCATTACATAATAACCATGCCAGTATATTACCCCCAATCTCATGTGCTTTAATTTTGCACACTAACCTCTTATGTGGGACTTTATCAAAGGCCTTCTGAAAATCCAAATACACCACATCCACTGGTTCTCTCTTATCTATTCTACCAGTTACATCCTCAAAAAACTCCAGTCGGTTTGTCAAACACGATTTCCCTTTCATAAATCCATGTTGACTTTGTCTAATCCCGTTGATATTTTCTAAGTGTCCTGTTATCACATCCTTTATAATAGACTCTAGCATTTTCCCTACTACTGATGTTAGGCTAACTGGTCTGTAGATCCGTTTTCCCTCTCCCTCCTTTTTTAAATAGTGGGGTTACATTTGCCACCCTCCAATCTGCAGGAACTGTTCCATAATCTATAGAATTTTGGAAGATGACAATCAATGCATCCACTATTTCCATGGTTGAGGTACATTCCCATGAGGGGGAAAGGTAGGGCACCTAAAGCCAGAGGTCCCTGGATGATGAAAGAGATAGAGAGTAAGATGAAGCAGAAAAAGAGCGTGTATGACAGATGTCAGGTTGAGAATACAAGTGAGAATCAAGCTGAATATAGAAAGTTCAGAGGGGAGATGAAAAAGAAAATATGAGGGGCAAAGAGAGAGTATGAGAATAGATTGGCAGCTAACATAAAAGGGAATTCAAAAGTCTTCTATAGGCATATAAATAGTAAACGGGTAGTAAGAGGAGGGGTGGGGCCGATTAGGGACCAAAAAGGAGACCTACGCATGGAGGCAGAGGGCATGGCTGAGGTACTAAATGAGTACATTGCATCTGTCTTTACCAAGGAAGATTCTGCCAAAGTCCTAGTGAAAGAGGAGGTAGTGGAGATACTGGATGAGATAAAATTGATAAAGAGGAGGTACTAGAAAGGCTGTCTGTACTTAAAGTTGATAAGTCACCAGGACCGGATAGGATGCATCCTAGGATGTTGAGGGAAGTTAAGGAGGAAATCACGCAGGTACTGGCCATAATCTTCCAATCCTCCTTAGATACAGGGGTGGTGCCAGAGGACTGGAGAATTGCAAATATTACATCCTTGTTCAAAAAAGGGCGTAAGGATAAACCCAGCAACTACAGGCCAATCAGTTTAACCTCGGTAGTGCGGAAGCTTTTCGAAACGATAATCAGGGACAACGTTAACAGTCACATGGACAAGTGTGGATTAATTAAGGAAAGCCAGCAGGGATTTATTAAAGGCAAATCGTGTTCAACTAACTTGATTGAGTTTTTTGAGGAGATAACAGAGAAGCTTGATGAGGGCAATGTGGTTGATATGATTTGATAAAGTGCCACATAATAGGCTTGCCAGCAAAGTTGAAGCCCATAGAATAAAAGGGGTAGCGGCAGCATGGATACGAAATTGGCCAAGTGACAGGAAACAGAGAGTAGTGGTGAACGGTTGTTTTTCGGACTGGAGGAAGGTATACAGTGGTGTTCCCCAGGGGACGGTACTAGGACCACTGCTTTTCTTGATATATATTAATGACTTGGACTTGGGAGTACAGGGCACAATTTCAAAACTTGCAGATGGCACAAAACTTGGAAGTAAACAGTGAGGAGGATAGTGATAGACTTCAAGAAGACAGACAGGTTGGTGAAATGGGCGGACACGTGGCAGATGAAATTTAACGCAGAAAAGTGCGAAGTGATACATTTTGGTAGGAAGAACGAGGAGAGGCAGTATAAACTAAAGGGTACAATTCTAAAGTGGGTGCATGAACAGAGAAACCTGGGGGTATATGTGCACAAATCGCTGAAGGTGGCAGGGCAGGTTGAGAAAGTGATTAAAAAAGCATTCAGGATCCTGGGCTTCATAAATAGAGGCATAGAGTACAAAATCAAGGAAGTTATGATGAACCTTTATAAAACACTGGTTCGGCCTCAACTGGAGTATTGTGTCCAATTCTGGGCACCGCACTTTAGGAAGGATGTGAAGGCCTTACAGAGGGTGCAGAAAAGATTTACAAAAACGTGGGCAGATTAGAGAAGCTGGGGTTGTTCTCCTTAGAGCAGAGAAAGTTGAGAGGAGATTTGATAGAGGTGTCTAGACAGAGTAGATAGAGAGAAACTGTTCCCGTTGACGGAAGGGTCGAGAACCAGAGGACACAGATTTAAGGTGATTGGCATAAGAACCAAAGGCGACATGAGGAAAAACTTTTTTATGCAGTGAGTGGTTAGGATCTGGAATGCACTCCCTAAAAGGGTGGTGGAGGCAGATTCAGTCGTGGCTTTCAAAAGGGAACTGGATAAGTACCTGAAGGAAAAGAATTTGCAGGGCTCCGGGGAAAGGGCAGGGGAGTGGGACTAGCTGAAGTGCTCGTGCAGAGAGCCGGCACGGGCTCGACGGGCCGAATGGCCTCCTGTGCTGTAACCATTCTATGATTCTATGAACGCTTTTTACCCTCCTGAAAATGTTATAAACAGGAATATTAAGTCTTGTCTAAACTTAAGACACATCTCCATTATAGCCACTATATCATATCCTTCCAGTTATTAATGCTTCCAACGCTCCAGCCTTGTTTTGAATGCTTTCTGCATTCATAGTCACATTTGTGCACTCAATCCAAGTTTTTAGATTGTTGACCCTTATTCTTTTTCCTAGTTTTCTAATATAAGTTTTTGATATTCCTTTCCTCTTCTACAGTGTTTTTCTCACAGCCTGTTTCTTGCCCTTTCTCCTGATAGTATTTTCTCACTATTTATTTCAGCTAAGCCTTCTGTCTCTATTCCAAAAGCTTTATTGGGCCAGAAATTAGGATCGGGGGCTTGCCGCGCGTGCAAGCCCCCGATGTGCACTCACCCGGCGCGCCGACATCTGAAGCCCGGGCCTGCTTGGAATTCCTGTCACTGGCCCGGTTCAGATGTCGGCGCGCTGTGCTTACCTGATCCAGCGGCGTAGTTAGTGCGATGTGCCGGCTGGGATCAGGTGAGCACTGTGCAGCCAATCAGGGGAGGGGAAACTCATTCATGAGTTTGACAGTAAGAACTGTCAAACTCATGAAAAGTATGGGCGTCCAAAAGACTAGTTTAACTTTAAATAAAATTTTAAAAAACATCCCAATAATTAAACTATAAATAACTTTAAAAAACTATTTTAAACAATTAATCAAATTTTTGCAAAAATTATTTTTTTAAGAAATCGGGTCTAAAAATAAACTTACCTTACTGTAAAGTCTTTAAAAACAATAAAGCTGTGGAAAAAATGTTATAATTTTAAATAATAGACCACTTACCTTCAAGAATCCAGTCCTTACGCCTCCTTTTTATGTGTAAAATGTTCAGGCCCTTGCACACGGGCAAACCTGTCAAAAAGAAGGAAGTTCAACGCGTGCGCGCAGAGTCCTGTGTGCACGCATTGGACCTCTGAACCCCTTGGAGGAAATGCCAGTTTCCCGCGCATGCGCTGTGCATGCTGAAATCCGGCACTTCCAACAGGCCCACGCGTGAGTACCCCGTCCGTACTCACACGTTGGGACCGGAATTACTGGCCCATTAATTCGGAGACTCTCCCCGCCATTAGTTTAAATCCTCCCCTATTTACCCTCTCCGTAAGAACATTGGTGCCGTTTCGGTTCAAGTGAAGGCTGCCCCTTCAGCATAGTCTTTTCTTGTTCCAGAACTTGTTCCAGTCCAAAGATGTGCGGGTTAGGTTGATTGGCTATGATAAAATTGACCCTTAGTGCTAGGGGGATTAAATACGTGGGGTTACGGGGATAGGGTGGGATATGTGTTGGTGTAGGGATTACGGGGATCGGGTGGGATATGTGTCGGTGCAGGCTCGATGGGCCGAAATGGCCTCTATCTGCACTGTGGGGTTTCTGTGAATTCTGTGAAAAACTCTATCAATGCTCTAAGAATGTGAACTCTTCCCTCCTGCACCTGTCCTGCAGGCAGCCATGTGCTGACCTTCCTAATCTTCTCTTTAACTTGACACGGGAAGCAATTCAGAGATTATTTTTGAGGCCTTGTTTTTTTTAAATAATATATTGCCTAATTCCTGTACTGTATAATAATGCTTATTACACACCGCACACAAAACATACTATATAAAATATATTTGTTAATATAAAATAAGGATCTGACTCCATGGTATAGAATCAGGATGACAACTGATGCAGACTCTTACAGTTTTATTACAATAACAACAGTCTGGTACAGTACTGATAAACTTGGGGTGCGTTTGGGTTGGACAGGCTGTGGGGCGGGAAACCCCCGCGTGATTCCGGATCGTTTGAACTCCTGGGCCTCATTTAGTGAACAGTCTGACATCGGAAGCTGGCAGGAATGATGCCGATTCCGGTGGGCGGGAGCCAGACGCTGCACGCCACCGGGGACAGCGAGTTAATTCAGAAAGCAGGGGGAAAGGGAAGGGGTGGGGAGGAGAAGCCCAGAGCAGAGAAGGTCCAAGGTTTCCTTGTGGGGTCGGGCGGATCGCTCCAACTCCTCCTCGGCCACATGGAACTGCACCGAAATGTTTAAATGATTATTTATTTGGGCCTCTTTTGGCCTGATGCTACTTGCCTCCAGCTTTTGATGCCTCGCTCGGAGAGTCTGCGTTAATTGTGCATTTCAGTTAGAATTATGTCGGGTCCGAATTACGTTGTCACAACCCGACATTTCAATATTTAGGAGGCCATCGCGCGTGGGGTGGCCGGAGTTCAGCGGCTTCCGCCCACCCGCACTGCCACCACCAAGCGGGCAGCATTAAAATCCGCTTTGGTCTGCCACCATCTGCTTTGTGCAGGATGTATCTCGGGATGCAGCTGAGACAATTATGTGCCCAAATCATACGGGTCGTTCCAAGCTAGTGGCCAGAAGAAAAGATTAAAGAGATCATATTGCCGTAAGTAGCTGGCGGCCCCGTTAAAAACCATTCGTCTCTGTCATTCGGATGCACTCAAGCCGGACCTCTGCATTTGTATGGCCCATGAGCTGAAAGAGGATGTCCCCAGTTACAGAGGCTGAACCAGAAACACCACACACACGTTGCTCCAATTCAACCACAGAAAAAGCTCCACAGGCACTCATGGTTGAGTGACTAAAAATGGTATTCAGACCTATTGCCCTTCTTTGAATAGCGGTGGTTCTTATGTAGCGAGGGGATGGTCAGACAGCATATTGAATACTTTGCCCATTAGATCCCTGACTGCTAGCAAGGGAGTCCTTTACACTGAAACAAATGATGTGGAAACAAATTATCACAGAACAGATTGATGCAGTGAAGCGTATGGAAAAATAATCCATCATTGTTAATTTACTAAACTCTGGAAAAAGTAAAAATGATTAGGAATTTATAGCTTAGCTGCACTACCAGGCAATTCCACCAGTGACAGTCCAATCCGACAGACTTGAAAATCTGAGGCTTTTCTTGTTAAAGCAGAGCCAATTACAAGGTGATTTGATAGAGCCTTTAAAATTACTGAGAGATGGAACGGAGTAGTTGGAGAGAAACTGTTTCCAGTGATTAAGGGGTCTAGAGCGAGAGGATACATATATGAGAGAGCAGGCAAAACATTGTTTTAGAGGGTTGTGAGGATGTGGAATGCACTACTAGAATGAATGATTGAAGCAGGGACCATATTAGCATGTAATAGTTTAGATAGGTGGTTAAAGACAATGGGGATAAAGGGATATAGGACCAGGGTGGGATTAGGACTACTTCTCATGATAAACATCAACACGACTGGCTGCCTTGATCGGCTTGTTTCTGTGCTGTAATTACTATGTAGCTTAATTCTACCACTACAGCTTCTGGGTCCATTTATTTAGTTTTTGTTTCTCACCCAATCCTTTCGCCACCACCATACAGCGTTCCTCCAACCAGAAGGTTCAGGCAAAGTCATTTGCTCCTGATCTCGGTTTTATGATCCGCGAACACCTCAGCTCATGTTCAAATCCCTCCATGGCTTCGCTCCACCCTAGCTCTGTAATTCCTCCAGCCCAAAGCCCACCCAGATTTTTTTAAATATTCGTTCATCGGATGTGGGCGTCACTGGCAAGGCCAGCATTTATTGCCCATCCCTAATTGCCCTTGAGAAGGTGGTGGTGAACTGCTTTCTTGAACCGCTGCAGTCCGTGTGGTGGAGGTAATCCCACAGTGCTGTTAGGTAGGGAGTTCCAGCATTTTGACCCAGTGACGATGAAGGATCGGCGATATACTTCTAAGTCAGGATGGTGTGTGACTTGGAGGGGAACAATCAAGCAGACTGCTTTGTTCTGGATGGTGTTGAGCTTCTTGAGTGTTGTTGGAGTTGCACTCATCCAGGCAAGTGGACAGTATTCCACCACACTCCTTACTTGTGCCTTGTAGCTGGTGGAAAGGCTTTGGAGAGTCAGGTGGTGAGACACTCGCCGCAGATTACCCAGCCTCTGACCTGTTCTTGTTGCCACAGTATTTATGTGGCTGGTCCAGTTAAGTTTCTAGTCAATGGTGACCCCCAGGATGTTGATGGTGGGGGATTCGGAGTTGGTAATGCCGTTGAATGTCAAGGGGCGGTGGTTAGACTCTCGTTTGTTGGAGATAGTCATTGCCTGGCACTTGAGTGGCGTGAATGTTACCTGCCACTTATCAGCCTAAGCCTGAATGTTGGCCAGATCTTGTTGCATTATCTGAGGAGTTGCAAATAGCACAGAACACTGCAGTTATCAGTGAACATCCCCATTTTTTACCTTATGTTGGAGGGAAGGTTATTGATGAAGCAGCTGAAGATGGTTGGGCCTAGGACACTGCCCTGAGAAACTCCTGCAGCGATGTCCTGGGGCTGTGATGATTGACCTCCAACCACCCTCCTTTTTGCTAGGTATGACTCTAGCTAGTGGAGTTTTCCCCCCGATGCCCATTGACTTCAGTTTTACTAGGGCTCCTTGATGCCACACTCTGTCAAATGCTGCCTTGATGTCAAGGGCAGTCACTCTCATCACCTCTGGAATTCAGCTCCTTTGTCCATGTTTGGACCAAGGCTGCAATAAGGTCTGATGATTGAGAGTAGACTGAGGGGTGGTAATTGGCCAAATTGGATTTGTCCTGCTTTTTGTGGACAGGACATACCTGGGCAGTTTTCCACATTGTCGGATAGATGCCAGTGTTGTAGCTGTACTGGAACAGCTTGGCTAGAGGCACGGCTAGTTCTGGACCACAAGTCTTCAGCACGACAGCCAGGATGTTGTCGGGGCCCACAGCCTTTGCTGTATCCAGTGCGCTCAGCCATTTCTTGATATCACGTGGAGTGAGTCGAATTGGCTGAAGACTGGCTTCTGTGAAGGTGGGAACCTCAGGAGGAGGCCGATATGGATCATCCACTCAACACTTCTGGCTGAAGATGGTTGCAAACGCTTCAGCCTTGACTTTTGCACGCATATGCTGGGCTCCACCATCATTGAGGATGGGAATATTCATGGAGCCTCCTCCTCCCATTAGTTGTTTAATGCTCCACCACCATTCACGACTGGATGTGGCAGGACTGCAGAGCTTTGATCTGATCCGTTGATTGTGGGATCACTTAGCCCTGTCTATAGCATGCTGCTTCCGCTTTTTAGCATGGATGTAGTCCTGTGTTGCAGCTTTCCAGGATGGCACCCCATTTTTAGGTATGTCTGGTTCTGCTCCTGGCATGCTCTTCAACACTTCTTATTGAACCAGGGTTGGTCCCCTGGCTTGATGGTAATGGTAGTGAGGGATATGCCGGGCCATGAGGTTGCAGGTTGTGGT